>NC_071511.1:64173159-64773159 GCF_027887155.1 Malaclemys terrapin pileata | reverse complement strand
ACATTATTATCCATCCGAAGTAAATCATGCTAATCTCAGGAGATAAAATCAACATCATTAATGGTCACATGTCATATTCATCAACACTAAACCATCCCTTTTGACAGATTAATCCTAACTACAGCTCCCACGATGTATGGTAATAGGGCTTGGAGCATACATTTCATTCAGCAGTAGGGCTAACCAGCACTCTTAGTCTGCTATTACAAATAATTTTTTTATTGATTTACATATTTTAAAATGCATTTAAGGTGAGGTACCATTAAACATCCTGTCACTATTACATATTTCTCCTTCACATTCTCAGACGGTATTAATATAAACTGGAAGCCAAACATTGTAGGCCTTACAAATACTTTGTTTAGCATGCTGTTAGGAGTAATTAAAGATTTCTGCCTGTTTTTTTCCATTCGGCAATGGAAATATGCGCCCCTTTTTTACAGGATTTAGAGAATAATCAATATTGCCATTCTAATTTATTATTTGCAATGCGGAAATGCTGGGGGCCTCAGTCGTGGATCAGGGTCCCATTGTGCTAAGGCTTATTGCCCATATCTGCTTAATTAATATACTGAGAAAGAACATGCCTATGCACTTATGACATTCTCTCAATATTGAAGCTCACTGTGTCCTAAAGAACTATTGTATATTTCTGCTCACTCTTCAGCTCTTGTGTATTGCATATTTGCTTCCAACACAAAATATATTTATTTATCATGAGACTGACCCTGTATGAATGCTTTTGAAAAGTGTCCACTATTCAAAACGTCACTTTCCTTGAACAGGCACTGAATTATATTGACAGGCACATTATCAAGGGCTGCTGACTGACAGAATGAATGACTGCGGCTACATGCCGCATTGCCAGTCATTGACTGAGTGAGTGCAAAAATTATCTACAACCTTTGTAGATCTAAAGCAGTCTGAACTAAGGCTAGGAAAGAAGATATATGCAAGTGATTTACTAGTGCAGCATTTATCAACTTAGTACAAACATCTCAACTATTACCCAAACTACTTCACTAATGTAGTAATTCATTAATGGTTTATTCTCTCCTGAGACCAACAATTTTTTTAGACATTCTCTTTATGCAATTATTAATACCATGTTTATTTAAAATATGTATTTATATTTCACTAATGAAATGTCTGAGGTACAATTTTTAAAAGAACCACAGCCTTATGCAACTGTTTTTAAGCAAACGGAGACTAAGACATCTGAAAAAAAGTATGAGGGCAAAGCAAAAGCTTGATATTAAATTTACAGACCAAATAGGGTTGACACAGGTTAATCAGTGAATTTGGTTAAAAGAGAAGGCAACATACTCTCTGGATTGTGCTGATGCTTTAACAACAGAGTAAACTAAATATAAATGTGTATCATTTATTTGCCAAAATAATTTATTGCGTGGACTAGGTTTTTTTTTTTCTTTTTTTAATAGACATAATGGTAGCCTGAAAAGCTACACCACAAAGATTTTTTCTCTTTGTAAAATCTTATCTATCAATTAGACAATTAATAAAATGTTGCAGTAAGTACATTAATTTCAAAGCTTAAAAAGTACCAGGGTCAAGTTTATTGGAATCCACTGAACTCAAAAAGATTGTATGACTTAGATCAGGGGTAGGCAACCTATGGCATGCTTGCCAAACGCGGCACGCAAGTTGATTTTCAGTGGCACTCACACTGCCCAGGTCCTGGCTACCGGTCCGGAGGGCTCTGCATTTTAATTTAATTTTAAATGAAGCTTCTTAAACATTTTAAAAACCTTATTTACTTTACATACAACAATAGTTTAGTTATATATTATAGACTTATAGAAAGAGACCTTCTAAAACCGTTAAAATGTATTACTGGCACGCAAAACCTTAAATTAGAGTGAATAAATGAAGACTTGGCACACCACTTCTGAAAGGTTGCTGATCCCTGACTTAGATTGTCATAATACTTTGAGATTCCTTAAAAGTCTATTTTTTCTCTCTGTTGTGTGCTTGATACACAGGGGTCCTCTGTGCCCAGGTTGGAGTTACCATGTTTCCCCCTAGTATTCCCTCTTCATGTCACTTCACCTTTGAGATCATTATTGTCTTTTGACTGGATGGGCGTGCCTATGGAGCTCATCAATGCTCTGTCTTAATTGACCCAGGAGATCACTGCTGGGCAATAAATACTCTCTCCCCCATTAAGTAATCACACTGTCATGGCAATTTTTATTATTAATTATTTGTATTAGGGTAGCACATCAGATGTCTCAAGTGAGATCAGAGCCCCATTGTTCTAGGTGTTGTATAAACACATAGTAAGATATCGCCCCTGCCAAAAACATCTTATAATCCAAATAAATGAGACAGACAAGAAAAACATTATCCCCATTTTACAGATGGAAAACTGTAGGCACAGAGATTCAGTGATTTGCCCAAGGGTACACAGGAACTCTGTGGTAGAGCCCGGAATTGACCTCAAATTCGAGTCACAATCCAGGGCCTTAACTGCAAGATCATCTCCCAACCCAAGGAGCGAGAGATTGCTACAAGCTACCCAGCTCAGGCTATCAGCATTGCAATGTAAAGAATTAACACTGAGCCAGTATACTGGCTCATTCATCTACATTTTGCATTTTGACATTTGGACATGAAATCAAATGAAGTTTTTTTCAGTTGAGACTATGATGCTTTTGATTTTCACAAATTGTATGAACACACATGCAGATGGTTACAAAATACCTGTATAAAATTATCTTGGTCTCATTTTAAAAAGCTGTTTTCAAATTACAAAATATTGTGGCTAAAATATGACAGGGTGATTAAAAATATAGTTTCATAGTAATAACTTTGTATTTTGTATCAGATATGCAATGACTCTGTCCCACACTGACCTTTGAAAATATCATGGCTTGTTTTATTAAGTATCCAAATTTCACCTGGGCCAAATTTCAGATCTATCCAAATCATCATCCCTAATCCAGTGCCATTGACAGCCCCATCTTTGCTACTTTTAGTTGGAATACAGCCCTAGCTGGCCAGCTGAGAATTCCTTAGGGAGCCGTCAACTGGCAAAGCCAGCTCCTGTGTTAGCCACCATCCACCCTATTATAGGGCATGGAACAGATCATAACTGCGGTACTCCAAATCTCAGCTATGTCCCTTATTGACTTTACTCAGTTGGCAAAGTTTAGAGAAGCCCCTAAATTGCCCCAACGCACATTCGACCCAGCACAAAACAGCACACAGAATCAGGGAGCTGTAACTGGATCCCTGATGACCCATCCCACTTATTTGCACTAAAAGTGGTTGATGCCACCAAGATTGTCACCCGAGTATCAATTCCAAAAGAAAATTATGCAGGCAGGTTCTGTTGTAACTGGGCAAATTGAGATGAATGGAAACCTTTGACTGAAGTAAGTTAGATTTCGTAACATGGCTAACAGACAGTAGGAATGTTTCTAAACACTCATTTTAACTGTGTGCCTTTAAACATATGGATTAGGAGGATGGCGGCTTTTGCAAGAATAAAGAGACATAATTCCATGGAACAAATTAACACCTAGCAATAATGTAGGCATTCTTTTTTGGCCCTCACCAAGGAACACGTTTTTAATCAATGCATAAAAAAAATATATGAATAAAACAAAAAACATCCTCTTAGACTTGTGCATAAAGGGATTTGGAAGTGAAACCCACAGGAGCCACGGTTTACCTGTAGTACAATTCTGCATCATCTGTAGCCTTTTTAGCAAGAGACTTATTAAATGTATCATTAATTTAGTGATAACATTATAAAGAGAACTAGTGACTCTATTTGTTTTCCTTTTGAGATATAGCTATAATAGGAAGCCAGGCATGATTTTAATAAGTCATGATACTATTCTATCAGTTGAAGGAGCTATAGAGGGAACCCATGTAGATAACTCGCTTCAGCCTCAAAATGATCTTTGAATCTTGACATGATTTATCATTTCATTCCTTAAAAATGAAAAGAAGATGTGATTTAAAATGTCATGCTTTGGTTGCATGAGCCAGATTCCTGTAATCAATCATCCAAAATAAACTGCATTATTTAGGAGCTATTTGAAGGGAGACAAGTCAAAAACATGATTAAAAAAAACATGGCCAAAAAATTGCTGGGGGGAGAAAAAAGGAGGGTTTAGCATATAAAGCATCTGAATTTTTTATACATACATGTTGATTGTTGTTTTGTGTTTAGGGCAATTTTATAAAATAAATCAGTTCATAAGCACAGGCTGCAAAACAAAGTGTTTATACACACTACTAACATCAATTTAACAGCTGACTATTAAGAAAAGGCACCACTAAAATAGCATGGTAATCATCTTTCACAGTCATAGGCAAATGGAGGATACAGGGGGCTTGCAATAAGACAGGAAGGGCTTGACTGAGCACTGTGTAGACATTTGCCCTTGTGCAGATTGGCCATAACTCACGACCAGATCAGAATGGTAGCATTTTACCCCCACTGTTGACAGGTGTAAAGGATGACACCATGTGCCCAAGCAATATAGAACCAGACCCTAAACCTCTCACCTGTAGCTTCTCAATTTGGATTTGGCCCAGGTTTGTAAAGACTAATGACAAAAATGTTTGCCATCTGAGCTAGTGGCCAGCAGGTGTTGGTGGTCTCAGCCTAGCTGTTTGACCCAACCTAGAGTTTGGAAATGCCTTTAAAAGGTCACTGTAAAAGATACAGGGTGAAGCAATAATTAAACTACATGTCATATTTGTGGCATGACATACAGCACTCAGATATATGCTGTGGGAACATGAGATACACACAGAGTCTGCTCTTGGTTGCGCCACTAAAATGGTGAAAGAGAGTAAGTGGTAAAGTATGGTACTCAGTGGGGTGGCAATAGGAGTACGATATTCACAGATTCGTAGATTCTCAGGCCAGAAGGAACCATACAGGTCATAGAACTTCCCCTAAACAATTTCTAGAGCAGATCTTTTAGAAAAGCATCCAATCTTGAATTAAAAATGGTCAGGGATGGAGAATCCACCATGATCATTGGTAAATTGTTTCGGAGTTAAATTTTCTTACTGTTAAAAATGTACTCTTGGTTTTCAGTCTGAATTTGTGTGGCTTCAACTTCCAGCCATTGGATCATGTCATATCTTTCTCTGCTAGACTGAAGAGCACATTATTAAATAGTTTTCCCCATTTAGGTACTTATAGACTGTAATCAACCCTTAACCTTTTAGTTAAGCTAAATAGATTTTGCTCCTTGAGTCTTTTACAAAAAAGTGCCACTGTGGCTAAACAACAAAGTAAAAGAAGCAGTGAGAGGCAAAAAGGCATCCTTTAAAAAGTGGAAGTTAAATCCTATTAGGGAAAATAGGAAGAAGCATTAACTCTGGCAAGTGAAGTGTAAAAATATAATCAGGCAGGTTAAAAAAGAATTTGAAAAACTGCTAGTCAAAGACTCAAAAAGTAACAGCACATTTTTTTCAAGGCCACTAGAAGCAGGAAGCCTGCTAAACAATCAGTGGGGCCACTGGATGATCAGGATGCTAAAGGCGCACTCAAGGATGATAAGGCCATTGCAGATACACTAAATAATTTTTTTGCATCGATCTTCACAGCTGAGTATGTGAGGGAGATTCCCAAACCTGAGCCATTCTTTTTAGGTGACAAATCTGAGGAACTGTCCCAGATTGAGGTGTCATTAGAGGAGGTTTTGGAACAAATTGATAAATTAAACAGCAATAAGTCACCTGGACCAGATGGTATTCACCTAAGAGTTTTGAAGGAATTCAAATATGAAATGGCAGAAGTACTAACTGTGGTGTGTAACCTATAATTTAAGATCAGCTTTTGTACCAAATGACTGGAGGATAGCTAATGTGATGCCAATTTTTTGTTAAAAGGTTCCAGAGGTGATCCCAGCAATTACAGGCAAGTAAGCTTAACTTCAGTACCAGGCTGGCTGAAACTATAGTAAAGAACAGAATTGTGAGATGAACATGATTTGTTGGGGAAAAGTCAACATGGTTTTTGTAAAGGGAAATCATGCCTCGCCAATCTACTAGAATTCTTTGAGGGGGTCAACAAGCATGTGGACAAGGGGAATCCAGGGGATCCGGGGGAACTTAATAAGTTCATGGAGGATAGGTCCATCAGTGGTTATTAGACAGGATGGGCAGGGATGGTGTCCCTAGCCTCTCTTTGCCAGAAGCTGGGAAATGGGCAACAGGGAATGGATCGCTTGATGATTACCTGTTCTGTTCATTCTCTCTGGGCCACCTGGCATTGGCAAGACAGGATACTGGGTTAGATGGACCATTCATCTGACCCAGTATGGCCATTCTTATGTTTTCTAATCCTTTCATCATTCTTGTGTCTCTTCTCTTAACCCTCTCTAATTTTTCAACATCCTTCCTGAACTGTGGTCACCAGAACTGCACACAGCATTCCAGCAGCAGTTGTACCAGTGCCAAATACAGAGTTAAAATAACACCTCTACTCCTACTTGAAATTACCTTGTTTATGCACCCAAAGATTTCATGAGTCCTTTTAGCCATAGCATCACATTGGAAGTTCATGTGCAGCTGATTATCCACCAAAACCCCAAAATTTCTTCAGAGTCATAGCTTCCCATGATAGTATGTGCTTTGTTCCTAGATGTATACATTTACACAGCTGTATGTAGGTGCCAAGGAATATAGGTACCCAGGAAATAGAAGAGGTGAGAGTAGCTGAAAATTTCTGCTAGCTGCTTTTCCCAATATGCTATCCCTTTCTGACCATTTAGCATGTACATTACATTAAATTTACCTGCCCAATGAGTGTCCAATTGGTACAAACTGCCTACTTTAATGATTTACACTACTTATCTAACCAGCATACATCCAATGTGTAATTGGCACCACCACTGTTTGTGTCACTGCTGAACTGAATCCTGATTTGCAACTTATACCTCCATTTACATCACTGAAGAATTTGGATCCTCTAAATTAGAGAGATATCAGAGAAAAGTTCATTATGCATGATAGCAAGGTGAATGCTCAACTAAATCTGCAAGTTAAAATCTTATAAGAAAACAAGGAAACATTCCTTTGTGCTCATTGAGGTCCAAGTCAACAAGTAGAATTTATGTGGGTCGTTATTCAGCAAAATTGTATTAGCCACTCTTTCTTGTGTTCTATCATCTACACTTAATAATCACATAAGAGAGAAGTGCCATATCTAATCTTTCAGCTTTAGATTTCTCTGGGTATAAATGAGGAAAACTAAGTCAAGCAGAAGAGAAAAATCTACCTTTTGTAAAAACCATATTACAATAAAAACACTTTACATGACACAAATGTTCATTGTGGCATTGTGCCACATAAGTTCTCTATGTCAAAGGAGCAGCAGATTCCCCATGCGACACTGGGGTTGTCATACTTAATTTGAGTTGTGAGTGAAAAAGATACACACTCAGATCCAGCACTCCCTGAGACCAATGGGAATCGAATTGGACCTTTTGTGACTTGTGGTTCTATTAATCTTTACTGCCATAAGCTAAATTAATTTTTGCATTTTTATTTTAAAAATAAATAGATAGGTTTTGGGGGGTTGGCGGTTGTTGTGGGTTTTTTTTTTCTGTAATTGTATGCCAACTACTCTCAAAACCAACCAAGAAAATTCAAGTTTCTCAACTCATTCCAGCTTCATAAATAAAAAGAGAAGAGGATTAATAATTCCTTTACCCCACTCAGGAACACTCTCCCTTTATTTATGAGTGAAATGGGTGATGAGTCCCTAAACTTTATTTTGCTTTAACATGGAGATGTGGGATGGGAAAGGTTGAGAATCACTGACTTCAATAGATGATTAAGCCATAAGAAATCAAATGTCGCAATCCTACAAGGAAATAGCTCCATGACTTACAAAGACAAGGCTCAGGCTCATAATTTTAAAGTGAGGTTCTCCTCCAAAAAGTGTCTGTCAAAATGGCACCTTCTTACCCATTAGTTCTTTTCCTGTGAATCAGATTGGTTCACATTAGTTGCTGGAGTAAGTTTACTCTTTTTCTCAGTGCTCCAGTGCCAAACAGCTCTGGAGAGTCAGCTTGATTTTTTGAGGTCTGACATAATCAAGAGCATCATTAATTAAGTTCCAGTGGCAAGACTGTATTTGGTTCTTCTGACAGCACAAGGCGGTGGTGCTGGATGGTAAAAGGGGGAAGACTCCTAAACTCTTTCCATCTGCACAGGAGCCACCACAATGTGGCTGAGGAATGGAGTCATTTCTTCCTGCTAGCTCCAGTTCCTGAGGCTGGGGCTATGATACAGGCCTGTCTTTTCACCAGCCAGGAGAGCTGCCAAGCATGGAAGTGAACAGTACATATTGCACTGATCAAATGATGGCTAAAAGCACTATCCAGCCCAGAGCCCAACCCAGAAAGAGCCCCGTTTGACTTGGAGATCCTACTGTGAATTTGCAGGGTTGACATGTAGAACAATCATCCTTTTCCTTGTAAACGGAGAAAACTTAAAGCCACTGAGACGCAATATACATATAGCTCCACAATGCCATTTTTAATGTCTTGTTTCAGAGAGAAAAAAAAAACATGCTTTAATGGGAGCATACAGGACCGGCTCCAGGGTTTTTGCCGCCCCAAGCGGTGGAAAAAAAAAAAAAGCCACAATCGCAATCGGCGGCACTCCAGCGGCAGCTCCACAGCGTTGCTTTGTTCTTCTGCGGGAATTCGGCGGCAGGTGCTTCCCCCCGAGAGGGACCCGCCACCGAATTGCCGCCGAACAGCCCGACGTGCCGCCCCTTCCCCTTGGCCGCCCCAAGCACCTGCTTGCTGGGCTGGTGCCTGGAGCCGGCCCTGGGAGCATATAAACTAGTGAGTTGGGCTTTGTTGCAGAATTCTCCAGGGTGCTGAGCCATTATTTTTAGGTGATAAATCTGAGGAACTGTCCCAGATTGAGGTGTCAGTAGAATAGGTTTTGGAACAAATTGATAAATTAAACAATAACAAGACTCCAGGACCAGATGATATTCACCCAAAAGTTCTGAGGGAGATCAAATATAAAATTGCAGAACTAATGACTGTGGTATGTAACCTATTGCTTAAATCAGCCCCTCTATCATATGACTGGAGGATACCTAATATGACACACATTTAAAAAAAAAGACTCCAGAGGCAATTCTGGCCATTACAGGATGGTTAGCCTAACTTCAGCACCGGGCAATTTGATTGAAATTATAGTAAAGAACAGAATTATCAGACACAGATGAATACCACATGCTGGGGAAGAGTCAACATGGCTCTGTAAAGGGAAATCATACCTCACCAATCTATTAGAATTCTTTGAGGGTGTGGACAAGGGTGATCCAGTTGATATAATGTACTTGGACTTTCAGAAAACCTTTGACAAGGTCCCATAACGAAGAATCTTAAGCAAAGTAAGTGGTCATGGGATAAGAGGGAAAGTCCTTTTATGAATCAGTAACTAGTTAAAAGATAGGAAACAAAGGGTAGGAATAAATGGTCAGTTTTCACAATGGAGAGTAGCAGGTAGTGAGGCCCTTCAAGGATCTGTACTATTCCTATGGGTCAACAGTGTAGCACTGTTGCAAAAAAAGCGAACATCATTCTGGGATATATCAGCAGGAGCATTGTAAGCAAGACACAAGAAGTAATTCTTCCACTCTATTCCGCGATAAGGCTTCAACTAGATATTTTGTGTAATTCTGGGCACCACATTTCCGGAAAGATGTGGACAAATTGGAGAAAGTCCAGAGGAGAGCAACAAAAATGATTAAAGGTCTAGAAAACATGACCTATAAGGGAAGATTGAAAAAATTGGGTTTGTTTAGTCTAGAGAAGAGACAGATAATTTTCAAGTATCTAAAAGTTTGTTACAAGATGAAAAACTGTTCTCCTTAACTTCTGAGCATAGGACAAGAAGCAATGGACTTAAATTTCAGCAAGGGACATTTAGGTTGGACATTAGGAAAAACTTCCTAACTGTCAGAGTAGTTAAGCATTGGAACAGGTTGCCTAGGGAGGTTGTGGAACTCCCATCATCGGAGGTTTTTAAGAACAGGTTAGACAAACACCTATCAGGAATGGTCTAGTTATTACTTAGTCCTGCTTTGAGCTCAGGAGACTGGACTAGATGATCTCTTGAGGTCTCTTCCAGTCCTATACTTCTATGATTCTATTCAACACATTCTTAAATGATCTGGAAAGGGGGGTAAATGGTGAGGTGGCAAAATTTGCAGATGATACAAAATTATTCAAGATAGCTATGTCCAGAGCAGACTGCAAAGAGTTACAAAGGGCTGGACTCTCACAAAACTGGGTGACAGGCCAAGAAAATGGCAGATGAAATTCAACATTGACAAGTGCAAAGTAATGCACATGGAAAATATGATTCCAACTGCAAATACAAAATGTTGGGGTCAAATTAGCCCTTACAACTCGAGAAAGAGATCATGGAGTCATCATGGATACTTCTCTGAAAACAGCTGCTCTACGTGCAGCAACAGTCAAAGCTAACAGAGTGTTAGGAATCATTAGGCAAGGGATAGATAATAAGACAGAAAATATCATAATATTACTATATAAATCCATGGTACACCCACACCTGGAATACCATGTGCAGTTCTGGTCACCCCATTTCAAAAAATATTTGTTAGAATTGGAAATGGTACAGAGAAGTGCAAAAAAATTATTAGAGGTATGCAACAGCTTCCATATTAGGGGAAATTAAAGAGATTGGGACTATTCTGGTTCGAGAAGAGATGAATAGGGAGGGATATGATAGAGGTCTATAAAATCATCAATGAGATGGAGAAAGTGAATGAGGAAGTGTTATTTAATCCTTCACATAACACTAGAACCAGGGGTTGCCCAATGAAATGAATAGGTAGCAGGTTTAGAACAAATATCAGGAAGTACTTCTTCACACAACGCACAGTCAATCTGTTGAACTTGTTGCCCGGGGATGTTGTGAAGGCCAAAAGTATAACTAGGTTCAAAAAGAACTAGATAAGTTAATGGAGAATAAGTCCATCAATGGGTATTAACCAGAATAGTCAGGGATGCAACCCCCTGCTCCGAAAGCCTCTGACTGCCAGAACCTGGGACTCTCAGAAGACAGGATACTGGGCTAGATGGAGCATTGGTCTGACCCAATATGGCCATGCTTATTTTCTTATGTTTCATACCAGTGATTCCCAAACTCTATCACAGCTGGGGCAGTATGAAACTCAGCAATTTTAGATGGCATGGGCTCTTTAAGGTTTCAGTTTTAATTTAGGTGCATATACTTTGCTTTGCCCATTCAGTGCAGAGGGGAGCTGAATCCTTACATGGTACCTTGTCCTCTCTCTTCACCACAACTGCTGGGAGGGTGTGACTGGTGGCGGTGGGGAGTCAGCGACAGTTGCTTTATGTTGCATGTTCCCCTTGAACTCCAGTGGGACTTACAGTACTTTGCTGCTGTTTAGAACAGCATTAACTCTCCTCTGGGTCTTTTAAACATCATTCATACGTGGAGGTGGGCTAGATGGAGCAGGAATAAATATCTTGAAATGGAGGTGGATGACAGGAAGGGTGTAGAGGCTGAGCCCAGAGCACGTAAGGCCAGTAATTCATAGATTTGTCCCCTATATATTCCAGCCTCTGCAGCTGTGCTTTGCCCCCCTCTCTCCCCAGGTCCATTTCACAGCAGGCCCCATCTCTCCAAGGGGATACTGCCATGCAGTGGGAGCAGCCAAGGAGTTGGAGATCTTTGTGTTTTAAGGCACAAGGGAGATGATCTGAGCTCTGGATTTTCAAGTCTTAAGAAAAAAATTAAAAACACCTTGGGCCAGATTCATCCCTGGACTTGTGTGAGCTTCCCATGAAAGAGTCTGGCACCTCTTCAGAGACATCATCAACTTCAGCCGGAGAAGCACCTGAGGTGCGCTGATTATTTTACTCCTGGTATTCTGCCATGTCTTTTAGCACGCACTGCTATGAAGTGACTCATGAGAAGGGATTTTTGAATGGAACCCCAGTCATTTTGGCACAGATTCTATGTATGGTCATGGGGAAATCATCCACTTTTCTGCTTCTGTGGTCAAGGTACAACCCCAAGTACGGCACGTTCCACACGGTTCCAATATTATCTTTGCAGGAGCAGCCAAGAAATAAACACAAGAAGGCAAGTGAATACTATACAGAGTCTTCAGGAAGTCATTTCCCCTCAGCGTGCAGACACTGGTCTTGAAAACTCGGCATGGGGTTTGTTTTCAGAAATGGATTTTAATAGTGGTAATACAGACATGCGTATTTTAATGATGCATTTCAGTATTTAGGGTTGTAACAGTGCTGAAAGATACCTATTAGGCACAGACAATGCCCATACTGTAGCATTCTAGTCAAGGATTATCTTATAATAAGCTAATCATAGACCTTACCCAAAAGATCATAACATTTAGAATAGTTTCAGAGTAACAGCCGTGTTAGTCTGTATCCGCAAAAAGAAGAACAGGAGTACTTGTGGCACCTTAGAGACTAACAAATTTATTAGAGCATAAGCTTTCGTGGACTACAGCCCACTTCTTCGGATGCCGAAGAAGTGGGCTGTAGTCCACGAAAGCTTATGCTCTAATAAATTTGTTAGTCTCTAAGGTGCCACAAGTACTCCTGTTCTTCTTTTAACATTTAGAATGTTTCATTGTCTCCTCCCTCACTCCCACTGCTTGTACAATTCCCACCACTTCTCTGTGCCTTTATGTGTCTTCTCCAGAGGAGTGCAACCATCTCCACCAAAGCTCCTCACCTCTGTATCAGCCTTCCTGTGTTTTTCCACTTCATTGGTCCATTGTCTGTTTCAGATTTGATTGGAGAAACAAAGCTGTTCCCCCTTAATTCCTCTCTCCATCTGTTTCTGTGCATTTTATCTCAGTAACTTTTATTTAATTTTGGGATACAGGGCCTGATTCTCCTGTAAGCAAGAGTTCTCAGGATTGTGTCCTTAAGTTGTGCTGTACTGGACTGCATTTATCATAGGCTTTCATCCCTGTACAACTAAAGTCAATGGGTGCTTTGCCATTGACATCAGTGAGTGGAGGACCAAGACCATGCAACATATATTGCAATACATCCGGTGACTGTATTTTTAATGTAAAAGCTACTTTTCATTTAATGTAAATGATAGGGCTCCAATATCCAATGAGTACATTCTTTCTTAATCTGTGCCATGCAAAAAGCTTTTTCATTTACTGTACATTTAGTTCATGTGCATAAAATGAAGTGGGACAGTTAAAATGGGCAAATGTAGTATCTGATGATTTAGCATATTTTATTTACATCATTATAAGACTATTAGATGTAATATTGTCTGCTTCTGTCATTCTCTCTGTAACATGTTTGAAGATACAGGGAATAAATATAACCCAGGGTGAGCAAATAAATGAGAACAGAATTGGCAGAACACCAACTCGGCTTTATTTGACTGAAAGAGAGATGTGTTACATGGCCTGTTTGTTTAAATTACGCCAAAAGCTGAGATACACCAGGTGTTGGAGAACATGGAATAGAGCCCTTAAAGTGTTCTGAGAAATCCAAGTCTGTGGCTAGCCAAAAAATACAGCCAGCAGATTTACAATTTTTGTCCAACTCACCAAAGAGTGTATCATACACTTTTCTTTCTTTTTTAAATGTACTAACCCCCACAACGGTCTTATAGTCAATAGCAGCAATTCAACATCTCTATACCTTTCTGTTACTGTAGCTGTAGTATACGTAACTGTATCAGATTATTCTAAATCCTGTATTACTCATGAATGATTATTTAATGCTGTAATGCTATTAGACAATTCCATAACAGAAGACTGAATCCAGCAGATCTTATTCTGGCAAAACTTCCATTGAATCAAGTCACAGAGGAATTCAGCCCTGCCCCTTCCTGCCCCTATATGCCTCCTCCCTACCTCCAATCAAGGCCAGAAATGGGTGGAGTGGGTCACATAAAGCTCTGTGAATTATCAGCTAGTCATTTAGAACTAGCTTATAGGTACCTCCAGTGCCATGAAGAAAACTTAGCAAGCTCTAGCTCAAAGCTTTAGATAAAGATTTATTAATGTCAACCAAAACAACAAATGATTCAGAGGGTAACAACTTTTACTCATGAGCACTCTAAGCCAGATTCACACCAGCGACCTAGAGCCAAAAGACTCTCACTCTCTAATTATATGATCTGTTATCAGTTTATCTGCCAATAAAATAAAGGGTAATACATGAGGCATCTCTAAGGTGGGGTAGTCAATAGGTGGACCACAGGCCAAATCCGGATCACCAGATGCTTTTGAACAGACCCCAAAATCTTTTTATTTACCTTTTTATTATTATTTTCTCTGAAGTCTGACTTTAATTATATCTTGACAAAAATAATTGACTACTTCTGCTCTACAGAACATCTAAAAGATGTGCTCTAGTTCAAAGAGGAATTAATTCAAGAAGTCCTGTGTTATACAGGAGGTCAGTCTAGCTTATCACAGTGGTCACATCTGGCCTCATATGAATAATGAACTGCACCAAGCTTTTTATTTGTTTTAGTGATTTTTTTTTCTGTGCCACTTCATATGTCTACACTTCAGTGTAAAGCCAGGCTCAGACTCTGTCTTGAGTCCAAAGCCCACTTCCATCTACACACAAATCTCCCAGACACAGGCTCAGGACCCCAGAAAGGTGGAGTGTTTGAACTCTAGTTGTTCCAGAGGGAGACCTGGCCAAATTGCATTCAGGAGGCCACAATCCCTCCAGAATGCTGCTATCACTCACCTGGAGATTTTGCCATTACAGGGGAAAGGGAGAGCTCAAGGCAGGGGGACCCAGGCCCAGCCACTCCACCAGGTCTCAACCCAGGGCCCTACAGGGTTGTCAAAGTGTCCAGGCCAGTTACTGATCTACCCCAAGTTAGACTTTCCCTTGGGTCACTTCCTGCCAGACTTGTGCTCCTCTGTTTGGGGCATGGTCATTGTCTTAGCAGTCTCTGTTACCCCAAAGTAAAAAAAAGTGAGTGTGTAAGTAAATCCAGATCCCCGCTGTTGGAGCAGCCTTACCAAAGCTGTAGTCATTCCTAGAATAGCTCCTAGCACCAGCCTTGCTTCTTGGTGCAGCCTTCAACTCCTTCCTCCACTTCTTCCTGGGCTACCAGTGTCCTTTCAAACTATTCCTTCACCATTAGGACCTGTTGAAGGGTGGGGCCTGCCTAACCTAGTATTGCTCTATTTCTTGCCCTGGTTCAGTGTGGGATCTGTGACCCCATCACAAAGTGTAAGTCCATTGATTTCTATGCTGTTAAGCCAGTGTAAAAATAGAGTAACAGTGGGGAATCAACCTGATCCACTGACTGATCATACTTCTCAGCAGCTAGATGAATAAGAAAAGCAAAAGAGGATGATAGGAGGTGATGTTCCAGCTGTGCTGTCGTGGGAGGATCACACAATTTAACAGACAAGCTGTTATTGGTGACAAAACACGTTTCACAGGGAAGAGATTACGTGAAAGGTCTTCTTAAAAGCTCCGTAATGGTCTAAAAATAGCCTCTAGTCTGCATTTTTAGGCCATCCTTCAAAGCTATATTGGTCTACATCTTTGTAGAATAAAGTTTGCTAAGTTTGGGTTACACAGTCACCAAGATTTGTTGCTTTGGGACTTGGGACAAAAAAAATAATTTTAAGAGGGTCTAAGCTTCTGCTTATAGCTGTGAGGCATAATATCAAATGAGCTGATTAGCAGTGCGTGAGCCACATGTTTGCATTGGTTACAAGGATCATTTTCATAATTCCTCAAACGACTGGCCTTCCTCCCAAAGTGAAAAGCTTCCATTACACACAGCTTCCATTGTGATACCTATGGCCATATTTTCGAGATTCCATTAGGCCCTCTGCTCACCCAAGTTACTCAAAAAATTGGCCCTGTGTACATTTTGAAGTTGCTGCACAGCTAAGAAAATTTAAACCAAGAGGAGGCTGTTGCTTCACTCTAAATAGGTGCCATAGGCCATATAGTGCGTCATGTAACTTTAACACACACGTCTGAAACGTGAGAAAAAACGTGCATGATAAAATAAGACCAACATTGTTTTTGACCTAGTTTGAACAAAGGTGCAGAAAATCAATGAGCCCCAGAGTAGCCTAAACGCTTTGTTAGCCTTTTACTACAACATCATATATTACATGCAAATAATGGCACAAATTTAATACCACTATTCATGTCAAGTGATTTCTTTGAATCTATATTTTATATTTTACAGATCTTGAACAGTAACATTTTTCTTTTTAGTGCAAAGTTGCTCAAGGTTCACTGGAGACTCTTAAATTGCTGCTTTCAGAGAAATAACAATGTAAAATGACATTATGATGTATAGCACCTTTCTGAAGGCTTGAACCACCTCAGCAGCAAGCCCCTAAAGCCTCTGGGAATGAAGCAATCTCTAGAGCACTATTGTCCGACTGTCCTAACTGGATCATTTTTAATTAGTTGCAATTAATTTCAAGTGACAGCCTACTGCAATATCAAATCAGGAAGCACGGAGAAACACACTAGAGTTTGGAAATTATCATCAGATAGCCCCTCTATTATAGAGCAGAACAAGGGTTGAGCATTAGCTAGGTTAACCTACTTAGAAGTTTAACTGATTAAATTAATTTGTATTTATTGCTATAAGCAAGGTAGGATACAGTGGTGCTGGGAAGATACCCATCTTTAGTTCCTGGTCATGTGATATGGGTCAGGATTACGAAAAGTTTAGTACTCTTGTCATATGGCAGGGGTCAATGTCCACTGGCTCTAATGGTTCCTGTCACAGTCACACCAGTGCATGACTATGGAATCAATGCTTTGTATTTGGCTATGGAAACAATGTTATAGCTACAATTTGTATACCTATATCCTCCTTATTCTGCCCTGCATGGGTTATTCCTATGGAGGGGACGGGAAAGTGGACTCACAGTTTTCTTTCAATTCTACTGAGAAGGGCCAAGGTTTGTCTCCTGTGGAACTGGCTGGGGGTTTGCCCACCCCACCCTGAAACCTTCAGATCTGTCAAAGCACGGACCAGCCACATTGAGGGCTTTTGCCACTGCACTACTAACCAGCATGCCTGGCCTCCAGTGTCCTGAGCCAGCATACCCCTGCAGCAGCTATGCTATCAGGGACTTCCTTGATTGCAGCTGCCCTGGAACCAGTACTGGCTTGCATTGGCTTGGGGGTGGAGAAGAAACTATCAGAGGGCTCCTGGCCCTGCTACCTTTTAAGTTGTGGAATCAGAAGGCTACAGAGCTCCTGAAGTCTTCTGTCATATTAGGGGTAAGGGAGAAGCATGCCAGTGACAGTTTCCTTTCTGAGTCTCCCTATGGGTGGCAGGGCAGCATCCCTCACCTAGCGGTTAGGACTCCAGCTCTGCCTATTGGGCACAGTTCTTGGCAGCAACCCTGCCTAGTGGATTCAGTTCGTGAGTGGTAGAGCTGTTTAACGGGCATCGTTTTCAGATGGGGAAAACCAGGCCCTCCTACTCCACTGGGTTCTGACCCAGGGGCCTGGGAGGCTGGTTTGGCTTCCCTCCCCTGGTGGTTCCTTATGTCAGCTTCAAGTCAGCTTCCCTGGGTCACTTCCTACCTCTTTCTGCATCCCCACCAGCCACCATCCATTCCTGGTGAGTGCTGCCTTCTGGTCTTCCTGCCCTAGTCCCAACCTCTGGCTGCTGCTGCTCCCCTATTCCCTGGCTTGCTGCAGGATGGGGTCACCTCCTTCCCTTGAGCTCCCAGAGTACATCCTTCTCCGTGACATGCCAGTCCCGACCCGACTCAGCTGTCTGACTGCCTTTTAAACTCACCTCCAACCCAAGCATGTTTGGCACAGGCAGAGGGGTGGGGTCTCCTTAGCTCACAGTTACTCCTTAACCTGCTCCTGTCCAGTGAGGAGTTTATACATCCCGTTACACTCCCTAGTCAGGATCAATGGGCACAGACTCCTCTCTGTGCACAGGAACTATAGATACAGATTAGATATATCACACCATTATAGTCACTGAATTCTGGACACTGCATTATGATACAATGTACTGAAGTTTTTGCACATATTGTTCAGACAGTGTATATTACAAATTAAAATGCTTAATCATCTTATCTTGACACTATTATGCAAAACAATTAATGGGGCCAGATTTTCAAAATATGCTCAGCACCCAGCAGCTCCCATTGTGACACCTATGGCCATATTTTCGAGAGGTCAACATCCAAAGTACACCCAATGTGCTGAGCCCTGGAAAAATCCTGACCACTTATTTTGGTGCTTAAATGAGAGGTGAACTCATTCGAAAATCTGCCCCATAATGTATAAACCCCAAATGACAACAAAATAGTCCTTTATAATTCAACCTTTAAATAAATGTAAAGTGAATTTAGCACTAATGAAAGAACCTAGATTGACACCCTTGGACTTATCCACACAACAGATACAATACCAGGAAAAGCAGTGCCAAACTCCCTATGTGTCAATGTGCCTGGACCCTGACCAGTAGGAGCAAGTCCTCTGGGATTAGCGGATAGTTCATCTTGTGTGTCCAGTCAGTCCTTAGCCTTTGTGTGGAGGCTGCTTGCAAGACATCAATTAATGCCAGTCATGACTGGGAGATATTCCCTTCCATGCCCCGCACGCACTGACAGATGAACCAAAACCACTAACTTATTTCACCAAAATAGTTCTCACGTGGTGACTACTGACAGTTGAACCGCAAGCCTGGGAGGAGAATTAAAGCAGGGGCGGCGTGCTCGGGAAGGAGGCAGAGCAGAGGTGAGCTGGGGTGGGGAGCTGCCGCGGGGGTGCCTCAGGGCGGGGGGGAGGGAGCTGCTGCAGGGCTCCCCACCCCAGCTCACCTCTGCTACGCCCCCTCCCCGAGCACGCCGTCACTGCTCCACTTCTCCCGCCTCCCAGGCTTGCGGCGCCAATCAGCTGTTTGGTGCCACAAGCCTGGAAGGGGAGGAGAATTAGAGCGGGGGCGGTGTGCTCGGGGAGGAGGCGGAGCAGAGGTGAGCTGGGGTGGGGGAGCTGCCGCACGGCTCCCCGGGGGGGGTGAGCTGCCGCGGGGGGGCGGGGGCGCCTCAAGCTGGGGGGGTGGGGAGCTGCCGCAGGGCTGGGGGGGCGCAAGGTGGAAGTTTCGCCTAGGGCATGAAAGATGTAGAACAAGTACCTTACCTGTCCAATTCTCAAAAATAAGTGTGTTCCCTGTTAAACTATAGCTCTGTCATCAAATTACATTTCTGCATTAGGAAGATTTGGCTAGTGTTATGAAGTGTCAATGAATCTACTATTTATCAAAGGGTTTCTTGCTGGCAAATGGTACAATTAAGGATATCTTTAGATTTCCATTAAAACTTGCTTGTTTTCACATCCTGTAACTTTCTAAAAATTGTTCCTTCTCAGATGAAATTTTCCATGTTTGGTCACAGTACAAAAGTGAAATTTTCTGAAGAGTTTGAATAAAATCAGTTCATCCATTTTTGAGATATATGATGTTGCAAAAATAATTACTATGGAATCTATCTTATGTTACAATCTAAGGAACCAGCAAAAATATCAGAATATTAATGTCTGTTTTATTGTAGCACTTACAGACCTCAACTGACATTAGGGACCCATTGTGCTAGTCAGTGGTTCTCAAACTGTGGGTCGGGACCCCAAAGTGGGTCACGACCCTATTTCAACTGCTTCACCAGGGCTGGCTTAGACTTGCTGGACCCTGGGGCCAAAGCAGAAGCTCGAGCCCCGCCACCCGGAGCCGAAAAGACAAAGCCAGAGAGCTTCAGCTCTGGGCAGCAGGGCTTAGGTTACAGCCCCCCTGCCTGCAGCTGAAGCCCTTGGGCTTTGGCTTTGGTCCCACCACCTGGGATGATGGGGCTCGGGCTTTGGCTTTCGCCTCCCCACACAGGGCGGTGGGGCTCAGGTGGGCTCACTCTTTGATCATCCCTCCTGGGATCGTGTAGTAATTTTTGTTGTCAGAAAGTGGTCGCTGTGCAATGAAGTTTGAGAACCCCTGTGCTAAGTGTTGTTCATATGCACAGGATGAGACAGTCCCTTACACTATAAGTAGACAAGACAGACAAAGAAATAGACGCACAGAAAGGTGATTTGACTTGCCTAAGATCCAACAGCAGGTCAGTGGCTGGAATAGATTCCTGATCTCTTGACACACCCAGTTGAGTTTTATAACCACTGGAACACTCTGCGTGTCATTTGCCTCATAAAGGTGATTTCTAATGATAAGTTAGTGAGAACTGGACAAGACTCCTTTAAGAGCAGAATCTGGTAGAGTTTTTGCTGCTTACACAGGGTTCATAGGTCTATCAATTTTTGTTTTGTTTCTAGATTTTTTTTCTTTAGAGGGCCAGAATCTGGCTTTAACTGTGCCAGTCTGTGAACCACCAATGCAGTCACTGATGATTTGTTACCAATAAATTACCGGATATGTATTCATAATAATGCTTGTATAAATAATTTAGAATTTGCAAAGCTGC
This sequence comes from Malaclemys terrapin pileata, assembly GCF_027887155.1. NCBI lineage: Eukaryota > Metazoa > Chordata > Testudines > Emydidae > Malaclemys > Malaclemys terrapin. The sequence goes on along the minus strand of NC_071511.1, from coordinate 64,752,632 downwards.
AAATCCCTTCTTTTAGGGGTCAAAAGTACATAAAAACTTCTTCTCAAGCAATATTGTATTCTCCATCATAATAGCAGTGGAATGAGGATAGGCCACAACTTGCCTGCATTTCTAAATGATTGATATTTGGGGTAAAAGTTTGTTTACATTGCTTAAATAAAAGAAATTCTAGATAATATAATTTGACCTTTGATGCTGCCCTATAATTCATTGTTTCCAAGGAGATCTATTTTTGTTTTTATAAAACCATACCCATAAATGGTGCCTTCTCTTAACAGAGTGAGACAGTAGCTTAATTCCTCGTGTTATGAATTAGGTCAAGAGCTGTCCTGATGACAGTGAGTTAGAGATTTACAATAGACAAGGCAAACTATAAAAACCGATGGCGGGGATTATGAGTTATCAAGATGTGCTGAGCTAGCACATGCTGCTGAGACTCTGATCAGCACTATCCAGAGGGAAACTACAGTGGCACAGCTGCACAAGGTTCTAGTACTACTGGTTAGTACCAGAGGGAGTATCAGCAAGGGAAAGACTTCAAAGCAGTTTGAAGGCAGGGGATAAATGGAGGAAATCAGGAGGAAAATGAATGACAAACAGTAATGTCTCCAGAAGCAGCAACTCATAAATCCCAGTGGTCGCGAGAAAACAAACTGTGCATTCAGCATTTTAACAAAACCATTAGAGGAAACAACATCAAAATCAAATGAAAGAAGCTATATTTCCTTATTCTGCCAGGAACTGTAAATGGCAATAATTGTTAATGGGAGGTTGCAGTTCTGCAGGCGGTGGTTCCTCTTTCTCTGCATGCATCTGTGATGGATGATCTATAATGGAGGAAGAAGCGAGACAGGAGGAGAACTACCTTCCGGATCCTCTGTTCTTTCATTCTGGTCACCAATTTCCTCCTTGAACTCAATTCATTCTTTGGTGTATTTTTAGAAATATGAACCCATCACCTAAGCCTCTGCATGCACTTGCATCAATAAAAGCAGAAAGCCAGATTGTCAGTTGGTGTACATCAATATAATGCCTTTGGCTACAATGGAGCTACACAGATTTACACCAGCTGAGGATCTGGCCCATACTTTCTACTTGCTCCAAAATTGGTTCTATTTCACTGTATCTAATGTGAATGCTGGGATGGGGGTAAAGATAGGTTTAATGCTGGCACAGAGATTGCCCCACTGCAAGGAGCGGGCACTCTGAGTTTCCAAGGTTACTCAGTGAGATGGTGGTGGAGATGCCAAAACAAATAATGCTCAGCGATTTCAATGTTCTGGCAGATGCTGGCTCTTCCGGACTGACCCAAGACCCGGACTCTAGCAACTGTGGGGTTATCCTAGATGATTTCTGGCTCTATACACATATAAGTGGCCACACACAGCACGTAGAATGGAATTGAATGGGAAGTTAGGCATGTAATGTTTGCCCTTGCAATGAACTTACCTCCTGCAATTTGAGGCAGGAGTGTTCCTTTCATGTCAAGGAAAAAGACCAGTTCTGGTGGTCTGCCCAAGGAAGCGGACAGAACTAGACAGGGGTCAGAAAGTCACAAGTACTACGTTGCCAAATGACCACACATGTAATCACACCACGTCATAAGAGGGAGCAGACACTACTTCAGCTACAACCTTCAGAGACCTCTCTGTATATATCAAAACTCCATTTTAAGCCAACTTGCCTTTATCCTTCCAAGAAGTCAGGCGCTGCAAGAGCAGAGACTGCATCATCTGAGTCTGATGGGAAAGAGACACTTGAGTGTCATCAGCATATTGAGGAGCCCTGTCCATCTTCCCAAGTGTCTCACATACACATTGAATAGTAGAAGAGGTGACAAAACTGGATATGCAGAGCTCCATACCCTCTAGATCTTATTGGACATGGAGGATCAGAGTTAGCAAGCAGCAACCACAATCGTTCTTACCAGAGACCCTAGGCAAGCCAAAAACATCTTGGAATCAATGATCTCAAAGTCAGTGGAAAGATCAAACATGACCAGAATGTACAGCTGCCAACCAAAGGAACAAGGATCACTTCCTGCAAGATGCTTGTCATTTTCTGCAAGGTGCAAGTGTGCTCAGCTGCCATTGACTTCTATGAAAGTTCAGGATCTTCAGCACCTTGCAGAATCATTCCGCAAGTCTGGTCTCTATACCATGCTTAAAACCAAATGGATATATGTCTAGAATACCCGGAGATTCCAGTTGCCAGTTTTAGAGATGTATTTTTGAGAAAGGGCCTCATCTAAGGCAACTAACATGCCAACAGGAAGGCTCTGACACATCAGATAATGAATCAACCCCCACTGCCTTTCTCCAGTCATGTGGGACAAGCCTCTATCTTGCAGGCTGTAGGCTACAATGACTCTAAGGTGTCTAATCTCCATACACGAGAAAGGTCAAACGTCATCAAGACGACGTGGTGCAATTGTCCCTTCTGAATAAGGCCCTGTTCACTCACAGCTGGGCAGTCCAGTCTGAACACAGTGGATTTAATCTGCAAAGTACTTTGAAAATACTCCCCAGCAAGGAAAGATAGACTAGACTGTCTAGAGGTCTGCAACCATGGCGCTCACCCTCCTGCCAGCACTGATTCTAGAGTCCAGGAACTGATTAGCAGAAGACACCCATGCAGCATCTTATCTTTTCCCATGTCACCTTCCCAACACACCTGGGCTCCATGAACCCAGAGGCCAAAGTTTATGCCAAACATGGGCCCACCATGCAGATTTTTGTTTTCATTTCAGAACAGTGCTACCACTATTAACACACTATGCTCTGCAGTGACACAAAACCAGCACTTATGGAACTCAGAAGCAAGACTAATGCTCACAGATGACCATTGTTGGCTATGAATAGATACAACGTTACTATTCTCTGATTGAACTATGCCATGAGGGCAGAACTGCATGACTTATTTTCATTCAGATAACCCAAACAGAAAAAGTTTAGTAAATCATCCAACTTTTAGAATTTCCTGTTTTAAAAGTCTTGAGTGAGTGTCAGACAGATGCTCTCTCATGTGAAACAGGCTTCCATTTTTGGTCACAATGAATGCTATAACATGGATATGAATCCTCTAAAACTGAATTACTGCTTTATGTTGGTGACTTGAAAGTCATTAAAATACATGGCAGGGGATAGGAATAAAACATCAATTGCAGGAGGAGTATACAATATTTGTTCAAACAAAAGCAGGGTACAAGTGGAGTAAAATGCTTTGTAATAAAATTTCAAATATTTAATCCTCCCCCACCCCAAAAAACCAAGAACATTTACAGCAGAAGTTCCAGTTGATGAGACCAGAGACTGATTTTAAAATTGCTCTAAGGGTGACTGAGAAAATAGTGTTAAAGGCTTCCAAAAAGAGGTTGACTTTTAAGGCAGACCCTGACTGGGTGACATTAGCGTGAGTGAGTTTATAATAAATTCCATAGGTGATGCATAAATAAGAGCTTCATTTAGAAGGCTTAAAATATGCTGATAATTTCTGAGTTGACAATCTAGGACTCCTCTAAGTTCTGCAGAGCTCCTTACTTGGGGATAGGGAAACCTAGTGGCTTGGCTAGGGAGATGGATGTTCTGCCTATGGAACTTGGTATTGCAGCAGGGAAGGCACCTACTTTATATATAGTACTTACACCCCCCCCCTCCCACAGCCCTCCTCCTCCCCACCCCTCCATGCTAAAAGAGCATTAGTAAATTGGCAAAGTCAAGCACTCAAAAGTTAAGCAATGCCAGAAATAAGATGGCCTGTACCTCCTTCATTCGGTCCCCTAGTGCATATGCATATAATACTTTCCCCACCTGCAGGACCCTTTAATTCAATATTTTGTTTTCTCCTAGTTCATTGTGTGGCCATAGGCATAAAATCCCTGCTCTGAAGGCAGAATTATTAATTTCCTCCTGGGTTTTTCTGTGTCACTCATCACTATAGTTGCTGAGTGCTTTACGTGAATTAATTCATTTTCACAATACCCCTGTGAGGTAAGAGAGTGGTATTATCCCCATTTACAGACAGGGAGTTGAGACATAGCAAGTGTGGTATTGAGAACTGGACCTTTATGTGGTTTAGTTTCCCAGATGAGAAGTCTGGTGGGTGGGTGTTGCAGAATTGCATATTCTGCTATGCCCAGGCAGCCGGAACTGGTCACTGAATAAAGAGGATCTCTTTCAAGCACCTTGGGCCCAGGAGTAAATAGAAATTAAAGAAAATAACCTGAGGGGAAGAATGGAGCAATGAAAAGCTCCACCAGAGCTGATACTCCCTGGCAATATGGAAGACAACTGGAAGAGATTTAAACAGCACTTCCCTCTGTATCTGCAAGCAATGGGTGCCAGTGAAAAGGAAGACAATTAGATCATCTTATTTCTGACAATAGCAGGTTCTGATGCACTTGATATGTTGAACAGTTTTCAGTTAGCCCAGGCAAAGGAGGCTATGAAACTATATTACAAAAGATTGAGGCATATCGCACTCCCGTAAAAACAAAACATCTGAAAAACATGTATTTAGAGGGCCGAAAATAAATAAATAAAAAGGTGAAATTATATGAGAGTTTGTGACTGAGCTGAGGCTGAAGAGCCAATCTTGCAATTTTGGGGGGCTGATAAGAGATCAGATTGTGATTGAGTTTTTTTTTTTTTTTTTGGTTCCTGATCCCAGACTACTGGAAGACCCAGAGTTAACCCTTGACAATAATTTGCCAAGTAACAAAAGTCACCCAACCCAGAATGAAGCTTATGGAGGGCTGGACAGTGCTCTGACACTGTAGACATGATAGAGAATCCAAGATACTACAAGAAAACGGATGTGAAGCAGAAAAGCATGTAGAGCTCAAAGTAAGAGTCAAGCAAGAACAGGACATGGAGCTTTCCAGGCAGTGCCAACCAGCGCGAGACAGGACAATGGCTGGCATATGGGAAAAGATACAAGAAATGCAATGCATTACATCCTTTTGCAAGAGTTGGCAAGCACCAGCAGAGTGGATACAGCATGGACAAATAGGACAACAGCAGCACCACTAGGCCAGACAAATTTTTCAAAGAAGCAATGGACACTGATGCAGGATGAATGGACAATCAAGCTGCAAGTAAATGGGACATTTGTTAATTTTAAGTTGCACACTGGTGCACAATATACTGCCAGAAACATTGTTATTAACACTAGAAGAAAAGCCACAAAATGCAGGGGTTACAGGAGTGAACTTATACCCACTAAAGGGGCATGCTTTTTTGCCATTCCCATGACAATTTGCCCAGTTATAATTTCTGAAAAATCAGAGTTTGCACACGCTCAGTAGAGACTGGCAACTGAATTCTCTGAAGATTCCATCTGCACTGACCACATTCCATTTCCTCACAGCTCCCATGTGCCAATTGGCATGCACATGCACCGTTCCCATAGACAGACTGACTGTGCTCCAGTGCAGGGTGAGCAAGACTTTCCCTGCAATTGCTCCTAGTGGCTGCCAAGGGACCACTATGGCTGAGTGGAAGGGGGTCAGAAACTGGGGTGGATAGGAGCAGAGGGTGACAGAGATAGGCTAGGAGTATTTGGGCAGAAGGATTATCATACAGCACAATCTCCTACAGAGCCTGGAACTGAACCCTTGAATTCTGATTCTTTGCACTCCTCTGCCACCAACAAATGTCTGTGAAACCCACTGGCAAAATTTGTGTCTCATTCCCCTCCAGTAACTGGTCTACATAGAGGAGAACTGTCTACTACTACTACCACCATTTACTCCATTTGTTCAAGTGGTAGAGGTCTGAGGCATGGATCTTCTGGTGATTCCACACAAGGAAAATTAATTTTTATTTTAAATTAGGAAATTACATCCAAAAAAGCTACATAAAAAGAATATTAAGGTTACAAAGTCAAGCACTCAGTAAGGAAGTGCCAGAATGAAGCTGTCTGTGCAACCCTGATTCAGCATCATTGTGCATATGCGTTATGATACAGTCTTTAATTACCTGGTCACATACTATTTCTTCAGAGCACAGTTTGGAGGGTGTGGTGGCAATGAATAAGGGTTGTGCAGTGGATTCGGCTGTTGTCTAAAGGTCTCTTGCTTTATTTGTTGCAGAAGTTGGAAAGTGTGTCCTATTTGTAATACTGGGGAAGGCAGGTCTAGCCCTGCCCATAACTAAAGGCCCACCCTTCAGGTAAGGGGGAAGGAACCATTAAGCCTAGGCTACAATTGATTGCTGGGGACAACAAATGAAAAAACAGGAGTAATGAATCTTGGATCCAAAGCAGAGAACCCCAGACACCACCCACTGCTCCTCAAAGGCATCCATGGAGTCAGTGGACACTGCTCAGGGCAACTCTGCCCAGAGATGTGAGGGGCCAAGGGACCAGAAATAGGCCCCACAATCACAAAGTACCCCCCTCCCCAGTTTCATCCTCCCGGAGTGATGGATAGCCATTTTGGCCAGTGGCAGGAGGAGGTTGACAATGATGTCCCATGACTTTGTGGAACCGTCGATGGGGTGTGCACAGATCAGGAGATATGGGGAAAAGAGCAACAAGAATCACAGTAAGAGGTTCTACAGGAGACAGAAGAAGGGCTGCAACCTGATGTACCCTACATAGATGTGTGCCAGGGTCTCCCTCTTGCTGCAAATGGGACAGGTTTTGGGGGAGTTCATGAACTGCACTAGGTACATGGCTGTGCTCAAGACCCTATGGACAAGCTGCCAACTAATAGTGCCAGTGGGTCATGAAACCAGAGTGGAGTACAAGCTGGCTCACCATTGGAAAGTGTGTAGTGAATGAAGCAGGGGATTACAGGAAGAGAAAGGATAGTCTTTTGGTTAAGAAAGTTGAATGCCACGCTGCAGAATTATGTTTTATGTTTTATCTCTGCCTCTGTCATAGGAGTTCCTAGGGGATGCCGAGCAAGTCACTTCCAATTTTTTTAAACAGGTAATCACTAATTGTGTATTTCATTTTCTGGGTGCCCAGTGAGAGACACGTGGGACAGATTTGCAGGGATGATGGGCACTCCAGACTACCTGAAGTTGATTGGAGCTGCGCTTTGAACATATATGTTTTAGTAAAACTAAGTAATCTGGAAAGATCAAGGCCCAGTGGGATGGTAGAGGACTAAATACCTTTGTAGATCTGATCCTTGGTGTCTTACATTGGACACCCAAAGTTCACTGGCACTTTTGGCCTTTTTTTTCTCTGTGCCTTCATTCCCTAGGTGTGAAAATAAATTCATTTACGTTTGTAAATCACTCAGATACTACACTGACAGAAACTTGCAGGAGGAAATTAATGATTTTGTATTCTGTGCTAGGTTTGGATGGGGGCAGTAAATGAATGTGGAGGATTAAAAATATTGAATTGCTACTCACTCATTGAAAAAGGCAAGTGTCCTGTGGAAAAACTGTAATGTGATCATGTAATTAAAGACTGCACCATACCACATTGGCAACCTTGATTTTGGCATTTCCTAACTTTCACAACCTTTACATTTAAAAAAAAACTTAAAAGAAACATTATGTATCCAAATATTTCTCTATATTCTGTTGCCTGAAGTAATTTGGGGGCATCAGTGGTAATACACACAACAAGCAGACGTTGTTTCCTGAGGAACCTGAATTCCATGTTCTGGGATGGTCACATGAATTTGGATCAAGAGTGGGAAAGCCCTAACTGGGTTTGTGTTGCTGGTAGTTTATTCATTAATTCTTAAAATGTGTTCTACAGGGTTTTTGGCCTGCTTGTGGAAGGTATGCATGTGTTTGTTGGCAGATCAAGTCTGGTTGACAGGTGTAACGTATATGCTAACCAAGATGACTGGGGATAAAATTGGTGAGTACCTTATCTCATGGCAGCTGCTTTGTGATCTTTGAGCCATAGGGTCACACTGTTGTGTAGCAAACTCACATAAATAGTGGCCACATCTGACTACCAAGCTAGGAAGTGTTGGTGGAACAGACCACAAAAGGCAAGGCCTCCCTCATCCCATTCCCCAAGCCTCTGCAATCACTGCAAAGTGGACTTTGCAGAGCACAGTGTGTGCAATTTGTTGAGGGATTGGAGTCAGCCAGAAGCGAGCAGAGCTGGGAACCATGAGCATCATAATAAACCTGCAGAATTTCTGTTGGAAATCCTGTAAAGCAGAAGTGGAGAGCATTACTCTCAACACGCACTATGACCTCTACCTTCTCAGAGAGCAGGAATGGACAAAAACATAGGCAGAAAAGCATTGTAAATGTAGCTTCTGAGAGAGTCATGCTGTTGTGGGAAAGAGCTGTAAAGGACCTGGCCCACTTGTAGATACCCCCCTGATGGATACGCAAACACTTGTCTGCCCCAAGTCTATCATTTGGCAAGCTGATAGAGTTCAACAGAAACAGAGACATTTCTCCTGCAGCTTGTAACCATGTCTCATCAGATCATGGCCTTGTTAGAACTCAGGGCATGGAGAGTTGGGTCAGGCTGGTATTTGGATGAGAGATGGCCAAGGCAGAACCAGGAAGCTACAGGAAGCTGTATTTGCAATTTGCTCCATATCAGTTTTGAACAAAATATCTCATCATGGTGTTATAGCAGATCCTGGATGTGCCGTCCTGAGTATAGGTCTTAAAACTGAGGCTCAGATCTTATCTGGCCATTAAACACCCCATGGCACTTTGGAAAAGAGTAAAGAAGGTCATCCCAAGGCCTTAGAAATCTTCCGTTATGGATAATTTTATTTCACCTAAATTGCATCTGGTGTTCTCCATTTCATGCCCCAAATCTGTAGCGTTACTGGCCCTAATACAATAGATGTATTATTGCATTTTGCTGCAGACTTTGGGAATTAGATGAAGTGAAGATATGGATGTAATAAAATTAAACATAATTCCATTTTAAATGTCTATACGTAATGTGTAAATGATAATTCTGTAAAGAATTTTGAGGCTTCCAAAGTTCTATATTAATATTGTCAATATAAGTTGATTTCTCCTGATAAATACACCTAACTCTCACTACTGTGAATGACTATTCATGTTCCATGTGGGGAAGCTACAGTATAACATGCTCCATTGCAGAAATGTTATTACAGATTTTCCATAGATCTGAAAAAGTTTACTTCAAAACAAGTCATGTGGAAAAAAGTCCATAGTCTGTATTACCTCACTGGAAGGAAAGCTCATAAGGGTCAATCCAAGGAACATTGGATTTGCTACATTTGTATGGGCTATACTTAACCTGAAAATAGATATTTTAAATCCAACATTCAGTGAGCATCAATCCGTCAGTCTTTTCTATGCCATATTCATTACAAGATCTCACACACAATCTTATTTTGCTTGCTAGGTTTCAAATTCTCCTGGGACTTTTATAATGATCACTCTTCTCTCCCTTACAACACAAAAATGAGGTGTTCTACTCTGCACAAACAATCTGCTATGCCTACCACATTGTTTACAAAGGGCTGACTCACTAACATCTTTAGCACATTTTTTCTTCAAGATTTATGAAGTTCTGTATGCTAGCTGAGAGCCTTCAGAATGTCTATCTGTCTGGCAGCACACTGGATTTTACAAAGGGTTTTAATGATAACAATCATATATCTAGTTCCTTTTAACCAGGTGGTTACCAAATAGCTTTACTAACTGAGACAGAAGTCACTTCTCTCTCTCTCTCTCTCTCTCTCTCTCAACACTCAAGTGCAGCCACCAGTAGGTTAAAAACATTGTTAGTGGAAAGCAACACTGCACAACATTTCATGGAAGAGGAAATGAAGAATACAGTTGAAACGGCAGGAGAAATTTAAATAGATTTCCAAAACTAGAATGTGCAAGGACATGATAATTAATGCTACCTGGAACGGCTCCTCAGCTGGTGTAGATCAGCATAGTTCCATTATTTTCAATGCTGATTAACACTAGGTGAGGAGCTGGCTCCCTTATTCCTGTTATTTTCATCTAATATCTCAATAGAACCTGGGCATATCCAGCAGCACAAGTGTCCCCCCTTGCCATAATGGGCTATTGGCCCAAAAGAAGATAGTGATTCTCTAGGTGGCAATCACTCACTTGTAGGTTTTTCCTAGATGGGTTCCAGCCACATATTGATCCAGCCCAGTCCCGCTCAGCTTTTGATATCTGACAAGACCACAGCTTGTGATGTTATGACAACATAATTTAATTGCAATCTCAGTTTTCTGTAAATGTCACTGGCATTAATTATGTATTTGCTATACCAACTTACAAATTTCAAAGTTGCCTATTAAATTAAATGCAAGACTTCCTCCTTTTCTTCTCTCTAAAGAGAGGCAGGTAGATAAAAAATTCAATAGTTTAATCAGAGGCAAGTGAAATTTATTACATGAAAAGAACTTGAGAGGCCTGGAATTGTAGGCTCTATTGATATATGTCTTCCAGGAGCTTAACTAAAATGTTATTTTGTATCTGCCATAAAATATAAGGAAATATTGATGGCTTTTAAAAACTGAATGTCAGTGGGGGATAATCAAAAAAGGAAAGGAGAGAATAAAACGTGGAGCATCTCCCCCCTTCCAGTGGAGGAAACCCACACACCCCTTTATTTTTAGAGCTAAGCATTACATTGGGTTTTATGTGGTTAACTGGACTTCAGCTTGTGGTTAGGCTTAAACATTTTTTGCTCCCTTCAGTCTTATAGGGATTGTCTGTGTGACTGTAATGTCTTTTGAAGGGGCAAATTGGCGAGCACAACTATTAGCTGGGTGACATCAAAGAGCATTAATCTTTTGTTCTATAGCAAGGCCAAGATCACATTAGTGCATTTCACCCAGTCATTATTAAGACTGTAGCCCAAGGGTGTAATAAATGTTTTATGGCATGCAAACCAAGGTAATGGAATGCAAATTCCATAATACATCCATACATTTATTTTCTAATAGAGTAAATGACGATGTATTTTGTCCAAGAAGAGCTGCTGAATGATCGTGCTAGTCCAGAAATTCAGAATTGAAGATAAACACAGTCCTACCTGGTTTGGGATAGCTAAGAACAGCAGGAAGAGAGTCTGTTTTGTATTTTAGCTCTTGAGAAATCATCTGGTAAATGCTTTTAGGGCAAATGTTTCCATCTTGTTCTTTAAAGTAAATCTCTTTTTGGGGAGGTGACTGTAGATATCTTCCATTTTATTTCTAATTACATTTACCTCTTTGAATACCAATGCATTATTTTACTTAAATTTGCTTTAGAAATATATGGCAGCATTAATGCAAGAGATTTTAATAGGTATAGGGTAAGGAATTTCTCCAGCATCACTAGAATTATGTATTATTATATTAAGAAATCTGATGTATTCTAGGAATAATTTTTAATATAGCAGTTGAACCAACCTTAATAATAAAGATGAACTTCAAGGTTCTTGCTATTTCATAACATGTCAAACTAAATGGTAACGGTTCCAGTAATCGCAATGCCAGTTGACTGGATTAGTCTGTGAAACCTCTGTAAACCATTTTATCTGCCCCTAAGAAATGGTTTTATTTCATCCTTACCTTATTTCCTGTTGCTGTGCAGTGCTTTTGGTCCAATCTAATAGAGAGTTTCATGTTCATTCATTGCTGTGTTTCTCAGGTAGAAATGCAGTCACAGAGAGAGTAAATTGTATTATAGGGCAGAGTCCTAGTAGATGTTCATGACTGATAAGAAAGTCCTAAAGTGTAGGGACACTCACAGTTAAAGGTGAATGGATGGGAACAGTTTCTTAGTGACTCCTGCTCATGAAACTCTGCCTAGAGTCCTGAATAACTACAACATGCTGTAACCATACAACAGCAAGGCCATTTGGATGCTGACCAGACAAATGTCTCATTGTTCACGTCAGCACGACTTAGCCTGTGCTCCATAGACACGCAACTTACTCATTCCACTCTAAAGATGAAGTTTTGAATGTGGTTGGGTCTGTGCAAGATTACTTACAGAATTATTGCTGGACATTCTGGGTCAGGGGGAACAGGGAGGTTGGAGAAAGGAGCCAGCCTGTGAAATGCATCACAAATACATTTAGTAACACAGATTTTAAAGTCCTAGAGCTCTTTACTCAGCTGAGTAGGTGTCACTCAAAGTGATAGTCCCAGTGAATTCAATGCACTATTTACATGAATGAGAACTGCAGGGTCAGCTTCCATGCTGATTTATGATTAAAAGCATTTAAGGCCTAATCTGAAGTCCATTCAAGTCAATGGAAAGACTCCAATTGACCCCAGTTGGCTTTTGGATCAGACCCTTTAGCAGAAGGCTTCCTTCTAATCCTGTTGTCAGTCATCCACCAAGAGAAGAAAAACTCAATGAGCCAAATTCATCCTTGATGTAACTCCACTGATGTCAGAGCAGTCACACTAGAGCATGTTTGGCCTATGGCATTAGGAAGCCTCAATCTACTCTTGAGACTTATGCATTGTATTTTAGTGCTCCTGATGGTCATGCAAACACTATTGTTGTGCTGACTGAATACTTCCAGGGGGGAAGAGGCCTCATTGGCCTGGAGGGTCAGAAACATGAGAACACAAATCAAGAGGGGTCCTCAAGTAACATTGTCTCTGGTTGAGTAGGCACAGTCTGTCGCCGCATTCTGGTTCCCATTATGGGATGTGGAATGTTAGAGGTGGGATTGCCTTTATTTAGGCAATATGGCCAAAATGCTACAATGGAACAATGAAAACAAAGACCGGAGAAACCGGAAAGAAAATATTCTGAGCAAGACAAAACCACCACACAATTTCCACACAGAAACAGAGGAGAACCCGCTGGTTATACACACAGCCTGGGGGTGCTGTTGAAATAGGACTCCTTTAGAAGAGCAGGTTCAGACCTATTACTCTGCATTAGAGAAGGAAGCCAAAATGAGAAAGAAGAGTCACACAGTAGTACTTAATTGGGGTAAAAACACTTATCTAAGACATGAGAGTGTTGTTTAAGAACCTTGGGGAGAGCAAGGAGGAAAGAAGAGAAAGTTTCTTTTCATTGTGTCACTGGCCAAGGATGTAGGTCTTGGACACTCCTTTCCTAAAGCTTTCTCTGTACATTTAACACTTGGGTCCAAGTCTGCACTCCCCGCTGAAGCATGTCTCCCAGGAACTCTGGGAATTGTAACAGAGTAGGGTAAGCAAGATCAGGTTTTTATTGGTGGGGAGCTGTGCACTGTACTCCCAAGCAATAGTCAAGCATCTGGGCCTTTTACTTGCAGTAGAGCATCACTGTAGTTGGTACGTTGAAGCCATTCAAGTTTTTCATTCTATTGCACAATATAAAGGAGTTTTTACTAAGTATTCCTATACTGTATTTTCTGTATTTTCAGTTCTAGCACGTGCAAAGGGGCTCTATGACCATGCTATGATTGGCTCTCTCCTAGTGCCTTATCCTCACTGTTGGAGTGGAAATCTGAACCCTGGTCTTGTGTATAGAAGCTGATGCTGAGCCTACAAATGGTTACACTCATGTTTTTACTTTACACACAGTAGTTTCCTGTGATTGTGTGTCTGTGGCATCAGAGCCTAAGTCACTATGATTCTGAATATTAGTAACTCAGTATTTGGCTAGTGAGTCCAAAACTTTATTAGCTACAACGCTAAAAGCTATCAGGGAAAAAAATCAATTAACACCTGGCATTTTATTTCCAAATTGAATAATTAAAATAGTCTTTGGCGTGATGTAACCACTCACTGTCTTGGCAGAGGATTTATTGAATATCTGGTACGGGGTGAAGCCCTTTGAAGACAGCTGTTGAAAAGCACTTAAATTTACTGCCCACTTTTGTAAGATTTTTTTAAATAATTGTTGTAAGACACGATGCTAAGTTAGCAGTTATAAACCCGTCCTCCATATAAATTAACTAATCATGGAATCCCTGTGGTTATATAAATGAACAAAGTCATTTTTCCTGGACTGGATTTTTTTCTTTGTTTTTAAAAATTATATGAGCAACTCAAGACAAATTTTTGCTGCACTCTTTCCTGGGCTGGAAGGAGAAAGAAAGGTTTGGAAAATGTTTACAAATAGTGAGGAAAAATAGGCAATTTTGTGTGTGCTTTGTCAACTGTGAAATTTAATGTAATTATCCTAACAAATCATTCAGTTTATTTGTATTTTATCAGGGAATTACATTTGCAAACACTGAGTATATTAATCTTTACTTCATCAGCTCATTCCAGCGACATTCAACATTAACCTTTGCTAAGTGATATGCTAAACTTGCATGGTTTTTTAGGTGCGAAAGCAATAATGAAAGTTACTTATGGGTCCCCTATCTTTGGTCTGGTAAGGAAGGCAGGCTCATATTCTGGTTCCTTACCAGTGACTAGGATGAAATTATACAAATTAAAATTTAATTAGTATGGACCAATTAAAATACTGGATAGAAAAAAAAAGATACAGTGAAGTTAGGTGGAAAGAAGTTCTGTCCAATTTCCATTAAAAACAAAACAAAACTTGTAGCTTTGCTGCTTTTACAATATAACTTAAAGTTGCCTGTACTCTACATTGCATTAATGCCTCAATATTAAAAAACCTATCAGGCAAGATAAGTATGATTCACCTGCAAGAGATAAGATGTATCTTCCTGTTTCCACAGTACTTTAAAACTAAGTCAATATACTCACCCTAATGCTACTCAGTCATTTTTTAAAGCCTCGACTAATGTCTATCAAGTTTGAGTGTCTGCATTTTGGGGTGCCCAAAAGGGCCTGATTTTGAGAGAACAGGTTTTTAGCACTTTCTGAAAACCAGGCCCCTTCAAGGTGTTTGAAGTTGGGCATCCAAAAGTTGAGGCACCCCAAACCACTAGTCACTTTAGACAATCTTGATCACTGGGTCTAGTTTTGGCCTTGATCCTGCTCCCGTTGAAATCAATAGAGAGACTCCCATTGATTTCAGTGATGTGAGTGCTTGGTTTGTCTGAAAATCAGGCCCATTGGTTCAGTACTGATGATGGCCTGATTCCATAACCCCTACTTACACCAGGTAGTAATTACTCATACGAGTAGAACTACTGAAGCCAAAGGGACTGAGAATCAGATCCCTGGAAGGTGCTGGACCACCCTTGTATCACCAGCATCACTTACTGCAGATTGCTTACCATCTTCCAGCACAATGCTGCTCACACCCAATTCTGTTTAACATTGGCGTTTACAAAAGAACACAGCTTGATGGGGCTAGGCTGTATACAAAGGAAGGCACCGCTATTTCACTGTTATGACTGAGAAGTCAGTAGGGTACCATTGTTATTTTTATGGCTCTACCAGATTTTTTTTGTTATTTAAACACATTTCCAGTGAAGTAGTATAACATGGCGGGGTTTAGTCAAGTTAGGATCTTAGAGTACCAGCCATGTATTAGAACATCTTGGCAAGTCACCATATAAAAAATGATATGGAACAGCATTTCTCCATGCATTGATTCACCCAATTGTTAACATTATGTATCTGCTGTATAACACTTAAAATGCTAATGAATTATTCTGAGTCAGGTTTTTTATATCATCCTGAGAATGCAGTAATGTACAAAGGTGGAACAGGAGAGACATGCTTTACAGTTTTCCTTTCTGCTAATTGCTTGCTTGTAAAATGAAGGCATTGGTGGGTCTAGGCACAGAGCCCTTCAATAGAGTGGTTTATTAATGGCCAGTGAGTGATTCAGCATATTTCTTTTATGACATTTTACTCCATATCTAGAGCATCTCAAGGAATCCTGGATGTTTCACATGTTTTTGTTTTGTTGGTGACTCACTCTCTCAGAACCAAAGAGGAGGCTGTTTTGGCTCAGCTCTTCGTTTTAGGATTATTTCTGCAACATTTGTCTCAGCACCTTCCGCCTGTTACATGTCACTCTTTTGTTCTGGCAGAGAGGGGAACATATAAAGTACCTTCTCTTCAGCCACAAACAATTACACCTTTAGATCTAACTGGTAGGAGGTTGTGGTGCAGTCAGCGTCATCTCATGTGGAAACAGTCTTTCCTTGCCTCTTCCATCGTTGCAAGGAGGACAAAATTAAGAGCTACTTAAAGCAGATTTGATTCTCTTGCACAAGCACTAAAAGTTATCACTGGGTCACTAGGCCAGTAATCAAATAGTCATATTCATTTCTGAGACAGAGACCCAAACAAAGCAAAGAAAAACAACAGTGCAGGTGGTAATGGAATTAATTTTGTTAGTATGTTGCCTGTAACATCAATTTCCTACTTTACAATATAACTTATAATAATAAAAGGTAACACTCCAGTACGGTGTGAGATGGAAATAAACTTGGGACAGGGACGAGGGACAGTTGCTTATTAATTATTTGCTTAATAATGCCAACTGGGACAGGCCAGTCATACAGGTAATCTTGGATCCTGTCTCTGGCGTGGCCTATAACACCAGACAAGTGCTGAGCCACTATGGTACACCTGAGAATTATGTAATTCTTTTTTTGATAGAGGGAAATTTGTTCTGAGTCCCCCATAAACCTGGTTAGCAGCTTATTCTCTTGAGAACCTCTCAGTTCTGTGGAGTAGGGGAGAAAGTGGTCCTCAGGCATCCTCCAAAGCCAATTGCTACTTGGGGGAGCCAGAAGAAAAGAAGATCTCAGAGGAAAGAGGTGACTTTAAGGTGGCCAACAAAGTTTTCATGCCATTTAACTGATCTACATTCAGTGTAGTACAATATATTGAAAGATGACAAATTGTGGACCTTCTAGATTTTGCCTGCATTTCTTCTAATGACCCAGAATGCAGGAGAGTATTGATGGGGGAAAAGAAATTAAAATAGCACTTTTCTCATGCCCCACCCACAATCACAGAGTAGCTGGATTATTCTGGTAATGTGATGAGTAGTAAAATAGTTATGTTCAAATTTATATAATCACAATCATTACATTTCAGAGTTAGTAACCCCACTGAGATGAGTGGGTTCAGTTTTCACCTCTTAGAGCTATGATTTCTGTCACAGACTCAAGACAACAGGTCTGCATTGGATCAGTTAGTAGGCTGTCTTCATAACCATAAAGGATAGTTTTTTTTTGTTTTAATGGAAGCTTCAATTTGGTAGAAGCTGATGGAGCCACTAAAAAGTGCAGGTACAAGACTGATTCAGTCTGACCACTGAGAAGGAATTTGGTTGCTTGAAGATTACAGTAAATTTTAAAGAAATACAGGCTTTAATACAGATTTCTCTAGAGGGGAGAAATTATTGCTAAGAGCTCATTTTCATGGTGACTTCCTTCCAGCTATGTGTTCCCTTTCAGATATTAGTTTTCAGAAATTGTTGAACACAGAGTAAGAAGTCTCAGATTGTGACCTAATCTGACAACATGCAGAATATCTCATACAGCAAGATACAACCCAAATCACATTTCCTCCTTATAAATATGTCTTCCAAGAAGCAGCAGCATGAGCCAAAGTCTCCAACAGATATCAACGTATTTGGGCTCAGAAGCCTTTAATTTGCAGCTACAGTTCACAGAAATATTGCACAGGTAAATCCAACTAAAACCTTAACTAAGGCTAGGTCTACACTACCCGCCTGAATCGGCGGGTAGAAATCGATCTCTCGGGGATTGAATTATCGCGTCTCGTCGGGACGCGACAATCGATCCCCGAATCGACATGCTTACTCCACCAGCGGAGGTGGGAGTAAGCACCGTCGACGGGGAGCCGCGGAGGTCGATTTTGCCGCCGTCCTCA
The DNA here is from genome assembly GCF_027887155.1 of Malaclemys terrapin pileata. Lineage (NCBI taxonomy): Eukaryota > Metazoa > Chordata > Testudines > Emydidae > Malaclemys > Malaclemys terrapin. Next base: position 64,734,970 of record NC_071511.1, on the reverse strand, counting down.
CAGTGGGGTAAGTCGGCTCCGATACGTTGAATTCAGCTACGCTATTCACATAGCTGAATTTGCGTATCTTAAATCGACCCCCCCCCCCCCGTAGTGAAGACCTGCCCTAAGAAATCTCTAAGGCATGCTACCTCCATAGAGGAGAACACCACCCCAAAGAGTAGTCAGACTACCCTGAGCTATTACAAGCTAAGCAGGGTTAGATGGTCAGTATATTTGATTGGGACACTTCCAAGGAAAATCCAGGATGTAGCTGAAGTTATTTATTTGGTGGTACTCTTTCCCTCTCAAGCAGTATGAAAAACCATGCTCTATTTCCAGAGGAAGTGCCGTCTTTTGACTAAGATATGAAACTGAAGTTCTGATTACTAGGGTCACTGAATTCCATTGTGCTTTTGCAAGAGGTGTTAGCTCCAATGTCTTGGACAAGTTCCGGTTTGGGGAAATTACATTCCATTTACTTAAAATTCTCCCTTTATTGCCAGTTGGATAAGGAATTTTTCACTTGCTGTCCAAAACAGTTCTGTAGTGCAACTATGAGCAATTAAAGAGCTGGCTTGCAGTGGGCTGCATTTCTGTGGGTGAGGAAAAGATTCAGACATAGGCCCCAGTCCTGCAAGTAGTTACATGTGGGCAAATCCCGTGCCTGCAGGGACCCCCTCTGAAGTTGATGGGGCTCCACACGGAAGCCAGGTTCTTCCCCCACGGAGCCATTTGCAGGATAAGGGTCATAGTTTGTAAGTGTGTTTGCTAAGTGTGAGGACCAGATTGTGACTGACATCTGCCTGAGTGCACAAGGAGCCTCTCCACCATCCTGCACCCTCCTCCCCTGCAGAGAGAGATTTTGCAATGACTTCATAGGGTTAGTGCCACTGAGCAAAGGGCACTAAGCTGAGCAAAGGGAATGGGGAGAAGTGGGTCCTATTGTAACTGTATTGTTCTCAGTATATCTCCATTCCCCAAGCTGATACAAACCACATCTTTCTGCCAAGCCCCCCAAATAGAACAAACAGAGGCAAGTAAAAAGGGATTTTCACTACCAAAGTAATGGTTTGATCTTGCAAGAGACAAAGTGACTTTCTTGCAAATTAAAGTCTCAGCACTCTGTCCGAGCTCTCAGAACCGCAGAGACTCAGACTCTAAAAATACTAGAAGTGAGCTGAATCAGAACTTCCAGTTGGACTTCTTGTTCATGCTTGGACTTTCATGCCTCAGGGTGTTCAGAATCTGGATCCAGATCCACATTTTGCGGTGTGAGACCCTCTCCATAAATATTAGGTTTTGTGCATTTGGGTGAAATTCACCTCTGGTCAGGGAGGCAGCACAAGGACTTAAACAGGACACTTTGTGCTGGCCCTCTGATCAGAGGTGAATTTCACCATCTGTGAAAGAGCTTCTGATCTGAAGTTCTCATTATCTAGCATGAATTTTCCTCAGGAGATCCTGATCAAGGCAAGTCTGGCAGCAACCTACTGAATTATCTCAGTCAACATACAACACACTGAAATGTTGCCTCCTTAAAGCCATGTCAATGATATTTGGAAGTTCTCAATAATACCCCTCTCTAGTATTAATATTTCCAACATACCAGTGCTCTACATTTGGTGCTACTGAGCAAAAATTACCTTTTAGTTGCAGTCATTGAAAATCTCATCCTAACAGTTGTGTAGCTAAATCCTTATGTCAGCTTTGAAAATTTCAACCACAATTTGTAAGCAGTAAGGATGGGAAACTCAGTGTTCAGCTCTGTATATGATTTCTGAACAAAGCGGAACATTACCTCCTTCCCCACTGCACTCATCTTGGGACACTCTCTAATATGCACAGAAGTGTACCTCATGTTCTTATTCTCTCTTTTTAAGTTTGGAGAAGGATATATTTATCTGTGCATGCTTGCTGTAGCCCAAAAAATGATGTACACAAATAAGCATGGGAAAGATTACTTAAAAATGCATTCCCAATAGCAAGTTAGAGGAAAACAGTTTGCTGCTATCTAACTAGTCAGGGTTCTGAGGCTTTAAGATGTTGGTTAGCAGCCTTTGTTTAAGTCCCTGTAATTTTCTAGTCTTGTATCTGACATTTCTGAATTTTGCAGTATTTAATGTAGTGCAATTTTGACCTCCAGCTACTATTTTTATAGTAACTTCACTTCTCTGCCACCTAAAAAGTTGCAAATGTTCGACGGTGAGTAATCTTTATAGACATTGTTGTTTCAGCTGTTGAGGAGGGCTGGCATATTAGGAGAAATAGTGTATGAGATGATTCAAACAAAACTGAATACTAATAAACTACGTAGTGAGAGCGAAATTGTGTGTGGCTCACATTCATGAGAAGAACAGGGGGCTCAATTCGTAATGAGCAAATAATTCACAACGAATAACTTATTCAATACTTTTCACCTCTTTTTATTCTAGCAAATGGCCCACTGGCAGATAGTGATTTTCTCTAATTTACTTGTAATGCAATTTTTTTCCCACTAAGTACTTTCTCTGAAGAATTATTGGTCTATGGATAGCTTGTTTGCAACATTCTATATTCAAAAGTTTGAGCTGTGTTTGGGTAGTTTGAATTGGACACCACATATGCTTTTGCCCTTTGAGTGGACAAGCATAACTTTTCACACCAGAAACCTGGCTCTTAATTCTCATGTTTTCAGATTTATATTTTATTTTCAGCCAACACTCTCCAATAACTGATTAAAATATTCTGCTTCTATTTTCTGTTTCTGTTTTCCTGACAGAAAATTCATTGGCTGGAATAACTGTGGAAAGAACACAAAAGTCAACCAAATACAGTGAAAATGAAGTAGATTTAAAAGATTGAATTACTATTCAGGAGTGGGGCACGGGAGCCTCTAATTAGCTGTGCAATATTTATTAGGGATTTAAGGGTGGCTATAATCAATACATTCAATAACTAGCTCTGCAGGCAAGGCAAGATTTTAAACACTTAAACAGCAGTACTAACTTATGCCAAATACAGATCTTATGAGGCCTAGTCCTTGGCACAGTAGGTCCTAATCCTATGCTGAGGTCTCAGTGCAGAGCTCCTGTGTAGAGTTCATTGCAGGACTGGGGGTAGGATGTTCAGCCAGTCACATTACTTATTAGCAGGATGTTCTACTATCTTTGGGCTTTATCCAGCAAACTCCCTCATGTGACTAGTTCCCATTGAACTCAGAAGGGCTATGCAACAGTCAGGTCTCCAGGCATGAGTACAAGTTCCTAATACTGTACATCTGCAACTTGGACTGCCCCCCATTCTATAGGCAGTCTTCGGGCTGTATTAAAATTAATATTTGTTATCTATTTAAAAATGAAGTTAAAAACATTGAGTTTTGGGGAGATGTTTAAAATATAGAACCCTTGCTCCCAGCACGTAACCTAATCTGTACTCCTTCATCTCTCCCCTAAACAGGTCATGCATTGACACATTAGTAGGATACAAAAGGGCATTAAGGGTGTGTGCAGGCAAATTTAAATTACCTTGAAATCAGGTTATCTGACATTTGGAAATGTCCCGTGAAATAAAAACAAACAAACTCTCTTTTCCTGAAATTCCATTTTGCTAGGGTTCATATGCCCTCCAAGTCATGAAGCACTCAATGTTTATCCGTATTATAACTGAAGAAAGCTGTCAAATCCTGGATCATCACATACCGTACATAACATGAATTATATTTTGGTCTGTTTTCTTCACCAGTCATGTACAGATCATTCAAAACACATGAGCCTAAGTTGATCCCATTTACTAACCTATTGCTCCTGTCAACTGTCTTATGACTTGGCTTCTTTACTTGTACAGCTTTGTACTCTATGTACTAGCCAATACTGAGACAGTTTATATTGGAGGTTGGTTTCTCCAATGTTAAACAGGTGGACTAGATGAGCTGTGTTAGTTTAGGTTAACTGATTTGTTTTTAACGATGTTGACTTTACTCCCCTATGGTCTTTAACAATTCTAAATCTCATTGAAAAAAAGATTAATTTAATTCTTCCCATGTTTATTTGGGCATGTTCCAATTAATTTCATATGTGGGGAATTTCATTCCTTTATAAAATCCCCATTGCTTGAGACGTCTCAATGGACAGCCAGGAACAATCCTGCATTGGATGAGAGGATAGAACTGATGAACTAATAGATCTTTTCCAACTCTGACTTCTAATTCTGTACCCCCATGGATGCAATGCTTTCAACTGGACAACTTCACAGACGTCAAATGGAGTTGTTCCTGTTTATACCAAAGCTGAATTTGGCTCTATGAGAATAAGGGAATTGGTTGTCCATTGACAGCTCCATTTCTTGCCTTAGAAAGTATAAATTAACATGACACAATGTTTTTCAAAGGAGGCTTTCAAGGGGCAGTGGAAGGTAAATGACAGAAACTGGGGATTTGGGAATAAGAGAATAATGCAGAACGTTTCACCATACACTCAAACCAAAATTGGACCAAAAAGAAATGTTTCCACAGTCCTTATCCCATCAGATATCCTGTCTATAGCAATGTGAGTTTTGCCTGAATAAAGACAATAGGACTGTGCCCTATAAATGGAACTGAATGACCAACATTCTGATATTTAATTCCGCCACTCTCCCAAGACAACTCAGAAACCAGTTCATAATTTGACACAAAAAAGAAAGGTGTTCTGGATAGTTTTGTAAGAACAAACAGTCATTATTGAATAGTTGTTAAATAATAATGATCCCACCACTGGTGATTATTTTCAGTAAATAACCTTACATATTTTTGTATTTATTATTAGATTTTTCTGTGCTCATCAGAAATTGAGTGTCGCTCAGTTCACTACATATATCTTCATATTGCAATCAATATAACAGTATATACTTTTCATAGACATCAGACTTTAATATTAATTTGTTCTTATTTATATACTACAGAAAGACACAGAACATCTTCACTTCAATGATAAAGCCTTCATTCAAAATAAAGTATGGTTATATCATCACTGGGGTTAAGAAGATTTTATGTTTACTACTTGAAAGATTAATGGGTCACTCAAGCATTTACATTCTCATACATTTTTATGACAGTGCTATGAAGTAAATTTGATCTATGTGCAGAATAGAATGATAGGTTTAAATGTCTAACAGCTGCTCTTTTGAATTTCAGCAATGTTTTAAGTGTTGCTACCATTTAGCACTTCCACTGCTCGCTGCAATTTACTGTTCGCCTCCATTAGTTATTTGTATTTGCACAGGAAGACAAAAGGAAAAGAATTAGGTACAGAGAACACAGTTTTACTTACTTTAAGCCACCTGAACTGAATAAATCTTAGAGGCGAGCAGATTATATATGATAAGATCTTTGTATAAAGCATCTCAAGTGCAGAAGAGCCACACAGTGAGGTTACAAACAGTCCTCCCCCGGCCCCGGTTTGAAGGATCCTTCATGTTTTCAATTGCATTAGAATGTCCTGCTGCTCTCTGAGCTAATTCTGTGGGGTAAACAAACTGAGGGGCTGATTTCAGAGAACCATTCCATGGAAAGGCAACAAGCTTAGCAGTGCAGCAGGCAGCTCTGGGCTTATGGCCCCATCAGATGAGACTGCCTTGAATGCTGTTGCGATCTTTTCCTATGTGGGTTGCAGAGCAGATGCAGTCAGTTGCCCAGCACATTGAAATCACTCGTTAACAAATAGGAAAATGCTGTACAGGGTACTTATGTGTGGGCTGGCAGGCAGCAGTAACTAGTTTAGAATCATAAGAGCACCCGGACTTTTGAGGTGGTATCATTCATTCTGGCCATGAGAGCATGGTTTCTGATCATTAAAGTGATGCTGCTATTTCAGTGCAGGATCTTAAATCTGGGAGAAGGGTGCTTCTCCAGTGCCTTAGGCTGTGTCCATTGCAAAACCTGTACATTCCCTCACTTAGTCCTCTTGCAAAGACACAGATCCATGGACCATGCAAATGGGAAGTGAAATATTTGAAGACGCAGGATAATATTATGACTGGCTCAACATGCATGCACAGATAAAGGAGAAGGTACAAGCAGCCTCCAGCCTTGCATAAGGTCTGACCTCAATCTGGGTAGGGAAATCCAGGCACTGTGCTAGTTCCCAGAGAGGCTCTGCTATTACTCTTCTCCATCCATGCATATACACCCTATGATAAGGCAGGCCTTCTTCTCAGCTGCTAAATGACTCACTGCCATGCCCACAGTCTCTGAGGCTAAGTTGGACAATAAAACTAACAAAAACAGGTCCACAGCTCACCCTTCACATCTCTGGCTCTCCCTGCCTCTCCTCCCAGGGGACTCTGGTAGTCCCACTGCTCCTGAAGCTCTGTGGCTCACTCCCCCTCAGCCAGCTCCTTTTCCCAATTGGTCCTACTCCCATCCAGTGCTGTTCTCACTGCACCACTCTCTGACCCTTTATAAGCCACGTGCAGTCCTGCCCCTTTAAGTGGCCCATCTGGGAGCACCAGCTTCAGCACAGAGGAGCTGGATCTACTTCAGTGACAGGGGCCAGCCACTCCATGACATACCCTCTGTCTAGCCATGTTCAGGCCACTGCATGGCCCCCTCCTCTGGCACAGCCAGTGTCTTCAAGGCACAGCCCGGCCCACTCAGGTGCTTATGAATTTTAACCCTCCATGTTCCCTATTTAATATGGGATAGGACACTGGCTGGCAGATGAGGATAGTTTCCAAAAGCCAGGGCCCTGGCATAGAGGCCATTAAGCCAGAGAAGGCATAGCTCTGCGTGTACACATTATTTTGGGTTAATGACACAAACTTGCAGACAAGTCAATCGAATGCACTTGCTACATTTCACATGGGATGAGACTCTGTTGAACACAGCAGGGGTACAGAGTTCCCCAACCTCTGTCAACCCTTGCACAAGGCAATTAAAGGAAGCAGAGCAGGATCTGACTGCACCCTTCTCATCTAGCATTGCTTGCCCGAAGGCAGTCACTTTGGGCCACGCTGCAATGTGTGTTCTCATGCTGGGTACCAGATGTAGCCCTACTGAAATAGAATCATAGAATCATAGAATATCAGGGTTGGAAGGGACCTCAGGAGGTCATCTAGTCCAACCCCCCTGCTCAAAGCAGGACCAATTCCCAACTAAATCATCCCTGCCAGGGCTTGACTTTAAAGCCTGACTTTAAAAACCTCTAAGGAAGGAGATTCCACCATCTCCCTAGGTAACCCATTCCAGTGCTTCACCACCCTCCCAGTGAAAAAGTTTTTCCTAATATCCAACCTAAACCTCCTCCACTGCAACTTGAGACCATTACTCCTTGTTCTGTCATCTGGTACCACTGAGAACAGTCTAGATCCATCCTCTTTGGAACCCCCTTTAAGGTAGTTGAAAGCAGCTATCAAATCCTCCCTCATTCTTCTCTTCTGCTGACTAAACAATCCCAGTTCCTTCAGCCTCTCCTCATAAGTCGTGCTCCAGACCCCTAATCATTTTTGTTGCCCTCCATTGGACTCTTTCCAATTTTTCCACATCCTTCTTGTAGTGTGGGGCCCAAAACTGGACACAGTACTCCAGATGAGGCCTCACCAATGTCCAATTGCGGGGAATGATCACGTCCTTTGATCTGCTGGCAATGCCCCTACTTATACAGCCCAAAATGCCGTTAGCCTTCTTGGCAACAAGGGCACACTGTCGTCTCATATCCAGCTTCTCATCCACTGTAACCCACAGGTCCTTCTCTTTAGAACTGCTGCCTAGCCATTCAGTCCCTAGTCTGTAGCAGTGCATGGGAGTCTTCCATCCTAAGTGCAGGACTCTGCACTTGTCCTTGTTGAACCTCATCAGGTTTCTTTTGGCCCAATCCTCTAATTTGTCTAGGTCTCTCTGTATCCTATTCCTACCCTCCAGCGTATCTACTACTCCTCCCAGTTTAGTGTCATCTGCAAACTTGCTGAGGGTGCAGTCCATGCCATCCTCCAGATCATTAATGAAGATATTGAACAAAACCGGCCCCAGGACCAACCTTTGGGGCACTCCACTTGATACCAGCTGCCAACTAGACATGGAGCCTGTGATGAAGTGGGACTGTTCTTAATGTTTCCTCTGAATACTGTGTGGGTGCCTTAGTTTCCCCTATGCATTTCTTAAGTCTCCAGTGTGCATAAATGGCTGACAATCTGTCTCCTAACAACAAATGGCCAGGGCCCTTCTCCCTTGCAAGGGGATAGCTAAAGGTGAACAAAGAGATCAGGTGACCTCCTGGCCTGGGAAAGAGACAAAGGCCAGAAAGGAGGGGCGGGGTTTTGAGTTTGGAGCTGGCTGGGGACGGGAAGTGAGTGCAGACGTGGGTGTTTGACTCGCTGGGCCCCAGAATGGACCCGGCTGAGGGATCCCATTCTATGTACCTACAAGCTCTGTTTTAGACCGTGTTCCTGTCATCTAATAAACCTCTGTTTTACTGGCTGGCTGAGAGTCATGTCTGACTGCGAAGTGGGGGGTGCATGCAGGACTCTCTGGCTTCCCCAGGACCCCGCCTGGGTGGACTCGCTGTGAGAAGCACACGGAGGGGCATATGCTGAATGCTCCAAGATCAGACCCAGGAGGTGAAGCCGTTTGAGCTTCTTGCCCTGAAGACAGTCTGCTCCGAGGGAGAGGAGGCTCCCCAAAGTCCCAACTGGCTTTGTGGGGAGCAGTTTCAGAGCATTGCCCGGGGACTCCGTGACAGAGCCATTGATCATTACCCATTGAGCCCAACGATCTAGCCAGCTTTCTATCCACCTTATAGTCCATTCATCCAGTCCATATTTCTTTAACTTGCTGGCAAGAATACTGTGGGAGACCATATCAAAGTCACAGAATAACACATCCACTGCTTTCCCCTCATGCACAGACCCAGTTATCTCCTCATAGAAGGCAATTAGGTTAGTCAGGCATGGTAGCATTAGTCTGGGGCCTCGCAGTTTTGGAGGAGAAATTAGTGACATGGAGTCTGGATATAGTCTGAGGCTATGTCTATACTAGCACTTTTGTCAGCAAAAATTTGTCGGCCGGGGTGTGAAAAAAACCCACCCCCTTGACCGACATAAGTTTCACCAACAAAAGCGCCGATGTGGGCAGCACTATCGGTGGGAAAGCATCTCCTGCCGACGTAGCTACCACTGCTCCTGGGGGGTGGTTTAATTATGTTGGTGGCAGAGCTCTCTGCTGCCGACAGAGAGCGGCTACACAGGAGACCTTACAGTGGCGCAGCTGCAGCAGTACAACTGTGCTGCTGTAAGGTCCATAGTGTAGACATAGCTGAAGTGTAGCCAGTTTTATTTACACACATACACTAGACCTGGAACAGAAGTGACCACAGACAACATGCAGTCAATCCCCTTCCTGGGTTCTCAGCCCAAATGCCAATACCTGGTTCCCAGGGAGCAACTCTGCCTCAAGAATTGACTCCAATCTGAGAGCAAGGCAGAGAACAAACTCCGCTGCAGCTCACACAGCTCCCTCTACCGAGAACTCTGCATAATACAGCTAATACCCCCAGCTGGGAACTTCTGCTGGGCACACTAAGAGAAAGGACTGGAAAACTACGTATATCAGTACCACCTGACAGAACAATGCATTCTCCATCTATGCTCCCATTCCAAATCATTTCCTTACCCCAAATAAAATAAAGGAAAAGAGGAAAAAGAAGGTTCAGAAGCAAGTAAGGAAAAGGGTAAGAAGGATGGGTCCTTTTGTTAAGGTACAGGGTGGGGAGTCAAGAGTCCTTGGCATACCTGCTATCCTGCCAAGCCCAAATGTGAGACACAATGTGTAACTAAGGTCCAAAGTGAGAGATGTAATATATTTATCATGAAGGAAACTTTAAATGCAGTGGGATTTACCCTTGCAATGTAGATAACTTTGTAGAGCTTCAGTTTTAGGATTCTTTATTTCTGACAGTCAATAATAAAAGAGAGGGTACGCCTATTTTGTGTGGAGCACTGTAATTTCGGGACTAAAATGAATGACACTTGAAATGGAGGACATTTCAGAGTCCTGGACCTCGGCTCCATTTCCAGCTCTGCCAGAGATGACTAAGGTGGAGATTTACAAAAAAGATGAGTTCTTTGGAGTGGATTAATTTTTGGGTGCTCCACATAAGGCACCCTAAAAGGAGTAGGAGTTTCAGAGAGAGCTGAACACCTGATAACCAGTCCCCTTTAATGTGTCAAGTGAAGCCCCAAAAACTGGTGCATTCCAAATTACCAGTCATGTCTGAAAATCTCATCCTAGCTAATCCTTCTGTGCTAGCTCCCAAAGGGAAGTGGGCTCAGCATTTCCATGCCTTTTTTTTTTTAAATAAAGGTGCCTCCCCACTCAATGGCATCTTCAGCCCCGAGTTAGACACCATGGCTCCCTTTACAATGTGCGGGGAGAGTTAGTCTAGTAAGAAATTCACATAAGCCAGCAAGCTGAGTGGAGAGCTGAGCTAGCTAGTAGGAAAGGCCAAAGAAAGGGGCATGACCTGGCACTTAACGCCAGGCCAGAGGGAAACACCTCCCTCATTTTGGGAATCAATATTCATTAGCTCAGAGATTTGAATTGTGGGGTCTCACAGCCCAGAGAGTGCCTTAACCACCAAGTTATAGATCCAATCGCTCTCTCCTTGACCCAGTGAATATTTAATATAAAGTGGAACAGCTTCAAACAGGAGCAAGCGAGAAAAAACCCAGTCCAGAATACAAGATAGTGTGCTGGTAAGGAGACTCACCTGGGATGTAGGGACACCTGAGTTCAAGTTCTTGCTTCAAATCAGTCAGAGAGGGGATTAGAAAAAACAATTTTCCCCACATCTCATGTAAGTACCCTAACCCTAGCTGTGTTACTGGGTATTGGGAACCCCCACCCCATCTGGCTGTCTTGTGTGCAAGACCCCAAATGGTAGGCATGCTCTGAGAACATCTACTGGATCAGCCTCTTAGGCAAGATACCACAATCCTAACAATAAGCATTCCTTCTCCTAGGGATCAGGTGGAGCTAGACACCAAGCAGCTTGGTAGCATAAGGACTTAGGTGGCTTCGTGCATGTTCACCGGTTGAAACTTAGTTGCCTCAGGAACCTTTTCTGGCAGAAACATCAGCATGGCTAGAATTAGGCAGCAGATTAGTTTTTGAGGATCTCAGTGGTATTTAAATGTTGGACTTACAGTGGCAGCTGGAAGCCCCTTTGTAGAACTAGTCGTCTACACCTGAATTTCCCCATCTATACTATGGGGTTAGTAATATTTCTCTACTTCACAAGGATGTTGCAGGGATTAATTAATGATTTTAAAGCACATATTTATTGGGATGGAAGGAAGGTATACCAGAATAGGTGCAAGTTATTCTGATGATATGTACTCTGTGACAAATACACCACAAATAGTGCATGTCATCATCAGATTTTGGACAATACAAACTTCTATAAGCTTAAAAATAAACCTTTTTCCAGCTAAAGTTTTCAAAGAAGATGAATTGTTATAATGAAGCAAAGCATTAATGAACTGTAAATTAAGCTGATGAGGTGTCTGCACAACCCCATTAATAAGTGATACTTGAACAGAGAGTGCATGTGTTCATTTATGAACAATTCCATTTCCAGTGTCAAGTACAGACTTTTCTCCTCAATCCTTTGTTACAAAGGGAGCTTTCAAAAAACAACCATTATTTTTGTATAAAAAAGCACCCTAACCACGATGTATATGGCATAATTATTCCTATTCAATAAATCAGAAACAGCAATCTCTGTTTATTATAATAGTATTAGCTAACATTAGTTCCCTCCACAAATAGATTAGTTGCCTGATTCCTCCAAACTTACTTCATTATGACTAATAAAAACCAGATAAATAAGTCCAGATACACAAATTAGGACCCATGTAATATTATTAATGCTAGAGTAATTTACAGTCCCAAGAAAACTTCTAGCAAGGTATAAATTCACATGCTGAAGAAAATAAATGAAAAGATAATTAGACTCTAATTAAGATCACACTTTGATGTACAGCTGCAAGGATGCACAGTAATGGCTGCAGCCTCATTAACCATGTAGGTAAAGCATTTGTTCATACTTTTAATCAGGGACAAGCTTATTTTACTATTAAAGGCACTGATTCAGCCAGACATTCAAATACATGCTTAAATTGAAGACAATGCGTTTAAGTGCTTTTCTGAATAGGGATGGTATTATTCACATGCTTAAGGTAAATCCTGTGCTTAAGTACTTTGCTGAATTACAGTCAAACAGAGGCTTAGCTTGTCAGCCTTGTGTGGATCTACAAGGGTGGAGGAGGAGGGGTGGCCAAGAAGCATCACCCCTTGTAGTATGGGGAGTAGGTAGAGGGCCAGTCCTTGTATAACCAAAGCTCAAGGACAGGGGGCTTTAACACCAGAGCGGGGAGAGGAGCAAGGGGAGCAGGGCCATGGCTATGTCACTATATAGCAAACAATGGAGCTCAGCCACAACTTAAGCAGGAGAAGCCCCTAGTCCGTGGGCTTGGGTTGTAAGGTTTGGAGAGGGCCAGGGCCAGATTTTCAGAACTGTGTGTGGATAAACATGTGCAATGGCTGCAGCTGCACCCACTGTCAAAAGTCATTCCAAGCACAGTTGCAATAACTGGTCATTTCTATGGTCACACACGTGAAGTCATCAAAATGGTATGCTGTTGGACCATGCAAACGGGACACACAAATGTGTACCCTATCTGAATGCACATTTGCATACATGCAGGTTTGAAAATGTGGCTCCATATAGGGTGATCAAAGTCACACAATGAGTCACAGTGGAGATCCAGAAGTGGAAGCCAGGAAACATGACTCCTAGACCTCCGCTCCATCCATTGTCTCTTAAAGCACTCCCAGATACATCCAAGCAACGAACATCCATTTCAGCCACTTGGAAAATAGTTAAACACTCCCATAGTAACTGTAAACAGGAACAGTGCGAAACCTATGTTCATCCCAGTGCCTGCAGGCACTATACATGGATCTCATGTTCTACAGTTTACTAATAAACAAGGCTAAAGTCAGTAGTACAGTTCCAGATCTTTCACTTCATCACTCCACAGGCGGGTTTCTCCGGGTGCCCTGACTGTACTGAAAAGGATCCACAGAGTAATGAATGTCAAACTTGTTTGGTCTCATTAATCAAATGTTTTATATATGAAAGTAGCAAATACAATCTTCTGCTCAGACAACAGGGGGAGGATAGATGAATGAATCAGCAAACGCCCTTCCCCTACTTCATGAAATTTATTCCATATTTATGGAGACCTTCGCCAACTCCACATCAAACTTTCGTGCACTGAACAATCCTGCACTGGCACTGAGGGGAGGGACTAGATGATCTAATAGTAATAGGGATGGGGATATATATTCCTTTGCCCTGCTGCTTGTGGCATCATTCATACCAGTGAAAAGTGAATGCAAAGTTGGTGTAAAGCCTACTTGAATTATAGTGTTTTACACCCACATTCCATAGATGCATAGATTCCAAGGCCATTGCAATAACCTAGTCTAACCTTCTATATAGCACAGGCCATAGAACTTCCTCAAAATAATTCCTAGAACGTCTTTTACAGAAACATCCAATCTTGATTAAAAAAAAAAAAAGGGTGGTGGATTCTCCATCATGGACAATCCACCACAACCTTTGGTAAATTGTTCCAATGGTTAACTACTCTCAATGTTAAAAATTTATGCCTTATTTCCAATCTGAATTTTTCTAGCTTCAACTGCCAGCCACTGGATGTTAGACCTGTTTCTGCTAGATTAAAGAACCCATTATTAAATATTTGTTGTCCATGTAGATACTTATAGACTGTAATCAAGTCACCCCTTAGCCTTCTCTTTTTGAGCTCCTTGAGCTCTTTCACAATAAGGCAGGTTTTCTAATCCTTTCTAGTCCTCATGGCTCTTCTCTGAACTCTCTCCAAATAATCAATATCCTTCTTCAATTGTGGGCACCAGAACTGGACACAGGATTCCAGCAGTGGTCACATCAATGCCTAATACGAGATAAAATAACCTTGCTACTCCTACCTGAGACTCACGTTTATGCATCCCAGGATCACATTAGCTCATTTGGCCATTCGCATTCAGCTGATTATTCACCACGACTCCCCAATCTTTTTCAGAATCAGTTTCCTAGGGTACAGTCCCCCATCCTGTAAACCTGGGCTGCCTTCTTTGTTCCTAGATGTATCCATTTAGCCATATTAAAATGCATATTGTTTGCTTGTGCCCAGTTTACCAAGCAATTCAGATTGCTGTGAATCAGAATTCTGTCCTCTTCATTATTTATCACTCCCCCGCAATTTTTGGGTCACGTGCAAACTTTGTCAGTGATGATTTCATGTTTTCTTCCAGGTAATTGGTAAAGTTAAATAGCATAGGACCAAGAACGAATCCCTGTGGTTTCCCGCTAGAACACACCTGCTTGACGATTCCCCATTTACAATTACGTTCTGAGACCATTCAATTAGCCATCTTTTAATCCATCTAACGTGCACCATGTTAGTATTATATTGTTCTAGTTTCCATGAGTGTAAATAAATGGCTGCACATGGCAATGGAGACTCTGGCTCCTAATTTCTACAATTCTCTTCTTCCCTTTTATAGAATTAGAAACCAGCCAAATTTAATCTGCCTTTCTAATAATGCTGCCTTCTGCACCTCCAACAGCCATTTGAGTGCTTGCATTTCCCTTGGAATATACTTTGAGCCATGAGAGGGAAGATCCAAAGTTTAGTTTCACCTTTTGGCTTTCTTCTGTAAAACCTTCGCATGATCCTAAACGGTCTTTGGACTGCTCTGACAATGCCACACACTCAGGATGACATATTCTACCCAGACAGCTTCTTATACATTAAATGGACAAATATCACTCTTCACATGACTGAGCATGAAGCACCAATTCCACTTCCCAAACTCAGACTTTCTGATTGTGGTCAGCATAGAAGGGTTACTTGCATAAGGAGATTATAAAGCATAGAGGTCTTTGCTATTCTTGTTTCAGAAGGATCCATTAAAGCCAATCCCTCTACTATATTGTAGGTTTGTTTTGTACACTATTCCTCTTTTGCTTATGGCAAAACACCTTAAGAACCTGGTGTTGCTCCCACTGACACCAATAGCGAAGAATGGCCCCTAAAGTTGTAGGATGTGTTTAATACTAGGATTTTCATGCTTTTACTATTCTATTAATTCTTTTCACTAAGCAGATCTGTCCACTGCCTCCTGTCTACACACTTCATTCTTTGTTTTCAGGAAAGTTCTTTTGCAGTCAGTCAATTCTTCCTACCCTTCTCCTATTATTTATTCCAGTTGGAATCCACAATGGTCTACACATGCTGTCCAAACACACAGGAAGCCACAGCATGGGTCCCAGAGAATCTACTGTTTAAGAAGCAAAGAATTTAGCCTCAGAAGTCTACTTTGTCATCTTCTTCCTGACTGTTAGCTTGAGGCTATTCTGATTTGCAAAGCTAGTTCATGAAAAACAGTTTAAGAAGAATAATTTGAGCATATTCCCCAGAGGAAGTAAAATATTGGCACGCTAGCAGCTAAGGCACATGGTCAGAACTCAAGAGTGGACGTGTCAGGATACTAAGTGCCAGAGAGAATTTTCCATTGCTCAGAAGCTATCATTAGAGGGGGCCTATGAGAGCGTGCATAGTTATTTAGACGACCCTAGATCTAGATTCTGACCCCCCACTGTGCCTTCTTAGTACCATTCTTTTGCACAGACTACTCCAGGGATATGCATGGGCCATGAAAAGAGCTGAATGGTCCCAAGGGAATTCCCCTATTGCAGGGGCAGCTGGCATAAATAGCCCTATGCTGCTCCCTGAGCAGCCCCTGGCACAGGAGCATGCTGGTAGCAGGAAAAGGAGCAGCCAGAGGACTCTATATTCCAGCAATTCTTGGCTGCAGGAGAAACTCTTGGGGATGATCTAAATTATACCACTATCCCTCATGCAGCTCAGAATATGGTCGGTAGGGTGATCAGATGTCCCAATATAACCAGGACCATCCCAATATACTGGTCTCATAGAGGACCCTATAACTCCTCCATCCCGATTTTTCACACTTGCTATCTGGTCACCCTACTGGAAGGTGCAAAACTGGCTTAAAGCCACCTTCACCCACCCCTTCTTGAGCTGTTTCCTGAGAAACAGCAGAGAATCTAGGTCCTAGTTGGAACTACTGCTAGTTCTCACTCTTGACAGGAGAAAGGCTTTTTTAAAAAAGGAGGGTAAAAAGCAACAGGACAAATATTTACAGAATTATTTGCTAATTTTGCTGGCAGCTTGTGTGTGTCTTATTTTATACACACAGTTGAGGCCTAAATCCTGCTCTCATGGCAAAATTCCCTTTGATTTTATTGAAAGAGGATGCAAGTTCTTTGTTTGGCCAAAACTGATGCAGAGGGTGTGCTGGGGATTCCCAACCCTATGTTCCATTTTTAAAGCCCGACTCAGTCCTCTTTTTCCAAGGCAGCTTTCTGCCTCAAGTAGTGGAGGACTAAACAGAACAAGCAGTAGAAGCGATCCTTTCTCATTACTGTTCTGCATTGCACTTTTCACCCCCAAAGGATCACACTGGGGAATATTAACTGTGGGCCATCCAACTGACTTCAGAAGAATTGCACAGGGTGTAAGTCAGTGAAGAGTTTGGATCAGTATATACTGAGAGGTCTCAAACCATCACTGAAATGCAGTCACCCCAGGATACAAACGTAGCTATCATGTGCCCATGATATTATAGTACAGGGATTTTAAGACAAACAGCTGTGTATTTAGGTTCTTATACCCACTACCACAGTATCTGAGCACCTTCCCGACTTGAAACCACACTGGAAATTTGAGCAGGTTGAATGTAAGTCAACCCATAAAAATTAAATTTGGCTATGACAAGGATTAACACCCGTAGTTTTCCAAAAAGTGCCACAGGATCTTTAATCATCAGACACTTGGATTTGCATCCCATTTTACTAGGCAAAGATTTTACTATTATCTGTCACTAATAATAAACTATCAGACTAAATATTTAGAAATGTGTCTATGGTGTCCTGACCTGGGCATCCAAAATCACTAAAGGGGCCTAGTTTACAGAGGGCAGCTGCTCAGCACATGCAAAAATCAAGTGCTTTTCAGATATCTGGGCACTCAAATAGAGGCATAAAAAAAATCACTAGTCATTTTGAAAATTTAGGCCATTATCATCAAGTATTCTTATGTTTTCTGAAGCATATTCTGCTTTCCATGCACAATGTTGTCATACTGTTTCACTGCCAACCTGGGCCCCAATTCTGCAACCTGAGTAGTACTTATTCACATTGCCCACTCAACAGGTCTGCTTCAGGTTGCAGAATTAGGTCCATAGAGAAAAAAGTACTACTTTCAGTGTCACTCAGGTTGGCTTTTCTCTGCCATTGCTTAATTTTAATAACAACATTTAGATTTGACATGATCACAAAAGGGAGGGATACATTCTTAACTCTGCTAGGAACATTCACCACAGAATGAAGCAAGACTTAGACAAACACCTGTCAGGGATGGTCTAGATAATACTTAGTGCTGCCATGAGTTCAGGGGACTGGACTAGATGACCTCTCAACGTCCCTTCCATTCCTACAATTCCATGATTCACCCCTTATCCCCCATTCCCAAAAGTTAGCATATAATCTCTCAAATTTTTCAGAGAAACCAATGGTAGGAAATCAAACTTTGTTCTCCCACACACTGTAAATTGGACCGCTTGACAAGCACAAAGACTTGATTGGTTTATTGTGGCAAAACAGTAGTGC
Organism: Malaclemys terrapin pileata; assembly: GCF_027887155.1. Lineage (NCBI taxonomy): Eukaryota > Metazoa > Chordata > Testudines > Emydidae > Malaclemys > Malaclemys terrapin. Next base: position 64,717,196 of record NC_071511.1, on the reverse strand, counting down.
ATTAAGAAAACACAAAAGGCCAAATGACACCTTTGAAGAATGTATCAACATTATAATTTAACGGCAAGCATGTTTAGAAAGTGGTAGTTCGTTATCCTCCATAATGGGAAGAGTTGTGGGAAGATTGATTGAATTATGTACCAGTGCTATCAAGTGAGCCTAGGAACTTGGTTAAGGCATGAAAGTTTCCTTGTTCTCATCAGTAATCTTGGCCCAAGAATGCAGATAGACTCAAAAGGGTGTATCATGACCTGCTGAAACTGTGTGAGAACTCTTGATATGGATATTTTTCTTGAAGTTTAATAGTTCAGTCCAACTTCACTAACACATACTATCACAAGTGATAGGCAGTATCCACACAAACTAAATTCTCTCAATATTCCTGAAAGACTTCTTAACAGAGGTGCTGCGGGAGTGATGTTCAGAGAGAAATGAGGAATTTGGCTGGTCATTGTGGTGCCTGTTTTCTTGCTATTAGACATTCTTGAGTTGCTGTTTCTTTTTCCTCTCTCTTTTTTTTTGACTGATTGTATTTGTTAGAGGTGCTTAGATTGTTCAGGTAGGTTCTTCTTGTTCTTTTATAAACTAAATAGACAGACATAAAAGTCCATAGAAGAGAGGGGAAAAATGAATACATGTGAAACTATTTTATTTTAAAAATTAATTGAAACCAGAATGTAACTGTGTCAGGAGATGCTGGCTAGAATCATCACCTACCACTATCGGGAAATATATAGTACTATATCTTTAAGTAATGGATCCAAAGCTCACTTGGCATCAATGGTCCTAAATCTGCAGCACTGTGAGGTTACTTGGTGATTCCCTAACTTTGAGGTGACAGAGATAGACTTTGTAGCCAAAAGGCAGGAATAACTAGAATGCCTTAATGGGTTTCTAAACCACACACACCAGTGCCTGGCAGTTGTACCCTCTCTGCATTTCAACCTGATGAAAGCAAGACAAGCAACACAGAAAACACACATGTGATAAGGTGTGTGATGCTTTGAATACAGCAGGGAAATGTGTATGACATTTTCTCCCTTCCATTTGCCAGTAAGCGAGAGAAGGCTTGTGCATGTTTGTCAGTCTGGTTCTCCATTAACTCTCTCTTCATGGAAATAAGGGCATATTTATGCAGAGTGACTAATGAATGGATGCATTCCAGCATCTGCTATTGTGTATTTCCTGTAAAGTCGTTTATTATTCTAGCTAACAAACAGTGTTCTTGGGTTGATGTTTAAGATTAATGAGGCATTTACTCCTATTCAAGAAACAAGTTCAGAAGACACATTTTCTCCCATCGAGTTGTGTTGATAGTTTAATTAATGCCATTAATACACATAAGTCACCAAAAACTTTTACAGTAACATGGAGGAAGGTTTTGCATTAACCTGGTAAAACAAGGAAATACAGACTTAAAAGCTGAAGCAGAACACATCTCTTTGTGGCCAGGTAATACAAGGCTTCCCAGACAATGGATGATCTTATAGACTATATGAGTAACAACACCAAGAGGTAATGAGCTGAAGTAATGATGGTGTTTCAGTCTTAACGCTGTTTCCGTGCTTGTGTGGGCTTAGTCATACCCTGAATGCTATTTCATTACATTTTTTTGTGTGTGGTTTGCATGTCATCTTTTTTCACCCCCTCAGAAGCATTGAAAAAAGGAAAGAGAAAGAATATCCCCTCATTGAAACGTATGAGTTAACACAATAGACCACAACCACCATTTTCAGAGTTGTTATGATCTGTGGTTTAAAGATATATGGGGGGGGACGACTTTTTGAAGTGTCTTATTACATCGATGTAACAGAAGGAACTTAATGGCTCTTTCAGTGTTCCTAAGGCTTCTTGTAGAAGTCTATATGTGGGGGCTTTACATTACAGATGCATGAACTTGTTTTGTCTAATTCTGAAACCCACTCAGACCCTGATGTTGAAAGCTCCATTTCAACTGAACTGATATGGGGTTTACTTTCCACATAAAGGAAGCTATGAGGAAAGGAGCATAGAGGAGAAAAGCCAGTAGGAAAATGGTGCTTACAGGCTTCCATGCTCACCTTCCCAGCAGGGCCGGCTCTAGGCATCAGCTAACCAAGCAGGTGCTTTGGGCGGCCAATGGGAAGGGGCAGCACGTCCGGGTCTTTGGTGGCAATTCGGCGGCGGGTCCCTCAGTCCCTCTTGGACCGAAGGACCCGCTGCCGAATTGCTGCCAAGGAATGAAGCGGCGCGGCTTTTTGTTTTTTGTTTTTTTCTCCTTCGCTGCTTGGGGCGGCAAAAACTCCTGAGCCGGCCCTGCTTCCTAGACGCTTCTCCCAGAAACAAACATGGTTTCTAAATGAAGTCTTCACTCCAAGTCCCAAAATAAACAAAAATAGACCTCACTGAGTTGCTAACCTGGACACCTTCTCCTGTCATCAGGTCAGCCTCATCCCCACTCTGACACAAAAGCATCCTTTTTCTAGCTGCCATATAAAACTCTGGTTGCTCAATGATCTTCAGCTGACTTGCCCTCACAAGCCTTTAACCTTTCCTGGCTAGTCCCTAAATCAGAGGTGGGCAAACTATGGCCTGCGGGCCAGAGGCCGTCCTCCCGTCCCCCACAGTCTCAGCTTGCTGTGCTGCCAGTGCTCTGGGCAGCGGGGCTGTGAGCTCCTGCTGGGCAGTGCAGCTGCAAGGGCCGCCGGGTGTAGTGTATTAAATTGCTCTCCGTAGGAATGTGCTACCTATGGAGCACCAGGACTGGCAGCCTTGTAGTACACCGTAAGTAGCGCCTTCCTACGGGGAGCAATTGAATACACTACAGCCCAGGTAGGGAAGGCTGTGCCTCCCAAACAGCCTGGCCCCCGCCTCCATCTGCCCTCCCCACTTCCCGCCCCCTGACTGCCCCCCTCAGAACTCCTGACCCATCCAATCCCCCACTGCTCCCTGTCCCCTGACTTCCCTCAGGGTCTCCTGTCCCTTATCCAACTCCCCCCACTCCCCGCCCCCTTACCATGCTGCTCAGAGCAGCAGGACTGGCAGCCTTACATAGTACACTGTAAGTAGCACATTCCTACGTGGAGCAATTTAATACACTACCCCGATGTGGCCCTCAGGCCAAAAAGTTTGCCCACCCCTGCCCTAAATCCTTCCAACAAGCATAGAAGATGGAGGATTTGGGGGATGAGGGGGGGGGGTCAGACTCTTATTGGATGGTCTCATCCCCGCCCAGAGTGCTTTTAAGGAAATACATGTATCAAACTACCATATACAGGACACACTACTTCCTTCCTAGTATAGAGCACTGGCTTCCTTTGTTTCCATCTATTAGCTAATGGCTTTCTCTTCCTTTCCTTTTTTAATATCTAAACAGGATCACGCTGAGAAGCATAATGGGTTTAAATTACAGAGGAAAGTGGTTTGTAGGCAAAAATTAAGTTTGCAAATCTATAGCACTCCCCCCATCCCCAAATACCATAAGACAAAAAAAAAAAAAAAAAAAAACACATCACGAAGAAACCAATATAAAATCAAAAAGCCCAACAACCCTCCCTCCCCCAACACTTGAATGGTTTGTGAAGTCTTGAATGGGGCTGGCCCAGCTCTACTTTTTAAAAGCAGCTTGTTCACTTGAACTCCCTCAGTAACCCCTATGAACATGCATTGTGGGAACTGAACTCCAAAGGTCAGGAGGGGAGAGGTCAGCATTCGCATGGGCTGCTGGCTGCTCTGAAGCACTGTTTAACCAGAAAGCTATGTGAATTACCTGACTAGGTCATGCTAGCTAAGCCTAGATGGTCTCTCTCTCTCTCTCTCTCTCTCTCTCTCTCTCTCTCTCTCTCTCCATGTCTCCCTCTAAGTGTTGACCCCTATTGGGAGTGGGTTTGTGGGCAGTAGCAGCTGCAGTGTAGCATGTGGAGAACTTGTGAGGGACTGAAGATAGACTGAAGGGCTATCAATTATCAGTTTCAAGTGCTAACATATTTTATAATGCTAAAAGACAAAATCTAAAACTATACAGGCCAAAATGACATCCATGTGGTTATTGTAGAGTGATGCCTTCAGGAAATCTCACTAAAACAATTGCGCTTGTACTGTACTTCAACTTTTCTAAAAAAGAGACATTGCCTGAATTTAATATCATTGTTACTTAGACATTCATCTCCTCCTGCTGACTGTTCCCTACCAGAGATCATAATCTTGTTTCTGCCATCATTAAAATTTACCCAGCCTCTAACTTTGACACCATTAACAATGGAGTGTGGCCACAAATGATGAATAAGAAGTAGGATCATGTGAACTACTTCAGAGCTTTCATATAGATATCCCTAGTAATAAAACCAAAGAAAGAGAAATACAGAAAACAGAATGGTCTCCAAGGAGAATGTTTGTCAGAAGACACTAGCAGATCTAGATGCTCAGATACTGTGGAGATAGGCATGATTATAGGAACCTAAACAGATTAAAATAGAATAAAGTGAAATGCTTAATCAATTTTTTAAATGTCACTTGAGACTATTTGCATTTAACATCAATCAAAATTGTTTGGAAGAAATTTGATTGATAATCTCATGAAAACTATATTTTTCCAGGACTTTAATACTGTTTAATCTGTGGCTGTTAGCATTAGATTTAAAAAGACACACTGTACTAAACTATATTAGGCATGTGAAAGGACTTTCATTCCTAATTAGCTGTGCTTAAGAAAGGATTGTAAACCCCTTCTGCCCCAAAACTACAAAATGTTCCTTTAACAAAAATCATACTTGTTAAAACTTTTTTTATACTCAGCTGAACTATGCTTCAACTCAAAGCAAATCAAGTCAGTTAATTCCACTCTACGAGAGGACAGCTTAAAAAAAGTGTCCATTGGGTACTTGAACAGTGGTCCCTTGTCTGTCACATCCAGACATGGCTTATACTTCACACACTAGTGACCATGAAAAGCAATCCTTGTGACTTCTGAAGCCCCATCAAAAAAAAAAAAAAAAAAAAAAAAACCCAAAACTTTTCTTGAAATGTCACGCACAGGGGGAGGGTGGGCTGACTGCTTGCATCTCCTATGATTAATGACTTGTGGCCTTATTGTGTGGAGGCTGCTAATTAGCTTCAGACTGATTAAGGACGCAGAAGGCAAACTTTAGCTTGATAAACCCGAACTTCCCCTCCACTCCCCGCACCAGTACAAACTCGGCATGTGGAAACTTTGACATCCACTTTTTTTGGAAACACGGGACAAATTCTCAGCAAGAATTAATGTACTCCCAAATGACTGCTTCATTTGGCATTGGCTCTGCTGAAGCACAGGCCTGTACTGTAGTATTTTTCTGCTCAGTACAATATATTTTTAAAATCCTAACAAGGTTTCCTGCTTTTTGTTTAAAAACATGTTTGGCACATTTGTGAGCAGACTTTGCATACTAAATAATTTTTCAAGACCCTGTCTGCGTTCACTTGGTATAAAAACCCCAACCAGCTAGTCAATACTTTTATATTTTATGTAATCATTAACAAATGAGACAGTTAATTATAATTCTCTAAATAGTTGCACACAGACTTTTTAGATGCTCATTATAGATGCATTAAAAAAGAGCAGAAGAACCTCAACTTCTAAATTGTTATTGCTTTTGACCACCTGTTTAACAGTAAGAAACTCAAATCCCGCATTTTATGTAAGTTATAGGCCATTATTACAGAGGTGGAGGTCTAATACTTAGAAAGTTTCCATTCCCACTCCCCCCATAGGATTAATTGGCTTGTTAAGTTGATCTTCTCATGGAAAAGCATTCATTCCACTAACATAGGAAGTTTCCAAATACCTACATATGCCAGATTTTTAACACTAACCTCATCAGTCTGATGTACCACAGCATAACGCTTATTAACTTAATAGCTGATTACTTGTCCTCTGGGCACAAGCAGCCAAAATTAAAAACCTTAACAGCTCATATAACGAAGTAATATGAGTCTGCTGTTTTAGGAGATCTGCAGTTCCAAGGGGGTGGAAAAAACCTGCAGAATAGCTCCATGTAGGGGAGGTTTCTTGTTTTCAAAGAGGTGGGATTAGAGTGCTGATAACAAATACACTGAATAATCTTTATATCAAGAGACTGTGTAAACATGTACACATCCTGTATGTGTGCACAAATAATAAGTTAACCAAAGATTATCCTAGTGACCTTTTTAATTTTTCCTAAACAAATTTATTCCGTTCATCTAAATCCTTCCAAATATCGGTTGGTTTTTAGACTTTGAGGGGCTTTCTTTTGAACCCCATGATATGTAACACATTGTTATTCATTTGTAGCACAATAGGCCTTTGCTTGCTGACTGGGGCCGCTAGGTGCTGCATATACATAATGAAAAGGCAGTTCCTGCTCAAGAGAGTTTACATTCAAGGCCCCAGTCCTGCAAAAATGCACTTATGCTTAGGTTTACTACCATTAGTAGTCCCACTGGAATTACATGTATATGAGTTTGCAGGATCAGGGCCTAAGTTTTTGAAGGCAGACAACAGATGGATACAGATAGACTGATCCAGGGAGAGCAAGATAACCACGAGATGAAAATGATTTACATTGTAAGTAGGAGTCCTAGCACACCAGATGGGATTAGGCCATCCACTGCATCTTTTAGGCCCTAAATCAAGATACTTTAGCACATGCCTAACTTGAAGCATGGGAGTAGGCCTGTTGAAGTCAACAGTAATCAGGGCCTTAATCAGTAACAAGTCACATCATTCACTCTCTGTGCATGCAAATTTATTTTTCTCAGTCATCACTAAGACTATTTGCTGTATGAGGAGGAAAAACAACCCGACAGGCCAAATTCATCTCTGATGCAGGGGGCATATCTCCACTGCAGTGAATGGATCTCTGCCTCACATTAGACCTGGATTTAACCCAGTGCTTTTCAAAGATTCAAATGCCTGTGTAAGACTCTTCTGGCCCATTTTGTTTTTTGAAATGGCTCTTAGCAGTGTCATAATTCACAATGATTCTAGTCAGACTTTGTTTATAAGTCTCTATTGTTTAAGAACAATAGAATTGTGACCTGTAAGAACTAAGATCTGCAATCAGGACCCACTTCATACTTTCTCAGGGTGCACTTTCTGAATAAATGGAACACAACTCTATTGATGTCAACTGGCCTGCAGAAAATAGACCTAATAAATCTAAGCATAAATCTGTCTTAGCCCTATCTCACCATCTGTACAAACCCACCAAAAAGTGAAATCACAAAATTAATAACAACAACAACAACAACAGCAACAACAAGCCTCTCCAAGAATTCAAGGCTGAAATATTACCCACAGACTACATAGAGCTTAGATTATATGCAGGCCAGCATTGGGGAAAGGGTTCCACAGGATGCAGAAAGCAACAGGTGGAATCATAGCCTGGACCAGGCAAAGTGAATAAAATTGACTCTGAAGCTGAGAGTCTCTCTCACTCTCATGTTTCAGTAACATCACTGATAATGCTACCTTATCCTCCTTCTGTAATTCATCAGCTTCATCGTCTTTTCTCTTATTTTCTGCTCCTCCTTTTATACCCTGGGCCTCTGCAGCTGCTATGTATTTACTTGTAAGGCATGAAATCTGTTCACACTTAAGTTAAAAACAAAAACAAAGCTTGGGACTAGTGGAGGTCTTAGTGCCTAGCTTGGGTGGCTAAAGGATTAAATGAAAGCTTTATCCACCTGCAGTACCCTTAAGGGAAGGAAATTCAAAGAGGTAGGTTAGGTCACAAGAGCATTAGGGGACTGAGGCGTTATTTTACTTTGTTTAATTTTAAAGGATGTGGGTGAAAGAAAATACAGTGGAACCCAATGAAACATATGTTGCAGGGATAGATTTGTTCAGTGGAATACATTTTCTGTGCATTGAACCAAAACAGATTACTGCTGTGTGTAGATTTCTCAACAAATAATTTACTCCAGTAATTCAGTAGTATTCAATGCCATAATGAGATGAGCAAAATCCTTGCATCCTAACATCTTCAAAACTTTGCAAATTGGTCCCTGCTATAGGGGGAAGAAAACATGCAATCCAAATGCATTAAGTTGCTAAGATTTGGATTCTTTTACGGCTCCTAAAATGTCTGCAAGCAGATCATGGCTCCTTCACAACGCAAGAGCTCTTGTGCAATTGTTTTTAAATCAGTATCTGTATCTATCTATCTATCTATATATCTATATCTATAGATATCTATATCTATCTTACTTCCTGGATTGATAGTGAATGGTCACCACTATTTGAGCTTTTTTGGCTACTTGTGACTGGTCACAAAGCAGAGGGTATTGTCACTGATTGAGGTAGCTATTGAAGCTTTCAGGGAGAGGAAGCTGTTTAGGGAAGGGAAGCAGGATTAGGGAGTTCAAGAAGTTAAATGCTTCTCTTAAACAAAACAAAACCAAACTAAACTGTTTTAATTAGTTGGCTGGCTCCTGTCACATCCACAGCTAATAATTGTGGAAGTGTGCATAGTCCTCGCTGGAAAAGGTTTTAGCTCCTTGAGGCTCCAATCCTGCTCCCACTGAAGTGAATGGCGAAACTCCCATTGACTGCAGTGGTGCAGGATCAAACCCTTAGCCGCCTCCACACCAGAGCTCTGGCAAAGGGCTTGGGGTCCCTGGCCCCGTTGTGCCTAGAAGCAGTGTCTTAGAACATGTACAGTATCCCTACAAGATGTGCTGCATATAAATTCCTCAGGACAGGGACCGTTTCTTCCTATTGGTTTGTACAGTGCCTAGAACAATGGGTCTTGGACCCTGACTGGAGCTGCTGGGTGTTTCTGTAAAACGAATTATGGTGAGTAGAATTCTGTAGTTTTCCTGATATGGCCACCAAAGTCACTGACACAAAGTATCTGCATGTACAAGCCCCGTCCTAGCTGTGAAGGGTGCGGCCACATCCTTTTCTGGCTCATTTGAACCCTTCTGTGCTAGGGCTCAATAGGTGTCTGCCACACCCCTCACGCTGTGCGAAGCAGAGTTCCATAGAAAATACTATTTGCCTTTACTGGGCATCAGCTCTTTGGCCTCAGTCAGATTCAGCCAAGCCTTTAAGCACATGCTTAAATGGATTGAGACCACAGTTAAGAAAAAAGAGTCATGGTAGCAGAGGACTGAGAGCTTGATCCAAAGCTCATTGAAATCAATGGCTGGACTTCCACTGGCTTCAACGAGATTTTGACACCTGAGATATTGTAACCTAGAACCTCAATCCGTGAATACTCAGGTGAGTTCCAAGTTGGTTTCCCATGAGCATTCAGGAAAAAAACAAAACAAAACACACCAACAACTCCAGCTTTGTTGTTTAGCACCATAGGCTCCCAGTCCATAACTGGGGCTCCCAGGCACTACCACAATACAAACAATAAAATAATGGCCATGAACACAGCTGAAGCAAACTGATTTCTAATTCAAGTGATTACTCATAGAAAACTTTGTAGCATCTTCCATCTGAGCAGATCAAAGTGCTTCACATAAAGTAATTAGTGTTAGATTTACAAAGGGAATACATTAAAATAAGTGGTTAATTTAATTACTACAAAGGATGGCAATGGATCCCATCTCAATGAAGCCCTGCTAGATGGAAAACAGTATTGCAGATGTATCAAAACTAAGAGCACAACAGAAAAACTTATTGTGTAAATTAACAGATCTGCTGATAGAGTCATAGACTTTAAGGTCAGAAGGGACCATTATGATCATCTAGTCTGATCTCCTGCACAATGCAGGCCACAGAATCTCACCCACCCACTCCTGTAATAAACCCCTAACTTAGTCTGAGCTATTGAAGTCCTCAAATCATGGTTTAAAGACTTCAAGGTGCAGAGAATCCTCCAGCAAGTGACCGTGCCCCATGCTGCAGAGGAAGGCAAAAAATCCCCAGGGCCTCTGCCATTCTGCCCTAGAGGAAAATTCCTTCCCAACCCTAAATATGGCGATCAGCTAAACCCTGAGCATGTGGGCAAGACTCACCAGCCAGACACCCAGGAAAGAATTCTCTGTAGTAACTCAGATCCCACCCCATCTAGCATCCCATCACAAGCCATTGGGCATATTTACCGCTAATAGTCAAAGATAATTAATTGCCAAAATTAGGCTATCCCATCATACCATCCCCTCCATAAATGTATCAAGCTTAGTCTTGAAGCCAGATATGTCTTTTTCTCCCACTGCTCCCCTTGGAAGGCTGTTCCAGAACTTCACTCCTCTCATGGTTAGAAACCTTCATCTAATTTCAAGTCTAAACTTCCTGATGGCCAGTTTATATCCAGTTGTTCTTGTTTCCACATTGGTACTGAGCTTAAATAATTCCTCTCCCTTCCTGGTATTTAACCCTCTGATATATTTATAGAGAACAATCATATCTCCCCTCAGCCTTCTTTTGGTTAGGCTAAACAAGCCAAGCTCTTTGAGTCTCCTTTCATAAGACAGGTTTTCCATTCCTCGGTTCATCCTAGTAGCCCTTCTCTGTACCTGTTCCAGTTTGAATTCATCCTTCTTAAACATGGGAGACCAGAACTGCACACAGTATTCCAGATGAGGTCTCACCAGTGCCTTGTATAATGGTACTAACATTTCCTTATCTCTACTGGAAATACCTTGCCTGATGCATTCCAAGACCGCATTAGCTTTTTTCACGGCCATATCGCATTGGTGGCTCATAGTCATCCTGTGATCAACCAATACTCCAAGGTCCTTCTCCTCTGTTACTTCCAACTGATGAGTCCCCAGCTTTTAACAAAAATTCTTGTTATTAATCCCTAAATGCATGACCTTGCACTTTTCACTATTAAATTTCATCCTATTACTATTACTCCAGTTTACAAGGTCTTCCAGAGCTTCCTGTATGATATCCCGGTCCTTCTCTGTATTGGCAATACCTCCCAGCTTTGTGTCATCCGCAAACTTTATTAGCACACTCCCACTTTTTGTGCCAAGGTCAGTAATAAAAAGATTAAATAAAATTGGTCCCAAAACCGATCCCTGAGAAACTCCACTAGTAACCTCCCTCCAGCTTGACAGTTCACCTTTCAGTATGACCTGTTACAGTCTCCTTTAACCAGTTCCTTTCCACCTTTCATTTTCATATTGATCCCCACCTTTTCCAATTTAACTAATAATTCCCCATGTGGAACCATATCAAATGCCTTGCTGAAATTGAGGTAAATTAGATCCACTGCATTTTCTTTGTCTAAAAAATCTGTTACCATCTCAAAGAAGGAGGTTTGGCACGATCTACCTTTTGTAAAACCATGTTGTATTTTGTCAAAGAAGGAGATCAGGTTGGTTTGGCACGATCTACCTTTTGTAAAACCATGTTGTATTTTGTACCAAGTACCATTGACCTCAACGTCCTTAACTACTTTCTCCTTCAAAATTTTTTCCAAGACCTTGCATACTACAGATGTCAAACTAACAGGCCTGTAGTTACCCGGATCACCTTTTTTCCCTTTCTTAAAAATAGAAACTATGTTAGCAATTCTCCAGTCATACAGTACAACCCCTGAGTTTACAGATTCATTAAAAATTCTTGATAATAGGCTTGCAATTTCATGTGCCAGTTCCTTTAATATTCTTGGATGAAGATTATCTGGGCCCCCCTATTTAGTCCCATTAAGCTGGTTTAGGTCATGATTGCTCGAACCAAGGTTGTCCCCTACAACCATTTCTTCTATGAGGTCTTCACTACTCACCAAAACCAAATCTAAAATGGCATTCCCTCTTGTTGGTTCAGCAACTACTTGGTGAAGGAATCCATCAGTTATCGCATCCAGGAAAATCTATTATTATTACAAGCACTTGTCCTCCAGTCTCTATCTGGGAAGTTAAAGTCTCCTATGATCACACAATTCCCATTAGTATTTACTTCACTGAAAACATTAAAGAGGTCTCTATCCATATCCAAATCAGATCCCGGTGATCTGTAGCACACCCCAAGCACTATCCCAGGGAAGGCTCTAGTAGCTTTCTTCCCCAATATGATTTTTGCCCAGACAGACTCTGTCTTATCCATTCCATCTCTTCTTATTTCTTTACAGTCTACCACATCATTGATATACAATGCTACTCCACCACCTTTGTCTTTCCTAAACAGCACATACCCTTCAATACCTGTACTCCAGTCATGACTACTATGCCACCATGTTTCTGTTATCCCTATAATATCTGGTTTCACTTCCTGCACCAGTAACTCTAGTTCCTCCATTTTGTTACCTAGGCTCCTCGCATTGGTGTACAAACATCTTAATTTTTGCTGTTTGGCTTCACTGACATCCTTTACCCGATTAGGCACAGACATTCTAACGCCAGTATCACCTATTAGACTGGTATCTACACTACCCTTCCTCGTTATGTCCATTCTCCTACCCATGGCTGTATCCTTTCTTACTTTGTTTTCTTCCCTCTCAATGTTAAAATCTGGCGTGGAGATTACCTGGACATCTCCCAACCATCTCCCCCAAATTCCTAGTTTAAAGCTCTCAATCAGTTGTGCCAGCCTCCATCCTAAAAGTCTATTTCCCTCCCTACTCAGTGAAGTCCATCCCGAGAGAACAGTCCTCTGTCCATGAATGCCTCCCAGTGGCCATCCATCCCAAAGCCCTCCTTATAGCACCACTGCCTAAGCCATCTGTTGATCGTCATAATCTTGTCACACCTTTGTTGCCCTTCTCTAGGAACAGGCAGAATCCCACTGAAGATCACCTGAGCCTTGATTTCCTTAAGCGTCTTCCCCAGCCTGGTATAGTCTCCCTTGATATGTTCCAGCGGGAGTCTAGCCGTATCATTTGTTCCCACATGAAGGACAATCAGTGGATTCTTTCCCGCTCCTGTTAGGATCCTCTTCAACCTCAAGTCCAGATCTCATATTTTAGCACCCGGCAGACAGCACACCCTTCTGTTCTCTGGATCAGCTCTGGTTACAGGCCTGTCTATTCTCCTCAGTAAGGAGTCCCCAATCATGTAGACCTGCCTTTTCCTGGTGATGGTGTGATTCTCCAGTCTATCCCCTGTTCTCTCTGGCTGCAAGTCCTCTCGATTCCTATTCACCCTTGCAATCCTCTGCAACCCATCCCATATCCTCCTGGCGCTTATATTTGGTGTTATCTCCATTGACTTTTCCCCTCTTCCTATAGAACTAGCTGCTCTTCTCTTCTTCCTTGCCCTCCCACCTTCAGTGACCACCTGCTGTGCCCCTTCTTCATTTTCCGACTCTGCAAACCTGTTCCTGAACTCTATTTCTCCTTCACTAGCCCGGCTTTTCTTCTGCCTGGTTCTCTTAATCACATGCTTCCACTGTCCACTTTCCTCACCCAGCAAAGAGTTCTTTGGTCCTGCTTCCATCTGCAAGTCTGAGCTTTTCCCTTTAGCCTCCTCATGTCTTTGCTCCATCATCTGCTCGAACCCCCTTCTAAACTCAACCAGAGTTTCCACCTGCATCTCCAGTCTCGGATCTTTTCTTCCATCAGCTCTATCAGGTGGCACTTCATGCAGACGAAACTCTTTTCAGGTACCCCCTCCAGGATCATGTACATACCGCAGTTTCCACATCCAGTCATCTTCATTGTGTCTTCCTCTGCTTGGGTCACTACCACTGCTGCCTCTGTATTTGTCATAGCCTTCCCACCTAAATCCTGTTAGTCCGGGAAACCCAAACCAAACCAAAACACTACCACCCACAGCAAAACAAACCCCCAACAAGGACCACACACTCCCTTCAGTAGCCTGTCTGTTCCTCTGCCTGATTCTCCTAGTCTTTCCCCCAAATTCCCCTTACAAAGTCCCACTCCAACTCCCCTGTTTACAGCTCCGTTTGCTGGCTCCTGTGCCGCTGTCTGCTGAATCTGTGTGGCTGTCTGATGAATCAATGCATATTGTTCACCAATCCACAACTCATTACAGTAAATTCCTGGAGCTTTTATACAAATCCCAATTAATAGAATAATATTTTGGTGCAAAAAAGATTATTATAGCATCAGTTGAAATTCAGTATTTGTTAATTAGCAAAAATCATTGACATTCGATGGCTGTTCTCTAACTTCTAGGACATGATTTGGTAGTCTCTACCCAGTGTCCAGGATTGCTTATGCAAAAAACCCTGCTGCAACTAGCTAGCTGCCTGTACAGAGGAGTGTGGGAGAGAACTAGTATGGATGGAGCCTGAGCTACCTTCTCATGCCAAGAGATGAGAGGCCAGGGGTGAGGCCAGACCAGGAAAGCTTGCATTGTTGCTCTCCTGCCACTCCTGTACTGTGGCTAACTAGAGTGGTCTCTAAGGATTGACCAGCTGCATGCATACACTTTCCCACAAGCAATGCATTTACTTCCCTATACTCAGAATGCAAGAAAAAATAAAGCTGATTAATTTAATAGGTTTCCATTGTAACTGGTCATGGCCCTCACCAGAAATAAGGTGTCAGATTCCTCCCTGATGTTACCCCATTAAGTCAGTGAGGAATTCAGGGATGAATATGGCAAAAAGATGTTTAAACAAGTTCTTACTGGTTCTGGAATGCCTTAGTGTCTCACACAGAGGTTTGTACCATCTTAACTAAATTGGCTTATAAAAAAAAAGTCACACCTTCAGTGAAACCTGCAACTGTGTGGTTAGATCAGGCTTGAAGCCCTTTATGGGTTGCTGCATATATTTGTGGCGGGCCATATACACAGTTTGGGAAATGGGGAGAGAAGCACCAAAGGTTTTTACAACTGTTTGAGAACGTGGTATATTTCCAGGGTACTGGTCAATGATTGATTGTGGTTGTGCCTGTTTGTACAGCAAGCCAGGATCCACTAGGTAAAATCCTCTGAAATGCTATCTGGTCACAGAAGGTATAAAATTTTTATTAAAGTTAATGTTCAAAATTAAATATACACAAGTTAAGAGGGAAAGTACTGTACATCTGGGGTCAGGCTTGAGTTATGAGGGATTACAGGTATTGGTTGCAAGGATGAAGAGATACATACATATCACATAACCAGCATAGACCCAGATTGGGATGCAAGAGTTTTTAAAGTGTCAGTGGATAAGTACGCCACCCATGGAATGTATAAGGTACGCCACCCATGGAATGTATAAAGAGTCCAAGTCAGTATCGGTGTAGCAAATAAGTACATGGGTGGGGTGCGTCCCTTGGTTCGTCAGGGAAGAAAGTGGGTTATTTCCCTGGTTGGTGGTCTCAATTATTAAATGTGGTATTGATGGTGTCCTGTGATGTGTTCTGTATAAATGTCTCTGGACTACCTGATGGTATCGGACACCTTGAGCTGTCTCATGAGCCAGGCGTAGCGTTGACCGACTCTGCACGCTCTCAGAACTGGCTCGTTGTGGGGGTTCCACGAGCCCAGAGCTTACATGATCAGGGTGTGTATCTGGACCTCGTAGCCCTGGGTTCTCAGGGTCTCGGCCAGTGGGGTGTACTTCAACACCTTCTGTGCTCGGGCCTCGTGGAAGGCTGGTGACCTGTTTTCAAATGGCACCATGACATCTACCATGAGTACTTCTTCTTTTCTGCGTCTGTCACGACGATGTCGGGTCGCAGTCTGCTGTCTGTCCCAGGGATGGCCAAGTCGAGGGTGATCTTCCACAGGGATGGCGGGATGGCTTTCACCAGCCAGTTCTGGATGGCATTGTGGTAGTGCCGCCAGGCTCCGGAGTGCTGTTTGCATCCACACAGGACGTGGGGCAGGGTCTCGTTTGAGTAGCTGCACTTCCTGCAGCGCTTGTCCTGGTTGCTGTGGAGGATGGCTCCGTTGAGGGGAACGCAGTTGAGTCGGGCCCTGTGGACGAACCGCCAGTCAGCGAACCTGGTGAAGCTGCCCCCAGGGAGGAAGTGGTTGCTGGCGTCCCACTTGCTTGTTCTGGCAGTCGGGGTGATGATGGTGTGGCCTGGGGTCTTTATGCGTGGCACCAGTAGCTTCCGGCGTTCCTCGCACCACTTCCAGCAGCAGCTGATCCTCTTTTCTAGGCGTCTCAAGGCGTTGCGGGCGTGGGACCAGAGAGAGGACAGGTCTCCCCCCTCTCTCCCGAACTCAGCCTCCAGGGAGCCGCTGAGGTAAGTGGCGATGTCCTGCTCGGAGGGGGCCCTGGCGATGCGTTTCCTGACCACGTCCCGTACGGCTTCCTGCGCGATGCTCCTCACCATCGGGTCAGGGCACGTCAGGAGGCGGAAAGCATGGGTCATCACTGCCATGGTGCACAGGTCACCCATCCGAGGTACGTTGGCACCACCCTGCCTGTGGGAAATGTAGATGATGTTGGTGCTGGCCCTCTGGGGAAGGTAGAGCCATTTCCTCACCACTGCCTGATGGTACTGTCAGCCTTGTTCAGGGGCACCTTGGCTATGGCCGATCCCCTGAGGACAAAGGAGATGCGGGGGATCAGGAAAGTATTGAGGGCGTTGATCTTTTGCCAGGGGGCGAGCACGGAGGAGTCAATTTGGGCCACGTCTCGCAGGATCTCTGCGATGGTGTCTTCGGGGGTCTGTCGGACGCGGAGTCCTGTGGATGTGCCGAGGTGTTGGTATACCTCTCCCTCTTCGAGGGAGGCCATGGGCTCCCCCTGGATCAGGAACCATGACGGCCGGACCAGTTCCTGCGCCACCATCAATGTGGAGGGAGGCGCACTTTTTGGGGTTGAAGCAGAGGCCCATCCACTCGGCGGCTTGGCTGGTAACGTCAAGCATTATCTACTCAGGGATAAAACACCCATGACATAGCCGAGGCTGGCCTGGGTCAGGGGAAAAAATTACTATGCAAGTATTCAGGCTTTGGCTGGAGCCCGAGCTCTGGGACCCTGCAAGAGTGGAGGGTCCCAGACCTTGGGTTCCAGCCCAAACATCTATACAGCGATTTTTCAGCCTCAGGTCCCAAGCCATGCAAGCCTGAGGTCAGCAAGGGATTTTTATCCCTGTGTAGACATACCCAGGCACAACATCATAGTGTTCAGATTCTGCATTTGTTTTACATGCAGCTGAGGCTGTAGCTTTCCATTGTCCAGAGAATGCAAGATCTCTTATCTGTTAAGGGTTAGTGAGATGGAGGTAGTGGCAAACAAGCCACTATTAAGAGTGTTCTAGTGACAACATGAAAGAACATGAAAAAGAGTGGCAGGGGGAATGCAGGCCTAAATGAGTCTTCATTCTTTGGTTATGATTTAGAAAACTCTGGAGGAGTGTATATTGTGCAACAAGAAACACACCAGCCATCCTGAGCCTGATCTTAACTGATTAAGAGACACCCAGAGCCTGTATTTCAACTCAGCAACTAGGAAATACGCTGTGGAAAATTAAGGTAATCTGCACTAGAGTGAAACTCAAAGCAAAAATGTTTAAGGCTAGCAAACATAATACTGTATTATAGACACTATATGAAAATTAGCACCCAAAGAAAAAGAGTTACTGGTACATCACATTGGTAATTGAAGTTATTAATAGTGGTGAGAAGAATGTATCAATTTTCCAAGCAAGTTGTAGTAATGTTTAATAATTGATGCCATTTCTTGTAATTAAATACTAATGAATTCTTTTACTGAATAATGTACTTTTCTATGACTATTCTCTTTACTTAGAAATATTTGTATTAATTTAGTGTGAGTAATTTAAACACTAAGTGATTTCCAAAAATATTTATTCATTTTCATCAATTCTTAGTAAATAGCCAGTAATTATTTAACTTGGTGTTTGTAATTAGAGCTTTTACCTGATTGGTGGTGGGACAAGGCTATTAATAATACTTAGAGCTCTAATATACCTTCTTATGGTCCCAATCCTCCTTTCACAGTGACAAAACTCCCATTAAACTCAATGGGAGTGGAAGTAAATCTGACAGAACGCTGAATTTGTGATTAAAGCACTGGGCTAGGATTCAGGAAATATGGTTCAATTCCATCACAGATGTGCAGTGGGGTCTCACTGTCACAACTCCCCATCTGTAAAATGGGTATTATCTCTCCTCCCTCCCAAAATCTGTCCTGTCTATTTGGGCTATGAGCTCTTTGGGGGCAGGGACTTCAATCTCTGTGTGCCTGTACAGCAACTAGCACAATGGGGCTTCAATTTCAGCAGCAATAATCTCAGACAGTCTTGCACTCAGGGGAGCTCTGTCGTACCACTGTAGGCAGTCCCTGAGCTTGAGGTGCCTTCTCCTCCCCTGGGGCCTCCATGCAGGGCTGGACAGTCTTGCTCTGATAGCTAGACGGCAGGATTGCAGAGTCATTGCACCAGACTGCTCAGAGAACAATCTCGCCATGTTTCCTTCTGCCTATTTTTGTGACAAAAGGGCTCCTGTCATTCCAACGTAGGTTTTTCCATGGCCCATTAGCACTGGCAAAAAGGTGTATAACAAGCAGGCCCTAACCTCTCTACAACTGAGACTAAAGTATGTATTTATCCAATCTAAGTGGCAGGTCAGGGTTTTCATCCTCTCATTTATTATGAACCACCATTTCCCTCACGCCAAACGCCACATCCCCGGCTCATGTAACGGCAGCCGTAATTGCTGTGCTTTCCATGCTACGAAGAAGGCACTGTCCAATGTGAGCTATGAATCTAAATCCTCAGCTGGGGGCAGGGTGGACTTGCTAGCGTGAGAGTTGCCATGTAGGCAGACACTAGGGATCAAGCTGGGGACATCCCTAAGCATGAGTCAGGCTCTGTAGCCAGGGCTGCAACAGACTCCTATTTTCACGGAGGAGGGAACATTACACACTAACCAGCAAGTTGACAGAGGAAGCTCCTCCCAACCATCTGAGGTCCAGGATTTGAGCTGCTGTGGTCAAGCTCTTGTTTATATTATAGCACCATCTTGGACAACACCCACGACCAAACGAGAACCTCCACAGCTATAAGCATGAGAGTCTCTACAGCTTGAACTAAAGCGCTTGCCTCTATAACTGAAGACTGTCCCAGACTCATCATCTAGACTGAGCACAGAGGGGAACCACACTGGGCTACACTACGTTGAAGGTTGAGATCTGCGCTGTCAATGGAGTGTTAGAGTCCAGGAGCATCATTTCTGGAACTCAGGACTTCCAGAGTGTAGTCTATAAGTTCTATTCACAAGGCCCTAGGTCTAACCTACTTAGTGTTCTTCTCATGAGAAGAACATGTTCTGGGTATATGATGTACATATTTGATGTCTGGTGCTGAAAAGTGCCCTGACTGAAATGCTGTCAGACTGCATTTTGAATTATACCTGTTACACTGTAATGGCATCTAGTGACACCTTGATGGACATTCAGCTGTACATACATAGTGCACTGTAGGCAGGAAATCATCATTTGCAAATCATCACCTTTTAAAGTGTGACTATCAGTTCAGGTTTAAAGAACTGGAAACATGTTGAAGTCACATTAACTTAAGGAAGTAAGCAAATCTGAAATACCAAGTATTAGACTCATGGATTTATCATTATGTGAATTTTAGACCCACTGTATTTCTTCTGGGGAAACTGTGTTTAAAAAACTGGAGAGCATTTTGTATGAAAATAGTCCAACTACGGGAAAATCTAATCAACTGTCCTCCCAACTTTTTACTGAAATTCATCATGGCTACCAGGCTACGTGTTTTTGTTTTGTTAAAACCAGCTTTAGGAAATTTGGCCTAGATTCCCAAAGGTATTTAGGCTGCTAACTTCAACACCAGCTTAGGGGGAAGTCATGAGACTAAATATCTTTGAGGAGCTGGGCCTTTGTCCCTACAGTAAAGGCATGGTTCTGGGTTAGTATTTTCAAAGATGACTACAGCATTTAACCACACACCTGCCATTGAGATGAATGTGTTTAAATCCTTTAGTTGGCTTTGAAAATCTCAACCCTGACCTTTATTTCCTGGCCCCAGTCCCTGATACGGGCCAGAGTTAACTAAAGGCTAATACCCATGCCACATGAGAGAAGTAAGCAAGTACCTCACCCTCCGCACCCAACTCCAGATCCAATGGCTACTGTTCAAGTCCAAAAAGAGGACTGTTCTGTGATGAAACTATAGGGATGAAGTTAATCACTGATGTAAATCAAATAGCTACTAGGTGCTTTCAGAACAACAAAAAAATGTAACAATGAATTCTGTTATTTCCAACTAATGTCAGTGGTTCACTAATAATCATGTGGCTTTCTTGCCTTCAAATCCTCTTCTGGTAACTTCTTTAAAGAGTTTTGCTAGGAACATGTGCTTCTTCATAGAAAGCGTTCAGCTACTGGCTAGTCTCAGCTGTTTCATTTACAAACGAGATTCCCTTTTATCAGATGCCAACTTATTGCTACATATCCCAAATAAAATAATGATGAAATTATGGCTTATACATTGCAGCATCGCATCTGGAAGGATCCCTAAATGCTTTCTAAACTCAACACTGCAAAAACGAACACTGCCTCCTTCACTGGCAAATGGTGAAGCTATTTTGTATCAGCACCACTTAGGCCAAGTGAAGAATTCCATACCCAGCTGTAACTAAAGGGTTAAATCCAGAGGGCTAAGTCATGCTTAGGTCTGTACAGAATCAAAAGTGAGAAGGAGCAAGGTGCTTTCTGCCCCCTGCTGTACCTGGGCACGAGGCAGAGTCTGTGCGATCTTGGCCCAAAAGGAGGATCAATCTGATAAATTTGAGAAGGGCTTTGGGGTTTTACAACCCATCTCTAGTGAAAAGTGCTGCTCGTTTTACGTCACAGTGAAAAGGGCACCCCCCATACCCAATATCATGCTGAAATGCTTACCCAGCAGAAAGACTGACACTTACTGAATTACCAACACGAGTTTGGCACAGAAGTCTTCAACCCACAATGACCCCACCCAAACCCACTTATGTTAGAGCTGGTGAGCAAAGCTTGAGAGGTATGACTGCTGAAGCCGTTGGGAGTTTTTCCTTTCCCCACCATACTGGGTATCCATGCTCTGGGTGGTTTTTGTTTTGTTTTGTTTTTGTTTTTTAGAATGTCTAGTTTTATGAGAAAGTTAAAGCCAAATATTTAAAGTAGAAAAAACCCTCTCAAAACAGAATAATTTTCATTTGGAATTTTGCTACCCCAAGATTAAGCTACGCCCTAACCCACTTAGCTCCCATTAAAAATGGGAAGAAAGTCACTTATGGGCAGATTACAGGGTAATTAATGTAAGCGGCAGCTGAAGTGTAAACGAAGACAATGGCTTCTGAAAGAATCCTTCAATATTTAGAAGTTAGCTGGCACCCTGATGAGAGAGAATTCGCATGTACACAGAAACACGCTTCTTTCAAGAATCTGTTCTCTTGACAATACGGGAGAATAAAACTTTCTGTCTACTGTTTGCTTTTGGTGCCCAAGATCAGCTTGATTCTCAAGTGTTTTCAGGATTTTAGGATTAGTTGTCTTTTCAAACGGTTAGTTCCTGGGGGAAGTGAAACCAGAGGGAAGGACCTGGAGGAAATAAGCACATCCATAGCTGGCATGTGATGACAGAATAGGAATGAACATCCAGGGCACTACCTTAGTATGGTAAATGGGGGACCTCGCCCTAGATCACACCAAATAGAGCTGCTGCATGAGTGCCTATGAAAGAAAATTGATGCAAGATACAGAGAGAAAGTGGTGTATGGAAAATTAACAATCATGCTTGTGTCTGGAGCTGGAGAAAGTGTGTGCCAAACGGAAACATCTTTTCAAACGCTGACTTTTTCTCCCCCTCCGATGAAAAATTCCATGTAAAAATTTTGCACTGTCAGGGTGACCCAGAAACACTATGTTCCTTTCTCCCTTTGGTCTGAGTGATATCATGGTTCTGGTACTTAGCGGGTGGAGCCCGTGGTCAGGATAGTTACTAGAGGCATCTTCTCAGTAGGAAGGCAAGCAAGAGTGGCCCAGTGTGTTGCTGACTGTTGCAGTGGGTGTGTGGCAGGGGGAGGAGGGTGGAATCCAGATTTTAGGGGCAGCACCCTTTAGACACCTAATGGGTGAGTGGTCCATATATGAGAGACTCTGGAGGTTGCTGGTCCTTCCTGGCAAGAAGTTATCAGACACAGGTGAAGGGGGACTCTGCAGGTTAGAAAGATGTGTAGCCTAGTGGGATTTTTTTTTAAAGGTTTGGATAATTCAGATAAGCCTCCAAACTCTAATCCTCTAACATTTCCCCATCACAAAATTCATATGGGGTTTGGCCACATGGAAGCTGGCTTACATCTTACCTTTATATTCAGTTTGCCTGTAGTGAGGTTACTTTCTGATGTGCTGCTCCATATAGCTTGGTCCCCACCCCGACACAACTCATGGGTGTGAATGACAGGAGTGCTAGTAAGAGACTGAGCTTCATTTCCTGGTCCCATCAGCTGACATGGGTAACAGTTACCTGATCATAGGACAGTAAGGCTACTGCACCATGTGCTTCTATGAGTAGTTTAGCTAGGTTAATA
Source organism: Malaclemys terrapin pileata (assembly GCF_027887155.1). NCBI lineage: Eukaryota > Metazoa > Chordata > Testudines > Emydidae > Malaclemys > Malaclemys terrapin. The sequence goes on along the minus strand of NC_071511.1, from coordinate 64,694,825 downwards.
CTGGGGTTTGCGTATAGCCACAGTGTGCTGTAATACTTTGGGTGTACTAGTGGGAAACCAGCTGGCTTATCTACTGTCACTGTAAAGCACCACCAACAAGAAATTTTGCCCTCAGTTTCAAACTTGTTACCCTCACTTTCCACCGCCCCAAAGTCCTTGTTTAAAGCTAAACTCCTCCTCAAGTTACGGGGGCAGGATCCAGGTCTGTTTCCTGTGCTACTTTCATGCAAAAATTGTGACATCATGAACTTCAGAACAAGGATTGAATTTCACAAGCTATGAACAGCTGCGGAAGTTCTGGTTCTTTGTAATTGGGGAAAGCAGAGTCCTGAGGCTCAGGAAACATGCTAATGAGTGAGTGAGACTGAAACGTGGTGAGACTGAAACGTGGCCACAGTAAGGAGCTGTTCTGGGAAGGAGCTCCTAGAGTCACAACTCCCTCCCTCTCTGCCGCTTTGCTCCAATGGGGAAACAATCTGCCATTGGCCCTTACCGGAGCAGATTGTTACGTTCATGTGCTGCATGTCAGAGTATTGTGGTTTTATCTTTCTGGAAGGTTTCAATGTAACACTACTTTATTTCTTAGAATTCAGCACCTCAAACACACAAGAACCCCAAAACAGGAAGACAGGAACCCAAAAGGAACCCACACAGGAACCCAAAAGCAAGTGGATCCCTAAAGTAGAGAGGTGCAACTCAATCTAGAGAGCTGCTCAGGGCTCATTTTAAATCTGAACCTCATTTTCAGACCAGTCCTGTCCTGAACCCTCCCTTCCCCCTGAAATTGTTTCAGTGCTGCCGCCTTGTCCTTGGGACTCAGCCTGGTGGGGGCTTCCCGCTCCCCACATCACATGCTCAGGATCTGTCTCCAGCCGTCTCCTGCCCTGGGGGATTGGCGCAGCAGGGGCTGCGTGTTCTGTTCCCACTGACTACTGCCATCTTGCTGCTGCATGCATCGAGGAGCGAGAGGCACTGCAGCTCATCAGTACGCTTGCTCCGCAGCGCACACAGAGCCCAGTGAAGTGGTGGTGGCCAGCAGGGATGAGGCATGCAGCCCCTGCCACATGGACCAGCAGCATCATCTAGAGCAGGGGTGGGCAAACCACAGGCACCCGGTTCCTCCTGGTCCCGGAGGTGCTCAACCCCCTGCTCCACCCCAGGCCCCACCCCCACCCGACCCCTTTTCCCAAGCCCTCACCCCCACCTTTTCCCACCCCCACTCCATCCCACCACTTCCGACCCAGTTCTGCCCCCTCCCCCAAGCACACCCTGTCCCTGCTCCTCCCCCTCCAGCACCTCCTGCAAGCCACAAAACAGCTTATCACAGCGGGCAGGAGGCACTGGGGGGAGCTGGCATCCAGTGGGTGCTAAGCACCCACTAATTTTTTTCCATGGGTGCTCTGGAGCACCCACGGAGTCAGCACCTATGGGGCAAACTACAGCCTATGGGCCATTTTAAGCCGGCCTTTGAGCTGCCGCTGGGTAGCAGAGTCTGGGGCTTGCCCTGCTCCGGCGCTGCAGCAGGGAGCAGGGTCGGGGCCGCTCCACGCGGCTCCCGGAAGCAGTGGCATGACCCTGCTCTGGTTCCTACACGCTCCAATGGCCCCCTCCAGCACTCCAATGAAAGCTGCAGGGCAGTGCCTGCAGACAGGGCTGCGTGCAGAGCCGCCTGGCCGCGCCTCCATGTAGGAGCTGGAGAAGGGACATGTCGCTGCTTCCAGGAGCCGTTTGAGGCAAGTGCCACCCGGAACCTGCACATCTGAGCCTTTCCCCACGCCCCAGCCCCCTGCCCCAGCCCTTATCCCCCTCTCCCCCCCTCCGAACCCCTTGGTCCCAGCCCAAAGCACCCTCCCATACTCCAAACTCCTCATCCCCAGCCCCACCCCAGAGCCTGCACCCCCAGCCAGAGCCCTCAGCCCCCCGCTCCACACTCCTCCACCCCAGCCTGGAGCCGCCTCCCACACCCTGAACTCCTCATTTCTGGCCCCACCCCAGAGCCTGCACTCCTAGCCAGAGCCCTCCCCCCTCCCAACCCCAATTTTGTTAGCATTCACAGCCTGCCATACAATTTCTATTCCCAAATGTGGCCCTCGGGCAAAAAGTTTGCTCACGCCTGAGCTAGAATTTACTACTTTTCATTTGGGGATCATGGAGTTTAGTTTTGGTTAATTTACTCACTTTTTTAAAACCACTACACCACTGGCGTGGCCCCACAGGCAGGAGGTTGTGATCAGCATCTCCCTGTCCCAAGCGGGTCAAGCTGTTTTCTGACCTGATCTGAATGCAACCCTTGTAGTTGGGTTCCATCAGGTTTGGGTTGGGCTGCCAGGCTCTAACTCAACTCATCTTGCTCTAGGCTGGCTCCCTGCAGCTTGATTGCAGAGGAGACAGATTGCACACTTCCCTACAGAGCCCCCTATCTTGCAAGCAGGGCCAGGAAACCCCTGACACTTAAAGTGATAGTTTCCAATACACCATACAGATCATTTCCCCCTCCATGCTGAACCAGTTCAGCCTACCCCATGCAGAGAGAGAGAGCAACATCCCACAAACACATGTTCTCCCCTTTCTATTGACCAGAAAAAGAGGTAGCCTGCACAGACAAGTAAAAAGGTGTCTTGCTCCCTCTTATATCCCTGAATGAGGGCATAGGCCAAGTCAGAGCCTTGCCTCAAATGAATTAGCAAAAGTATTCATGCAAAACTTTGCAAAGAAATGGTCACCAGCGATAGTGATCATCTCTTGAGACTAAGCTTGTGGGAGATTAAAGAAAGCACCTACATCCAGCCAAACCAGAAGTGTGGTGAAAGTCTTCAGCTTCTATTCATGGATAGATCCAAGTAGTGCAAAGACATGGGGTGAGAACAACATTAATTACAGAGAGCAATGTCACAAGAAGAACTTTTTTGACCCACCCAGAAGATTTGCTTTGAGTTTGGAAGACATTCCTTATGGGCAAAGATTCATACTGTCCCCCAATATAAATAGGCCCATAACCAGCAGGCGAATGCCACAACGTTCAGACTTGGCTCTGCGTCTGAATGCTCCACAGTGCAGATTATTCTTAGCTGAGGTTTTGCTTGGAGTTTATTTCTAAGTTCCTTACTCAGCATTAGCTTCAGTGGCACTTTTGCTGCATAAGGAATGCGTAGGTAACTTCAGGATTTGGCCCTTAAGAAATAGTACTAGACAAGAAAAGTGAAAGAAAAATCCTGAAACAGTGGAATAAGCCTGCAATTCTTTTGAGTCTCCAACAGTTTTCTTCTTTAGCCATAAAACCTTAGTTACCTGATCAAAAAGGTCTCCTTTCTGTTCCTTGCTTTTCTTGCTCAGGAAGATTTGTTCAGCATAGCTGGATCTCTGAGGTTTACAATTTTACTGTAAATATCACATTTGACTAAGTCCAGATCTGGATCATTCTTGCCACCTTGCTTAAATTTCTACTCTTTCCTTCTCTGGGTAAAGAGCGACCTGGTCTGTGCATCCTGTTGACTCTTTCCAAGGCTAAAATTAGCTCTGTACAAGAGTTTCTTTTGACTGGTGCATTCTCTAGGACAGACTCATTTGCATACACAAATACAAATGCTGGGTGTAACAATGGCCTAACTATTGCTTTGAGAAGAGGAGAAACCAGAGATTTTTACCCTTTACTTTCTGTATAAGAGGGTTCCATTACTCTCATCCAAATCACTATATGTGAAAAGTGCTAATCCAGTGCCGCGAAACCCTTGAAGTGATAAATATTGGGTTCTGAACATGAACAGCCACCTCCATCCTAGCATACAATTATCAGCACCCATAGCTCTGCAAAGCCTAAATTGGTAGAAATTACATAAGTCACAGGACTGTGCAATTGACAAGGTTAAAGAGAATTCCCCATTTGCTCTAATTTCTGCTCCTCCATTCTTATATTCTCCTGAGGATCGCTCAGGATACTCCTAGGAAAAAAATGTTTGTCAGTAAGTGGAAGGAAACCCAATGGAAAACATCAGTGAACCCAATTTTATTTTATTTAGAAATGACACCCCATCCCTGTCCCCTGGGGCAAAACTTGTTTTCTAGACATGACCTCAGATGTGCTACATGCACTCTGCACAATCTATCACCATGCTGCCTATAATTAGGTTTGTTAACATACAGCCTAGTGCAGGCTTGTTGACTGGGAACTTAATCAAGTTACTATTGAGTTCTTGTATGCATTGCTTCAGGTGACTGTTTTACTTGTAGAATTATAGCTGCGACCAACGTGAGGAAATTAGCTCTGGACACAAGCTTTTTTCCCCCCTTCCACTTTTCCCCCCCCACATGTGAAAATATTTAGCAAACAGTGACAATGATGGAAAACAGTAGGAAACAAAATGTTCTACATTAGTATAAAACATGAAAAATGCAGCAAGGACCCTCAGTGGTACAACATGTGTTACGCTGGCTGGCAGTCCATTAGGCTTGATAGACATTTCACTTACCTAAGTCAAATATAACAGTCTAGTATTCATTAATATAAGAAGGGGGTTGTGGAATCAAGCCTACCATCTGGTTAGAACGACAGAATAATCTACAACTCATGATTAGGTCTAAGGAGTGGAATTTCACTTTAATCTTTTTCATTGCTCGAAATTTCCATCTGCGCAGTACGGCACATCATTTTTCTTCAAGACAAATGTGCTGTTTTTCATGTTCCAAAATTAGATCAGAAGAAAACGATTAATCATGTCATGGCCTGGGAAAGAAAACAAAGCCCTGATATTTTCTCTCTCACTAGCTCTGGCTGTTTGCAAGTTCCTTTCTTTCCCTGTCTCGATTTTCATCACAACTTTCAGAGATTCACATAGCATTAAGCCAGAAAAGATGGGCTGCAAAATAAAGATGTGGCTTCAATTGGCATAGCCATTTTGATTTTCTTCACTGCTTCCCCCACCTCCTTCAAGCACGTATACTTTGCCTCCTCCTCTCTGCTCTCTTCCACCCCATACCATGTGGCCCCTGGCACAGGACGACAGATGGTGACCTGTTTGTATGTGACACCGTAACTGAATCTAAACTCAAGGAAACAAGTCACCGGGCTGCAAATTAGTGAGACCACACAACTGTCAGGTGGCAGTCCCCTTTGACAGTTGTAGGCCATTATAGGAACATTGATGTTTTCGCAGTGTGACAAAAAGGAATTCTTTTTGCAGCAGACCTGTCTGTCAGCTGGCTCTCAAGTCATAACAAATCCCTGGCACTCAGCTGAGGCTGAACATTCACAGCGTCAGGAGGATGATAAATGACCTGCAGGGCTTTGAAGTGCCTTGGCAGTTCAGATGGGTCCGCAGTGCTGACAGAGAAATATACACAACAGCGTAACCAATAATGAGAACATTAAACATTCCTGCTTTGTGACAGGCTGACAGAAAAACCCAGCCTCACATCAATCATCTTTGGAGATATAACCTTGACAATTAGCCCCCTCTCTGATACTCGGAATAACCTTTTTTCCTTCCCCCTCCCACCCCCCTTTCCTTTTTTTTTGTGCCTGGCTTATCTGCTATGATCTTATTTCTGGCCTGGGAGAAGGGGAAAAAACAGCAGAGGGAAAAAACCCACAACGAAAAAGATCTTTTCCTTTTCCTCCATGTGAATATAAAATATGCCAGGACAAAGTTTATTTGATGGACTTCCACCTATTTCCCTCTAGGAGAAGAGAATATATATTTTTTGCCCTATCTGCCCAACCATCTGTCACTACAAACACTCCTAGCAGAAATTTGTATACATTTTATACTTATTTTGTTCCTGAGGTTTTTTCCCTTTGCCCCGGCTCCTACATTCATATCTTTGCACTCTCCCATCAAGCAGCCTTTCCACTTGTGAGAGTGAGATGATTAAGTGTGCAACTGTCCCTGTTATATTGTATTCCAGAATCATTCAGTAAAATAGATAGAATCTCAGCTTCCATTCTGTAACCTTGTGTTTCTTTTTTATATATATGGAAGCTATATATATATAAAAAATCCTTTCAAAAGAGCAAAAATAATTTTCAAAGGACAAATGAAAGGTGCAGCTCATCCTTTGTAAACACAAACACTTAGACACCACTGGGAATCACTCTGCATGAAAACTCAGGGCCTAAGTCTGCTCTCAGATGCTGGCTTTACTGACTGTGGAGTTCCTGCTGATTTCTGCCAGTGGGCAAGAAGGATCAGGTCCACTTTATGGAGCTTGCTGCTCTTCTAATTCCCTGTGCCATGGTTCTCCTGATTGCTGCAGAACATGAGCAGTGAGGTCAATGGGCGTGACTTGCGATGGGAGAATTGGACCTCAGAGCCAAAATTGTATTCAATCCTCAAGACTCAAGTCAATGAGGCAAAGCCCAAGAGGGGTCGAGGAGGAGGCTGCATGGGGGCTATGCACCTTTTAGGGAGATCACCCGAATGAAGACTGAAAGTACATTACGCTCAGACACATTGGTGTAACTGTGGAGTTACTGCACCCACACCAGAATCACTCCAGTTTTATATCAATGTAACGGAGAGCAATTTCTGGCCCTGAGTAAGTGCTCAAGCATTTGGGCCCTGATGCTGCACCATTAGAGTCAATAACAAGACTTCAAAAGGTGCATGATCAGGTCTTTGGCTGCCTGATTTCACAGATATTGATTTTTTGCTTCTATAATGACAAAATACATCCTCTCTCTCTGGTACAAACAGCTCATGTACTAAATAAATAATAAAACATAGCTCTTATACTTAAGTGTGAGCAGAGCCCAAGGGCAAGGCAGTAAAACTGGCTTACACAGAACCAGCTATGTCTAAAAAAGAACTGACAACTCATTTTGAATCTAAAGTTCATCAAAAGGCAGCTGGATTTCAAAGACTGAAGCAAAGTCTTGCACTGGGGCCTGATTGCTACACTCAGTTTCAAGCCCTTTCACAATGCCAGAGCAGTATTGTAGTGAGGGGCACCCACCGCTTGAGCACCTCCTGCTCCTGCATGTGGTATTGCAGTCCTTCTCCCACTCCTGGCAGGTCTTCAAGTGCCTTGGCCTTCCAGCCACATCACACAGAGTAGCAAAGAGTCCTCCAGCCAAGTCACACAGCAGAGTCCAACAGAAACTGTCAATCTGCCCTCATCAGGGTCTTCAACTCCAGCTTTGGACTCTTTCAATTCATCTTTCCCTCAGGCTTTCCAACAATCCTGGTCCCTTTCTTGGAGTTTACACCACTTCACCAGTGGGGGAACCTGGCCTACCCACTACTCTGGGTTCTAAGCCAAAGACCCTATAAATAGCACCCACATACTGCTCACTTTAATTAATTGCTGCTGGGCCTCTTTGCACCTAACCCCTTTACCCCTTAGCTCAGGATTAAGGTTCTCAGGTCCTCTCTTTCCCAGCTTAACCAAATGCAGCCAGAACCGTACTCCAACTACCCACTCAATCACCTATGGCCAACAATATATCCTTCCTCTCCCTCTAATCTGAGCCAGAAACTGACCTACTAAGGTCCTGCAGCTCCTTTTATCTGAGCGAGCTGGGCTCTGATTGGTTGCTTCCCTGCAGCGTCTCTAGGCAGGCCTGGAGGACCCACCTTTGCTGCTCCTTTCCTAGAAAGAGTGTAGTAGGACTGGGGTGGCCTCCAGCAGGGAGCCATGAAGGCCAGGTACATCCTCATCACAGGTCCTTTGTTCAAAGGAGAATCAGACCCAGAAGTAAGCCCAAAAGCAGCCCTGAAACCTCCAGTACAATGAGCAGAGAAGCCAGTCATAGACCCAGATGACACTGCTGAAGTCACATATTTCAGAGTCTGGCATCTGTGTCCAGCTGCTGTCAGAACATGTCCTGTGCATGTGGCCACAGCTGTTGATTTCACTGCTGGAAGAGGGCAATGCAAAGGAATGAGGAGAGGCACTAGGAAGAAGGCAACAGCGAAATGCAGAAACTGTTCAGCATTCAGATTGCATGCCTCATTTGTGGTCTAATTATATTTCTTTGGTAAAAAGACAAACATGCGGAGCCTGTATGAGAGTTTGCAGCCATACTGGGGCATGATGAGGGGCATATGATAGCAAGGGAGCATTTGCCTCTGCCAGATTGCAAACAGAAAAAGGGAGCCATTTTATTTTCAAGCAGATTCAGTGTTCATGAGAGGCCAGACTGACAGCTCTGGCAACTAAAACCCTCTCTTTAGCTAATGAACAGGTACAGCAGAAGCAATGGCCAGCTTCCCACCAGCCTACGAATGTACTGGAGGAATGTGCATAACCTGGAGAGATGGTAGTGCAGTCAGCAATTGTGATTGCTTAATCCATGGTGGCATTCATGAAGTACAAGTTGTGTCTCAGTCTGTGAGGCAGAGAGCCAAAAAACTACAGGTGCTGCATGTTCCAAGCATGTGAAGTAAATCAGCCCCTTCTGTGCCTATTACACCTGAGCCCTGTCTCTACAATGGAGGGAACAGTAGATCGGCTGCCTCTGGGGTATGGATATTCTGCACCACAAAGGTCGAGGCATACCAGCTGTGGTGATTGTTTCGGAGGTATAAATAGCTGTTCACTAGGAAGGGGGCTGAGCCCAGCATGTCATTTTGCATTGGCTCTCAGAGGAGAAGTAGCAACTTTTGAACACTAGAGCTCAGGAACAAATTCATGCCACTGGCTTCCCAATGATGAGCTCTCATAACCATAATATTGACACATTGGATTCTGCTTACAGAGACCCTTTCTTGGCCCAGGGACTTGTATTCACCATAGTGGATACCACCAGGTGAGTGGCATTCTCAGCTCTCAGGCACATTATCATTCTTGTTGTCAGTCAAACCCTTCCTTTTAATTCCAATGCACATCTTACCCAGCTCCAGGTCTGTTATACACACTAGACAATAGTGTCTGTTCTGCGGATCAGCACATGAGGCAGGGAGTCAGGACTAGAGATGTGGGAAGTATTCATCGGGAGCTTCCTATCCATTCACTTTCGGGGCAGGGGAGGGGAGAGGTTCAGTGTATATATAATTCTCAGCCCATGGTCACTGAAGGTTCAGGAACTACAGCCTGCCCCTCTTTTGCTCCAGTCTAGGGGCTGAGTGGCCCCCGCTGCATTTTCTCTAGTCTCCAGGTGGTGAGGTATGGCCTCTTGTTCCTACTCTGCAGCATCTCCAGGGAACCACTTCCAGGTACAAACAGTTGCTGATTTACTCCATAAAAGGGTCTTGATAGGAGACAGCAGGATGCACAAGCCCTCCCGTCCCACACAGTGCAGCAGTAGAGCTTCCACTGCCAGCCATTCAGATGGGACTGAGAAACACCTAAACAGCCCCTACTTTGCTGGCGTAGCTGGCTAGTCCGGGACTCCCTGTCCCGATTTCTGTAGCAACCATACCATGGGGTTCATCATGCTGGTGAAGAACCTGTGGATGGGAAGCATCCATTTGTTTTCCCTGAAGACCTTAAGGGAGGGAGGAGCAGACACCCAGAATGCCTGAGGACCGGAGAGGCTCCAGAACTATGGACTGGGGAGTGAGCTGCCCAAAAAGGCCTTCATAAAGAAAGCTAAAGGAAGGAAGGGGTCTGGCAGCTTGTTGGGGAGAAACTAATGAATCCACAAGGGTCCCTGGCAGCTCCTGCAGACTTCACCTGTATGGTTCTTTGGTGAAACCCATGAGAAGCAAACCCTGCCGGATTCACACAGGTCTAATCAGGACTTCTGGGTTCTATTCCAGGCTCTGCCACGTACCCTTGGATAAAACACTTCTTCCTGCCTCAATTTCCAGATTATGTATGTAAAAAAAGAGCATGGTTGCAGCAAATGTACACCCAGCTCACAGGTGTGTTGTGAAGCTTAATTAAACTCTGTAAAGCACTTTGCAATTATGGGATGAAAAAAGTGCCATTAGAGGAACACGGTATTATTATATTTCACTAGATTCCCATAAATGTCTTTAAATGAAGTTGAAGAGAAAATATGGAGGAGGAGGAAGAGGAGGAGGAATAATAAATCATAAACATTGCACAATAAATGCTGCCTGCCTATCTGCCCCCTTCTTACTTTTAACTCAGAAGATATACAAATTATATCTAAAATACTCTTTGTATGAAAATTGTCCACAGAGTTGTGTGCAAGATGTAAGAACCACATGTGTTTTATGTGAACGAGAACATACATGTTTCCTTACAACCTCTCTGTGGTTTAAAATGGGTTAATAAAATATATGTTGAGATCAAAGGAGAGCTGAGGTGACATTTTGGCCTTGAGGCCTTCTCTTGGCTGTGGGAAAATAGAATGAGGTTACTCTGCAGCCTATGTTGCTGATGTACCATTAGTGGCGTTTTCAGACTGTGTGGGTTTTTTTAGTTTAGATCTGTATAGATTAGAGCATATGTATAGAAAGCACCATGAATTGAGTTTTTTTTTTCCAATGGAGAATTACTGAAGATGTTAAAAATTACTGAGACAACCTGAGAAGCTGGTGAAAATACTAAATTATGTAATTATAAGATTATATCCACCCAGCAGCTCTGATCTTATTCGATAAAACATTCATATTATCATTACACAATTCACTCGGGGATGGAAGGGGCAGGGGTATGTTTGTGCAGCGTTAGCGTCATGTACACACCATAAGTATGACTGTAGGCAGTTGGCCTTTCATCTCATGACTCAGGACCTGTGCATGTGACATGAATATCCACACACACTGTCACACATTCTCATTTACATGACAGGGAGCCATTACGGAATAAATCAATGATCTGCAATATTTGTTATAAACCACATGGCATGGTTGAGTGCTTTTAAGGCTTTGTCCTGGGTATGGCTTAAAATGAACTAGTTACAGTTATATTCAAAACCAGACGATGAGCATGGTCCTAGCAGAATTGTACTTACCCATCTTCCAGCTGTATTGTAGCTAGCACAGTTGTAGCCCAGTGGGACAGAGATTTTATTAAACAAGCCTGTTATCTGACCCTGAACGACACACGCATTGATTCTCCTGCATTGGGTCTAACCCATAAAAGTGTTACTCCTGGATGGAGTAGTGCTTACCGTGGTGAGCAGTCCCTTTGAAGTCGGTGCGTCTTCTCATGACAGCAAGTGCCATACTCTCTAGCAAGGGCCTTTACAATGAGGCCCATGGTTTACAGTCCTGGTGTACCTGGACACAAGCTGTTTTACATTCAGTTGTTTGGCCATAACGCTACCTGCAAATGGTTTCAAATACCATGACAAGCCCCAGTATCCACAGGACCCAGTGCTAACTGGGCACAGCCATCCCACCTAAACTGTTTCCTTACTGGCTAGAATTTTTGTTTCAGTTTAATTCACTATCCAGGTGCCCTTTAGCCACTCTGTGTCAGATCTGCCACTACATATTCATTACAATCTCCAGTTTGGAGGGGCTTTAATTTAAAACACGAAGTGACCCTCAACACATGACATTATCAGTTGTGAATGCTGAGTTAGGTTCCTTCCCCTGTGGATGTGAAACGATTGAGGCAATTTGTTCGCTAAAGTGAACTAACTGCTTTTCATAAAGGTTATCACTGCACATTTAACAGCTCAATTTGTGCCATACGGGTGGAGCAAAGGTTAGATTGAAAGTTCCTTGGGGCAGGGCCCATCTTTTGTTGTGTGTTTGCACAGCGCCTAGCACAACAGGGTCATAATCCACGATGGGAGCTCCTAAGCACTACTGCAGTGCAAATAATAAATAATAATGTAAAAATCGGATCCATTACCTAGAAGATGTAACTGGGAACCCAGTCTAACATAATCTTCGAAACAACAAACAAAAATAAACCACCCAAGACTTTGAGAGATAGCTCATATTATGGTTCAAAAATGCCAGTGGAATCTCTCTTTATGTTGTATTGTTTCCAATGTCATAAATGTGTAGAAAATAATAAAAAGGAAAGCGAAGGAGGCGTAGATTTCTCTCTAAACACAAGATGAATATCACAGAGAAATGGATATGCTATTTGTGTAGCTGTCTTGCTTCAATAGAAGAATGTTTTTTTTTAATGAAAAAATGAGAGAAAGAAGAACCCTGTCAGTTAGTCCAGTAAGAAATGTCTGGTAAAGTCTAACAAATAAAGCGAGGGGAAATCTGTAAGCACCTAGAGGGAGACAAAGGTATGAGCAATGAAGAGTGTGGTTTTATAAAGAACCTGCTGGACAACATGCCAGGCACTTTTATGACTGAATTGCAAAATGAGTGGATCCAGGGGAATACACTAGATGTACTGTATTTAGACTTTAGTAAAGCATTTGATACATGATCTCATGGAAATTTACTTGAAATATTCATTTAAATTGATTTAGATGAGAGCACAGGAACTGGGACTGAAAACTTCTTCAAAATTCTTCCTTTTCTCTCCATCTCTACTGGTTATGTGTTGCCTCAGATACAATATCCTCTTCTTCTTTGGTCTCCTCATATCTAAACTACTCCCTTCTCCCAGTAATCACTTAGAACCTCTCTCCCTTTCCACTTGCTTTGAGGCTTCTCTTCCTTCTCAGTTCCTTGACTTGTACTACTTCTGCATCAAGTTCAAAATACTAGTCCTTACTCTCTTGGCTCTGTGCAGCCCTGCCCTCAGACCTCTTCCCTCGTTACTTCCTACAGCCCTTCTGCTCTTTAAGTAGCTACCAAGGTTTTCCTTGTCGGGTGCCATAGCCTCCTTTATTCACGACAGACTTCATTCCTACTTTCATACCATCCATTAGGGTTGTAAGAGCCCTTGAATTTATCTTCACCACAGGCTCCCCATCTCCTCCTTTGTGAAGGCCCACGTGTTCCATGCCTGGTATAACCCCTCCATCCATACAGAGTCCATTCTGTTTTGTATGGGTATGTCTCTCTAGACTTTTAACTCCTCCAGGAAGAGACAGCATTATTTGACACATTTATGGTACCTAGTTTACAGCACTATCTACACTTATGGTGCAATGTATATTAAATAAAGAAAAACATACCTGATCATGAAGGGTTTTGATTTGGGGGAGCTGTCTTGTGGGGAAGCCGTAGAAATTGGCATTACTCTCAGCTTTGTGTGATGTTCTTAAATCAATGCTCTGGACATATAATTCATTAGCTTTGCAGAGGCTACTAAACTGGGAAGTGTTGCAAAGACTAGTAAGAACAGGGCAATAACACAGAAGGGCCAAGGGCAGTTAGAAATATAGGCAGGGAATAACAAAATTAAATGAATCCAGAAAAATATGCACAGCTACCATAGATGTGGGGGAAATATTTCAAAATTCAACACTAAGGGTAATCAGATTTTGCTTTTCAAGGTGTAAAGCAATTGCCTGCAGAAGAAGTGAAATCCTTCACCTTACCACCACGCAGCACTACTCTGCTGGTAAGGTACATTATGAAGAGTTTTTCTCCTTCCTTTGAGCATCAGGCACTGGCTAATTTTGGAGGAAGGATGCTGAACTTGAGGTCTGTCACTTATAGGAAATCCTGACACATACACATTCAGTAGACTAGCAATACCAAGGAAGTCATAATGCTGCAAACAAGAGAGTCAGATCCTCAGCTGGTATAAAATCAGTAGAGTCCCACTGATTTCGAGGACGGCAGCAAACTAGATATGGGTTTACAATGAAATCGACTGTCTGAGACTGTATACTCAACATGGCATTGACTAGGGAGGAGATAATCCTTTGTATGGCACTGATGAAATTGTGAAGGAAACATTTCACAAAGCACTGAGCACCTGAATGCCAGAAAGGTATAGCCAAACTGGACGGAATTCAGAAAAAAACAACAACAATGTTAAAGGGGCTTGGAGATAGGGGTTTAAAAGAAAGTGATACTTTATGCTGTCACCAGCTTGCCTGAGCCCATGGGCATCTTGCAAAGCAAGCTTCCCTTAATTTTATGATAATAAACTGATATTTAACTCAGAATGGCCATCTGGGCTTCAAATTCCATACCAAACAACAGTCCTTTCCTGGTCCAATGAAAAAGGTGCAGTCAGAGTTTAACCCAATAAATCTGGCCTGGTCAGGGGCCTAAGACAAGGGAAATCCTTCCTCCTCTATCCAAACTTCACCCAGAACTGGTCTCTAGAAGAAGCCGCCAGCCCTTTTTATCTTGCCTGCTGAGACTTCATTGGCTTCTGCTTGCTCCCAGCCAGTCTAGCTGCTGGAGGAACAATTCTTGTTGGTACTGCCAGTACCTGCTCCTGTGTGACTTCTCTGGGCAGCTTTTGGAAGTCTGAACTCACTGTTCTTTTTCTCCAAAAGGACATTTTCTTTGGGCATGGTGTGCCAAAGTGGCAGGGCCTTCAGCAAGAGACAGCAAATGTCTAATGCACCTCATCACACATGCATAACAGAACAAGGAACATTATTAGAATAAGGAAATCAGTATTATTCCTACAGCCACGTAGTCTCACTGATTCATTGCATAACTTGTGCCTAGCACCTCCCTTTGGCTGTAACCTTGATGGTATATCTGGCACAGGGAAAAGAGAAACCAGGATCACAAGTATGTATTGGAGGAAACTTGGAGGGAAAAGGGAGGAAAGAAGAGCTCTGTTTACTTTGTCCCCCTTCTATAACACCTACCTCTGGCAAGCCACAATTCAATCGAGGGCCTCATCCATGATTGCCCTGCATCTTGTGTAGCTAATGACAGAAGTGGGTTGTCAGATGCGACCATTCTGACCTGGTGGTGTTTTTATAGTCCCTCGTTGACTACACAAGGTGTGGGGCCATGGTAAATCAGATCCTGGTACTCCAGTGTCATATAGGAGCTTTTCCAAGGCTTGTCCCTCTCTTAACAATGGTATTAAAATCCCCAAACCCCAAAACAAAAAAGCCAACCTTCCTCTCCCCCCACATAAAAATCTGCCTAAACCAGACTAACTACTGCAATTTGCTTGTTACAGAGGCGTTCCAATTTGCTCTAAATTGAGATACCAGGCTGGTTGCCTTGCCTTGCCCTGATTCCAGATCTATGAAGCTAGCAAAGAGTAAAAGAACTGCTTCGTTCTGGGAATGTGATAATTAACTTGTGGGTTTGAAAGAAAACCATATCCCCTGTGATCCACCAACTAAGCAGATAAATATGTTGGTAATTTACTTACTGCAATAGTAAATAAAACTCTCTCAATGAAAGTCCCTCTTGTCCAATAAGTAGGCAAACTTATCATGCAAAGATGTATCCTAGAGTAATAGATATGTAGGAATTATACCCAGCATCTCTTGTTCTCCTGGAGGATCAGATGTAGAATCTCTTCCTGGACTTTGCAGCAATTATTCATAGAAATAGGACCAGCATCATTTGAGGGTGTGATCCAAAGCACACTGAAGTCGATCAGAGTCTTTCAACTGACTTCAACAGGCTTTGGATCAAGCCCCAAATTGAGAAGCTCAGTCCAAGCTGAGTCACCAGGGCCGGCTCCAGGCATCAGCTAAGGAAGCAGGTGCTTGGGGCGGCACTCCGTCCGCTATTGGGGCGGCATGTCTGGGTCTTCGGCGGGAATTCGGCGGCGGGTCCCTCAGTCCCTCTCTTCCTCTTTGAGCTGCCGCCAAAGTGCTGCCGAAGAGTAAGAGAGGGAGTGAAGGACCCGCTGCCAAACTGCCGCCAAAGAATAGAGTGGCACGATTGAGCTGTCGCCAAAGTGCTGCCAATCGGCTTTTTTTTTTTTTTTTTTTTGCCACCAAAGAAGAAAGCAGTTATTATAGGATTACTGTCTGGGGCAATGGTGGGAAATTCTAGTCTTAGTGGTACAAGAGCTCCTAGATGTTCAAGTCAAGATCCAGGCCCCACTGTGTTAGGTGCTGTACAGACAATGAGCGACAGCCCCAAACCTCTCCCAGTCTAAAGAGACAATGGGTGGAAGAAATGAACCTTTTTATCCCCATTTGGCAGATGAGGAACTGAGGAACAGAGAAAAGAAGGGATTTACCTAAGATCACCAAGGAAGTCTGTGGCAGAGGCAGCAGCTGAACCCAGCTCTCCTGAGTCCTAGTCCAGTGCCTTACAAATAAAATCAGCTTTCCACATAATGGATGGTGGATGGGTACCAGACAGCAGGCGGGATCAAACATTACCTCCCCCACACCAAAGATGTGGTGAATTCTGTCAGAGTTGAGTTTACCATTTACTATGTATGATTTGTCTGATTGGAGCCCATTCCTCTGCACCTGGGTTTGTTCTCTAATATGCTATTCCAGGGGTAAGCAACCTATGGCACGCGTGCCGAAGGCAGCACACGAGCTGATTTTCAGTGGCACTCACACTGCCCGGGGCCTGGCCACCGATCTGGAGGGCTCTGCATTTTAATTTAATTTTAAATGAATCTTCTTAAACATTTTAAAAACCTTATTTACTGTACATACAACAATAGTTTAGTTATATTTTATAGACTTATAGAAAGAGACCTTCTAAAAACATTAAAATGTATTACTGGCATGCGAAACCTTAAATCAGAGTGAATAAATGAAGACTCGGCACAACACTTCTGAAAGGTTGCCAACTCCTGGTGTAGATATAGCCACAAGAAGAGGAGCAGTAACACTTAGTGCTGAGTGTAGAATCAGGAGAGCCAGAAAATACTTTTCAGGTCATAGTCCCTCTTGCCCACAATTCTCTGTCCTTCACCCCTCAACCCCCCATGCTCAAGCCCGGCCAATTGCATGATTGGCCCCTGGAGTATATTGCTTAGTGCTTCGTCCAGCCCAGTTTCCCAGGTTTTGTGACAAGCCAGTTGGTGCTTTGAGATTTTCTTCACAGAAAGGGACCTTCTTAAGAGATCACAAAACACACACTTTCCCCCATGCTTCCTATTTAACACCCAGGAAAGTTTTACTTTCCCTCTTTGGTGAGACTGAGGGCTCTGGGTGAGCTTTCACACACTGCTGAACGGAGAATTCCCCAGGAGCCATTTGGAAGGCTCCTACAGTCCAACCTGTTTAACAAGGAGACTTATTGCAGTTGTGTTTGCCTTAGGGAATGAGCATAGTGAGTTTCCCATGGCAATTTAATAAACTCCTGCTCTGAAACAGTTTTGAAAATCCACAATTTAACTGCCACACAGTTAGCTCTGTTAAATTAAATGATTCTGCTGAGATAGTGACTCTAAGTATATTTGAGAAATAAATACTCCTGCACAGAGCCACTTTGGCCCAGATCCTCAAAGGTATGTAGGTACCTAACTCCTATTGAAATCAAGAGGGTTTCCCAATTACATCAATGGGAGTTAGGAGCCTTTGAGGATCTGGGCCTTTATCTCCTAATACAGGATTCACACTGGAAAGGTTTCTGATTTTCTTTTTTAGCCTCTCTCAAAATCAGAGGAAAAAATATTCCATGAATATTGAATTCTCTGACAGCTCTTTTCAGGGTTTGGTTAGAGAGAGACATGTAGGGTGCAGAATATATTGTGTGGAGTGTATGCAAGGGGTGATGGGGAGTTTGTTTGAGGTAGAAGAATTGCTCTATGGAAATGGTAATTGATTTTATGCCATTGTAGCTAGGTGGACTCCACTGAGATGCCCTTTCAACCTTACCACTTCCTAATGAATTATTTTGCTTACAAATACTAAATTAGTATTACCCTTTTAAGGGTAACTCTACTTAATCCAAAGCACATTGGAGCCAAAGGGAATCTTGGTGTTCTATTTGTAACAGAACCAATCGGTTGCTTTCCAAGTGTACAACAGGAGCATTTTTGCAGATGGAGTGCTGTGATGGATGGAAAGGTATTGCATTCTACTAGCTGCCAACCTATGTAGCAAACTGAACATGTCATCTAGCAAACCGATAGATCTGAATTTACAGAGATAGTGCAACTGGATCTAGCCACTACCCACCCTTTGTTCTCCTTTGGTGTTGGAAGAATGTAGCTCCTCGCCATTCTTCACTGCTTCACTACACAGCCCGTTACTGATAAAGAACAAGCATCCGGCAGCAGGCACTGGCCATTGGGATGTCTGCTGTTACAGGAACCCAGTTATCCCCAGCATGAATTGCAATAGATTTAAGTAAGACAAATGTGTCTTTCTGAAGCCAGGGCAGTAAACAGGAAAAATTAAACCTAGTGAAATAAAACTCAAAGGTCAGTTCTGACTGTCTGGGGGTAGAGGACAGTCATCGGGGCCAGGCATTTATTTTTCACTATAGTCACTACTTCACCTCAAAGAATATATTTCCATGATTGTATTTAATATTGGTGTCATGCCAATTAGTGCTACATGAAAAACTGGTTTTAGGGCCTGTTCCACACCCCTTGGGGTATGTCTACACTGCAGCTGGGAGTGAGCCTCCCAGGGCAGGCAGGCAGACTCACCCTAGCATGCTAAAAACAGCCTCATGGATGATCCAGCTCAGGCAGAAGGTTGGGCTCTCAAGCCCACCCAAGGCCCGAGGCTTCAGGCCCCAAGCGGCAACGTCCACACCGATATTTTTAGCACGCTAGTTTGCACCCTGCTAGTGCGAGTCTGCCTTCCTGGGCAGAGAGGTTCACCCTCAGCTTCAGTGTAGACATACCCTTGGAATCAATGAATATACTCCACTAACTTCAGTGGGCTTAGGACTAGGCCCCTAATGTATTTTTCTCTCCCCCCCCCACCCACTCTTCCCCCGACCTTGATGCTTCTCTCTTTCACCTCCCTCCAGGACAGACTGAAAGAGTCCAGAACAACAGCTCTAAAAGACGTCAAAAGGTGGCAAATACAGAAATACCGTGTGAAGCAGCTCTAGTTCCATAAGAATATGGGAAACAAGAATGAAGCTAGAGGAATTCACCCAACAGATCTGTAGACCTCCCATTGGTCTCTGACGTTAATGTGTGTCCCATAATAAGGAAGAGCTACCACATTTATCATGGCACTTAGTTATTTTTGAGTGATTCTGCTTGCATTTGAAGGAGAGCTAAACTGTACAAAAATCACTAAAGACCCATTTTCATATAACCTGTGAGCTTTCCCATGACCTATGCATACAAACCAAACAACATCATTGTTCAGCTAGAGAACTCCTTGCCACAACCAGGAGGTGGGAAACGCAGAGTGGGATGGCTCCTTTCAATGGGAGACCTAACTGTACAATCCACCCTCGCTCAAACAGAGTGTCCTCCCTACATCTGCTGGAGGTTTTCTTGCAATGGATTGGCACATTGGCGTTCCCCACCTACATTCCCTTGGGCCATGCCCTGAGACAGCTGCTGCCCTCATTTTCCCCTGCCCCTTTTCTCTCCTATTGTCTCTGTTCTTTGTCTTTTTCCCTTTGCTTCTCTCTCTCTCTCTTTTTTTAATTGCTCTATTCTTTTTTGGAGTCTCTTGCTCTATGATGCCTGTGTCCCCATTCAGCAGAAGGAGGATTCATGCTGCTGGGTGTGGAGGTGGCCTGTGATGACTCAATGGGACTGGGCTACATATGCTCTTAGAATGTGACTGGTACATGCCACGAGAACTGAAGAAAGATGCGTGGGCCACAGGGCTGGTGCCCAAATCTGCAAACCTGCAAGTAGGAGTTGTTTCTGCAGCCAGATTTGCTGGGGGCTGCTATGGCAGCAGGGCTGCAAGGTGAGGTAATGGGATAGGGTTTTCAAAGAGACATCCCTACTTTACTCACTGGAGCATTGTGAAGAAGAGGAAGGTCCAGGTAATTTTCTTCACACTTACCTTCTCCCCACTCACTGGATTTCAAGGATTAAATCCAGGAACCCGGCAGAATGTGGTGACCTTCGACCATTTCCAGCAGAGGCTGTAGACAGCGTGTGGGTGAGAGGAACCTTTCTCCGAATCAGAAATCCTTTTGTATTTTTTTTAAAAATAGGAGACTCTTAATTCCCTTTTCACCGCATTTTCTATAACAAGTGCCTAACACATTGTCAAGTGCAACTCAGGCCACAATCAAAATAGTAATTTTACAGAGAAGAATTTGCCAGGCTTTCTTTACTTCTGACAAGCATAGTAGCGGATTCTGTCTACCCACTTTTCCTTGCTTTCTAAAAATTCTGTTAGCTGCTAGTTTAAAAATGTCACTCTCTCCTTGTTCAAGCAGTGAGTTTGTGACCAGTGATTCTGGGGGAAAATATGAACCCCACAGATGAGTGATGGCAAGTTTTAATAAAAGCAGGACTAATCCATTACTTTCCCACCAGAAGTGTTCTACTCCTCCTGCCACAGATGTTGATTATCCTTTCCCTTGGCTGATCCTTATTCATTGCCCCCCTTGCAAAGCAGAGTGGCAGATGTCTTTACCTCCTACCCCCCACCAACGGGGATCTGGCACAGCTTTTCCAATGGGCTGCTTGGCCTGCAAACATGGCCAGCAAGTGCAGTGTGCTTCCCTCACCCTGAATACAGCCCCTCTAGATAGCCAGCTGATCTGATCCTAAATGTCAGGGAGTATCTACTCCAGGAGGTTTTTGCATCGTCTTCCAATGCAACTGATACAGGCCAAGGTCAGTGGCCAGATACTAGAGTAGATGGATGACTGGTCTGATCCACTGTGGCATGTCCTCCTCTCTGACAAACCCACTGCCCCACTCATTGGCACTAGTGGGATTTTGCCTGGGTCAGGGCTTCAGGACTTGGCCTTATATGTAGACTGGATAGAAACATAGGACTCCATTCTGCCATCAGCTATATCCTCATAACTCCAAGAGCCAGTATTAGGAGCTGCTTGGGCAGATACTTCAGGGCAGAGAGGGCTTAACACACTTGGAATGACAGCTATTGATAGAAAAAATCAAAAGGTTTGGAGATTTGGCACAAATGCCCCCAAGTCTGCAGATTAGATCCTCAGGTGGTATAAATCAGTGTAGGCCCCTTGAAATAAGGGGAGTTTGCCAGTTAACACCAGCTGAGCATCAGGCAGTCTAGAATGCTCTTCCGAATCTTAACTAGCCGAACCTCCTGGGTCTATGGACCAGGGCTGGCGATGTCCCAAGACCCAGCTTTCTGGTGCTCTGTGCTTGTCGTCAGGCCAAAAGGAACATGAGGAGAACAGATTCTCTGGAATGTTTGGGCACTTCCAGACCTGGGAAAAGAATAAAAATAATCAGAGTGGGATCAACCTAATGAAGATATCCACAGACTCTGTGCATCTGCCCCTCCCTATCTTCTGAGCCCTGTAATGCCTAATGCCTCACCTTAACTCAAAGACTGAACTGCCAACAGGCCCATCTCTGCTCTCCCGTCTCCCTGTGCTGGCACACTGCTGCTGCGTAGTGCGTACATAGTATGCAGCTCTGCTCCTCCCGCAGATAGGCCACCATAGGGTCTTCTCGCTTGCCCAGCTGCACTCACTGCCCTTGTTCCTCCTCTCCCAGCTGCCTGCACGCCAACAGAATGCCTCCAAAATCACTGCACGCTAGCCCTGCACCTTGTATGCCCACTGGCTCAAAGAGACTAAGGGATAAACGCTCACCAGACATTTTCAAAGGCCAGAATGGCTTCTGTTCCTGCCTGCGCAGAGTTTCATCACTCACCTAGCACACTCGATCTGGCTCCTTTGGGTTACTTGTGCTTATGGCTACAGCCCTCACATTGAAACAACAACTAGGTGAGAGGGCTCTGAGCTGCAAAACTCAGATCCACCCATTGCCAGACCTCTACTACCCAAAGCTTGGGGGAGGGGGGAGATAGGGTTTTGATTCAGCCCATTATAGAAGTGTAGGGCAGCCCCAAATTTTGGATCCAGAGTTGAATGTTATCATATTTCAAGAGTGTTCAGATCTTGTGTTTCAGGCTCCCCCACTTCCTTTAATTTTAATCTCCCTCCAGCATACCTTTAGTAAAAGTAGCCACATGTTTCCAAACCCTTAGCCTTCCCACAAGATTGCTGGAGGTGGAGGGAGAATGTAAGGGGAAGGAGTACCTCATTCTCTGTCTCCTGTTGCCGTTTCTGCCCGTTTTCGCTATTGTGCATTCAAAGTATCATCTTTCTGCAAGCGAATGATTAGAGACAAGCTGACCCCCCAAAATGGATGGTGTCTCATGTTTCAAGCACTTGTGCTCCATTCTTGCAGAATGTTTAGTTACAGCATGAAAAATGGATGTGTGGAATGAAGACATTTCCCCTTTGACTAGCACATTTGCAGAAGGTATGTCAAGGATCTGAGGCAAGGGACATGGGCAACCTTTCAAGAAAGTCCATCCCCCCCCCCCTTCTTCTTTGCTTGCTTATTGGAAGAGCAATAAATATCAAGCCGACAGGCCCTTCTCACAGTTCCAAAGCCTACCTGTAACTGAGCTGGATAATTAGCAGCCTTGAAGATGATATATGACTTTCATTACCCTTTGGGACTGGAGACTAAATGAGGACAGAGCTAATTGCCGTGCAAAGCAGTTTGGCATGAATGAGAAAAATGCAGGCGCTGTCTCCTGCCAAAAAAAAAAGGGCCCTATTGCTGCTCTGATCTCATGGCTGGTTTTTGCCGCAGGAGTTCACTTGGTGTCCATAAATCATGGTCTGCTTACAGCTGAAACTGCACTGAGTCATCAACATGCAATAAGCTGAGTGACAGATTCCAGCCTGACTACATTAGAACTTCAAACTTAGTTTCTCTCCAACCCTCCCCCCAACACTGCCCGTACTTAACAGAAAATTAAACCCAGACTACACAGACATGTAGGCTGTGAGAAACACAAGGCTTGCACACTCGATGATCGTTTTTAAGGCCCATATTTCCAGGAAATGGCATCATGCTGTTTGGAGGGGAGGGTGTCACAAATGCTGTACAAGTCGGTCATTTCGCAAATTCAACGTTGGGTTTGTCCTTTATATTACTGCTGATTAAAATGTATCACCTCCTTTCAATGGGCTAAATTGGCACTTTGTCATCTTCTTTTTTATGGATATAGATGTAGCCAGCTCTCCTGTAAGATATTTTCCTCCTCTTTAAAATTAAGGAAGAAGACAAAGTGCACAAAGTGGTTCCAAAAGTAACCTGAGATCCTTTAATACCTGTATTCACTACATAGAAATTGGGATTTTTTAAGAGACCCCACAATACAAATGCAAAAGTCAGTCTGAGGGAGGAGCTTTCCCTTTCCTCTCTCTATTTTGTTTCACAGAAGAATTTTTGCTTTTCTCTCAAGGTATCCAAGCTCCATTGTTTTAAAAAGGAGTGATTGTGCTGAATTTGCAATATGGTATCCTGTCAGATCCTAATCAATTAGCCTGCATCAGCTCACTAGAAGGCAGATACCAATTTAACTCACAGACTAAGCTTTCTGATTTTCTCTAAGGGCAGTCACATAATTCATTCCTTGTAGTGCCAAATTATATTTGACATTTAATTTAAAACTCAAGGTACCATAATGCAAAATATCTCTAAAAATAATGGTGATAAAGCAGAGGAACATTTCATTTGACAGAAAGGCTTTTTCTCAGCATATTTATGCACCCAAACTTCCCACCTTGATTCAAAGCCTAGAACTCACGAGTGCCGCTTAGTCAGGCAATCACTTCCAGATGCTGTTGGCCTCTACAGGTGCTCACCTACAGTATAGGGGAACTCAAAGATGAAGCAAGAAAGCAGACTGCGGCTTACCATTCGGCTTCTGAGTGTTCCCCTCCTGTATGTGTAAATGGAACAAGGTTCCCATGTATTATTGTTGCTGTTGAGTCTGCTAATGAAAATATTTCAGTAAGATGGCTTGGCTAACTGGAATGCCTGTTGTCCTCTCTGGGTTGGGGGTGGGTAATCAGACCGACAAGGCTGATGATTTTTACTTAAGAAAACCAAACACAAGAGATACCAGCTTAACAGCTTCATTCAGGTTTATCATCTTTCAGCAGCCCATTCCTGGCCACCTGGCACAATGGAAGTCTGTTGTTTCATGAAGCATGTCCAGAGTCTGACAGTCTGACTTGAAGCATGAAGATTAATTAAAAAGGCTCTCAAATGTCTCCCCCCAGCTACTTCTTTGAGCTAATGTTTTACAAACAGTGCCAGGGCACAGAGAGTAGTAGTCATGAGATCAAGTGGCACTTACATGGCTGATCAGCCAGTCAACTCTTTCTAATGTAAAAGATGGGCTGAGTTGGTTTGGAGAAACGTTTGACCATGTCTCTCAATGTGAGCTGCCTGGATAGATTAAATAATTCTGCTACCTGTGTGCAAGATGGTATGGAGCCAGGCGGCTTGGCTTGCCAGCTCCAACTGGTCCTGGGAAAAAGTCAAGTAATGAATAACTAATTCTGTTCTGCCATGACAGACAGGGCATCAGTTTGATTTCAAGGCAACACAATAAACTGCACCAAGAACAAAGTTGCATATCATTATTCCAAGTGTCCAAACTTTTGCCCAGCCAAGGGACACTACTCATTTCCACAAAACGAAACAGATTTCTAATGTTCTCCTCTTTATTATATGTAAGCGTGACAGGTCCCAACATGCTGCTCAACTTTAGGTAGCTGGTTTGCACGCTGGGGCATTTGGTCTCGCTGTGGATTGAACCACCATCTTGAACAGGAGGGCAGCACAGGGCCCTGCTGCAATGTGCCTGCATTAGAGTTTGCGCTGGTGTAACTATATTGATGTTGTTACACTGTTGTGCTTTTCCCTAGACAAGCTCTAAGACAACTGGCAAGTTTCTAAGGATGACCACTGTGAAGTGCAAAAAAGTTAATGCAACATTAAGAAGACTCTATATTTAGAAGTAAATGCACAAAAATATCAGTAAGAGCAATAGTAACATTAACTCACCTACTTTGTACATGGTATTGGGCCAGATCCGCTGCTGGTGTGAATCAGTGTAGGTCCACTGAAGTCAGTTCAGCTATGATTATTTACTCTAGCTGAGAATCTGGCCCAAAGTATCTAGCTTGAAAAGCAATAAAGTGCATCCTCCACTCACTCAAAGGATTTTTCCACCAACTGTCCAGGCAAATTCACCGTGGGCATTAAGAGCAAACAAGCAAAGTTTGAGTCCTAAAGGAGAATTATTCAGAAACCTCTGAGCATTTGTGCATAGGAGATTATGAAAATCCAAATTTAACTTTAACCAAAATTTACATCATCAAGAAAGCTGGAATTGGCATGTTCCTGTGTGGGAGGCTGGGTTTCTAAGGTGGTAACACTAGTATATTATTTTTCTCAACTGGCCTTTTCTATTACCTAGAAAGAGAGAAGTGATCAAAGTAATGAATAGTATAAAACAGTAGCATACATTCACAACCAGTAATCAAAAATGCACAGATGGCTGAGTTGATATTTTGAGCTCCAACAGACTTCCCAAAGGGGGATATTTATTTGGGCTGAGATTTTAGGCTCCTAAATAAGAAGGCTGATTTTCAGGGTGCTGAGCACCCAAGAGCTTCCAGTGAAGTTAATAGCAAAATATGAATTTAAGAGCCTAACGTCAGGCTCCTGCTTTTGAAAAGCTTGACTTGAATTCACCCCTCCAGGCATAGGATCTGTCATTTTGCTTTGCTACGGATGTACTGACTGCTGAGGGACTGGCTCAGACTTTCTGTACTCTGCAAGTGTGTGTTGCTTCTATATTTGAATTGGACAAAAAATACTAGAGCTAAAAACCCAACATCTAAACAACATACACTATTATGGAGGGAAGCTAGCATGGTTGGAGTGAAGAGAGATTGCAGGAGTTGCTACAAATAGTCTTCTAGCTGAGAATCTACTTAGACTTATTTCTAGGGCAAAGGCTAGCTTAATTTACACTGGTGAAAATGAGAGCAGAAACTGACCTATAAATTTACTCCCCACTTACAATGCTGTCAGGGAGAGCAAAATGTGTCTCTTGGATTGCACTAGGGAGTTCTAAAATTAATTTTAGATATAAGTTTGTCACCATCTCCTGTCAGGGATTTTTGGGCAAAGTTCTCAGGGGGCCAAATACTGCATTCTTTCCACCTGAATAACTCCCTTATAGTTACTGAGGGTTTACACCAATGGAATTTGGCCCCAGGTTTGACCATGTCAGGGTCAGACCCCAAATTAGGCAATATTTTCAAAGATAATAGTGGCCATCTATTCTATTAATACTCGGTATTTCTCTATCACTCAGTATGCCGGTAGCTCAAAATGTTTTTGAAGACACCGGTGAGGCATCACAACATCACAGTAGGATTGGCACTGTAAGCATGATAAGACCCACCTTACAGATGGATCAACTAGGGGCCCACACTGGGGACTGTATTGGCACAGAGTAAGAGAGAGTCCCTGCCCCCAAAAGAGTCTTAATAGACAAGGCAGATAAAATGTGGAAGAAAGGAAGGATTATTATCTCCATTTTACAGCTGAGCAACTGAGACACAGAGGGTAGGTCTGCACTGCCTGTCTAGGTAGACAGACTCCCACTAGCTTCGCTCAAGTTAGCTCACTAAAAATAGCAGTGTGGATGTTGCAGCACTGGTGACAGCTTGGACTAGCCACCTGAGCTGAGACCCACAGGGTCAGGTGGGCTTGGACTCAGACAGCTAGCCAATGTCCATGCTGCTAATTTTAGCTTGTTAGCTTCAGTCTGTCTAACCGGACTGTTCCCAGCTGTAGTGTAGACATACCAAAGAGACTAAGGCCCAGAAGTTGGGAGCCTAAATACCCTTGTGGATTTGGTCTTAAGTGAGTTGCCCAAGCTCACACAAGTCTATGGCAGGGCCAGGAACTGAATGAGATCTCCATTTCCTTAACCCCCTGGCCATCCTTGCTCTGTAGCCCCATGAATGGTAATCAGAATCTTGACATTCTAGGGCCCGATCCAATGTGCATTAGAATCAATGGAAAAGATTTTGCCTCACTATTTTAATGGAATCTGGATCTGGCCCCTACTGGGTGGTTCAATAGGTTGGCAGAGAGGGAGCACAAGTTACCTGAGGATATTTGTGGGAAGTTAACTGCTGGCACCATACTGTAGTGGCCAAATATTTTGTTCATAGGACACCGCTAATCTAATGGCACTGAAAAATACAATATTCATCAAGTCCCATCTGGTGTTCAGTTCCATATATAAAAATACTTTGCACTGCTGGTCCAGTAACTCTGACTAAAATTGTTGAAGTGATACCAGGGGCCTTGGAAAACAGTAGCAGGATAAAAAAATAACAAATTGAATAAAGGGGAAAAAATAAGCTTGCCTTCGTCTGACGGGAATAAAATTGAAGCCTTTTAACCTTACACATAAGTTCCACACCATTGCCTTTTAAAATCAGTTGGAAATCATTTAAAATCAAATTGATTTTGGCTTTTACATTCAGATGCACTTCAGCTTTTCACTTACTGGTCTATACAAGTAATGTCTTCAGCCAACCTGTGTTTAAAATGGATAGAAAATCAGTTTGCATGTTCACATGCTTAGTGGAATTTTCTCATTTCCATTTCACTCAGAGCCAATCACAATCAGATTAACTTGCTGGAGAATATGTCAAGAGGCTGATTTCATGGGTGTTTTAGCAAAGAAATGGTTTGTAATGTGGCAAAACATTTTTTGTTTATGTTGCCCATTTTATGTCAATAGACGGCAAGATGGATAAATGGGACAGCTCATATATATTTATTCTGTAGAGTTTCCTTCTTCATCCCTTACAGATTCATAATCGATCATGCAAGAAAGATAAAAACCATAGGAAAATTTTCCTACATCTGCTTCTTCCAATTAACTAAAACCTGGAGTATTTGCAACCTTTTATGTATAAAGTATCTGTGAACACTCCTAAACTGGACACTTCTCTGTTCACCTGCTACCATCCACTGTGGACCATTTGGATTGGATACCTGCTATCTGAATTGAAATTAGGTATCCAGTCTGAAAGCAAGTGAGTTGAAATGATGCAACATAACACACCATCAATGCTGTAATGAGATGTAGAACACCTGCCATTGACTTGAATGGAAAGAATAAAATCCTGTGAATTGTTTTGTTTTCAGCATTCTCCTTTCCACCCCACCATGCCGCTATTTTCCCCTCAATCTTTCATTGTTGTTTTAGAGAAAGAAGAAGGCTTAACAGTGAAAGCAGGCTTATGTGAAGCAGACACCTGAATTCCTTGATTGGTTCTTCCCATGAGCATGTAATCCTGGGAAAGGCATTTAGGACAACATTTTCCATAGCTTTCCCTGATTTTAGGCACCTCAATGTTGGGGTGCCCACCTTGACACTCCCTATAGCCTCATTTTCAAGAGTACTAAGCACCAGCAGCTCCTGCTGGTGGTCAACACTTCTGCAAAGCAGGTGCTTTATGTCTCAGGTTGGGTAACCAAAAACAGAGGAACCCCCAAATTAACAGACACTCCTGAAAAATGCTGGCATTACCTTCTCTGAGAAATAATTTGCCTACCTGCAAAATGAAGTTAAAAATACATCACCAATAGGTAGGTTCTGAAGTTTAATCAATGGGTGCAAAGACCTCTGAAAATCTTGAATGAGAAGTGCTAGCCACGTGCAAAGCGGTAAGATGCTTTTTTTGGAGGTAATGATTGGATATGGAGTAGGAGGTTGTATGACCATCAATGTTATGAAGTTATGGCTAGATGGAACCATACAACCATTCAGCAGCAAAAAGAAATCACGAAGGATCACTGCAGACAAGAAACGGGAAGACAAATAGAAACTGACTGGTGCAGGCTGATACTCCACTTCAAAGAGTGTTAGCTCTAAATAATAGTTACAAAACTATAAGGCTCAAAACGTGAGTCTGATTTAATAAATATTTACCAAATTGTATAAATCTTTGCCTGCCATCCAGCTATAAATATTAAACTCCAGTGTAAATATTAAAAGAATTACAGTTTTCACAGAATCAATTTGAGATTATAAGAAATTTGTGGATGGAACAAAAAACAAACAAACAAAAAAACCTGGTGGTTGAATTCCCAAAGAACAATCCACTCAAAGTTCCTTTCATGTGCCAACAGCTATTATTTATACTGTTTATGCACTTTCATCGTGACAGCCCTAACATTGAACAGAGCAGATAGACTCTAACAGTCACCACACTAGAAAAACGCTCCCAGAAGATAAATAAAGTGAAGTGAAACTAGATTTTTGGATCCTGGGAGGTGTAATGCCCTTTTGATATTCTATTTATACTGATTATTTTATATTATTTAATGAATTCCAGTGTTCTTTTTCCCCAATTTAACATAGGCTTGATGGCTAGAGGCCATTAAATGGGTTTATTTGCTGCCTGAAGGACCAGCACTATTTCGTGCATGTTTCTCATTTTCTCTGAAAGTCCCTACTCTATTAGTGTGACACTTCTTCTAAGGCAAAACTTAACCAGAGTCTTTTTCCCCTTAAAAAGGGAATGACACCACTGGGAAAAAATATCAGTGGAAAGTTAAAAAAAAAAAAAACACCTCACCCCCATTACAGCAAACTGTGATATTAATGAAATTCTGTTTGTATTAAAAATTTCTTTCAACCCAGGCCTTCCTGTTCACGGGGATGGTGTCAACTTGTCAAGCATTTAATCAAGAGCATTTCCTTGATGCCTCCATTGTGTCAAAAAGCCTCACCTAGGTGACTTCAAGGGGAGATGGCAGATCTGACTCTTTCTCTCCAACATCCAAGGCTATCTGTTCTTTATTTCTCACCCCCAACTTTTAATTCCCCTTTATATGTTTGTTACAGGAAATATGTAATATTAACACAGACCTGCATTCAAGGTAATAGGCCAAGAAGATACCAATAGTCCATGGGTTTCCTTTCTAATTTATGGGAGGGTGAAAAGGCGAGGCTATTTAGAGGGGCTGAGATCAATGCATTCAGAAGGCTGTAATTGCTCTGGAGGAAAACACATGGTCATGAAATCTACAAAACAAGATTAATATAAACTTGATTCCATTGTGGTGTTTCCATTTGGAACTTAGCATGTAACCATGGCTAGTGAGTCAGAAGATCCTTTTACATTGCTGCACAATCCCTAGAGATATTGGGAACCTAGACCTCCTCTGTGGCAGCTTTGCAATGGTCCACAGGAGTGAAGCGAACACAAAGTCAGCTTGAGCAGCTACACGAAAATTCCCACATTAGTAAAGGGACAAACAGACACAGCAGCTTGATGACACCCCACTTACAGCCCTTGTTATAGAGGGCTTAGCTGCAGAAGAGAGTTGTGGTTGGGAAGCAGTCACATCTCTGTGAACTCTGGCTGCCATGATAGCCCCCACTGGGGGCTGTTACCTGCTGGTGAAACTGATAGCAGCTTAGGACAGCTCTAACATACATCTCAGGACTGAACCACCACCTACCATCAGGGTGGCACAAAGATAGCCTCCAGCCCACCTCCTGAGCTGTGCCGGGGCAGACGGACCAGTTCCACAGATTTTATCTAATAAGCCTGATTCACTTCTATCAACTAATTCCATGGACTTCAACTGAGTTATTTCTGAGTCGCACCAACAGAGGTGCTTGCAAAGGACACAGTTGGGTCATCTCAAGTCAGGACAAATGTGCATTACTTACCAAATGAGTGTGTAATGGTTTGTGATTTATTGAAAACTCTGACTTCCTTCCCATTCGGGGAGTGAAATCAGGTAGAATTATGATATTTCAACAGTACTGCAAAAGGAACACAGCCTCCAGTCCTGGAGGTTTTAACTAGGCTTACCAAAGTGTATTACTGGGGAACACACAACATAATCCATCTAAGTAATTTACTCTTTGCTATTCTGCCAAAGGAAAGATCCTCCTACAGACAGATATTTTTTATAAACATCAAGTATAATTAGGAAAAGATTATACTGGACATTTATAAACCTACAACACCAAGACCAAAACTCTGGTGATGTGAAATGATCAGCTAATTACAACAGTGGTTTAAATTATGATCCCAGGTATTATTTGTTCTTTCCAAAATGGTCTGAATATCTGCACTATATATTCAGCCCCAAAGACCAATTCACTCTTGCAAACATACTGCAGATTTAAAACGTAACAAGACTTAAATCATCCGAGCTTATTGTTTTAACTTCCAGCATTTCATTATTCTACTTAATGGCTTGCACATTGTTTTACACAAGCACAATATAATTTTATGGTTCGATGTCAAAAAAAAATCCATGTTCAATTGCTTCCCAAAGAGATGAGAAGTGAAAGGATATGAAAAGAGAACTAAAAGGATGTTTTGCCCACTAATAGGAAAGACTCAAGCTTGTGCAACATATTCATATTATTGGGAGTGGATCACATCCACCCTGACTAAATTGGCCTTGTTAACACTGGTTCTCCACTTGTAAGGTAACTCCCTTCTCTTCGTGTGTCAGTATATTTATGTCTGCATCTGTAATTTTCACTCCATGCATCTGAAGTAGTGAGTTTTTTTACCCACGAAAGCTTATGCCCAATAAATCTGTTAGTCTTTAAGGTGCCACCAGACTCCTCATTGTTTTTGTGGATACAGACTAACATGGCTACCCCTCTGATATTTGGCATTCATATTTGTGAAGATCCTAGCCTGGTGTATAAACCACACACAGACACTGTCCCTCCAGATTGGGCTGGCAGAAATACAAAGAATACAAGCTCAATCCCATTGAAGTCAATTAGAATTTTGATTATTTTAATTGGCCCAACTGAAGATTCTATCTTGGACCCCATGCAGGTCACTGCTTCCTCAAACGGGTGGGGGATGAGGCCTGGGGATCTTGGCTGTGGGAGGGAAACACGCCCATGGGGCCAAGCAGCAAAATACTGAGGAAGGAGCCTGCAGCAACTTATGTTGCTTCCTCCTCCATATACTGGGGAAACCTCCCCTGATTGGGCCTGGAGCTCAGGAACATGAAAGCACAGCTCCTTTCATGCTGTCTAGGACAACAGGTGCCACTGGGCAGCAAGGTAGAGGCAAGGAGCCCTACGTAAAAAGGAGGTGTTGTGGTGAGTTGAATGGTACCTTCAGCCATTTGGCTCAGCAGAAACACTGCCTACATTAAGATAGACCAGAAAACAAGAATTCTACTTAGGGCCAGAGGGAGAATCAAGCAGCGCAGAAACTTGGGCTATTGGCTATTCTGATTTCCCTCCCTCTCTCTGGACCTGCAAAATTTGCACAGTGAAAGTTTCATCTAAACAGATATATTTCTGCAAAAAGTTTTGGTTTCAACAATTCAGCATTTTCTGACAAAAATGCCAAACCATCTCTAGTATATACACAACACTGTTAAAGTATGTATCCCCTAAATTACTCCACTTTCTTGACCTGTTGTGTCAAGTTGCTGCATGATATTAAATAGTCATCAGAGGTGACCGCACTTCACTGACGGGCACAGTTATTTCTTGCCAGGTATTTGTGCGGTTTAACTAACATTTATACAGTGCTTTGAGATTCTCACAGGAATGATGCTAATGAAACCAAAGCAATTTGAAACATACAAAGCATATTTCTATGCAGTACTGCTATACAGGTACATGCATGATTAAAGATTTGAAGTTGCAGGGTGTGGCTGGATCTTACCTTCTCACGGCGAAATGTGGCAGTTTCCTCAGTTTTCCCTGTGGCACGCCCTCTCAGCTCTCCAGCCAAACAAAAAAACTCCACCCACTCTAGTGAAGGGGAGTTCAAATGAAAAAAGAGATCAAATGAAAGGTGTTTATTTCTCCAGCTCTTCAGGATACAGCAGCAATCCCCAGGTGTTCAGCTAAGCCGAACAGGAATTCCAGAGTTGACCCCCCCCCCCAGGAGGTGAAGTGGGACTCAGGTTCACCCCCAAACTCTCCCCAAGGCTATTTCCCTTGGATCTACTACTATCCCTTAACTTTCTTCTTGGGATGTCTCCATGTCTGGCTGTCAGGCCAAATCATGCTTCCTCCTTTGGGTACTCAGCCAGCTGGTTGTCTCTTTAAGCTTCTTTCAAAGCCTCTCCTGGACTCTGCCTGGACAGACCTGCTGCAAAACTTGTCCCCGCCAGATCTCTCTTACACAGCAAAAAAGGATCTGATTGTGACATTGCAACCCATAATGCTTTATGGGAATATGCTTATGAATGTATATATGACATAACTGGAATATGTTTTATGCTACTTTTGCTGTGTAACCTATCTCTGTAAAGGTTATGATCTACTGAATACATTCCTCCTATTTGTATACGTGTCATTTTTGTACTCAAAGTTATGAATATTGGTTGTGTACTTGCTTGATTTTAGATAGCCTCAGTGAAGCAGTTGGTCAGCTTCCTGAGAAAAGACTATTCTCAGTAAGTGCACAGTCAAGAAACACTAAAGCCAACAATGAACTTGGAGATGCCAATCCACATCTGAGCTTTCCCAGGAATGTGGCTTGGCTGGTAAGGAACTCAGTCATGCATGGACATGTGACTTGCCCATGTGACTCCAAAACTCCATCTTGTAGCTGGGATTCTACACAGGGGGAGGGAGAGGTGTCCACACTCAAGAGACAGTCTATTTAAACCTCTGGGAGACCTCTCCATATGTCTTCAGCTGGCTCAAGAGATAACCTCTCCACCCCCAAAGGAGACCTGAAAGAAACTGGAACAAAGGATAGTAACCACAGGGAGCGTGAGTGATTCCTGGACCCAGGCTAGAAGGAGACTAGTATGTAAAAGGAAGCTTACTGGAACACCTCTGAGGGTGAGGTTTTATCTGTGTTCAGTTTTCTTACTGTATTTGGTGTAGACTTGCATGTTCTATTTTATTTTGCTTGGTGATTCACTTTGTTCTGTCTGTTACTACTTGGAACCACTTAAATCCTACTTTCTGTATTTAATAAAATCACTCTTTACTTATTATTTAACCCAGAGTATGCATTAATACCTGGGGGTTCGGGGAAACAGCTGTGCATATCTCTCTATCAGTGTTATAGAGGGTGAACAATTTATAAAGCTTATACAGGGTAAAATGGATTTATTTGGGGTTTGGACATCCATTGGGAGTTGGGCATCTGAGTGTTAAAGATAGGAACACTTCTTAAGCTGCTTTCAGTTAAGCTTGTTGTTTTTGGGACATGATTCAGATCTGGGTCTGTGTTTGTGGCCGGCAAGCATGTCTGGCACAACCAGGCAGGGTTCTGGAGTCCCAAGCTGGCCAGGAAGGCAGGGGCAGAAGTAGTCTTGGCACATCAGTTGGCAGCCCCAAGGGGATTTCTGTGATCCAACCCGTCACACTGGTGTACCCAGCTTTCCTTCCCAGCATGCCTGTCTTGGAGGCTGAGAGCTCCCCTGGGCTCTGGGATTTCCCAGAAGTCCATTCTAGGACCACCTGTGAGTTGCAGTGCTAGACCAGTCGCCTCGCTTAAAGGCCCAGACCATAGCCCTGGTAGAGCTCCCCCGCTGGACACTCACTAGCCTGCTGTGTTTAGATCCCAATTCGCTAGACCCATAGGCTCTTAAGCTTCCCTAGGTCTGAGTAGAGTACATCACTGTTTCTTTCCCTGGCCTCTCTGGCACACTTCCTGAGCACAGGTTCTGTTTCTGTTCCCCCGTCACAGACATGGGACCCCTGTGACCCAGCCGCCGTAGGACTCCAGGACTAGTCCTGACCACCTACACTCCCCAGTAGCTTAAGCACACACTGTCCCAGATTGCCAACCTTGTGTGCACTCAGGGATTAGAATTCTCAGGGACACATAACAGTGCAACGAACAGACACACAGGGTTTGTAAAGGCTCCAAAACCCAATCTCTATCTAGCACAGGAAATATACAAATCTAGACAAAACAATCACACACCAAGACACATTTTCCTGCCTCTATTTTCCTCATCACTCTTGAGTGTTTTGGGGGCTTAAGGCAGAGTCCTCTAAGGAGTACAGGATCCCCAGTCCTGCACATGGCTTCTTCTTCTTTGAATCATGGAGTCTCTCTCTCTCCTCTGAAGCCAGTTTCCTTCTTCCTTGGCTGGTGCTGTAGTTTAAAAGGTCCCTTCTATTACAAAAGCATGCTCTTCTCTCCTGCCCAAACTTCCTGTGTGTCTCTGTGAATCCCTCTGAGTTCCTCCAAGACTCTCACACTTTGTGGCTTTAAAGATCCAGTGTTAACACCTGATTTCTTTGCTCTGCTCCTAAGGAAATCCTACTGCTGTAAAACCCCAGCCTTGAAAACTTGGTTGGCCTGGTTTCCCTAGACTTCAGCTCAGGGGCAGCACCAGCCTCTTCCCGGTGGAGAGGCTGAGGTAGGCTAGACAGAAAATTAGGGAGACTGTGCTATACATCTTGTAGGAACTCACCACTATTACTTCTGCAGTTTGGCACTGCTGCTGGCGGCAGCACTGCCTTCAGAGCTGGATGCCTGGCTAGCAGCTGCTGCCAACAGCAGCATAGATGTAAGTGTGGCAATGCCATACTAGTTTGACCTTTGCGCTGTAAGGGGTGGGTGGGGGGGGACGCTAAGGCAAATTTGGGTGTGGCTATATCTCCTGCAAGCCCCCTAGCACTGCTTCTGCTTCAGACACCCCATTTTCCCAAAGTGCACCCTCATACTTGGGAGCCACCAAGGTTTAATGACTTTCCATTGTCCCTGGCCTGATACATGTCACACAGTCCTGACAGCAAATGGCTGGCTCAACATCGACCGAGGCATTCAATGACGCAGTAATTTCATAAGATCGGTCAGAATTCATAAGTTGTATATAGATTCTCCAAGTCATCACACACAGGCTATTATGCCAAAGGTTACTCTGTTGTTTGTAACAACAAAGGGAAGTACATATTTCTTCACTTATAAGTTTTTATATGCCGCTCACCACTAGATGGACCACTTCACATACACGAATAAATTTATCCTCACCACCATCTTGGGCAGTAGGGAATTATTATCCCTGTTTTCAAGGGCAAGAATAATTGTCTTGACTGAGGCCTGTGGCAGAGCCAGGAGTAATAAATAATAATACTTTAGTGCTTTTCATCAGTAGATGGCAAAGTACTTTACAAACGAGGTCAGTATCATTAGCCCCATTTTACAGACGGGGAAAACTGAGGCATAGACAGGTGCAGTGACTTGCCTAAGGTCATCCAACAGGCCTATAGAAGATCTGGGACTAGAACCAAAATCTCCTGAGTCGCAGTGCAGAGCTCTATCCAGTAGATCTCTGGATCTCCTGAGTTCCTGCCCAATTCAGTCACATCCTTCCCCTTTCATGCTATTGTAAATGCATGCTAGTCACCTCCCAACAGCATGTAAATTTACTGCTAAGTATGTTGTTGGTTTTAGGTAGAGTGAGGTTAAACCTGGCCTAATAGGTGAGTACTGTTATCTCTACCTATTAAAATCACATTTCCATTATACTAGTTTACCATTTATTTTATACTCTGTTCTTCACTCCTGAGATGATGCACCCATTCTTACTTTTTAAACAATGTCATCTTTCCTTCCACATAGGCTTAGGTTAATAAACCACACATCAACCACTGTTTAAAAGCTGGCTTTACAGGATGATAACTGGTGAGAGAATTGCTTATCATTACTAGACAAGCAAGTAGATAAAAATCACAGCCCTGATAATCAGCTCCAGAAATTGACAGCAGCGAAGTCTCACATTTCAAATGTCGATTACTTTTCTTCTTTCAGCATTCAGCTGCAGAAGGCGAATGTTAGTGCTTGGATCATCTCTTGTAAGCAAGCCAAAATTCTGTGTAACATTTTTGGATGCTCAAGGCCTGAGTTCTGGCAGGATGGAAACAAGGGTAAGTTTAAAGTTGAGAGCAAGTTTGACAAGAAAAAAGGGCCCCACTCAATCCAGGTCCTCAGGCGAACAATCACCTCACCCCCAGCTGTTATTAGCACATTTAAAATCTGACAATTGTGAAAGCAAACAACTTACACACACAGCTAGCAAGAGTCGGGGGGGGGGAGGGAGGAAAAGGCTTCCCAGATTGTCTTCAAAATCGGCAGCATTTGGCCTGTTACCATCCACACCAGGCTAATGCATTTTTAATAGTTCACCTCCTAAAGAGATACTGCAGGCCATGAGATGCAGATCAGCCAGCCAGAACTGACCCTGGGCTTGTGCTATGAGAAATTTCAGGGAAGATGAAATAAATGAATGCAGCATTGCAAACTGCGTTTGGTGCTCTGGTGAAAAGAGAAAAAACGTGCTCATGCAGCCCAGTAAAACTTTCTTTTTTTTTAGTTTATTAGGTGTGTGCAAAAGAGGTTCAGATGAAAAGTACGACATGTTCTTTTTCTGAAGGCTGGTCTATAGCACAGGGGTTCTAATAAATCAACTGCTTTCTTTCCTAGCCAACTATGTGGCGTATGGGAAGCTGAGGCTCCCACTTTGGCTTTGTTAAAATATTAGACTGTGCATGAAAGCTACCAGGTGAACTCCATTTTGAATGGATTTCAATGTAGATTTTTACAATAGGAAAAATAAACACTTAATCAGCTCAAGAAACTGGAATCTGAAATGTTGTAGCCATGGGTTGGTTTGTTTATTTGTTACTTTCCTGCTATCCATCAGCCTGTCAGGATACCTCTGTCATGTAAATATTTAAAATCTGCAACAAAACAGTTCAGAAATACAAAATTAAAACTCTGAAAAGGAGAGAAGAAAAGGAAGATTCAGGGGTTTATTATTTTCTAAAGACGACGGGAGTGGCTCGGTCTGTACCCAATGTACTCTTTAATGAAAACTGGAAATATTCTGGATGTGAAGGTGCTGTGCATTATAATGCATAGTTTTAGCTCCTTGAAACCACATGCTGACTATATTCAAAGTTACGATAATCCTTTTGGTTTTTATGGGGCAATAATTTTAGTTCTCAGAAGTCACATGAAACACGGAAAATCCAGGTTTTGAGAGCTACAGAAGTTTAGCATAGTAGTCATCTGGAAGTCTCTTTTCTTCATGTCAATGAAATATAACGTTACTTTATGCCGTTTGGCTGCAGATGTAAATTACACCTTCTTTCAGTTGTTAGGACAGGCTAGAATACCACATAATTCTAATGAGTCATAAAAATTTCACCATTTTTTTTCTTCTTCATTTAATTCATATGGTGCCAACACCTGTGAAAACAATCAGCATCATAGCTGTGTGCTCTACTTAAATTTGCTTTAGGGTATGTTCAAGTGAGAGCTTTTATATCTCATTTCTCTAAATTATTAACAACCTGATGCCCTGAATCATTTTATAATGTAAGTGTGCTCATTTTATCCTTAGATATTTTATCAGGACTAGAAATATGGCACATGTTCAGAGACTATGACCATCCTAAAAGGGACACTCCCCATCTCCCAGTCATGCTTGAGTCTCCCATAATAAACTATCTATGACAAGATCTTCACATTATTTTCATGTGCTTGGGCAGTTTTGTGCCTTGACGTATGAACCTAAACTGTTAGTAGGAGACCCATGCTACAATCCACTCTCCCAACAGGCTTTACCACCATTGCACTAACAGCAAGTTCATTTTCTGAGTGCTGCTTTTGCATTGAACTAAGTTGTAAGCTGTAGCCAAATGAAAAATAGAGTTGTTGCTGTCCGATGGTAATACATTAGATGCTGGAAGCTTAGTTCTAATGTGGATCCCTCAGCATCACTAGGTGGTGCTATAAAGGAATTTTGCTTTGTTAAAATGCTTCCAAAGAGTACATTTTTTATTTTAGTTATAATAGTGTTTTATGGTTGTGATAATCTACAGTAAAATGGTATGGGCTTGAAGGAAATGCCATGGAAACTGAACTACTCCTTCTTCTCCAGAAGAGTTCAGCTGCATTGACTTGGTGCTGGGGGTAACATGCACTGATGCCAAAGCTGCATCCAGACCACATCAGTCTCTAGACCTGTAAAGGGAATATATTTAATGAGAAAAAATATCCATCAGGTTCAATGTCATCCAATAATTCCTAAATATATCCCCTGGGGACCACCCATAACACGAGCTTCTTTTCCTTTCACCCTTCTTGTCTAATGTGCCTTCCTCCAATTTGACCAGACTTCACTTGGAGAACTCCAACCCTGCCCTTTGGCTCAGCATGGAAGAGGAAACAGCTACTGAAAGCACCTTCTCCTTTCTGGAAAAGGGGATACCCCCCTAAATAATTTATTCAGTAGGCCACAGAGAAGTCCCGGTCTTACATAGAGACCATACCTCTTTAAAGCACGGGACCAAATCCTCAGCTGGTTTAAATCTGCATAGCTCCTTTGATTGCAGTCAGTAAGCTGATTTACATGAACTAAGGATCCATCCCATGATTTGGATCTCATCTAGGATATGTAGAAAATATATATAAAAAAAAACCCCACAAGAAATTGACAGTCTGTGTTTCTTGAAGACATTTTGGAGCTCAATATAGAATCCACATGGTGAAGAGTTTTCACGGTGCCATAGGCACATGCTCAATACTTTGTATAAGAAGGATGTAACATTTACACCAAAGTGATCCAAATTTCAAGCGAAAGAACTTTCTAAAGGTTGGATGCGGTTGCAAAGTACAGAAAGAATCATGCTTCCCTTTTCTGTCTCATAGCAAAAATCTCTGCTACTGGGCGGAATGATTAAAAATGAAATTAACAAGTTTTCCTGACTATAAGCAGCAACTCTTTTCTAAAGTATCAGCATTATAGTTCTTTCATTTTAAAGACAGCTTCTGTGCAGAGATCTTTAGGAGGATTGTCTTGAAATATTATTCATGAGAAACTACTGCATACTTCATATTTGATGTAGGTGCACTCTGTCTCCTAATGGAAGTCGCATGTGCTTTTCCCCCAAGTATGTGCTGGTAAGTAATGACCCATCATCAGGCAGTGACTGATGACAATTGATCATATGGCCATCTATAGCAGCAAGAAATTAGAGTAATTTCTCAAGAGAATAATCAGGGAACACTTTTCCAGGGTCACTACTAGTGAAGAAGCTTGCTCCAGAAGAAAATGGACTCAGGCTTCACCATGGTTCAATTTATACACCAGGTTTTTATTTGTTTTAAAAGAAATTTTATGAGGAGGACTGGATGGATTAGGGCATTAAGCCTGGAATACAAAACCCTTCACCTTTAGGTCTTCAGTTCAAATCCAGCTCAGGTGAAATGCCAATCAAAAGGGTTTCCCATTGCTGCTAGTACCTGTGTGAAATGGGTTGATGGGTTTGGCTCACTCCCCAGTAGGCCACAATTGGCAAGCAGACAGGACCAAGAACTAAATGAACTATGGGAACTGTTTTAACCTCTTCTCTTGCCCCTTTCCCCGAGGCCAGAGGAGAGGCATATTGGCAGGGAAGGCTCCACCACCACTGCGTGGGCTACATTTATTCTGGGGTGTGAAGATAGCAACTTTCCCAGGCACTAAATCCACTGACATTTTAGCAAAACGAACAGGAGTACTTGTGGCACCTTAGAGACTAACAAATTTGGTGCCACAAGTACTCCTGTTCTTTTTGCAGATACAGACTAACACGGCTGCTACTCTGAAACCTGACATTTTAGAAAAGTTTTATCAAGTGTGCACACAGCAGAATAATTGTCAAATGAAGAGCACACTGGTGACTCTTGGGCCGAATTCTCTTTACACTAACGTGTAAACTGCTCTAGCAGCATAGAAAGAGCTTAATGTAAATATAATTGACTCCAACTTTAAGGCTCCTTTGCACTGCCAGACTGGTGTAGCTTTAGAGTCACTGAGAATCCGGTCCCTTCTTGTCCTACCTTTTATGGCTTGGCCCACTTTATAACCCATGAATTTGACCCATTGGGCCAGAATCTGTTCTCCATTATACCATAAAGCCAGGTAACTCCACTGAAGTAAATGGGGTTAAGAACAAATGTACATCAGTGTAAATGGGAGCAAAACCTATTTGTACAGGAAACACTGACAACTGAAGGTAACTATGTACATTGGTCTGCTAGATGCAATCAAGCTATTTCATGTTAGCATGGCTCTATGTAAGATAAGACACTTGTTCTATGTGTGCGCGCACTGCCTAGCACACTGGGGCCCCGATCCTTGATTGGGACCTCTAGATCCTACTGCAGTACAAACAGTAAAGAGTCTCCCCTCATAGTGCAGGACAGTCCCATTCTCATCAATAGGAGCAGCACACGTACATTGAGGGCTGACTAATTCTGTAGGTGATTTGAGTGAGCAAGGAATGCACGACTGGCCTTAACCTTACAATTATTTTACCAGTGAACAGTGTTGGATAGAGAACGAAACCCATTTGACTCTGAAAATGGCCAGAACAGGTCAAGGGAATAATGATCTCAGAATGAAAATTGTTAGTTGAGTTTACAGTGGTGTCACCTTTTATATTTCTTATGATCTTCACTTGGGCCATAACAGTTCCATGAGTTTCAACACTTTGTCTCTATTTTATTACTACTGTAAGCATAATTATCACACCATCTCTGTGTTGAAAGTGATGGATAGGTTTTGTTACTTGTTTGTCAAGATGCTCACGTTCGTTGTATACAGCCATCCCACCACCTTGGAGACTGATGACTGTGCTAGACCTATTAATACAAGTCTATTACAGTACGTTGATGCTACTCCCCTCAAACAATATTAATGCAAGCCCTGAAGCAGCAGGCATATTTTTAACTTGCAACGCTACAGCGAACCCTGTTTCACTACATAATTAACCCTTTTATGTTTTATTTGCTCTGTCGCTTGTTATCCATAAATGACAACCAACATGCTCTTCACTCTTTCCATTTTGAAGGTGCTGTATGCTAGGACAGATATTTTCAAAAATGGCTAGTGATTTTTGGTGCTTCACTTTCTGGGTGACCAACTTGAAACGGGTTTGATTTCACCAAGCCTCTGAAAATGAGGCTCCTGTAAGAGGTCCCCAGTTGGACACTCAGAAATCAAGGCACCCTGAATCACTAGTTGCTTTTGTCAGTTGTGGCCTCTGGAGTTTAACTGGCAACTGGTGAAGGAAACACAAGTAAAATGAGGTAAAATGCAAAAGGGGAAAAGTACCTCGATCACTAATTATGCTCATCTGGTGTACTTCAGTCCGAAGTGTAATAAGATGGTGAGTGTTTCGTTGTCACTGAGGCTAGTGAAGTTCTCTAGAGATGGTACTCTGGGGAAATTAATTCACCTTCTGTAACTGGGATTCAGTCCTGGTTCAAGCAAGATCAAGGTCAAAGCTTTGATTCTCCTAGAGAAATCTGAGTATTTTTAACAGTTGAGGTACATGGATTAGTAACTTGATAGCTGAAAAGTCAATCTGAAAGTAAAACAAACAAAGAAACTGATCACGTCAATTAAAGCCAATTTAACTTTTTTAAAAAGTAGCACTAAAATAAGCCTGCTGCAGTAGCATTCACACTGTTACTCGCTTGATGTTCTTTTTTATGACTCAGTTCCCTGTAAGGTGCTGAGCACTCTGACCATGAGCCAGCAACACACTTAAGTATGTGCTTAACTTTAAGCACAGGGGCAGTCCTCGTTGACTTCAAGGGAATTACTCACATGCATTAAAAGTCAAGCATGTGTGTAACTGCTTTGATGGACTGAGGCCTGAGTGTTCAGCATCTCACTGGATCGAGCCTTCACAAGATCTGTGGTGCCTGGTTTTTTGCTTGACAAATACTCCCAGCTTCCACAAATGTAGTGAGTAAATAAGGATCAGAGTTTGAATTCCCTTGGCTAGATCCTCAGCTGGTGTAAATCAGTATAGCCCCACGGACTTTGCCAGTTTACACCACTGGAGGATTTGGCATCTCCTTTTGCTTGTTGAGATGATCTTCGAGCCATGATGTTTCTCCCAACAGTTCCCATGATGCACTGTGCCACTCAAAGACTGACTGACCATAACATCTGCTCAGTGAAGAAGGATTTCATGCTGAAAGCTCTAAGTTCTCTTACTTGAAGAAAAGATGAATTTTCCTATGTCCTAGGAGTGAGTGGGATAGGCATATCATAGCTGCAGTACCCCCTTGTAATTTTTATTTCACATCATCCCTCCTCAGTGAATAAATCTTACTAAACCTTTTCCTCTTCAAGACCATCTGGATGAAAACCATTCAGGAAACATCACCAGTGGTACAAAAACGTAAAGCTCCCCATAAATTGAAGGGTGTCAAAGCCACGCAGGCATGCCTTAAAGAACCTCTGCAGCTGTGATTCGCTCAGAGTCACTGACATGTGCAACTGGTGCCTGCTGAGAAACACAGCACTACATTTCAAGAACTCCCAAATACAAATCAGCAGGATGTGAAAGCAAAATTATGGATTTTCTCCTTTTTAAACAGAACTGCAATTTTTTTTTAAGGAAACAGAAAATATTTAAATAAAATCAACATTAACTTAGTAGATTGGAATCTGTCACGGGGCAGCTGGCCCCTTTAATGAAATTGGGCTCAGCTCTCTTGTTCCAGTCCAGGTGTGCCCTAGTTTGGTGTAGTGAGGAGGGAGAGGCTGCCCCTGGGAGTTATAAATGAGAATTCAGAATCCTGAGATGAGAAGTTCAAAACCCACAGTCCTGAGAGCAAAGAGAGGTCAGAGGAAGAGCTGGGCTGAGAGCTTCAGGGAAGGGATAACTCTGAAGGTCGGAGTGGTGAGTGTTTCCTGGTTGAGCAGTGGAGCTAGGTCAGGCTGGTGAAGGCAGTCAGGGGGTCACCTACAAACATTCCCTGGTCTGAGAGCTTAGGCCAGAGGGCTGAAGGCTGAGACCCAGCAGAGAGAGATGCCTGAGGGTTCTGCAAGAGGCAGAGCTCAAGCTGGACAGGCAGAGCGGGGGGAAGGCTGGGGAATGATGGAGGGGTGAGCCTATTGATATCTCCACTTCAATTGGCCTTCAGTTCCCTAGCTTCCCTCCTTGATGAGTGGGGAAGGTCACACCATCCTGCTGACTATGCCACTGTAAATGCACAGCCTCCTCCTGGCCACCGCTTTGTGGCCTCTCAGCAGCCTTGCAAGTGGCTCCTTACCTCAGTTTCCCTCTTGAGTCTGCAAATAAACTCAGTTCAAACTGCAAATATAGCTCTTTTTGTGGGGTTAATTTATTACCCCAATCCCACTACCATAAGCCAGAATCTCCCCAGCACAGTCCAAACACTATATTCATCCCAAAAGTACGACACCACGTATGGGTCAGGTGGCTCACGCCTCATGCCAGTACCCAGGTATGGCTTCAGCAACTTTCAGCAGACCTCATCCCAGCTCCCTAAGCTGGTATGTTCCCTGCCCTGTTTCCTTCCCAGGTATGGCTCCAGCTCTTGGCCTGGAGACATGAGCAGGCTCACCCCTCCATCATTCCCCACACTTCAGCCCTCTCCTTTCAACTCTCTGTCTCATTCAGCTAGCAGGCCTCTTGCTCTAGTGTTCTCAGCCGTCAGCCCTCTCTGGCCTGGGGACGTTTGCAGGTACCCCATGACTGCCTTCCACTTTCACCAGGCTGATCTGGCTCCACAACTCGACCAGAGGACTCCCACTGCTCTCCCAGCCCAGCTCTGATCCTCCTCTGAGCTCTCTCTGATCCCTGGACTCATTTCTTTTCTTAACTCTAGGTTCTAAAACTCTCCCTCAAAGCTTTCACACTGACTGTCTCACAGGAATCTGGACATTGGGGGTTCTGAACTCCTGGACTGGAACAGGAGAGCTGAGCCCAATTGCATTTAAGGGGCTGGCTACCCTGTTACAGAATTGCATTGTCCCCGTTATTCTCCGCCCCTTTCCTCTTCTTTCTCTGATTACTTCTCCCTCTCTTCCAAAGTACATATACTAATGTGTCGAGCCATG
Organism: Malaclemys terrapin pileata; assembly: GCF_027887155.1. Classification (NCBI taxonomy): domain Eukaryota; kingdom Metazoa; phylum Chordata; order Testudines; family Emydidae; genus Malaclemys; species Malaclemys terrapin. The sequence continues at coordinate 64,650,278 of NC_071511.1, read as the reverse complement.
CTCAAAATAGGAAATCATGATGACTTTGCTCTGTATTCTGATTGCTTATACAGTTAGACACCTGCCTTCCTGGCAAATTTCTTTATGGTAACAAGGTCTGAGCAGGTTGGTCTCTCAAACGCCAGATATGATCAGAATCGCTTTGATCCAAGCCCAGTGAGATGACTACTTTTAGCCAACATCAAGAGCTCTCCCCCCACCTCCACTATAATTGTTTTTGTGCAAAGAATCTCATCTTTAGTTTAGTAATTTCAAAAAGGAACACAGTAAAAAGCTGCGCTCATATCTACCAGATAAGAAAATAGAGAGGTAACCAAAGCTGGGGATAAATTGATTGCATACCCTTTTCAAATGTTAAAAGATCTATGTTTCATTCTCATAAGCAATGGGTTCCATCAACACCTGGGTTCCATGAACGTATTTACAGTGGCTGATAGCTGGGATACGCAACCAGAGATGTCAGACCAGACTAAGGCTAGGTCTACACTACCCGCCTGAATCGGCGGGTAGAAATCAACCTCTCGGGGATCGATTTATCGCATCCCGTCGGGACGCGACAATCGATCCCCAAATCGATGCTCTTACTCCACCAGCGGAGGTGGGAGTAAGCGCCGCCGACAGAAAGCCGCAGAAGTCGATTTTGCCGCCGTCCTCACAGCGGGGTAAGTCGGCTGCGATACGTCGAATTCAGCTACGCTATTCACGTAGCTGAATTTGCGTATCTTAAATTGACTCCCCCCTGTAGTGTAGATGTACCCTAGGATTGCCCAGACATTGGTCCTCTGAAGTCCCTGCTCAGGCCACATAGTACGTCACTACTGAACTCAACTCTCAGATGAAAGGGTTAAGATTTATTGTTGCAAGAAACTTCACTTCCCCGGAGCAGTGCTATGCCCAGGAAACATTGCATTGGTGCCTTTCATACAATACACGTGCTAGTTTCTGGTTTGCTAAAGTGGTTTCATGCTGTAACACCCATACAAAATGGGATCTAATGCACACAGAAGTAACAGGCTAGTTCTCTAATGTCTTTATATGGGTCCTGATCTTTCATCTACATGGTGCCATACGTCAACCTGTTCTTATGGACTGGTGTTTCCATGTTTTGCAACATCCCTCTGCACAGAATGACCACAGCCATTTCTGATTGCTCAGAAGTTCAGCTTAATGCCATTCCAAGGTGAGCTTAACTTTGGGGCTTTTTCCTTTTCTGTTTTCTATTTTCACCACCCCATCCATCACCAGCTGGACTCAGCGCATTCCCTCCAACCCTGTGCAACTGCCATCTGGCTCTACTGCTGTGTTAAAAAACACTTGCAAGCTACGGCCCTCCCAAGCAGGGACAAGCTGCTTGGATCATGAACTTGGGGCCTCAGCAGCAGTGGTCTGGTTTAAGTTGTGTCTCCTCAAGGAAAAGCAATTTTTCCCATTGTTAACTATATGTGATTTTTGATTTCCCCATTTCCCCACCTTAAGTAAACGCCCCAGCTTAGTCAATGCATTACTAGTCTCCTCTCTCCGTGAACACAGTTCCTGGTTGCCCATTGTCGTTGCTGAGGAAATAAAAGTTATCCATATTATCCCAGGAGCTGAGTGTGCCGCATATTATCAGCCCCCAGCTTGGGAAGCAACACTCAGCCAGTGTTGACTGCATAGCAGCAGTGATAGGTGAAGTGATACCAGTGTTTAGTTTGCAGATCCATTCGTAAATTGCTTTGGGATCTAAACATCTGATATTATTATATTAGCAAGTTACCAGAAAGAATCCCTTCTCCCTGAACAGCCTGGCATAATTGCATAGGTGCATCATGGTGGTTTTCACTCTCCACTGAAGCATAATCCGGTATTAGCCATACTGGAAGTGGGATAATAAACCTGCAGGACCAAATCTCCTGCTCCAGTATAGCAAGTCCTTTGTTCCTATGGAAGATGTCTGACATGGTTCTTTTTGCTTCACAGTACAGTGAAAGGATGACTCGAGTTCAGTTTTACAGGTGAAGTTCACATGAGTTCAGATCTATTCACGCCCTCTCAACGTTCCCATATGCCTGACTCCAGTCCAAACCTTTTATTGTCAGCGCCAAACAAAAATTCCCAAAGAAGCAGCAGAGGGGGTGATTGTGAACCCTGCTTTCCAGTGCCAAAGGCTTGAGTATTTTTATAATCTGTCATTTGTACTTTTTCAGACTAAAGGTGACAGTCTAATTCACATGTGACCAACACCCATAAATCATGTTGGGGGGGGGGAGAGGAAATATTCATAAATCCATATCAAACAGCACCCAAATTATGACAAATGACATGGCAGTCATAAAATTGCACAAGCACAACTCACCAAGTCATTAATTTCATGGCCGTGGAAAATAAACAGACACATTTTTTTCGCAGCCCTAATAAATTTTAAAAAACTCAAAGAATGGTCCATCTGCTTCGAATAATTTTTAATTTCCTATTCTGTCTCATTCCCATTAGCTATTCCACTGAGATATTTGCTAAATTCTTTCATTTGCCTCCTCCCATCTGTATTCAATTACTCTATTCCCAAATAGAGTTAGTTTTTCTTCCTCCTAAGCACAGTACAAAATAGCCCCACCTGTACCTTAAAGCAAATGTTATGTGTGTTTTATTATCTGTTAGACTCTATGAGTCATTCTAACTCGATTGCCTGTGCTGAAAGACTTGGAGGACAATCTGATTTTGATGTTTTCTGGCTTTGGTGAAAAACACCTGCCTGATTCTCAGAGCTAATCTATTAACTTGGTAAATGCCTCAACAGATGTTCTAGAATCAGCTAGGGATCAGGGTCTGTCCTCGTGACAGAGTCCGCTTGTAAGCTTGAAATATTTAAATGTTCAGAGATCAGAGGCCAATGATGTGTTTTGGGTACAAGCTTTCACTAAATCATATTTTTTTCAGTCAATCCCTGGAGTGAAATCCACATATAATAAGTGGCTGGAGCATTTTGACTGAACAGGCCAACAATATGGGCCTCCTTGAACTTTGATGGGACCCGAATTTCAAGGCAGGATTTGCTTCTTTTATTTAAAGTGGAACAAACTTTTAGACTGTGCCAAAGTTGTTTCCTTTTAAGCTGCGTGTTTTTTTCAGTTCCTTTCCTTTCTTTGTAATGAAGCCCATTGAGTAAGCATAACCCTTAGTTTGGAGACCTTCCCAAGGAAATCTCAGGGTCTCTGAGGCATCTGTTTTAAGCCCAGCATCTCTGGTTGGGTCAGCACTACATGATTTCAGATACTGTGGGCCTGATCCTCCACTCAGTTACATTGGTTTTATGCAAGTGTTGCTCCATTGGCTTTAACCTGTCCCAGCCCTCTATGCTCAATACACTGGCTAGGATCATTGGAGTGCATGCCCTTGCAAATGTTTTCCTTCACTTTGCACTGGGGAGGGTGGTGTAGAGCAGAAGACACTAGCTGGATGCCATGCAGGGATTACCCTTTGAAAGGGGAATTCCCATCTGACTGGTTAAGAAAGCTTTCTGTCCACTTTGTGCCACCAAAGCAATGCCAAAGGGACAGAGTATATGAGCCCAAATCTCAAAGGAAAACTCAGTCAACACCACAGCTTCAGCTGTTTTCAGAATTGGCCCAGCATCAGCCAAAACCAGGTAAGGAGACACTAAAAAAGCTCATTGAGTTTAGCCAGCTTTTCCATAACCCTGCTCTGAGCTTCTAACAAGACTACAAACTGGTGAGTTTCTCACAGTTTTAGGTTTAATTGTGAAAGTTTTGGGAGAAAGAATGTTCTTGGGCCATAGGAATGCAAATCAGGAAACCTGACACTGACCTTGGTCACATCACTTAACCCGTCTGTTCCTCAGGTTAGCCCTCTGCTAAACAGGCTTAATCATACAGACCTCACTCAGTGTTATGAAGCTCAATTCACTAATGTTTGTAAAGTGCTTTGAGATTCATTATTAGATTATTACTATTTTATATTCAGCTCTCCTGAATCTCATCGCTGCTGCCATTCACTCCTGGAAGTTCGTAAAGAAGGCTCTCAATATCTGGCATGCTAGTTTGACAATCTCCATGAGTGGCTCTGTTGTGTGAGATCTGATGTGTGTGCTCAGCAGCAGGGGCAAAGAGGGAACGGACTGATTTGTGTTGTCACAGCTGTTATTGGTATATTGCTTTTTAAAAGCCAAAATAGCCAATGCAAGTGAGGCTGAATAGTAAACATCTAACCCTTACAAAAGGGACACTGCAGCACCGAGATCTGCTCATGGATTATCTGGTATCATTGCTAGTCGTGAGGGTGTTTCTCTGGAAATGTGGTCATGTTATCAGGGTTCCTCTTGTTCTAATGGCACATCTGGCAAAGATGCTCTGTGTACTAAAGGAAAGATGAGGATGGTGGGGAGAAAACAGGAACAAGAACATAAGAACGACCATACTGGGTTAGACCAAAGGTCCATCTAGCCCAGTATCCTGTCTTCCGACAGCGGCCAATGCCACATGCTTCAGAGGGAATGAACAGAACAGATAATCATCAAGTGATCCATTCCCTGTTGCCCATTCCCAGCTTTTGACAAAACCGAGGCTAGGGACACCATTCCTGCCCATCCTGGCTAATAGCCATTAATGGATCTATCCTCCAAGAATTTATCTAGTTCTTTTTTGAACCCTGTTATAGTCTTTGCCTTCACAACATCCTCTGGCAAGGAGTTCCACAGGTTGACTGTGCATTGTGTGAAGAAATACTTCCTTTTGTTTGTTTTAAACCTGCTGCCTATTAATTTCATTTGGTGACCCCTAGTTCTTGTGTTATGAGAAGGAGTAAACAACATTTCCTTATTTACTTTCTCCACACCAGTCATGATTATATAGACCTCTATCATATCCCCCCTTAGTCATCTCTTTTCCAAGCTGAAAAGTCCCAGTCTTATTAATCTCTCCTCATATGGAAGCTGTTCCAATTCCAATATATCTTTTTTGAGATAAGGCGACCACATCTGTTCGCAGTATTCAAGATGTGGGCGTACCATGAACTTATTTAGAGGCAATATGATAGCAGCGGCACAGGAGGCAGCGAACAGGGCTGCTAACAGGGGAGTTTGAGTGGGAGTTTACAGGGGGAGGTGGAAGGGGAGGCAGGAGGGCACGGTGTCCCGTGTGCTGTGTTTCCCCAGGTGCAGTGGGCAGAGACTACAGCGGCCATGAGCCAAGCAGCGGGGGACACAATGCAGATGATTGCATGTGGAAGCTGCGGTATGTACATGGTGCTAGCGGGGGAGCCTGAACATAGGTATGTCTGTATGAAGTGCCGCCTAATAGAGCTGCTGGAAGAAAAGATCCGAGGGTTGGAGATGCAGGTAGATACCATGGTAGAGTTTAGAAGGGGGTTCGAGCAGCTGATGGAGGAAAGGCAAGGAGGGGCTGAAGGGGAATGCTCAGGGGTTCAGGTGGAAGCAGGGGCTAAGGTCTGTGAGGGGGGAATATCAGAGGGAGAACAAGGGCACTAGAAGCATGTGACCGTGAGAAGCAGGCCAAGGAAAAGAGGGCTAGTGAAGGGGAAATAGAACTCAGGAACAGGTTTGGGTGTTTGGATAGTGAGGAGGGGGGGGCAGCAGGTGGTAACTGAAGGTGGGAGGGTGAGGAAGAAGAGAAGAGCAGCTAGTCCAATAGAGAGAGGGGAAGAGTTGATGGAGACAGCACCAAATCTGGGCCCCGCAAGGATACAGGATGGCACAAGGGGGAGTATAAGGGAAAATAGGAACAGACACAGGTTACGACTAGAGGGAACAAAGGATAGATTAGTAGATCGCACTGTCACCAGGCAAAGGCAGGTTTACGTGATTGGGGACTCCTTACTGAGGAGGTTAGACAGGCCTGTGACCAGGGCGGACCCAGAGAACAGAAGGGTGTGCTGTCTACTGGGTGCTAAGATACGGGATGTGGACCTACGGTTGAAAAGGATCCTAAAAGGAGCAGGTAAGAACCCCTTGATAATCCTTCACGTAGGAACGAATGACACTGCTAGGTTCTCGTTAGAGAGAATCAAGGGAGATTATGCCAGACTGGGGAAGACGCTCAAGGAAATCGAGGCTCAGACCATCTTCAGTGGGATTCTGCCTGTTCCTAGAGAAGGGCAGCAAAGGGCTGACAGGATTGTGAGGATAAATAGCTGGCTAAGGGAGTGGTGCTATAAGGAGAGCTTTGGGATGTATGGCCACTGGGAGGCTTTCGGGGACAGACAGCTGTTCTCACGGGATGGACTTCACCTGAGTAGGGAAGGAAATAGACTTCTGGGAGGGAGGCTGGCTCATCTCATCAAAAGAGCTTTAAACTAGGAATTTGGGGGAGATGGTTGGGAGATGTCCAGTTAATCTCCACGCCAGATTCCAACATTGAAAAGGAGGGTGATGAGATAAGAACAGATATAGCCGGGGGGAAGGGATTGGACATAAGAAGGAGAGGGGGGATGAACAGTAAGGGGTCCGTACCAAATTGCATAACTAATGGGAGACAGGCTAAACGGCGTACATTAAGATGTTTATACACCAATGCGAGAAGCCTACGTAACAAAATGGAGGAATTGGAGCTCCTGGTCCGAGAAATGAAACCGGATATCGTAGGAATAACCGAAACCTGGTGGAACGGTAGTCATGACTGGAGTACAGGTATGGAAGTGTATGTGCTGTTTAGGAACGACCGGAACAAAGGTAAAGGTGTGTGGGGGGGGTAGCATTGTATGTCAATAATGAGGTAAACTGTAAAGAAATAATAACTGATGGAATGGATAAGACGGAGTCTGTCTGGGCAATACTCATACTGGGTAAAAGAACTACTAGAGCCTCCCCTGGGATAGTGCTTGGGGTGTGCTATAGACCGCCAGGATCTACCCTGGATATGGACAGAGAACTATTTAATGTTTTAAGGGAAGTAAATACTAATAGGAACTGTGTAATCATGGGAGACTTTAACTTCCCGGATATAGATTGGGGAACAAATGCTAGTAACAATAATAGGGCTCAGATGTTCCTAGACATGCTAGCTGATGAATTCCTTCATCAAGTAGTAGCTGAACCGATGAGGGGGGAGGCCATTTTAGATTTGGTTTTGGTGAGTAGTGAGGACCTCGTTGAGGAAATGGTTGGAGGGGACAACCTTGGCTTGAGTGATCATGAGCTAATTCGATTTAAATTAAATGGAAGGATTAACAGAATTAAATCAGAGACTAGGGTTTACAATTTCAAAAAGGCTAATTTTAATAAATTAAGAGGACTGGTTAGGGAAGTGGATTGGGCTAACATATTTATGGATCTAAAGGCGGATGGCGCCTGGGATTATTTTAAGTTAAAGTTGCAGGAGCTGTCAGAGGCCTGTATCCCGAGAAAGGGAAAACGGTTAGTAGGCAAGAGATTTAGACTGAGCTGGATGAGCGAGCATCTCAAAGGGGTGAATAAGAAAAAACAGAAAGTATACAACGAGTGGAAGAGGGGAGGGATCAGTAAGGAAACCTACCTTATTGAGGTCAGAGCATGTAGAGATGGAGTGAGAAAGGCCAAAAGCCGTGTAGAGTTGGACCTTGCGAGGGGAATTAAAACCAATAGTAAGAGGTTTTATAGCCATATAAATAGGAAGAAAACAAAGAAAGAAGAAGTGGGACCACTGAAGACTGTAGATGGAGTGGAGATTAAGGATAATCTAGGCATGGCACAATATCTAAACGAATATTTTGCATCGGTCTTTAATGAGGCTAATGAAGGGCTTAGGAATAGTGGCAGCGTGACAGAGGGGAATAAAGGATGGGGGATTGACATTACCATATCTGAGGTAGAAGCCAAACTTGAACATCTTAACGGGACTAAATCGGGCGGACCGGATGATCTTCATCCGAGAATATTGAAGGAACTGGCGTGAGAAATTGCAAGCCCGTTAGCGATAATTTTTAATGAATCTGTAAACTCGGGGGCTGGTACCGTTGGACTGGAGAATAGCTAATGTGGTTCCTATTTTCAAGAAAGGGAAAAAAAGTGACCCATGTAACTACAGGCCTGTTAGTTTAACATCTGTAGTATGCAAGGTCCTGGAAAAAAATTTGAAGGAGAAAGTAGTTAAGGACCTTGAGGTCAATGGCAATTGCGACAAATTACAACATGGTTTTACGAAAGGCAGATCGTGCCAAACCAACCTGATCTCCTTCTTTGAGAAAGTAACAGACTTTTTAGATAAGGGAAATGCGGTGGACCTAATATACCTCGATTTCAGTAAAGCGTTTGATACGGTACTGCACGAGGAATTATTGGTTAAATTGGAAAAGATGGGGATTGATATGAAAATCCAGAGGTGGATAAGGAACTGGTTAAAGGGGAGACTGCAGCAGGTCATACTGAAAGGTGAACTGTCAGGTTGGAGGGAGGTCACCAGTGGAGTTCCTCAAGGTTCAGTTTTGGGTCCCATTTTATATAATCTATTTATTACTGACCTCGGAACCAAATGTAGGAGTGGGCTGATAAAGTTTGCGGATGACACAAAATTTGTTAGTCTCTAAGGTGTCACAAGTACTCCTGTTCTTTTTACAAAGTTAGGAGGTATTGCCAATTCGGAGAAGGATCGGGATATTCTGCAGGGAGACTTGGATGACCTTGTAAATTGGAGTAATAGAAATAGGATGAAATTTAATAGTGAAAAGTGTAAGGTGATGCATTTAGGGATGACTAACAAGAATTTTAGTTATAAGCTGGGGATGCATCGGTTGGAAGTAACAGAGGAGGAGAAAGACCTCGGAGTCCTGGTTGACCGCAGGATGACTATGAGTCGGCAATGTGACGTGGCCGTGAAAAAAGCCAATGCGGTCTTGGGATGCATTAGGCGAGGTATATCTAGTAGGGATAAGGAGGTGCTGCTTCCGTTATACAAGGCATTGGTGAGACCTCATTTGGAGTACTGTGTGCAGTTCTGGTCTCCCATGTTTAAAAAGGATGAACTCAAACTGGAACGGGTACAGAGAAGGGCCCCTAGGATGATCAGAGGAATGGAAAACCTGTCGTATGAAAGGAGACTCGAGGAGCTCGGTTTGTTTACCCTAACCAAAAAAAGGCCGAGGGGGGATATGATTGCTCTCTTTAAATATATCAGAGGGATAAATACAAGGGAGGGAGAGGAATTATTTCAGCTCAGTACTAATGTGGACATGAGAACGAATGGATATAAACTGGCCGTGGGGAAGTTTAGGCTTGAAATTAGACGAAGGTTTCTAACCATCAGAGGGGTGAAATTTTGGAACAGCCTTCCAAGGGAAACAGTGGGGGCGAAAGACCTCTCTGGCTTTAAGATTAAGCTAGATAAGTTTATGGAGGGAATGGTTTGATGGGATAACGTGATTTTAGTCAATTAATCAACAGCGTGCCATCGCTGGTAAATAGTATCAATGGTCAATGAGGGTCTGGCTGGAGAATCTTGCCTGCATGCTCGGGGTTCTACTGATCGCCATATTTGGGGTCGGGAAGGAATTTTCCTCCAGGGTAGATTGGCAGAGGCCCTGGAGGTTTTTCGCTTTCCTCCGCAGCATGGGTCTCCTCCAGCTGAGTCAAGGGAAAGGGGGTGGGTCAGCTTTTGTGGCCTGAATCATGCGGGAGGTCAGACTAGATGATCATAATGGTCCCTTCTGACCTTAAAGTCTATGAGTCTATGATATTTTCTGTCTTATTATCTATCCCTTACTTGATGATTTCCAACATCCTGTTTGCTTTTTTGATTGCCACTGCACATCGAGTGGATGTTTTTAGAGAACTATTCACAATGACTCCACGATCTTTCTTGAATGGTAATTTAGCTAATTTAGACCCCATTATTTTATATGTATAGTTGGGATTATGTCTTCCAATGTGCATTACTTTGCATTTATCAACACTGAATGATGCATAGGTTCTGGAGATCTCCTCAGATATTGTGTGGTGAGAACCTTCAATGATCATGCAAGGTGTTGATAGATTAATCTTTTTTCTGTAGACTAATGTGGATGAATTGTACTGGAATGGCTTGTAATGCTTTCATTTTTTTATTTATCGGTTTCATTCTTTTATTTATTTAGCATTACAACTAGGACTCATCTCCCAAAGGACAGATCCAGATACTCAGCCTGACACTAGTAACAAACTAAACTAAACTAAACTAATAATAATACAAAAAGATTTATTTTAGAGCATAACTCCAGGAATCTTTAACTCAGTAAATTAGGCAGATTTGTATTTTCCAATATTTATCTCTGATTTATTTTGGTGTTTTGCAACCTCTCAACTATTAAGAAAAAAATAATAGTCCAGATCTGGCCTCGCTCTGTTGAAACAAATGGAGACCCGAGTCAACGAGCCAGCAATCAATAGATGGTGTAAAGATGACATAGGCAGTTCTATGACACCATTTCCTACTCCCTATAGCATCAGGGCATGCCAGAAGCTAGAAGCTGTATGGCTGGAGAGCACTTCATTGCAGCAATCCACAGCTGGTGGAATATCAAGAGCTTTTCAAGCCAGTGTATCCCTAGGGGGTTGGCTCCAGCCTCAGACTGCAAGCTGACCCCCTCCCCTTCATGAAGTTTGGAGATTGGGTCTGGTTTGAGCTCCTCTCTAATCTATAACACGTCAAACTATTTGTACCTCACACATCACCTCTTTAAAGTGTCTGAGGACAATTCACACAGTATCAGAAAACACTTGAAAATAGGTACCTCCCTTCAATGGTGCAACAAATACTGATGCTGGTCCTTAAAAACCAAGTCTCTCTGCACTGAATTGACGTTAGAGCTGCCATGGTGCTGTTCCTGTCAATAGGCATTAGATCTGGTTTCTTTGGCCAAAATGTCCCCTGCCACCACTTTGCAGTCTTCTGTGCACTGTTTGGCTGACATCTTTCACATCAGAGGTAGCTGCAATTACATGGTGGTGTCTGTATACAAGTTGTGTGGCATTTGCAGATCCTTCCATATAAAAGAGGCTGTATAAATACTGATAATTATAAAATCAATCAACAATAATGAAATAAACATTCTAGATATCCACAGCAGAGGTTGCTAATATTACTGAACAGAATTGACCCCAGAGTTAATACCTAGAATACTGCGACAGATTCACAGCAACCAGTAAATGAAGGAGTAATAAAGATGCTGGTTGACTCTTTGTGAATACTTTCTCAGTTATTATTCTGAAACTCAGCTTTTCCATAGAGAAAGAGGCATATTAAAATCTACATACATCATCCATAGCAGAAAAATGATGCTAGGTTTCTTGCATCAATATGTTTTCTTAGAAATTGAATTTAGCACATATACTAATAGAAACAAATCAGATCAAACAAAAAAGCAACCAAGGAATGTGCTCCTGTACACTGCCTTTTTCAGAACTCTTTGAATCAGTCTCAGGAAGACACATTCATCTCCTACCAAAGCAGCCCAGAATATAGTAACTGAAGAGAATTCAGAAATTCTTCTGCCACTGCCACTGGCTTTTACAACAATGGAAATGTGGTGTCTGACTGAAAATTTGGTTTCTGTTGTGTTGCGGTGAAAACAGGTCCTGGCTTTTGGAGCTATGCAATGACATTATTACATTAAGGTTGTTATTTGGAAACAGACCGATGGTGCCAGAAATATCTTGCTATCAGAAACAGTCTGCCTAGTCTCTTCAGAGTTGTCTGGGCACTCCAGAAAGTCCTGACTTCCTATACGCACAAATTTGCCATAGCAGAAAGGCTAAGGACTGAGTGAAAATAGTGACTGAACTGCCCTTTCATCACTAGAGTTGGGTCCCTCTAGGCCAAGACTGGGTCACATATCAGGCAGAGTCAGGGATGCTTTTTACAGTAGCTGTCCATGCTGTGCTTGTTTGGAAGCTAGAGGACTTCACCCTCTAGAGCTGCCAGGCCAGGATTTTTTACCAGCACTAAGTTCACTAACAGAATCAAATAAGTGATAAAAGCCATTTGTTTAAAAAACACCATGTTTTGCAGGATTCAATTACAGCCCATTACTGCTTCATTGCACTGGTTTTGACATCAATGAATTTCTGATTTACACCAGTGTAAGTGAGAGGAGAATGGGCCCTAGACAGAAAATGGTTGGTTCAACATATCAGCTTTCAGTTCTGCTTAACAGTATAGGGCACTTGAGAGTTGCACGTATAACTCAAACTAGATTCTGGGTGGGTCTTTATCCCCCTTCAAGTGGCTGGTTGTCAGAGTGCTGGGAACCAACAGCTGAGCCAGCACCCTTGTCATTTAAACACCATTTAATTCCCCTCAGGAACATCACCCTGTCACACATGAGGGCTCATCTGGGATCTGCCTTTACCCCTGCAGACGGAGGACCTCACAAAGGAGTCAGTGAAGGTCAGGTGGCCTGGACTATGGAGGAGACCCTGCAACGGCTGGTTGAGCAGCAAAAACAAATGCAAAAGGCTCTACAAACCTTTCAGCGGCCCAGCCCCTGAGCAGGCTGAGCAACAAAAGAGCCTGCAAGACTTTATAAGGGAGCAACCACACATACAGCAGAAGCTGGTCAAAAGGATGGCGATTCCCTCAACAGGGAATGGTAACCAGGTGCAGGGAATGGGTCTGTGTAAGATGGGCCCTGCGGATGACCCAGACACATTCGTAGGCACCTTTGAGAGGGTAGCTGTGGGTACAGGCTGGGACAAAGAGACCTGGGACCTGCATCGAGCATCCTATTTGACTAAGAAGGTGCAGGCAGCCTACATGGCCCTAATGAATAAGAAAAGTGAGAAACTATGAGTTGGTAAAGGCAACCAGCCTGAATTGGGTGGGGCTATCCACTGAAAAATAAACAGAAATTTCAAACTGCGAGATGGACTGTGGGAGTCTGGCTCCGAGCTTTTGTCTAGAGGCTGACTGACTAGGCCACTCAGTGTGGGCTGAGCCCAGACACCCAGAGAGTGGAGGAGATTATGGACGCCCTGATCTTGAATGGTTTCTACAGAGCCTCTCTGAGAACACCCGAGTACGGGTCAAGCGACATCAGCCTGCCACACTGGATGCAGCTGTTAAAACGATGGAAGAATTCATAGAGGCGGGCCTCTCTAGGAACAAGGAGCAACCAGGGAACTCAGGCAGGGGAAACTTCTACCAGAAAAAAAACGGATAGAAAAAAGGAAGAGCCCAGGAGAACTCTGTCCGGGGCTCGTGCTATTTCCTGCTACAAATGTGGATGCCAGGGACATGTAAAAAGAGACTGCTCATACATGGAATGTGGCTAGGCCAAGTTCTGCAATTGGGCTGGGACACTTGGGCAGGGAAAGAAAAAGAAATGGTTGACCATGCTTGTTATGGTGGGGAGGAGGCTAAGAGGCCTGGTGGACATGGCCTTGCCTGTTTGCTAGTCCAAGGGGAGCTGATGCAGTAGAGGCTATACATTTGGAGTTTGATGGCCCAGGTTCAAAATCTTGCTGTCAGCTATCTGGGGGTGTTTGTGTGTCCAAGGCCAGCAGTATAGCCTAGTGGTGATACTCCGGACTATACTGGTGAGAGTCAAGGGCCGCCTTGCCTAGTGGCTACAGTCGGTGGGAGGGGGGAAGGGGAGAGGAAGCGGGGGTAGGGGAACCCAGGCCCACCCTGCTCCACCGGTTTTGACCCAGGACCTTTCAAAACAATAGTCCATACATGTGACATAGGGTCTGGCCCCTTACTCCAGTTCCCTGGGTCACTTCCTACCCCAATTTCTGTTCCTCCATCAGTACCAAAGGTCTGCCTTGGGATCCCTCTTGGCGTTCTCTCAGGTCAATATCCGGAGCCCCTTCCCTTGCCGGTGGTGACTGGTCACCCTCTGTCCCTGCAGTTGAAGGGGCTGCAGTGGCTTGGCTGTGAGGCTCAGTGCCAGCTGCTTGGAGCCCTGTCGGGTTCTCTGCAGGAGGCTGCTGCACCCAGCTGCTCTCCTGCTCCATCCACCCAGACTGAACTGAGCTGCTTCCTTTTGAATGCTCCCTCCACTGGGAGCATGTCCAGCAGAGGGGGGGGAGGTGGCTTCCTGCATCCAGGGCAACTCCTTAATTCTCACCCAGTGTGGGGTTGGTACACCCCATCACACCAGCCCAAATGGGGATGGTTATCCACACTCACTCAAAAAAGAAACTGAGGAAAGTTTGGTCAGAGAGTGTGGGTAACAACAGCCCAAGGAGGACTTATTCAAAATTACAGCAGCATCTGTCCAACTATTAGTATTTTATTTTGGCTCAGAAATTCTCCATCATCCAAAAGACACTTATACCCTACTGAAAATGAAAAAAAAGTAATGAATACAATCCACTGACATTTGTTTTACACCCCGTCTTCCTGCCTCCTCCACCCCCGCAAAAAAATCCAGAAAAAAAGAGGGAATACGATTCTATGCAGCCAATTAAAGGGATATTCATTGAACTTCAATCCTACAGATGGAAAGAGAGAGAGGGAAATTCATTAAAGGAAATACATCATAGTCTTCATCCTCAACAAATCCAATTAAACTTGCCAAGACACCCACCTGCCAATCATTCCAGATCCTATTCACCCTATCCATATTTCAGCGGCACTTCACACTCTTACCATTCAGCACCAGGCACACTCCACAGAGTACGCACGCATTGTTTGTTGCATGTCCCCCCACTTCCCCGGCCCAGATCCTTTTAATCAGTTGCTACAAGACACATTTGTCTCATTCACGCTCATGCCAGAGATGCCTGGCAAACTGACCAACTTGCTTGTGCATCGTCGTCAACAGCTCTCAAGGGAAGAAATATGATGCTAAAATTATGGCTATATTTATACAGGACACCAAGAGTTATTTTGTTCAGGCACAGAGCAAGCATATTTAGGGCAAGTATAGTGCTTCTAGGGGGCTTATGAGTGCAAGAAAATGAAGAGGTTTTATTGTTATTTGTTGAGGGCCTACAGGCCCAAACAAAGATTAAAGAACCATAGTGCTAGGCACTCAGACATATAATAAGAGACAATCCCTGCCCCAAAGAGCTCAGAATATAAACAGACAAGGCAGATGACAAGAAGTTGGAGGGGAATCGGCGGCACAGAAAGGTGAAGTGACTTGCTCAAGGCCACACAGGGTATATGGCCAAACCAGGCCACATCTTTTGACTCCCAGTCTTATACCCTATGCACTGAGGCAGTGGCTCTCAGCCTGTAGGTTGAGACTACCTTACCTTTTTGCTCTTTTTCTTACCCATTTACATTAAAGTAACGAATAATGTTTCTAGTGCTTACAGTTGGGGAGATAACCTTAAAAACGTGAACCAATCACAAACCGATGCAGTGTAACCTGCTTCAGTCAGCACAATCTCTTGAAGGGAAGTTAATTAGATTATTGTGCATGCTTCTTGCACTGTTCTGTGGAGCCTGGCACCCAGGGAGTCACAACTACTCTCCCTTTCTTCCCCTTTCTTCATTGATTCATTGGCTTCAGACTGATTTTCCTCTCTGGTGGATTCAGACCAAAACCACATACACCAGAATGCTCATCAGCTATGGCAGTGCTTCAGAGGAGTTACTGCAGAAGGTGGCAATAAACTCTGCAGCATGTATATGGCTATTAAAAGGAGGGTGGCACTGAAATATTTGGAAACCAAGCATCTATCTTTTCTTTGCAAACGAAACCTAGTGAACTCTTCAAGCAAAAAGAGTATGGGTTTACAAAATGAGAAGACTGGTATTTAGGATCCATTGCTGCCAGCCAAGCCCAATAAATTCCTGTCTCCAGTGATGCAGTCAGCTGGCTAATTTATGTGGATGCAGATGTTTTGCAAAAGTTGTTGGGAAGAATTCAGGAGACCTAGTACTTAATATACAACTGGATGATACTAAAGAAATGTCTACTTTTGGCCAACTTTTAACATTTGTCCAGTATGAGTGGGAAGACTCCATAGATGAGGTCTTCCTGTTTTACTCTCCACTGACAGGACGTGCTACATAGGGGACAAAATCTCTGAAGCTTTCCAACAATCAGTTGTTTCAGTTGGGTTTGATTGCCACCAGTGTAGTGGTATTTGCACTGAGGGTGGTGCCTGAGCTTGGACAGGAAAACCCAGGACCCTTGTGACTAGATTCCAGTCTGTTGCATCCACAGCCATTTGAGTGCATAGTGTAATTCACTGGGAAGCTTTGGCAGCAAACAGGTTACCAGTCAGAATAAAAAAAAGAGACTTTTTGATGCCGTGAAAATTGTTTCCCGCCCCCACTTCCTCTGCAGCATAGGACACAGGTCACTTGCAGATTTAAACTAATGTAAATGGATGATTCTCTGTAACTTGAAGTCTTTAAATTATGATTTGAGGACTTCAGTAACTTAGCCAGAGGTTATGGGTCTATTGCAGGAGTGGGTGGGTGAAGTTCTGTGCTCTGCGATGTGCAGGAGGTCAGACTAGATGATCACGATGGTCCCTTATGGCCTTAAAATTTATGAGTCTATGCAAGCAGAAGACATCAACAATTTGGTCAACTTAATATACCCTCTCTACCCATGCACATCACACATCATTTAAGAGCTTATTATGTCTACTTAAGATGTGGTATGATGTGGAGCAGTCAAGGGATGCTGTTACCATAGAAATAGGGATGAACAATGAACCATCAACAAGTTAAAATGACCACTTTGAAATATTTGCATTCATTTCTGTAAGTTTAACAACTCTATGTATTATTTAAAGACATACAACTGGATTTCTTTGTGACCTCAAAGCACCACAACAACAGTCTAAAGGTAAAACAAAAATGAATAATAAATGTGTACAGGTATCATTCACATGTAATAGCACTGATGACATTTCTAGTCAACATCACTATCATCATCTTGTTCATCCTTATGATCTCTGTTGAGATTGCGTGGGTTACCACAGTTTCCATTGCCCTGGCACCTACGCAGTTCTGAGCAGGGAAGATTGTTCCGACTACTCACATAATTGATTGTGCAATGACCCCTATTGATACAGGCACAAATGAGGTCTTGTAGAAGTTCAGATGCCATTGGGCCTTTGAATACAGAAAGTTATTCATCATCCACATGTTTCCATCCATGTTGCAATGTTGATCTAATATCTGGTTTACCAATGTGCAAACACACCCAAATCTTTGTTTGCCAAAATGCTCTTTTGACTGTCCTCACATAGTGGGAGTTTAGCCAGTGACTTGACCTTTTTGATGGCTATATTGAGGCACAAGCAATTCTGGTCTCTCTAGTTCTTTCTCCCTCTGGTCATAAAGTACAACTACCAACTTCCTTGCTGCAGAAATTGCAGCTTGTCCAATGTGGCAAGATCTCTGCAGCAGTACGTTCATTTCATTTTGACAATATTAAACACAGATTTTTTCCAATATCAAATAGGGATGACAGAGTCACATTCTGTTAATGCGTGTAGAGCAGGAAGTATGTTGCAGAAATCGGGAGTGAGTGCATCACAAATTGCATCCACAGGTATGAAGTGATGCTTGTCAGTTGTGCTTGTAATGGTGTATATTTGAAATCACATGTTATCTATGTGTTCCATTTTTTTAGAAAGTAGTGAACAGCAAGGACCAAAACATCTGTATCTGGTGACCAAATTACTATGGTTCCTTTGACAAAAAGAGACCCCAAAGCCATAATAGTACGTATAGGATGAAGAGACACCCTTGTGTCTGCTTCCTCTTGAGTACTGTACAACTCTTGTGCTTCTTCAACACCTCTGTTGATGATGGACTTTTCTACTTCACCATTGGAAGAGCCTCCAGCAAAGAGGAGTGTTTGTGTTGGGTGGCTTCTACATTCTCAGATGCATTTTGAACCATATAGTTGCAGAGAAATTTTACAAGTGACTGCCTGTTGGATACAATGTTTAGAAACTTTTACAATGGAGGCACAGGGCATCCACCAATCACTTGCAATCATTTCTTGCATCCAACCTTAGATCCTGTCCAGCGCTGGCTTTCTGCAAATTTCACAGAGTTATAGTTGTCATATCTGTCAAAGACTTAGATTACAGAATTAGCTTTGTCAACTCCTTTTAGGGCCTTGCCTCAAGTACACAGCAGCCAATTCATCAAATGTGTGGAATTTGTCTCCAGTCGTCATTTGTATGACAGCCATGGCATCTCTGATGTACACTGTGGTTTCTCTGTTGCATGCTCTTAGCTCATGGATTCTTTCAGTGGTGTGATAATTCTGGAACTGTTCAATACTATGCATTCTGTAATTGAGAGGCACATTCTTTGAATGTCTTCTGAAGGATGATACTCGCTGCTGGCTGAATTATATGCCTCCATCTGTCAACCAAAGGACAAACTCCTGCACCAACTGGGGCACATAAGTAGCTGACCTCTGTAAACTACAATCACCTGGCTTTGGATAATATTCGGAGGCTTTCATTTTGGCTATTTCAGACCGAAGGATTGATGTGGTATTATTCAAAACTACTTGTTCATTTGAAAGCTGTTTATCAGGCTCACTCAGCAGAAGAACAACCACAAAACATTTGGTTGATTTAAGTTCCTGCTTCAGATTATGAGCAGTTTGGATAGCACTGGCTAATGTTATTGTGCTGCATAGAACAATGGTAGACTTGCCTTGTCCCTGCTGTGCATGGAATGAAATTGCAGAACCACAGTGTTTTCTAATCTTGCCTGTAATTTGCTACTGGAGTAGTTTCTACATCAGAGGGAAGGTGGGCTTTATACCTTTGTAGCAGCAGGGACAGGAGGAGAAGAACGTCTTGTACACAAGATCACTGTCTCTCTTTTCAATCAGCTGATCAAATGAAATGTCATAAGGTGACTTATTGTTGCAGTGTAACTAGATGGTTTTGCTTTAAGATTCATTTTACTCAAGGCAAGTTGATTGATAAACTGCATCCTTAGCAATCAAGTCTTCCACGGATATGCTGAACAACATATCAGCATCTCCTCTTTGAAGTGCTGCCTCCCTTGTATGGTTGCTCTCTCAAACGTTTCTATTTTATGAAGTTTCTTGTCCTTCTTGTGTGCTTTTCTCAAGCGAACAATTCACTAGGACCAGTCGCTGGAGGACGTGCTTGCTCTGGTGGCTATAGAAGCAGGCAAACATGATGCTAATGGACTCAGATTCTGTTTTCTTTCCTGGGTTCAATACAACTCTTGACGTGTAAATTTGACTTGCCTATGTAGTTCTGAAGGCAATCCCTGTGCTAGGGTATTGGCAGCATATCATCAAAACTAGGACACTCACCCAGTAGCCGCCAATACAACTCATTTCTCCTGGGTTCTGCTGCCAGGATCACAGAATTCTGTCCAGCACTGGTGGCTTTGACAGTTTTGCATTCTTCTGATTTTCTTCACAAAGAACATATTTTTCAAAGTTTATTGAGTGACTTTTCTATTGGATGCAAGCTTTAAGGGGCTTGTATCCTCTATGTCTTCATATACTGTAACTTCCTTGTAGAGGTAAAATTCCCAAAGTATGTTGTTAGCATTCCCACCCCCACTGCCACCACTTTTCATTTTGTACAAATATGCAGACTTATGCTAAATGTGATATAAATTAGATCTAATGTTAGTATCAAAACTGCCATTTTTGTTTAGTGAGCACTTTGACTGAAGCCCAATATGAATGAAGCTGTGTATTGTCATTGTTAACACTAATACTGCCCTGTGCATAAATGTCACTGAATTAAAAAGCTAGGTTCTAGAATATTTCAAAGGCTAGTCCTGCATAAATAGGCAATTACAAATTAAAACCTTCTAACCAAGCAGACTAGATGCTACAGAGAAGGTTCAGAGAAGGGCAACTATAATTATTAGGGGTTTGGAACGGGACCCATATGAGAAGAGATTAAAGAGGCTAGGACTTTTCAGCTTGGAAAAGAGGAGACTAAGGGGGGATATGATAGAGGTATTTAAAATCATGAGTGATGTGGAGAAAGTGAATAAGGAAAAGTTATTTACTTGTTCCCATAATATAAGAACTAGGGGCCACCAAATGAAATTAATGGGCAGCAGGTTTAAAACAAATAAAAGGAAGTTCTTCTTCACAAAGCGCACAGTCAACTTATGGAACTCCTTGCCTGAGGAGGATGTGAAGGCTAGGACTATAACAGGGTTTAAAAGAGAACTGTATAAATTCATGGAGGTTAAGTCCATTAATGGCTATTAGCCAGGATGGGTAAGGAATGGTGTCCCTAGCCTCTGTTTGTCAGAGGGTGGTGATGGACGGCAGGAGAGAGATCACTTGATCATTACCTGTTAGGTTCACTCCCTCTTGGGTACCTGGCATAGACCACTGTCAGTAGACAGGATACCGGGCTGGATGGACCTTTGGTTTGACCCAGTATGGCCATTCTTATGTTCTTACGTTTTACATTGTATATATAGAAGCTTACAAATGGAGAAGAATTGGATTAGGAATTTAGATTATCTACCCCCTATGCAGTACAAACTATGGGCACGCAATCTACTGCTAATGGTGCACAATCTTCAGCATGAGACTGATCTGGCCAGCAAATTTCTGATCTGGCCAGCAAATAGTTTGACAATTAAGAATATACGATGTGAAAAGATTTCCTGTTAGTATATAGAAAAATATTGTTGTTTGCCATTTTTGTCACATGCTAACCAGCTTCGTCATTTCTGAAAAAAAATACTTGTCCATGCAAAACCAATAAAAATTTGTTAATACATTATTGTTTGGTAGCTCTGACCAATAAACACCACATTAAGGTATTGAAATTAACAAACAGCAAACACTGTAGTCGTAGTCATGCAGTGTTTCTGGAACTGTGCAAAAAAAATCATACTCATTTTGGGTACCATTGTTTCACCTCACCTACAGGCTTACAGGACCACTTGAAAGCTCCACATCATACCTGATCTAAACACATGTAAAATATGCTTTCAAATAATATATGATGTGGATTTGTGTAGGATGGGTAAATTAAACTCCAAAAATATGGCCCAATGCACACACCTCATCACTGTTTTATGTGAAGAATTGGGCACTCAGCATTGGCAGCTTCTCTTACTCTCCTGAGTTCATTGACTTTCATATGGTAAAGTTTTGCTTGTTTGAGCTCAAAGAAGACAAATATTTCCTCACCGAATATGGGTTTTCCCTTGCTGAATATCTCCCTGACCAGCATTGGCTTGCTCTGAATGCTTCTCTCTAAGTCTTAGAGTCTAAGAGATGAGTTCTCAAACTGGGGGTTGTGATTCCCAGGAGGGTCATACACAGTTGTCAGTGAGTTCCAGCCACCCTGTCCTTGCTGTATGTGAGGGGGTCCCCAGCAAGAGAGGCAGATGGTGCCAGGGCAGTCCCAGTATGGAAAAAGGGCTTCGGGGGGGGGGTCCAGGTTTGAGAACTACTGCACTAAAACCACACTGCCTCTCTTGGCCCATTTCCTGACATCAGATCAGCAAGCTGAGACAGTGATGCCATCAACCCAGAAATCTGTAACTGCTAAATGGTGTAGATACAGCAGTCCCAGCCATCTCTACCTGCTAAACACCATGACAACACAGTGAGTCGAACTTTAATAACCATCTCAGTGTGACAGAGACAAGAACCTCAGAGAGGCCTCTGCTTTGGTGTTACCATAGAAGTTCTTAACCACCAACCTCACAAAGGTCTGTGCTTTGTATCAGTCACTTTGGGGAGAGCATTACACTGGGCTTGAGGGACTCAGGGAGCAGAATCTGAAGTGAAAGCTGCAGGGGGAGCTGTTGTCTGGCTGGAGAATTTAGGGGGCTCCCAGCTACTTCCAGTAAGAGGAGCAGCAGTAGCACCTGATGGGAGAAGGATGGTCCAAGCTCAGCTTCTTCAATATGTCTTCTTTCTTCTACAAGATGTCCCCTGCTGGCCTCCTTTTTCCTCCAGGGGAGGGAAAGAGAGAGAGAGAGAGAGGATGCTACCTCCAGCTCTCCCGCCCACCCTCTCCTTCAGAGCAAAGAGACCCTACCAAAAATTTGCCCTGCCCAAGCCAGGATCCAGAGGAAACACAACAGCCCTGTTGGCTCCTTCTCCCCTCCTGGCATTTCCTCAATGGATGTGGGGACAGAGAGAGCAGTTTTGAGCACAAGTGTTGTTCCCTTACCCATCCTCCCTCCACCACACACACACTTACTTTTGTTTGGCTTCTTTTGGTGCCTTCTCGGAGACATGGGCTCCTCTAGGCTATATTTAGCCAGTTGTCTCTACTCCTTTCCAGATGCATTGTCACACAAGATGATGCAATAGTATTCCACCACAAAACGTCAATACCCACAATGGCACATAACCATACTTTCTATTTTGATCTACTTTCACTACTGATTTCTGATCATTAAATTCCATCCTTGAGGGGGGCAAACAAACAATCAAACAAGCATGCCTCCCCCTCCCGTATTTCAGAAGCATTTTCCTCTTGCTTCACAAATATAAGCATCCCTCTCCCTTGCAGGTTAAAAAATGTTATGATTCAGCTACGATATGTACCACAGCACAGATGGCAACTGAGGAGAGTTATTTTGACAGTTGACTTAAAATTTAATTTATACTCTTCATTTTCTGGAAGAAAGTATTTTCCAAATCCCCTGTCATCCTCCTTTTTATTTTAAAGGTGTACACACTTCACCACTTCACAGACTTCCTTCTTTCCTCTTTTTTCATGGGCCACACTCAACATTGTTCCCTTGGCATAGTGTAAACACTACTGCCATGGAGGAAGGCAATGCTTATAATGAATGATGCATTTAACTTCAAAGGATTTCTCTTGTTTGTCTTAACTTTAAATCATTTTTATGACAATTTAAAAAACAACTTTCTGTTCTTCTTAGTACTGCAGTGGGTTTGTTTAGCCTTTTAATATTTTGTTTTGCTTTTAGACTGTGCAGTTTGTGATGTTTAAATTATCATTGTTTGTTTATTATTGTTCTATTAAATACTTAGACCGTGCTCATGTACCTTGTCAGAGGAGTGGTTTAAAAATTAAATTGTCATTATTATTATTGATTAATAGCTCCAACAACAAATTTAATCAATCTAAGGACCAGGCTGAGTAAGAATTCTGTTTAGTTCAGGTACTGTGGGAGGCTGCATAAGGCACCCATCAATTTTAGCAGCATACATCATTGCTCTGCTCTGCTCTTGCATTTTGTCCTCTTTAGCTTGGCTTTTCGCTACTGGCAGAGGGTGCCACATCAGAGAGAGCTGCTAAATATGGGTGAGATTTTTATTGAACCTCAATTTTTTTTCTTTTTATTCATCATTTTCATAGTACTGGTGGCAGCACGGGGTGAAATAAAAAGTTTCCATTTAACAATTAAGAGCCTGATCCAAATTCCTTGACATGAATGAAAGGGTTCCCACGGTCTCCAAAGGGCTTTTGGTCTGGCTCTAGACTAGTCAAATGGATTTTAAATGGGTGCACAAAAGTGAAAAAGATGTATAAAAATGTTACTGTAGTTATAAATCCAAGATGATGTTTGCGCATTTTATACACAGCAAACGATCCTTTTCATTCAATTTATGGTAGGTTTCTATTTTAAATCAGTACCAAAAACTAAAATGTATCAGATCATTTTTCTTTGCAGACTACACAGAGGAGTGGTATAACAGTGGGCCCTTTAAGGCAGGTGTAGTGGCCCAGGACAGCAGGCCTATGGTCCAGTGCTACTCTGTTCCAAGAGCAACACATTTGTAGTCTGAAGGAACAACAGGCCATTGGAAACTGGCACAACAAAGCATAGTGAGAAAGGTGGCAGGGTTTTGAGCAATATCCTTTGCTTGGTGAAGGGGGGACCTGAAGGGAATAGGACCTGCTGTTGGGGTAGGGACTAGAAGGGGCCCAGGAATGAACCCAAGAATGGCTCTGGAAGAAGCAAGGGAAAGAGCCAAGGAAGAGACCACCAGATGACTGGGGGAACATATCCTGAGGAGTAGTTGTCATTTGACCCAAGAACCTGATAGACTTGTTCCAAGAGGAAGGAAGTGGTCTGAGGGGTGGACGGAGTGACTTTGAGGTTTGTACCAGATGCCTGCTCCATCACTCATGGCCCAAAGCTGGAGCCGCCGGGCAGGGAAGGGTGAGCATTGCCTTTTGTCTGAGGGGTGGTGCAGGAGTACCCCAGAGAGGTAGGGTGAGTTGCAGACCTGGGTTTGTTTGGACTTTTTTGTTAATTTGGATTTTGGTTCCCCTGGAAGAGGCAGGGTTCTGGCATAGCTGGAGCGCTAAACCAACCAAGAGAAACTGCCTATGGCTGCATTCATACTGCAAGAAAGGATGGCCCAGCTACAGCAGTATATATCTGGGATCTGATCCTACTCTCATCCAAGTCTACGAGAGTTCTGAATTAACTTTAATAGGAGCTGTATTGGGCTATTGATCAGCAATGCCTTGTTTGCCAAGATAAGGCAGGTTTAGGGGAGTTCACAGTAGCAGCTGAAGAGGTCTCAGACAGTTCAACCCCATTAAATGATTCTCTCTTCTCCCCCGTCTTTTCCTTGCTGTGTGTGATGGCAGCATGTGAGAGACATTCAGACGAGATTACATCTTTTTGATTTTCTGCATTGAGCCTTGGAGGTAGCCTGTCCTCAGCATTGCCCCTGAAGTGTGAACCTAGTAATGTTGCCAGTATACAGTGCTCATTTTCAGACACGATGCTTATTTTGGGAGCACTTGAGAGATTTACAGCCATATCCTCCGCCAGCACGACAACAGGCCTGTCAGCTTTTCTCTTCAAATTCTCTCCAGGTCACCCAGGAAAAAGAGTAGAAACTTAATCTGAGGAAGGCTTTGACTGATAGTTCGACTGACTGCGCTGATGTTCAGGGCAGTGGCTTGAACTGGCTCTGACAAACTGACCAGACTTTCAAAGCATTCTGCCTGCTGTGCCTGGTAACGCTCACATTCACCTTTCCCAGTTTTTCTGCACCCTGAGCCACTCCGGTGCTGAGTAGATTCCCAGCACGCAGGTCCCACTGTAAGCACTTGTTATACCACTATGATGCTCCTGTTCTGAAGGGCCGAAAAAGTAAATGGCCATTGCAGCCTGATTCCCAGGCAAGAGGAGGCAGATTGACAGAATCAGATGGCATGGAAAATGTACAATGTGCTAATAGCTGATGTCTTTAACAGCTCTGGCCTTGTTGGCGCTATCAGCAGACATGAGAAACCAGTGGCACGACTTCTACTCAGCTCTCACTAGGAATGGCTGTAATTTCAGAGATTTTTCCTAAGTATCTGTGGAAGGAAATATATAGATCAGCAGTCCAAAATCCAAATAGGAACTGAGAAGGCAGTTTTTCCATTTTCTAAGCCTGAATTTATCTATCTGAAAACTCTGCTGTGAAACTGATTCACCCTTGTGAAAGAATTTCCATTGGGAGGTCTTGTGCCATCCCCAATGCCCTGGCTTACATCCAAAGGTGCCTTGAAATTTCCTGCTTGCTCCCCCAACCTCCCTCCAAAAAAGCACTCCCTGGAAGTGCCTGTCCTGAGCCTCTCAGGAATTTTCAAGATCACTTGGCACAAGGTGAAAACTCAGATTGCAAAGCAGTTCAAGGTATCAGTAAAAACCACATAGGATTGGGCTCCTAATTTAAACCTGCCCTGTGGCTGATGTTAATTTCCATCTGCTTCTTAACCACTGCCAGATAAATGCTGCAGGGAATTTGGGGGCCTCCAATGACAAGATAGGACTCATTCCATCACTGAACGAAGTATCCAATGGGAGTTTTTTGTTTGATTTCCTTAGGCTGAGACCTACAGGGTCTAGCATGCCTCACCCAGGGCCCAGATTGTTCTGTGCCAAGCCATGCTCAGAGGGGGCCCTCTGCAGGCAGATCTCCCCGTGCCTGAGCAGAAGTGCTGGTGGTCAGTCAACAGCACAGCCTGCTCCTCAGTGGGATCAGGAGTCTGCCAGTGCTCACAGTCAGGGAGTGGGCTGGGCCTGACAGGGGCTATGCCAAGGGAACAGCCATGTTATGTACATAGTCCTCTACCCCTTTTTGGAACTCTCCTCTGCACAGTGGGACCTACCCATTAAACGGGAGTTTCTGAAGCAGTGTCTGGAAGTACGCTCAGCATGGCTTCTTTGGAACAATTCTTGTAGCGAACACAAGAGAGCGCCAGGGTGCCCTGGAACCAGTAAAGAGATACGTGGCCTCAACCCACACAGGCCCTGGCTTCAGCAAGAACCTGCAAGTTCTGGAGACCAAACCCCTGCCTGTTCCATTGGTGGGAACTCTGCTCCCTCCAGGGAACCTTCCAGAGTTTCCCATGCCTGTGCCCTTTCTGTGAGTTTTCCCACCTGGGGGTGGACATGGGTGTGAGGTGGAGGTTTATCTTGCTGCTAGTTTTTTACCCAGGCTGAGTGTGGCTTTACCGGCAACAATCGGTCCAGGAACCAGTTAGTATTTATTCATGACTAACTGTAAAACAAATGTGAATGTTACTCTCCATGACCAGCTCTGCTAGGAGAAAGGAAATGTTGCATGAGTCACCGCTGCAATTGGCCATGGAACATCCATAAAATATGATCCGTTTCCTGTATTTGGTGAGCAAGGGATAATTTCCCCATAAATTGGGAAATGACTTTATGACTGAGTAGTAGTCATGGGCATGCAGCGTATGTTGCATGCAGTTTGATTTCTGGTTCACTTAGCCTTGGTAATGTGAATCCAGCAGACTTAGGGATTGCTTGGAGCCCTTTATATCGCTAGTGTGGGCAGCACTGAATGACTAGCAGAGCCTTTTTGGAAAGGAAGGTCTGACTTGGAACAATGCCATGAGTAACCCTGGGCATGAGTTTATTTAAAAGGGTTGTGGGCAACAAGTGCAAAACAGAGCTGTAGATCATTCAGGAATGTAATTGGCAAGGTGCTGACATGCTGGGATCCTAATGAGGAAATTATGGTATTTCTCTGCCATGCTTTTCCTGTGGGGTCCCTTGCCGTGATGCATTACATTTCTTTAGGAATGCAATGTTTTTGCACACTGCTCTTACTTGCAGCATGACGGGCAAGTCTCAGAGGCTTGATTAATTAAAATAGAGACCACCTCTTTATCTGTTTACTTACAAGGCGTCCACAGACACGGAGCCTGAAACTCACTCACACTAATGCCACTTTATGCTGCGCTGGCAATCGGATGTGGGTATAGCTGGTAAAGGGAATGAGGCTCACTGTGTCACTTGTTGCTTTTATATCATCTTCCCCATCAACCTTCAACCACCACTGCCCAGGACAGATCTCTAATGGTGATGCCTCTTGAGCAACCATCTGAGGCCTGGTCTACGCTACGAGTTTAGGTCGAATTTAGCAGCGTTAAATCGAATTAAGCCTAGACACGTCCACACGACGAAGCCCTTTTTTTTTACTTAAAGGGCCCTTTAAACCGGTTTCTTTACTCCACCTCCGACGAGGGGATTAGCGCTAAAATCGGCCTTTGCGGGTCGGATTTGGGGTAGTGTGGATGGAATTTGACGTTATTGGCCTCCGGGAGCTATCCCACAGTGCTTCATTGTGACCACTCAGGACAGCACTCTCAACTCAGATGCACTGACCAGGTAGACAGGAAAAGCCCCGCGAACTTTTGAATTTCATTTCCTGTTTGCCCAGCGTGGAGAGCACAGGTGACCACGCAGAGCTCATCAGCACACGTAACCATGATGGAGTCCCAGGATCGCAAAAGAGCTCCGGCATGGACAGAACGGGATGTACGGGATCTGCTCGCCATATGGGGAGATGAATCAATGCTAGCTGAACTCCATAGCAGTAAACGAAATGGCAATATATTAGAAAAAGTCTCAAAGGCCATGAAGGACAGAGGCCATAACAGGGATGCACAGCAGTGCCGCGTGAAAATTAAGGAGCTAAGGCAAGCCTACCACAAAGCCAGAGAGGCAAATGGAAGGTCCAGGGCAGAACTGCAAACATGCCGCTTCTACGCAGAGCTGCATGCCATGCTAAGGGGTGCACCCACCACTACCCCAACCGTGTGCTTTGACTCCATCAATGGAGAATCACGCAACAGGGAAGTGGGTTCGGGGTACGAGGAAGATGATGATGAAGACAATGAAGATAGCTCACAGTAAGGAAGCGGAGAAACTGGTTTCCCCAACAGCCAGGATATGTTTATCACCCTGGACCTGGAACCAGTAACCCCTGAACTCACCCAAGGCGTGCTCCCAGACCTTGAGGGCACACAAGGGACCTCTGTAGAGTGTACCTTTGTAAATATTACACATGGTTTAAAAGCAAGCGTGTTTAATGATTAATGATTAATTTGCCCTGGCAATCGCGGCCAGTACAGCTACTCGAAAAGTCTGTTAATGTGTATGGGGATGGAACGGAAATCCTCCAGGGACATCTCTAGAAAGCTCTCCTTCATGTACTCCCAAAGCCTTTGCAAAAGGTTTCTGGGGAGGACTGCCTTATCCCGTCTGCCATGGTAGGACACTTTACCATGCCAGGCCAGTAGAACGTAGTCTGGAATCATTGCATAACAAAGCATGGCAGCGTATGGTCCCGGTGTTTGCTGGCATGCAGACAACATCCATTCCTTATCTCCCTTTGTTATCCTCAGGAGAGTGATATCATTCACGGTCACCTGGTTGAAATGGGATGATTTTATTAAGGGGACATTCAGAGGTGCCCGTTCCTGCTCGGCTGAACAGAAAAGTTCCCTGCTGTTCCCACGCGGTAGGGGGGAGGGGTGAAGTGATCATCCCAGAGAATTGTGTGTGTGTGGGGGGGGGGAGGGGGAGTTGGGTTTGTGCTGCATGTTAACCCGGAAACCGCAGCCCCTCCTTTTACATTGCAAACCCATTTTAAATGGCCAACCCAATGGGAGCTTGGTATGGGAAATGAGGGCGCTACTGTTTGAAACCATTCCCACATGTTAAGAAGGTTAAAAAAGCCAAAAGACTGTGGCTTACCATGGCTGCCTGCAAGCCGAAATATGTTGCCTGGAACTGTGTGAGTGATCTCTCACACCAAACCGGCAGGCCCTCAATATAAGAGAAAAAATGCGACCTTGTAACGAAAGCACATGTGTTGTGTAATGTGAACAGCAAAATTTAACGTGAAAGAGTGTACCCATTGTTCTCTAAAATATGGGTTTTTTAACCACCTCTCCCTTCTCCTCCACCAGCTGCAAATGTTTCTCCTTCACAGAGGCTAGTGAAGATTAGAAGGAGAAAATGGCGGACTCGGGATGATATGTTCTCGGAGCTCCAGATGTCCTCCGATGCTGACAGAGCACAGCAGAATGCGTGGAGGCAGTCAATGTCAGAGTGCAAAAAAGCACAATATGAACGAGAGGAGAGGTGGCGGGCTGAATAGAGCAAGTGGCAGGCTGAAGAGGATAGGTGGTGTCAGCTTGCTGACAGAAGGCAAGAGTTGATGCTCCGGCTGCTGGAGCATCAAACTGATATGCTCCAGCGTATGGTTGAGCTGCAGGAAAGGTAGCAGGAGCAGAGACCGCCGCTACAGCCCCTGTGTAACCAACAGCCCTCCTCCCCAATTTCCATAGCCTCCTCACCCAGACACCCAAGAATGCGGTGCGGGGGCCTCCGGCCACCCAGTCACTCCACCCCAGATGATTGCCCAAGCATCAGAAGGCTGGCCTTCAATAAGTGTTAAAGTTTTAAAGTTTTAAACTGCAGTGTGTCCTTTTCCTTCCCTCCTCCCCCACCCCTCCTGGGCTACCTTGGCAGTTATTCTCCCTAGTTGTGTGATGAATTAATAAAGAATGCATGAATGTGAAGTAACAATGACTTTATTGCCTCTGCAAGCGGTGCTCGAAGGGGGGAGGGGAGGGTGGTTAGTTTACAGGGAAGTAGAGTGAACCGGGGGAGAGGGGACGGAGGGTTTATCAAGGAGAAACAAACAGAAGTTTCACACCGTAGCCTGGCCAGTCACAAAACTCATTTTCAAAGCTTTTCTGATGCGCACCGCACCCTGCTGTACTCTTCTAACCACCCTGGTGTCTGGCTGCGCGTAATCAGCGGCCAGGCAATTTGCCTCAACCTCCCACCCCGCCATAAATGTCTCCCCCTTACTCTCACAGATATTGTGGAGCGCACAGCAAGCAGCAATAACAATTGGAATATTGGCTTCGCTGAGGTCTATCTGAGTCAGTAAAGTGCGCCAGCGCACTTTTAAACGTCCAAATGCACATTCCACCACCATTCGGCACTTGCTCAGCCTATAGTTGAACAGGTCCTGACTCCTGTCCAGGGTGCCTGTGTACGGCTTCATGAGCCATGGCATTAAGGGGTAGGCTGGGTCCCCAAGGATAACGATAGGCATTTCAACATCCCCAACGGTTATTTTCTGGGCCCGGAAGAAAGTCCCTTCCTCCAGCTTTTGAAACAGACCAGAGTTCCTGAATACACAAGCATCATGTACCTTTCCCGGCCATCCCACGTTGATATTAGTGAAATGTCCCTTGTGATCCACCAGGGCTTGCAGCAGCATTGAAAAGTACCCCTAGCGGTTTATGTACTCGGTGGCTGGGTGCTCCGGTGACAAGATAGGGATATGGGTTCCGTCTATCGCCATACCACAGTTTGGGAATCCCATTGCAGCAAAGCCATCCACTATGAGCTACACGTTTCCCAGAGTCACTACGCTTGATATCAGCAGCTCTTTGATTGCGTTGGCTACTTGGATCACAGCAGCCCCCACAGTAGATTTGCCCACTCCAAATTGATTCCCGACTGACCGGTAGCTGTCTGACGTTGCAAGCTTCCACAGGGCTATCGCCACTCGCTTCTCAACTGTGAAGGCTGCTCTCATCCTGGTATTCTGGCGCTTCAGGGCAGGGGAAAGCAAGTCACAAAGTTCCATGAAAGTGCCCTTACGCATGCAAAAGTTTCGCAGCCACTGGGAATCGTCCCGCACCTGCAACATGATGCGGTCCCACCAGTCTGTGCTTGTTTCCCGGGCCCAGAATCGGCATTCCATGGCATGAACCTGCCCCAGTAACACCATGATTTGCACATTGCTGGGGCCTGTACTTTGTGAGATGTCTATGTCCATGTCAATTTCCTCATCACTCTCGTCGCCGCGCTGCAATCACTGCAATTGCCTCCTTACCTGGTTTTGCTTTGGCATGTTCTGGCTCTGCATATACTCCAGGACAATGCGTGTGGTGTTCATAGTGCTCATAATTCCCGCGGTGATCTGAGCGGGCCCCAGGATCCCAGTGCTATGGAGTCTGGGCTGAAAAAAGGCGCTAAACTATTGTCTGACGGAGGGAGGAAGGGAGGGGCGAGTGATGACATGGCTTACAGGTAGAGGGAATTAAAATCAACAAAGGTGGCTGTGCATCAGGGAGAAACACAAACAACTGTCACACAGAATGGCCCCCGCAAAGATTGAACTCAAAACCCTGGGTTTAGCAGGCCGTTGATTTCATTTGCAGGAAGCAAATGAATACAGAACAAATCTGGTCCATCTATTTTTTACATCTTAAGCTGGCAGCAGACGGTGCAGCATGACTGATAGCCATCGGCATCTTCTGAGTGCTTGGCAGAAGATGCTGTACTACGACTGCTAGCCATCATCGTCAAGACGGTTCAATAGGACTGCCGGCAGGACTGAGTCTCCAGGAGACAAAACGTGTCTGCCTAGGTGCCTCTGATCTAATTCACTGAGGAATATGATGATGACGGATATCAATCGTAATACACTATCTACTGCCAAAAGGCAAGGAGCTGTTGCTGTATAGCAATACAGCCCCACGTCTGCCAGCAGCCAGATAGCCGATGACAGCTACCAGTCATACTGCACCATCTACTGCCAAAAGGCAATTAGCTGCTGCTGTGTAGCAATGCAGTACCACGTCTGCCGGCACCCAGATGACATATGGTGACGGTGAGCTGAGCTGAGCTGAGCGGGCTCCAGGCTTGCCGTGATATGTTGTCTGCACAGGTAACCCAGGTAAAAAGGCACGAATCAATTGTCTGCCATTGCTCTGACGGAGGGGGAGGGGCCTGACAACATGTACCCAGAACCCCCTGCGACACTGTTTTTGCATAATCAGGCATTGGGATCTCAACCCAGAATTCCAATGGGCGGCGGAGACTGCAGGAACTGTGGGATAGCTACCCACAGTGCAATGCTCTGGAAGTCACCGCTAGCCTCGGTACTGTGGACGCGGTCCGCCGACTTAATGCAGTTAGAGCATTTTATCTGGGGACACACACAATCGACTGTATAAAAGCGATTTCTATAAAACCGGCTTCTATAAATTTGACCTAATTTCATAGTGTAGACATACCCTTAGTAGCAGTAGTAGTACACCCTTGCATTACTTCAGTCCCTATGAGTCCTAGGCCTTGTCTACACTACGAGAGTAGTTCGATTTTACTTAAATCGAATTTTTGGAATCGATATTGCAAAGTCGAACGTGTGTGTCCACACTAAGGACAGTAATTCGACTTTGTGAGTCCACACTAACGGGGAAAGCGTCGACATTGGAAGTGGTGCACTGTGGTCAGCTATCCCACAGTTCCCGGAGTCCCCGCTGCCCATTGGAATTCTGGGTGGAGCCGCAAATGCCTTCTGGGTAAAAAAAATGTGTCCAGGGTGCTTTTGGGTAACTGTCGTCATCCGTCCATCACTCCCGCCCTCCCTCCCTGAAAGCGCCGGCGGGAAATCAGTTCGCGCACTTTTCTAGTCAGTGACAGCGCGGACGCCACAGCACTGCGAGCATGGAGCCTGCTGCAACCATCACTGCAGTTGTGGCCGCTCTCAACGCCTCGCAACTTATCATACACCTTTCCCTGAGGCAGATGCAGAAAAGTCAGGCGAGGAGGCTACGTCAACGCGGTGATGGCCTGAAGTCTGAGAGTAGCACAGACCTCTCAGAAAGCAGGGGACCCAGCGCCGAGAACATCACGGTGGCAATGGGTCATGTTGATGCCGTCGAAAGGAGATTCTGGGCACGGGAAACAAGCACTGAGTGGTGGGACCGCATAGTGCTGCAGGTCTGGGATGAATCCCAGTGGCTGCGAAACTTTCGCATGCGGAAGGGAACTTTCCTGAAACTTTGTGAGTTGCTGTCCCCTGCCCTGAAGCGCAATGACACCCAGATGCGAGCAGCCCTGACTGTCCAGAAGCGAGTGGCCATAGCCCTGTGGAAGCTTGCAACGCCAGACAGCTACCGGTCAGTCGCGAACCAGTTTGGGGTGGGCAAATCTACCGTGGGGGTTGTTGTGATGCAAGTAGCCAAGGCAATCGTTGATGTACTGCTGCCAAAGGTAGTCACCCTGGGAAACGTGGAGGCGATCATAGATGGCTTCGCAGCGATGGGATTCCCAAACTGCGGTGGGGCCATAGATGGAACTCACATCCCTATCCTGGCACCGGAACACCAGGCCAGCCAGTACATTAACAGAAAGGGCTACTTTTCCATGGTGCTGCAAGCACTGGTGGACCACAGGGGACGTTTTACCAACATCTACGTGGGATGGCCGGGCAAGGTTCATGACGCTCGTGTTTTCAGGAACTCTGGTCTGTTTAGACGGCTGCAGCAAGGTATTTACTTCCCGGACCACAAAATAACTCTTGGGGATGTGGAGATGCCTATAGTCATCCTCGGGGACCCAGCCTACCCGCTAATGCCCTGGCTCATGAAGCCCTATACTGGCGCCCTGGACACTGAAAAAGAACTCTTCAACTACCGGCTGAGCAAGTGCAGAATGGTGGTGGAGTGTGCTTTTGGCCGTCTCAAGGGGAGATGGAGAAGCTTACTGACTCGCTGTGATCTCAGCGAAACCAATATCCCCATTGTTATTGCAGCTTGCTGTGTGCTCCACAATCTCTGTGAGAGCAAGGGGGAGACCTTTATGGCGGGGTGGGAGGTTGAGGAAAATAGCCTGGCTGCTGATTACTCACAGCCAGACAGCCGGGCGATTAGAAGAGACCAGCGGGAAGCGCTGTGCATCCGGAAGGCTTTGAAAGCAAAGTTCCTGAGTGAGCAGGGTAACCTGTGACTTTAAAGTTTGTGTATTGAGAAGCTAAACCTGCCCCCGTTTCTTTGCCCAGTTAATGTTGACTATCCTATCCAGTTACATACCCCCTTCACCCCACTTCCAACACACGTTTCAAAATAAAAATAGTTCTACTTTGTTAAAGCACACCGTTTTCTTTAATACTGTATTCGCGGGAATTTTTTAAAACTGGGACGCAGACTGTGGTGCGGAGCGGGTGTACTGTAGTGGCGCGAATGCAGCTTCTAAACTCAAGGATTGACAGGCTCCGCTGCGGTGGGATGGTTGTTTCAACGGAGCCTGTCACCCCTCCTGATAGGGACTGTGTGTATGGGGGGGTCTATGTGACTTTGTGGCAGGGGGAGGACGGTTACAGATCCCCTGCTGTGTGGCTCTGTGATACTGCCTAAGGACCGCCGCTTAAGATCTGTAACTGCCCTCCCCTGCCACAAAGTCACAGAGCAACCCACCCCCCACCACATAACATGAAAACAACCTCCCAGACTAACCAGGGTAACTAGTCACTGCATCACTGCACTATGTATGTGCCCTGCTGCTGTGCCTGCCCCCGACTATATACCCTGCCAAAGGTGACTGTCCTGTCGAATTACCAACCCCCTATCCCCCCCTCCTCCAAAAGAACATGATGGAAACAGTAGTTAACAGAAACGTATTTTTTATTATCAACCAAACATGGAACTGGGAAAGTGAAACTTGGACGGGGGCTTGTGTCAGGCGGGAAGGAAAGAACTTGTCAAATTTTGGGGAATGAGAGCCTTCTGCTGCTCGAGCTCTCTGCAGGGGTGGAGTGAGAGTTAGCAGGGACTCTGCCGCCTCTCCTTCTGTGCACTTTGGGTGAGGGGAGTATGGGACTTGGTGGCGGGGGAGGGCGGTTAGAGATGGACTGCAGCGGGGCTCTGTCCTCCTGCCTCCGTTCCTGCAGAACATCCACAAGGCGCCGGAGCGTGTCCGTTTGCTCCCTCATTAGTCCAAGCAGGGTTTGAGTCGCCTGCTGGTCTTCCTGACGCCACCTCTCCTCCCGATCCATGTTGGCTTGGTGCATTCGGGTCAAGTTCTCCCGCCACTGGGTCTGCTGTGCTGCCTGGGCTCTGGAGCAGGCTATAAGCTCCGAGAACATGTCCTCCCGTGTCCTCTTCTTCTTATGCCTAATCCGCGCTAGCCTCTGGGAGTGTGATGACAGGCTAGGTTGTGAGACAGTCGCAGATGGGGCTGTGGGAATGGGAAAAAGGGAGTGAATTCCTCAGAAAGATAAATGTAGTTGTGAACAAAGAACATAGTCTTTCTCTGTTAACAAGACCATGCACAGCACCTATCACATGCGCACTCAGCACAAGGTCGAATTCTCGGCCTTCGCATTCAGTGCCTGGGGTCTTCTACAGCACATTTGAGAAGCCTCTCAGGAGAACGGAATTTCTGTTGCAGGCAGACATGGTAAGCCGTAGACTTGTGGCAGCTTAAAACTTTAATATTAGCAATGGCCTCATTTCACATTGAAATCAATGTCGGTCCCTGCTGCCAGCAATTCGGCAAGCAGGAAGTCTGCTCCTGTCCCACACCCTCGCGGCTGTCCCCGGGAACGATCCCTTTCGGCTGCCCCTCTCCCGCCTCCACCGCGTGGCTGCAAACCAGCGGTTACAGTTCTGTAAAGGAACGGCAAAGCAGTCCCAACACTAACATTCCCCTACCTCATTCAAAGCAGGTCATCATGAGCGACATCACCCTCATGAGGATCTCTGACAGCGAGAAAGAGAGAATGCTCTGGGAAAGCCTGCAAAGACCAGGGCCGTATGCCGCCATGCTGTGCAGAGCAATGATTCCAGAGTACTTGATAGTCTCGTGGCGTGGCAACGTGTCCTACTACGGAGGACCCAATAAGGCCGCTCTCCCCAAGAACCTAATGCAGCGGATTTCCAATTACCTCCAGGAGAGCTTCCTCGAGATGTCACAGGAGGATTTCTGCTCCATCCCCGGACATATAGACCGCATTTTACTGTAGCTGCTGTAGCAGTGACTAACCAGTAGAGCGGCTTGGGCAGGACAATCATGCAAAACCGGACATTGCTAGATTTTTTTTCAATAGTTGCACTGCCCATGACTGAATCGTTAAGCTAATCAAACTAATCATGAGAAACCCATTTTTTAAATTGTTAATATTCCTGTTCTGTTACAAATAAATGTTTAGATTTTTACAACACTTACTGGCTGATCCTTCCCCAGATTCTGTGTCCGGGGTAACGGCTGGGGAGGGTTGGTAGGGGATCTCTGTAAGGGTGATGAAGAGATCCTGGCTGTCGGGGAAATCAGCGTTGTGAGCGCTGTCGACTGCCTCGTCCTCCTCATCTCCTTCCTCATCTTCCCCGTCCGCTAACATGTCCGAGGATCCAGCCGTGGACACTATCCCATCCTCAGAGTCCACGGTCACTGGTGGGGTAGTGGTGGCGGCCGCACCGAGGATGGAATGCAGTGCCTCGTAGAAACGGGATGTCTGGGGATGGGATCCGGAGCGTCCGTTTGCCTCTTTGGTCTTCTGGTAGCCTTGTCTCAGCTCCTTGATTTTCACGCGGCACTGCGTTACATCCCAGCTGTATCCTCTCTCTGCCATGTCTTTAGAGATCTTCTCGTAGATCTTTGCATTCCGTCTTTTGGATCGCAGCTCGGAAAGCACGGACTCATCGCCCCACACAGCGATGAGATCCAAGACTTCCCGATCAGTCCATGCTGGGGCCCTCTTTCTATTCTGAGATTGCACGGCCATCACTGCTGGAGAGCTCTGCATCGTTGCCAGTGCTGCTGAGCTCGCCACGATGTCCAGACAGGAAATGAGATTCAAACTGGCCAGACAGGAAAAGGAATTCAAATTCAAATTTTCCCGGGGCTTTTCCTGTGTGGCAGTTCAGAGCATCCGAGCTCGTACTGCTGTCCAGAGCGTCAACAGAGTGGTGCACTGTGGGATAGCTCCCGGAGCTATTAGCGTCGATTTCCATCCACACCTAGCCTAATTCGACATGGCCATGTCGAATTTAGCGCTACTCCCCTCGTCGGGGAGGAGTACAGAAGTCGAATTAAAGAGACCTCTATGTCGAACTAAATACCTTCGCGGTGTGGACGGGTGCAGGGTTAATTCGATGTAACGGCGCTAACTTCGACATAAACGCCTAGTGTAGACCAGGCCCTAGTCATGGACTAGTACCCATTTGTGCTATGCACTGCACTGATAAGCTGAACCGTGCGCTTCTGTCTCAGGTCTTTGCACTTCACTTGCATGTGTTCATGTTTTCTGAACTTGTTGAACATCCACCTGGGGAGTATAGATGATATGGGCTCTGCCTCCCAGAACGTACAGACTAAGACCTGCGTGGAGTTAACCAGCAAGGTCAGTGTTAAAAGGCAATCCATGCTGCAGCTTTGCTGTGGGCATGTGTGCATCTGTGCTTAGGGCTCATGGATGGAATTGGACTGAAAGCTCAAACTAAAGCCATCCGTGCAGTTCCAGAACAGACACAGCGCAAGCTTCCCCCTCCAATGTGCCTCAACCCTCACTGGGCCGGCTCCTCCCTACAGGGACAAGGAAGATCAGGCTCCTGGACAGGTACCACAATGACAGCTGTGGGTAGCGTAAGAACCTGAACAAAATGGAAAGGAATGCCTGCTCAGCCCTTTATCTATCAGCTGAGAGGACCAACAGGGATATCAATTATTGTCTCTCACTTCTGCACATCCAGGCTTCCCTCAACGGCAAGGACCCCCCACTCTCCTCTCCTGCAGATGCATCTGGAAATGGAAAAAAGGAATTAAAAACAAACAAACCAATGGTTCTGGCTGCTGTGATTTTCTGCCTCAATGGGGTTACTCCCAACTTACACCAGTGTAAATGACTAACTCAGCTGCACATTTTTTCTTTTTTAAGAAGGAGGCAGGGAAGAACCCTTCTTTGCTTGCTTAATTAGCCTCTTATCTATCATACTCTCTTCCTCTTCAACCTCTGTTCTCATTCATGCAGATTTATAGTGGCCAGCAAATCGGCAACACCTGCACATCCTGTAGCTGCAGCAGGCAGCTTCCCCTTACTGCTAATGGATTTAGAATAAATGGGGGACTTTTTCTCCACCCTCATTAAATCAAATTGAAACTGATTTCTGACATGGCAGCTGGACAAGCTGCAATGTCTTGAACTAACAGCCACCCCCTGATGACTGAATCATTCTCTCCCCCTTCCTTCTCCACCCCCCTTTTGTTTTTCAAACTAGGTGCAGTCAGCAGAGCACACTTCCTGGGAAGTCATGATGGCTACTTCATCATCTTTTATTTTTGTAAGTCACATACCCCTGAACAGTGAACTGTTCCAAATTTGCAGGCGTGTGCGGAGATGGATGAGTTACAGATTCCATGTACGTGGACAACAGATGTGGGGAAGGACCTTGATGTGGTCCAGCAGCTCAGGTTTGAGAAATGTGCTCACACATTCCCCAGAGTGAGGGGGGCTGCTTCTGCCATGGCTCTGTCTCACTGCTGTCAGAGTTGGGCTTGTTTGTTTTAACATTGCTCACTTTTAGAGAAGTGAAGTTCAGATCCAAATTTTCCCAGAGCAAACACAGGCGCTTGGTTGGATCCATTATATATAGAGAGGCTAGGTACATTTTTCAAAAATGCCTAAATCAATGGGATTTAGGACCAGGTTTTCAATGGTATTAGGTGTCTAAAAATACAGATGCTTTTAAAAATCCCACTGAGCCCACTGTCTGCATCTTTAGATCCCTAAATACCTTTGAAAATCTGGTGCTAAGTGGCTAGGTCAGATTTGAAAATGACATTTAAGAGCCTAAGTCACTTCTGCTGTAACACTTGAATCTTACTCTGTATTTTCTCAGTTTGGGTCAGAGGGTGAAGTAGCTCTTGGGCTTGGGATGGCTCATTAGAAAGAAAGGGAGCTGTGAAGTTGGGATCTGACCTTTCTCAATAGGTGGGACCTTTCTCAGATTCATGCTTGCTTTTGGTTCAGACCCATGCCGAGTTGTTTCTTTCCTGTTGGTTGCTGTTACATGTTCTCTTTCCATATGTGAACTTGTTTTTCAAGCCGCAAGCGCCTCAGGGTGAGGTTAGTCTGAATTTCTTTACTGCAACCCATATGGCAACACACGGAGACCCAAACATGGGAAAGACACCCCTATATGAGGGACACAAGTAAAACAACTGCATAAAAGGATTAGAAGAAGCTGGGAGTCCCATCTCTAATCTACAGTATTTCTGACTTTCCCGACACACAGCTGACCTCGTTTTGTTTTTAAAATAAAAAATATATGACAGCTGAATGGTTTTTTTTATATGGAGCAAGGTGTCAGGGACTTTACTCAGAGCCTAGATTTCTACATATAATCAAACAAGGGAAAACATACTTTACAGAATAAGAATATTTTTATCTTAGGTCTGGTAAAAAAAAAGAAGAAGAAAAGAAAGTGGACCCAGTTTACACACTCGTATAGGAAGATAACCTCAATTCCAGGGGAAGAAACAACACAAAAACCTGAAAGAAAGGTAAAATACTAGTATTATAAAACACCATGAGGCACCATGGAGAAAGCAATAGAACTACAGTAGAGAGCAAGGCCCAGACTGTGTGCTTAGGGCAGGTATTCGGGATATAGGTCAACACTCAGTTTGGCCTAATATTTCCATGGAGAACTATCAAATGGACATAGAGAGAAACAGCACAGAGAGAAACAGCAAACCAGCACAGTAGGGGGAAAGTCCTGCCCATACTCTGCACCCCTAGAAGGTCCTGGATGGGGACAAGCCTTCAGGGGCCTATACTGGGGGATCTGTACCTGCTGCACCAAACTTCCTTTGGAGCTCTGTAGGGGATCCCAGCTTCTCGCTGTGACAGGGTTTGGGGTAAAGCCAGCAGATCCACTATTATGCAGCCTTCCTGCATAACAAGAGCTGCATATGCAGTACTGCAGCCGTCAGGCTTCACTAGTGGCCACAAATCTGGTAGGTTTCTGGTCCCCGCTTGGGGAAGAGGATTTGGTAGTGTTATTTGTGGCAACCTAATGCCACTGTGCTGACAGGCCACTGCAGGGGAATTGAGGGAGAAACACAAAAGCTCTAGGCGAGGAGGAAACAAGTCATTCAGTTACTCACCTTTGCCTTGGTGGCCCGAGTCTGTGCATTGACGGATTCCACCCAGAGCCAGGGGACCCTCATGCCCCACTCAGGGTTGGGGGGTGCAGTCCCTCACACTTCATTTTGAGAGGGATCAAGGACTTGCCCCTAAAATTAAAGAGCTTTTTATGTTAAAGAGATAGACTCCTGAGGATCCATCTTCAGTCTGTGGTATTTCAAACAATCCCATCACCATCATCTCTAGGTACCAACCCAGCATTATTATAACCAAAAAGTCACCAAAAAGTTATAGAAAAGGCACTCAGTCTGTAAGAAGCTGTAGGTATTTATCAATGTGAGAATGTTTTATGTATGAAGAGACTTAAACTTAACTAAGCCCTCTCAGTTTCTGGAGTGGTATCGTGTTTCCAGGCTTTGACAGCAACAATTTTTACTGCTCACTAGTCAGCATTTCTGTCTATAATTTAAGGTAACAACTGCATGAAAACCCAAGGGTTTGTGTGAAATGGAGTTAAATTTAGGTCTGAAAAGAGGGACAGCTGAGAAGCATGCGGCAGCTGTTGGGGAGGTGGCATGGTCTGCTGATTAGGACAAGGGAGTGGAGTCAGGAGAGCTAGATGCTATTTCTAGCTTTGCCACAGGTTTTCTCTGGGGGCTTGAGTAAATGGCTTAACTTCTCTCTGTTTCAGTTTCCCTATCTTTACAATGGGATGAATAATACTGAATGAGCTTTGTACAATGCTTTGAGATCCTTGGATGAAAGATGATACACAAGTGCAAGGTATTATCAATGAGCACCCACAGTACTAGACATGCTCCAACCATCTGGCCTGCTAGATAGTTATATTTATTTTTCTTAACATGAGAAATGTTTAAAGCTTGTTAAGCTTATTAACACTGTTTGGCACGTTACGGGCTGTTGTGTGGCTTACAACACACTGGAGCTTAGCTCTGCTTCCTACCAATGGAATTAGGCTCATGTTCTTGGTCATCACAATGGCCAATGATAGAGGGTACCAGTATTGAGTGGCTGGTTTGCTTAGCACTATATGTTTTGTAGTCCGTTGATCTGAAAGGAGATGTTAGCAGCTGAAGTTATAAAGCAGATGTAAATTGCTATTGTCACATGCTTATAAAAGTCTCAGATATTAATACGGGGCTGAAATTTTCTATTTTTAGTTGGTCAAAATATGAATTCTTCAGAAAGTTTAAGCAAAATCCCTTCTGACTGCTGAGTGATGTGAAGGAAATAAATACACTCTCCCACTCTGGCATCAATTTTCTAATATTTTTGTAATTCAGTAAGGAGGACTGTGTGTTTACAACCAGATCTGAAAACCATTTAGCTTATAGTAATAAA
The DNA here is from genome assembly GCF_027887155.1 of Malaclemys terrapin pileata. Taxonomy (NCBI): domain Eukaryota; kingdom Metazoa; phylum Chordata; order Testudines; family Emydidae; genus Malaclemys; species Malaclemys terrapin. The sequence goes on along the minus strand of NC_071511.1, from coordinate 64,608,842 downwards.
GCTACAATCCACAGTAAAGTCATTTCTGCACATGCTCAGAAAGCATATGCTGAGGGTTCCCCCCCCCAGTATTAGAATTCCAGCTGAGCCCTGCCCCCTTTGATGTCATCACACCATTCTCCTCAACAGTCCTGAGAGGTCGAAGGGAACGCTCTTGGCCTGCTGGTGAGCTCTAAGTGAGAGAACACTATCAACATTACGTTGAAATACACACAGCCAATTCCTCCAAAAATCCCTAAGCACACAAAACAACCTATACCCCCACCCCAAAACCTTCTTAACTCACTATCTTAATATCAAGGACAAGAGAAATTGTGGACTCCAGAATTGTAGGGACTCTGAAGGGGTTTTGTTTTTGTTTTGCCGAATTCTGCAATTAAGCTTTCATTAAAAACATACATTTCTATTGTTGCCCCTGTGCGAAGGCATAGAAGAATTCCAGGGCCTTGCAGGGCAGCTTCTCACTGGAGGAGAAATCTGTGACTCAAGAGTTTGGGTGTAGTAAGTGTAACTTGCTTTTTTTTTTTTCTCCTTTCTCTTTTTTTTTTTTTGTCTTTTGTTTTTTAAAACACATATGCACCATTCCTGGGACTGAGGCAGTCACAAACAGGCAGGCAAATCCTTTCTTCCAGAAATCTCAGCTGACACACCGATGTTCAGTTCCCAGGATGTTACTGTGTCCCAAGCATTGTTTTCAAACATGGAGAATAAAACGAAACTCTGCTATCTGATACAGCTTCCCTCAAAGGATAACTGCACAGCAAAACTAACAATACAGCATAACTTAAAAGACTAAAACCTTGCTCACACTAAGAAAAAAAACTTGTAAGATCATGTATAACAGTGCCATCTAGTGGCACCTGCTATAAACACTATCTTTTCCCATTGCCAAGGTATACGTTTGCATGGAAGGATTTGATTTTTATCAGTAAATTGTCAGCAAGTGTCAATTCTACCGAACACACACAAACCAATGACAAATATTTCCATCAATAATAATCAAAATTAACAGATAGGCAAAGCAAGAAAAATGCTGCTTGAGAACGTCTTAGCGTTTTATTTAAGGATATTTATTCTGTATATTTTGACATGATGTAGACAATTTGTGTTGTGTTTTAACAGTCAAAGATTTAACTCTTTGAGTCTCAATGTCTTCTGCCATTAAATAGTTGTTGTCTGATCCCACCCATTGTCTGCCTCACCCATAATTTCCCACAACTGTGAAAATTTAAATAAATACAAATCTACAAAAATTCTACAAAACAGATATTATCCATCAAAATTATGTAAAAAAACCCCAAACAGAAAACCAACAAAGAACGAATTCTGCCAAGCCTAGATATAAGCATCAAAATGTAAGTAGAAGTTAAATGCTCCATCAATTAACTATCATTGCAGAGAATGGACGAAGACAAAATGAAAAGCTGCAGCAAAAATGGGAGTTCACCCCCTTCCTCCTCTTTGAGGCATGAACTTCAAACCCTAACTGGACACTTAAATGTTAAGATTAGAGAGCCAAGTACTTTTTTCTCTTCTTGGCCTTGTAAAACAAATGTCAGTTAACTGGGAAAAAATTCATACAATCTTAAAATGCACAGTAAATATTGAAGGAGAGTCAGGAAAGTCTAGATTTCAAAACAATACTGACACCGTCCTGTGGCACATCTTATACATTTATGAAATACACTTAAGACATAAGCAAAAAATCGTAATCAATCTTAATTTTAACTATATAGGAATGCTACATAACAGGCCATGCGACTCAATTAGCCTTTCAGTAAGAACCTTAACTTCTGCATTTCCCAACTTTTGAGAATATTAATCTGTGCAACTTCAATGTTATTTTAGCCTTGTGCATGCCCTTCTCTAGAAGATTGTTGCCAGAATGGCAGTGAATGGGTTAATTACTTCTAGCATGTGCATGTGTTATATATTCATATGTTACCTCTCCACAGTGTGAATTATGTCACCAAGTTTGTGACCTAAACATGTGATGTTGCTAAGCAATACCTAGTCACAAGTTTCCTTTAGTCTGCAGCTTTCATTTGGTATTTCACTAGAGATGTGCCACTGCCATACATGCTTCTGCTTTGGGCAACTGAGCTCTTATTTGCCTGAAGGGATGGCCAATCCAGCTGCTATGAAGTAAGAGTTAGAAACCCACTCCCAAAGGTTTTTAAAAGCTAGCTCCCCAGACTGCAATTGGCTCTACTGTCTTGTCCCCAACAGACACCCAGCTACTGTTGGGGCTCAGGTGAGCCGTTGTTATCAGAACTGGCCTTTGATGCTATAGAGGAGAATCTTTCTTATTTTTCAAGCAAAAAACAAGTCATTTTTTCTTGCAAAGATACCCTTAAAAAGAGATTGCTAGGATTGAAAGGCATATGCAGCTGGGCTCCAGTTCTCCAGCAGAAGTACTCCTCACCCATGAATGCTCAGACACAGAGTGGATATCTACACTACAAGCGAAGGTGTGATTTATCACAGATTGTCATACCTGTAACCTAGCTAGTGTGGGTAACAATAGCAATGAAGAGGCGGTGGCACAGGCTTCAATACAGGCTACCTGTCCAAATACAAGCCCAGTGGGGAGCCTAGGTATGTAGTCTGGTTGCTAGCCAGTGTGGAAGCCTGAGACAGTCCTCTTCTTAGGGTCTGATTTTGCAACTCATGCTCACAATGGGTAATACTTGCTCATGCAAGCAGTGCCAATACAGTCAATAGGACTATTTACATGTGTCACTCAGTGAGAGTAGAGACTGTAGAATTGAGCCTGGGGTTTGTTGATTGAATGCTGTGTGTAATGCTGTAGTTAGGTGCTTGCTTCTGTAGCACTCTGAATAGAAGACACACATTTGAAAAATCCTCTTTCTTCTGCTATTCCTATGTGTACAGTCCTAAATTCTGTTGTTCTTGACTATGTACAGTACATGCAGTTCAAGGCAATGTGCATTGCAGTTGCTCTGATCTCTTCCCCTGCCTGCCATACATACCACAGAATTTGTCTTCTTCTATGTAACACATATTGCAGGTCATCTCCTTGTTTCATGTCTTACAATCCATCTCTTTGTCCCTGCAAGATGAATGAACAGATGCTACAATACCTGTCTCAAACAATAGCGTATGCTCTCAGATTGAACTCTAGGGTTTTTTGCAGGGGATTCTTCAAGAGATGTGGATTTGTAATTGTCGAGAGGGGGTTTGCCGGGATTCATCCCTCTCTGGGGTGGCGGGGAACCACACGGCCTCCCTTAGTCCTTGCACAGCCCCTTGGGGAATTGGTCGGGCCACAGGAGTCCTGGCTCAAGCCATCTGGGCAGGGGGCTGAGCGCGCACAGGTAGCAATTAACAGATAACAAGCCCAGGCCCTGGGTCAGGGCGGGGCAGTAAAGAGTCACAGCTCAGGCCTTAGGCAGGGGCTGAGCAAAAACAGGTAAATAACACCCAGACTTCAGGCTCTGAGCAGCCTGGGAGAGGGGGAGACTGCCACCCACGCATTGGAGGGCCTGCATCCCCTCCACCACCCCACTCCACTGCGTCCTAGCCCAGGGCCCTAGCAGCAGCCAAAGGCCCACTGCTGTGTCAGTGGAGATCCTGGCTGCAACACACTGACATGGGTTCCGGCTGTGTTGCAGCCAGACTCGGGTCGGCTGCCCCCGGGCTACTTCCCAATTCCCCCTCTGGAGGTACCTGGGTGAAGGTGGTGTCCTCAGCGGAGTCAATCACCATTGGATCCTTGGGGTAGCTGGCGAGGGGTACACTCAGTGACTCTTCTGGGTAGCTGGCGAGGGGTACGCTCAGTGACCCTCCCACACGCTGGTCTGCGTTGAGTGTCGGCCGGTCAGGCCAGTATCCAGGTCCGCCGCTGGTTGCTGGAGTCTTCCCGGTGGGAGCTGGGCCAGATCTCCAGAGGCTGCCTCTCGAGTGAGCTCTGGGGTTGAGCTCTTATACTTCCTGTCCAGCCTCTGATCCTCTTGGGGATGGGCTTGGAGTGCTCTGGCTCCGCCCACTCTGGTGTCCGGCTCGCCCCTCTCCGGGGCACTGGAGAACCACAACGCCTTCCTACAGTAATACACCTCAGACCATGTGACTGAATTTCCACTTTTGATTTAACAAGAGATAAATAGGCTTTGGTCAATATAAAATAAATGTGATATAGCATAGAGCAGGATAATGATTCCAGCACATACTATATGGGGATAAATGATTTTCCAGGACAACAAAATATGACAGTGAAAGAAAGACAAATGAATTTCCCAGCTTGCTCAGTAATTCTGATTAGGTTGCCTTTCCTGTAAAGGATTAGCTAGAACAAGCTGACATGATCACCTGGAATTACCTAATCTGATAAACATTATGTGTGACAGATAAAACATCTGTTTAAAGAAAACAAAGTGCACGTATCCATGGGCTTAAGATACTGACCAAAACCAAATCAACTAACAGAATAGAATGTGCTTAACAGAGACATTGCAAAGAATTCTGAACCAATTTATAGCATTACAAAGACATATCTTTCAGTCCATTTTCTGTTCTATTGATTAGCATGCTGCAGATCACTTAAATGTGCTAATTGTAAGCTTCAATGAGTGATACTGAAATTAGAGTAGTTCCAAGTGGATGGTTTGGGATGCTAGTTGCGATGAGAATGTGTTCTTCTGAATAAACGCTGGAAAGAACAAAACTCCATTGTTTGGCAACAGTTCTAGGCAGACGGAAGCACCTTACCTTGCTGATGACAACGTTCATGTCACTGGCTTTTACAATGCAACCCCAAAATCAGGATGCCTACAAATCCCAAACAAAAAAATCCCCCACAATCCTACAGCAGGAGCAGCTTGAAAATATTGTAGGGTTTATAATTTTCTGTAACTTCCTCAACAACATTCTACATTACTGATGTCAATAACTGATGGATGCAAACAGTGAAGTGACAGCAGGTTTTTGTGGGGCAGAGAATCTGGGTTTAAAATGAGTGACATGCTCTAGAATGAGATACCGTGGAAAGCTATTTTTAATTTTCATTAAAATGCTCCCTCCATCCACATTCATAGGCTCAATGCTTCTCTGGATACAGTGTATGCAATACAGAGAAGACAAACATATGGCGCCACAAGCTATTTGAAACCCCACCCCCACCCGAGAGTCTGGCGAGATAACCACAAGCCACAGTTTTGTCTACCGTGCAGTGATAATATTTTGGGAGATTGGATGATTGTGGTGACACTCTGCCAACTCCCACAGTCGTCTTTAAAATTAACTATTTCCATGATTTAGCGGAGGCTGTCAAACTCAGAATGGCAGAATTCCTTCTAGTTAGAACACCACCTCCTTGTACTTGCTTAGGGACAGATCCTGCAGTTCTAATTGTGAAATAGTGCCTGCAATGGAACTACTTCTGTGAGCAACTAGTGAACATGAGCAAGTGCTGCAGAATCTCACCTTTAATAGTGAGACGGACATTTCCTGCTTCCTCACCACCTCCTCTCTTGTAGAAGCATGGCCATAACCCTGCAGGATCATGGGCTGTAGAAGCCACTCGTGTTTAGATATACCACTCTGGGTTCTTGGCTTTCCATGAGTTCAGCTGGTCCTGGCAATAGATCACTGATGAGGCATGTAGATGTTACTGTGCCTCCTGGAGGGGGCTCTGCTATACTATACCTTAGTGTAGGGTGACCAGATAGCAAGGGTGAAAAATCGGGACAGTGGGTGGGGGGTAATAGGCACCTATATGAGAAAAAGCCCCAAATATCGGGACTGTCCCTATAATATCGGGACATCTGGTCACCCTACCTTAGTGATAGTCCCAGTGAGCCAGACAGTTGTTCAGGACTTTAGGTTATTTACCCTCTTCTTGGAGGTGTTGCTGTCAGTGAGTTAGTTAGATGCTGACTGTATTTAGGAGTCTCAGCTCCTTAAAGAAATTATATATAGTGGCTAAGAACTCCCTGGGGAAGGAACCCTGGACACCATTTTTATTTGATTTTACATCAGTGCAGATTCTCCATCCTGGTCCAAGTCCTAGAAGATGCCATTTACAGAAATAAGATGGTGGCATTAGGGGATGCGCTACTGCCCCCTCTATGTATGTGTGCACTTACATACAGCATTAGTACATGCACCCACTTGTGTGTGTCTATGGCCTGCTTGGGAAAAAGCACGCCTCTTCTCTTAGCCCCATTCTCATCTCCTTTTAGCCTCCCTGTTGCCACAAAATGCTTCTCCATCACCATATCACATATCACATGGAGATATGTGATGACAAAATCAATGACCTAGCCAACTTCCATGTTGATCTACTTTAGCCAGGACAAGTCCTAGTTTTAACCAGGGACAGAACTAACAAGAGACTGTTTTCCAATTGCTCAAAAGCAGGAAGTTTTGGAAATCTTGCAACAAATCCTGCTTTCATGAAGTTTCTAGAATGAGGTTCAGATGAGCATCCACATTCTGAAATTTATCCAGTGGCAATCCCTAGCCTTTGAGTCTGCTTCTCATCAGACAGGTACTCCTCTCACAAAAACCAGCCATTGGCATGAACAGAGCAGTCTCAGACAGGTCAAGGAGTGAATAATAATTATGGATGAACCCTTCGATTCATGTTTATGAAACTCTGATAGCAATGGAATTGGCCAGACAAATGTGTTTATGCATTGAATTTCCAGTTGAATAGTGTGCAGAGAGGGGAGGGAAACTGGATTAAATTATTAGGAATAATGAAAAAATTCTTTTTGGCTAAATCTGAAAGAGAAACGTATGGTGTACTCTGTTCTGGAAGATCTGCTTCTTGTCACATACAGCATAAGTTTGCCATGGCAATTCTTTACTTTCATAACGTAATAGCTTTGTGAATATCCTGGTCTCTGAAGGCAGACTTAAGGAGGAACTAAGAATCCTGCTGTCGAGTCCTTGACCTATCTGATCAAACCCACAAACTGAACGGCAGGAGAGGAGTGATGTTGCTCCCTTGTCTTAGGCCAAACGCACATCAACCCTAATCTGCCTCCTGTTTCATCTTTCCCTGTACTTTTAGTCTGGACGGATCATTCTGTTGCACTTGAAGATTCACACACTCCGGCGGGGCTGTTTTATTTCAACCCTCACTCAGCAAGAAGTGCAACGAAAGCCAGAAAAGAAGATTGAGCTCTGTGTACTGTCAGTTGTACATAGTTCTGACTGTTATTTCCGCTCAATGGCTTCAGTTTTATCCCAGGATTATACATCTTGGGAATAACGGGAGATTTACATGCTTGAGCGTGGGTCAAATGACAGTCAGAATGCACATGTGTTGCAATTTTTTCACCTGCAGACTTCTTCTGGTGACTGTTATTTTAAAATTCCAGCTATGGCGGAAATTACTGATAGAAACTTTCGTCTGCAGATATTTACTGAAGCATCACAGGTGAGTAATGTTAAGTCAACTGCTTTTTGTTTTATTCTGGCTCATTAAGTATTTCTTGTAATATTTGAGGGAAACCTTAATTACTGTTTTGAATAAATAATTCTTTTTAATTGTGCCAAAGGGATACAAAGAGACAAGATAGATGAGGTCATATCTTTTATTGGACCAACATCTCTTGTTGAGACAGACAAGCTTTTGAGCTTACACAAAGCTCTTCTTCAGGTCTGGGAAATGTACTCAGAGTGTCACAGCTAAATACAAGGTGGAACAGATTGTTTAGCATAAGTAGTTAAGAGCTCTTTCAATGCACCATTCAAGGTGCAATGGCCTGTTAACACCTCTGCACTGCAGTCCGGGGGGGGGGGGGGGAGAGGAGGGGCAGTTTAAGTGGGTTACAGATCGTTGCAATAAACCATAAATGTAGTGTCTCTATTCAGTCCGTGATTTTTAGTATCTGCCAAAATTATGAATTTAAGCTCCCAGGCTCATCTTTTGATGGTGTTGTGCAGGCTTACTTTGAGGATGAGGACTAAGAGGTCAGATAGGGAGTGATTGTTTTATGAAAAGATTCACCCATAGGTGGTGTGGTGGTTTTGTCTTATCATTTTTCTGTGTGAGTTTATTTGAAAGTGTGGTGATTGTCTGGTTTCACCCACATAGATGTTATTGAGGCATTTAGTGCCTGGAGGTACACTACATGTTTTGATAGGCATGTGTAGGACTTATGGATCTTGAAAGGTGTGCTATCATAGCTGTAGAGATATGTCTACAGGTTTTGCATCTGTTGTTCTGGCAGGGTCTGTTGTCGCTTTGAGTTTGCATGTACTGGTCTGTGGGGAGCTTGCTTCTGATAATGAGCTTGGATAGGTTGTGGGGTTGTTTGAGGGCCAGAAAAGGGGGATCAGGAAAGATTTCTTTCAGGATGGGGTCCCCATTGAATATGGGTTGTAATTGTTTGATGATACCCCATATATGGGTTCCAGTGTGGTTGGTAGGTGACAACTAGAGGTGAGTGGCTAGAGTGGATTTTATTTCTGTTTTGAAGCAAGTTCTCTTGGGGTATTTGGATGGTCCATTCCATGATGCGATCTACTTCTCCAGTGGAGTGTCCTTGTTAGGTGAAAGTGGTTTTAAGTGTGTTGAAGTGTATATCCCGGATGCTGTCAAACAGATTAAATCCAAATCTGATTCACTGTTAAATTGATTATACTTTTAATACTTTAAATAGCCATTTATTTAATTCACCTCTTCACCGTCATGCTATTTAACTTTTAAAAAGACCCAACCAAACATGAAACATAATGCTGTTGTGCACCATCTCTGGCTCCCCAGCTGTAGCAACTGCAAACCATTAACCATTATTCCCAGAGCTCTGAGTATTCCTAATGATCTCATTGATCATTCTAAGGTATCGAAAAAGAAGTTAAAAAAGCAGAATCATGTTGGCTTATCCTGCATAAAGAGTCATAAGAAAAACCTTAGTTTTCACCAAGTCTCATAGAACAAAGCAAGGAAAGCAATGTTATTTTCTAGCTTCCTAGCAGTTATTGCAAGTAATAGAAATAAAACTGTGAAATTAGGGTCTAGCATTGTCCACTCAGAAGGCAAGGTAGAAAGCATAACACCTTTTATTAGATAAAAACATATAGGGAGGATGGGATCACTTATTGGTAGCAAGCATTAGGTTTGAAACACGATTTCCCTGGTCCCACACACATTCCAGTACTGGAAGGGTTAACTCAATAGGAATGGCTTATGGAAGGATGCAGTGGATTCTCCATCACTTAGAGGCTAGGTCTACACTACCCGCCTGAATCGGCGGGTAGAAATCGACCTCTCGGGGATCGATTTATTGCGTCCCGTCGGGATGCGACAATCGATCCCCTAATCGACGCTCTTACTCCACCAGCGGAGGTGGGAGTAAGCGCCGTTGACAGGAAGCCGCGGAGGTTGATTTTGCCGCGGTCCTCACAGCGGGGTAAGTCGGCTGCGATATGTCGAATTCAGCTACGCTATTCACGTAGCTGAATTTGCGTATCTTAAATTGACTCCCCCCCGTAGTGTAGATGTAGCCGAAGTCTAAATCAAGATTAAATGTTCATCTAAAGTGATGTGCTTGATCACAGCCCCAAGTTACTAAGCTCAATGTAGGAATCACTGAGTGAAATCCTATTGTCTGACTGTGTTATGCAGGAGCTCAGACTGGAGGATCACAATGGACCCTTCTGACTGGGTAGCACAGGGAAACAGGGGGCGGCATCAGGGAGCTGGCAATTTCCCCAATGGAGATTAGAATTACCTAATTGACACACTGGCCTACGGTTCCTATACGACTGGGGGATCATCAGAGAGTAATGTAGCTCCACCACAGCTCCTCACCCCCAGCAACGGGGTGGAGGTGAGATGGCTGGTACAGGAGCCTCCAGTGACTTTATATTAGCAGGGAGAGGCCCTCCGTTTGGTGAAGAATCCACCCCCTCTGTGCCACTCAAACAATGCTAAAGGGCCAGACCATAAAGGAGGATCTATGAATCTTTCACTCAGTCCTTCATCCTTCTGAGGCAGATTGATTCAGTTCCACACAATCTACTGAGTAGAAGATCTTTTAGACAGGACCTTTGAAACCGAGGTCCAAGGCTGTTCTGTGCTCATTACAGATCACATGGCACTTTTTTGTAAGAGCAGGTCTCTTTCTAATATCCCCAGCCAAATTTTCCTCTCCCTGCCTCGTTATGTATCTCACTATGCACCAAATGGCTTCTGCCCCCCGTTTATAAAACCACATTCAAGACACTAAAATCGCTTCATCTACTGAACCGTTTGCTATATTTCACTAGATGAGATTTCCATTTGGGGCATTTTCCTGGTTCACACTTCTGATTGAGACACTGAGTCATTAAACAGGGTATCTACTGTAGTTACCATAGGCTTTTTATTTGTTTTGGTTTTATGTGTTTTGAAGCTGACAAATGCTAATTGGGCTTATCTGTGATTGCGAAGTAACCCGGAGCTCACAAGTCAGTATATACCTAGGCAGGCAGATAGGAGCGTCATAATTTTGGCCTCCCTCTGGAACATCTGCACAGATTAACTAAACTTTGCTTCAAGATAGCCAAATGCTTCCTGCACCGCAAACAGAGCTGCAGGTTATCAGTAAAGGATTCTTAATTGGCAGGAGTGTATTATTTATTCACGGGGAGATAAGTGAGTCTAAAATCCCTTCTTTCCCAAAAGATTAGGGGGTTGCGCAGAACTCACAAATATTTCTAGATCATCCTTTACTTGAACCAAAAATTATATTATGCTCTTATTCTTTCATGCCTAAAACTGACTGTGGATGATGATTTATTAAGCTAGAGTCCTGAGTCTCCTGCCATGCAACCCACTTAGCCACAGTAATGACTATGAAACAGATCATGCATTCTAAGATAGGCTATAATTTGTGTTAAAGAAACTTGTCCATGTCAATTACCAAATTTAATTTGCTAAACTCTATAAAAGGTTATAAAGGAAGAAGAAACAAAGGAGACAAACTTTAAGCTGTTGCTTTTTGTGTTTTATACATGCACACATCCCAGAAGAGAAAATAATAGCTTGGAACAACCCTAAAAGATAAAAAACAAGTGCTTTCATAACTAAACATTAAACAGACACCATGCAAATATGCTACAGTTCTTGCAATCTGTAGTTTTTCATCTTTAATCTCGGTTTACAAATACCCAGAGATCAAGGTGGTGACGTGTTTCTATACACCTCCTCCATCCAAGGCTTAAACTAGATTTAGCTTGCAAATGTAAGTATGTTTGCTGGGAGATTGAATGGCTCAGGGATGCGATTAAAATATTTTATGCTTTAGACTCTGATTCAGCAAAGCACTTAAGTGTCAACTTAAGTACTGCTGATTTAAAGTTAAGTACATGCTCAAGTCCCTTACTGAATAGAGATGGACTTACACAGGTGCTTAATGTGATCATTAATAATCATGTTTATTGCAGTAGTGCCTAGGGACCAACAAAGATAAGGGCCCCCTATGTACAAACACAGAGTAATAGATGTCCCTTGCCCTGAAGAGCTTTCAGTCTAAATAGACAAGACAGACACAAGATGGAGGAATAAGATCTGACACACAAGCAGAGTGAACAATGGGATTGTGGCAGAAGTCATTTTAGTTCCATGATTATTTTTTTTCTGGGTGGATGTAATTGGGAGAGGATTGGCTAAATGGAAAGAAAAGGGAAAGGAAAGGTTTGAGGGGGGAAAGAGCAGGTGAGAAGACAAAGGTCTGGGGGGCAGGTGTGCTGGAGAGGCTGAGGGACAGTTAAGCACATTAAGTGCTTTGCTAATTTGCTAACTGTGTTCAAGCTTAACCAACGTCAGCAGTGATCAGAAATGGGCTCAAGATGCAAAGTTTCAATCTGGATCTGAAATTCCCCAGTGGAGGGGGATATTTGGATCAGGGATTTGGTTTGGTCTGTTATAGACATTAAAGGCTTGGTCCTGCTCCCATTAAAGTCAATGGCAAAACTGTCAAGCTCTTTGATCTGAATCTAATTCGACCTAACATTTGTACATATTTAAATCCACCGCTTTAGTTCAGGCCCACCCTAGCAGTGAGTGAAAACTGTTGCTCCCTGATGAGTATCTAATAGACCTTATGAGAAAAGAATTAGGTGGTCTCCAGCTGGTTCCCAAGAAACAATGCATTCTCACAACACGAAAGCTATCAACACCTTGCTGGCAGTGTCATCAGAGAGTACAGACGAGGAGGAAGAACTATCCACTCACCCTTAGAAGTGGGCCATACTGCTCAGGGCGGTGTGGGGATGCCTCCAATCCATCTATCTGTGCTTCATTGTCTCGGGGGTTAAGCACAGTGGGCTGCAGTGTCCGTAGCTGTTAGTGTGACATGACACCTTTCCCAAATTTACAAGAATGACACAGCAAATTCAACCCTAACAACTAAAGACATTTTTTCTCCATTCTGCCTACTTAATCACAAAGCCATGTCATCATTACTTGAAACAACTGGCAGACATGGTTTAGGAGAAATCTTGGTAGCAAGGAGTTTGCAGGCCAGGAATCAGGTGCACTGTATGACAGAGTTGGTTGGAAAAGCTGAAGCCTGCTATTAGCTAGTGGAACCAGCCCTTCACGAATACTGACACAATGTACCAAATACCAACAAAAAAAGTCACTTGCCTGAATATCTTAATATCCTTCTAATAGTCTTTGGTTAGGTTGAGAAGATAGGTATCTCTCATCAGACAACATGATTACTACAAAAACACTTCTCCCTAATGGACATATAATCACCCTATGCAATATTATTTCCCTTGCTGGCTCAGGAGAATGAAAGAATTAAAGTAAAGCCTCCTAGACAGCTAGGACTTGAACAGCTACTGAGCTGGTGGCTGGGCCAAATGGGAATTTCTTTTAGTCTGGGAGGAAAGGGAATCTTGCAGTTATTTATACAATTCTTGGGAACCATAGATTTCTTGTGTGACCTTGGGCAGACTATTTAACCTATCTTGGCTTCTATTCGTTCCTCTGTGAAATGGTTAGAATAATACTCACCTACCAGACAGGGTTGTTGTGAGGTATACTGGTGTTTACAAAGCATGTTGAGATTCTTGAATGGCAGGTGTTATATAAGTGCAAAGCAATTATTATAATTATTAATTTAGGCTTAGACTTTCAAAAGAAACTCAATGGCTGTTGGGCATCCAATGCAATGGAACTTCAGTAGGAATGGGTTGCCTAACTTCCTTAAGCTCCTTTGAAATTGTGTGTGTACATATACATAACAGATGTGTTTATAGGTGTATGCACATGTACACACACACACACATTCACTCCTGTTTTGGACTGGCAATAAGCCTGGCCATTTAGATTGGCTTTTAAGCAATTACATACTTATACACTTCCTGACATTGTTCTCCTGTTTTTATTGTAGTCTTCCACACAATGTTTTTCATCTGTCTGATAACACCTCAAATTAGGTATCATTTCAAAATACTTTACAAATAGCTAAATGTGGGGTTTTAGAAATTGCACTGTTTTCTTCACAATACAATATTTTAAGAAATGTACTAAAATGTAGAGATTGTTGGGTAAGATAAAAATGCTTTTTCCCAATTTTTAAAAAAAGGTTTTACCTTGAATTTAGGAGCTGGTAATTTTGTGTCTCCAAATGATTGATGATTGATCACCATTGAAACCTTCAAGTAAATCAGCAGTGCATACCGTGCAAATCATGTGTTGCAAGTGCCTAAAAACACAGACCATGGAAATGATCTTGAGAGTCTCCATTAGCTGCCTGTTTATACCTCGAGGCAAGATGCACAGACTAAACACCAGAAACTTTTTAGTAAATAAAATATTTCTACTGGGAGACCCCAGGCAACAGAGAGTAATGAGAACAGTGTTATTAAAAGACTTAAACACTAAAAAAGGCAGAACAGCACGTACAGTTACAGTGATATTACAGGAACAAATAAGCTTTCTATCCTTCAGGGATTTTGACATTTCTTTTTACAGGCTAGGAAGTCTTTATAATGGACTTGTGGTTTGGATGTTATTGGACTTCTTGAAGTAGCAAAGCTGTGTGGGACACTTTCGTTAATAAGAAAGAAATGATGTGAAAAAGCCAGTGATAGGGAACTGCATTGTCTTTATCTGCCACCGCTGGGATGAACACAGTGGCCCCAGTCCTGAAAACACTTATGCATGAGAATGATCCAGCTGAACTCAGTCAAGTTACTCACATGTGTATGGATTTGCAGGATTGAGTACAATATTTATGCACGTTCACTCGAATGCCAAACAGCTGTTCAGTTCTGCCACGTGGGTGCCCATTACAATTCATTATGGCTGCTCTTTATAGGAACACCCATGTTCTCATAGCAAAAAGGTGACCCAAGTATGAAAAAAAAGAGTTCACCAGCCGTTATTTCTTATTTACTCTGTGTCATTTCTTATTTGCTAGTTTCCTCTTTAGTAAGTTTCAGTCTCCAAGTCAGGGAGCAATATCAGCACCATACACATACACACCATACACAGCAGGGGCAGAGAAGGGCCCAGATCCTGAAAGGTATTCAGGCACATACATTTCAGTGGGAGTTAGGTGCCTAAATGCCTTTGAGGATCTGAACCAAAGTGAACAAATTGCTAATCCAGTTTATTTGGTGAACACTTAAGAATAGTGAACATGCTTTAGAAATCAAGATCAGACTGTGAACAGAGAAAAAGAAGCTAAAGACAAATAATTTATTTACAAGGAATAATTCAATCAGCTTTAGGCTTTGAGCTCCTGATGGAGTCAACCCTCATTTTTCTATGTCATACCCGAAGCAGACATGAGCCTAGGACTTCTGCTAGTTTTTACTTCTAGAGTTCCCTGCCATCCTGTTGTGAAGCAGGTGGTCCCCAATGTCCGCTGCTTTGGAGGCATCTGTTGGATGCAGGATTCTCTTCTCTGCCTTCACAGTCCAGATCCTTCTCATCCGTCACTGCTGGTTTCCCATGACCCCTGTCGAGCTAAAGTGCATGTGTGTGAGTGGGGAAGGAGCCCACACAAGCTAATGTGGAGCCAGTTTACACTTTGATTCTTGAGAAAGTGACTATGGCATTTAAACAAACTGACATGCTGTTTGACTGGGTGTTAGGAATTACTTTAGGAATCCTAGAGAAGCATGTATTGTAGCAGGCTCCTGAACTTGTTTCACTGGGAATTCTCTCTGATATTTATGAGCATGCATGTGGTCACTGTAAACCACTGCCAAAATATGTCTAAAGATCAAGATGTGGATCCTGTGCACCTGGTGGAATGGATAAAGGACACCCAAAGGTGCACTTTTTAGGAGAAGATGATTGATCATTGGTTGGGAAGAATGGATGTGTATGAATGCATCTGGAAGATAAACATTAAAACTAATCCAAAATTGTGGGCATCTCAGAGGAATAGTGAAGACTGAGGGCCAGACTCTCAGCTACAGTCAATCGGCATAGTTCCATCATTTCCTAGGTTTCTGTTGACGTCCATGGAGCTACACTGATTTACACCAGCTGGGGATCTGGCTCTAAAAAGACTTTTAATATGTTAGAGCACTTTGAGCCACCCAGCCAAGACCTTCAAATGCTTTCATGGTTTGAGGTGCTTTGTGCTGTGAGAAAACAGATGTATAGTCTATACTGATATTTTCCCTGACTCTGAAGGGATAGAGGGAGCAGCTGCATTGTTTATTTGGAAGACAAATCCCCAGCAACTTGAAACTTATGCTTCAATGATGGAAAAAACCTACTCCAAAGCCTTCAGGAGGTGAAACTGAGAGCACAGATGAGTGGCACTTGATCTTTGGGACACTTGATCTTGGTCCATGACAAGGGCTCCTAGGTGTTATTGTAATACAAATACATAAATAAATACATTAAATACAATCTTTGTTCAAGACAAGAGAATTATTTCTGAAAATGCTTAGGTGCTTAGACCCATAATAGAAAGAAATATAAAGAAATAATAATGACGATGAGCCAAAAGAATGGAAGCAATCAATCTGGAGTCCTGGACTTCAAACCCCTAAAACATAGTCCTTCCCTGACTGTTAATTGTATATGTAAATGCTGTGCATCTTTTAATACAAAAATCTATGGCTAGGGAGGCTTACACATGCCCATGGGCAAAACTACCTTTATTGTGAGCTGTTGGTTGCCTCCTCAGGTTATTTATTTTGCAGCAAACTCAAATGCAGCATCTACATTCTCATTAAGATCCCAGAAGCTATTTGAAAGCTGCCCTCAGCCTGCCTTCCTAGTGGGGGATATAGGCAATGTGATAGCACTATTAGCCCACACACTTTAGAGATCTAACTCTTTTGGAAGACTGCAGGGTGACACTAGTACTGCTCAAAGCATCTTAGCAATGGTGTACACCATAGCCTACTTCTGCGCTGTGTTGCCATATCCTACATGGGAGGGAACTCTGGCAGTACTGCTCCCCCTTCGTAACCTCATCAGACAGTGGTCAGCAGGACTCTTCCCTCCCTTTTGTGGATAGCCCACAAGCTCACTTCCTCTTCTGGTTTCTTCTTTCTAACATTGTCATCAAATAAAAAATAAGTGCTAGAAATAATATGGAAACATCACATCACTTAAGATTCATTTATATTAGCTACCTTCAAGGGCCTGCGTGATAACTCTTACTCAAAGCCTAGCTCTGCAGAGCTGCTCTATTTGAATTTAAATATTCCATAATATTTCTCTGCTATTATTTATGTGAACAGTTACATATGGATTCATCCCTGCTTCTGAACAGCCCCAATTGAATATAGACAGCTACACTGAATGGGTCTCTCCAACCATAATTATCCAGACTGATTAGGATATTGATTATATACTACCATTCTGGAGAAAGGATGAATGGGAGATTTTAGGGATAAAGATAATTGACTACAAGAAGAATGAACACCTTTCTTTCCACATGCTCTGCGATGTCTCTGAATCTTCAACGATGTGCCTATGTAAATTGGACATGGAAGATTTTCCTCTGAGACGAATACACTGTAAAAAATCTGCAAAAGGATATAGAGATTAGATTCCTAAAACCATCCAAAATTTCAAATAATACTTGCATTAAGATTTTTAGTTCAGTAGTACTAGTTGGTTTGTTCTTCAGGCCTATCATATCAATAGATAGAGTAGCCACTAGCACGAGGCACTAGTTATATGACCTGGCAGAACTTTACACATGTCAGAGGTAAATTTAGGGTGAATAAACTTCAGTGAAAGTTAATGGCAGCAGAAGTGGAAGTCCATTCCAGAGAGGGTAGTGGAATTTCTATGGGAGGAAATGCCATCATAAAGCAGATGAGAGATCTCTGCTGAGTGACTTTATGCTTCCCTATTTCTTTTTGTGTCGTGAGGTTTAGGTCATTTACTGTGCGTGAGAAGTATGTTGGAATATTTTAAATTGGAGAATACTAAACAAATAATGAATAACAGCTAGTGTACTTCTGGTGTGAACATACACAGGAGGAACCATGCATGCTGAAATGAGGGAAAGTTTCCAGATTTTCAGAAATGTTCGAGAATACCAGCCAGCTGTCAGAATGCACGGAAACAGGACCAGATTCTCAGCTTGCTTAAACTGGTGTAGCTCTATTGACTTCAATAAAGTATGCTTCATGAGAGCTACGCCAGCTTACAGCAACGGAGGGTCTACCCCAGAATGAATACTATGAATTCATGAATTAGAGTGAGCTCAAGTCAGTACTTTTATTCAAAAATATATTCACAATTTAAACAAAATTATTGTACCAGCTCTACTTTAACTGCAAGAAAAGTATACTTACTGTGTAGATGTGTTACAGCATATACCTAGTGCGACACCTGGCAAGAAAATAAGACATGTGTATGATTAATAGAGGGTAAAACTTATTTTTAAGTGATACTACCCCTTAATTCTCCATTCATGGTGCAACATTCACACATTTCTGTTGCACAATATGATTCTTTGCATGTTTATTGCTTGAAAACTTACTCTTAATCTAATGTAATGTTGCTTAGTAGTTTCTTATTGCATATGGGTTGCAGGACATTAGCCACCAAATAAAAAAAATCCCATAAAATATAGGACAGGTTGCCCTGTTCATGAAAGCACTTAAGCGTGTGCTTAAGTCCTTCTGATCTGAACAGAATGTAGCCACATGCCTTACTGCTGTCCTGAATTGAAGCTCATAGGATGAATCTCAGTGAGGTTAGACTGCCACTGGTAGTGGGTAGAAAACCACTCCTCCTCCTATTTTTCCCTTTTTTGGGAAGGGATAGGGGAGATTAGACTCAGGGAAAGCAGTCATTCTGAAAAGGGAACAGATTGACAACTGAACACTTACTATCTGAAACGACTGTCTCTATGTTGCTTTCTTGTATAATGGAGGATATGGAGCTTCATCCTGTGAAGTCAGAGTTGAGGGCAGTCAGCTCTTCTTAGGAGGAGCTCAACACCTGGTAAAATCAATCCTGTAATTTGTATGAAGCATCCCCTTCATTCTGGCTGTCTTTCAGTGGGTGGGGAATATAGCGTCCAACTCACACCAGCAACTAATGTCACGTTTGAAAGAGGCTCAATCAGCTTTGGAGTAAAGCTTTCTTTCTCGCTAGTAAAGTAAGTCAAACTTTTTCAGCTTTTCACTCTTAAATTACATGCCTGTGGGTGCACTTTCAGCCAAATCTGACTTTCAAATATTTGACTCTATACAGTATTTTACCCAAGAATGCTTGCACAAAGCTCAGCCTCACCAGAGGAAAGTCAATACGATCCATCTTCCACATGACATCAATTTGATTTGAAAAGTTATGGGCTCAATTCTGACCTCAGTCACACTCATCCAAACCCCCACTGTCTTTAGAGGCACAATTTAGTCCTAAATTTCCCACTGGAATTAAGGATTTTACACCAGTAGTGCTGGCTTTTAAACCAGACCACATGCTGATTGGCTAAGGAAAATGTTCAAGCATTACTTGTAAATAGTTTATGCAGGTAAACTGCAAAGCATGAAAAATCTGTTGAGTGCAAGTTTGACCTTTCCATCCGCTTGCATTCAAAGGGACTTCCCTTGAGCCTCAAAGAGACACACAATAGTCAAAAGAAAGTATCATAGGCCAAATGAGGTATGTCACCTTAACAAGAGCAGACAGCCTGTCAAGTAACTGCAACAAAGAGTTGAAGTGCATCCAGAGTCAAGCTATGTAGAGAGATAGTTCTGATGTTTTTCTAGAGCGATGAAGAATAATTCATCATGGGATATTTAAAAATAGCATTCCTATAGCCCATGCTTGGAGTTTATATCCACAGACTTAATTTATTGTTGTATTATAGCTTGAATAATGCCAACAACACACTTGGATGAAATAGCACCCTCCGCCACCACTTGTTTTTATATTTATCCTTCCAGCAATATCAAGGAGAAAAAATTAAATGGTTCCAGTTTTCTGATGTTTACAATATACTTGAAACCACTAGAGTGGTTTTCCCTTTTAAAACAAGCAATTAGCACTGTTTTTGAGGAGTTCCTATTTACCATTGTGTGGTTTAGTTAGCACAGAAATGCATCTGAAATGGAAATTACAGGCCAGAATTACAGAGTCAGAATGCCGTTTTTTGGATTCTTTGCAGATTTGGCACACAGAGGAAAGGTCTTATGGTATCAAAGGCCCTGGCAACGTCTTTCCACCGACGATGTTCAAATCATCGTAACCAACAGTTGACTGGGCAAAGGATATTGCGAGCTAAAAAGATTTGGATTCCCACCCCTGCTCTGGTTTTCTTTCAGTCTTTGCTTCTAAATTTGAAACTCCATAGCTCCCTGGAGGAGAACATTTCTTTTAGACAGATAAAAGGAATGTTATGTTGGCCTGTCAGGGTTGGGGGATTAAAGGCAAAATCGCACTAAGAAGCATCTCTGCATATGGAACAGCCCACCAAGACATAAGTCTGCATTCAGACATTGATGTTAAGAAAACTGAGCTAGCACATCACTGGGAAAAATCAGATATTGATGAAAAAGGAATCTTCTGTTTTGCAAGAAAAAAAACAGTGACAGGAAACGCATTATATTGCGTTGCCATTTTGAGGTCCCAAGCAATACATATGTACCCAAACACGCAAGGCACAGCTCTGTGTACGTAGCCAAAAAAAAAAAAAAATCTATTGTGAAATAAATCCACCACGCAGGCAGAACATGCCCATTTTCATGGAAAGCTATTTACAATAGATAACACGTAGTGGCATATAGCAGCCATCGTCCACATCAACACTAGACAGTCTATTAAGGGAAAACATACCATTTTTTAATAGGATAATGATCACCAGTTACTAAGGCAAGGTACGATGGGACATTTTGAGGTCAGTTTATTTTAAGTTCAAGATTAGGTAATGAGTTTCTATTTACTGTCCAAAGATGGGGAGATATTAACCTGCCTGACTCGTTTAGGTATCATAAAAATACCTCAGGACAGCAGACAACTAGACACCTGTACTAATAGGTAGTTTAGGGTTGGAGGTAGGTGTCTCCATTTGTTTCATATTTCCTACAATACCCATTCTTTTTCATTTTAGGTTATTATACTGCTCTTGATGACTTGAGTAGAACTCCCATTGGTTCCTGCAGGTCCAGGATAGAATATAGCTCATAGCAAGCACACCTTGCCTAGCTCTTCTTTGCTTTGTTATGAACTTTAGTTTATATTAAGCACATTAAGAGGAGCAAACTACATCCTGGAGGATTGTTACTCCTGATAATATCTGCAGGAGCAGACTAGATAACACGTGGGGAGAATGTGAGACATGTCAAAAAGCCAAGGCCAGATGATGGAGAATTAACCAAAATATTCTGCATGGAGAGAGCTCATTCAAATGGGCTTCTAGCAGGCAGAGTCCATTAAGTGATTTGGCCGTCTTGCAGCTTCTTCTATTGTGTTACAGGGAAGTCAGGCTCCCAAAAGAAAATCAGAGAAAGTGACTCAAAGCTCTTGCTTCTTAAAGACCTGGTTTCATCTGCAACTGGGGCAGTTCATTGCAGCTGAGCTCCAGCCACAATTCCCTTGGGCCTGGGTTCCCCAGCAATTCCCGTTGTAGATAGTCAGTTTTTTATTTAATTATTGCCCAGGCAAAATTGGGCAGGGACTATATAATCTACTATAGAAAGAAATCCTGGCTAGCAGTCAAATACCGCTGTTATCTAGCTTAAAATGGCTTCTGGTAAGGCTCCATGCTTTAAACGTATAATTTATAACTGTGCTTTACTGAGGGTTTAGTGTTGCAAAATTAGCCAATGAGGCTGGTATCAAAAAGAACTGCTCAGAGCTGAACCAAACACCAATTCTGACCTAGGATAGCAACATCACGGAGGCATAAATGAGGAAAGGATGAGTCTATGTGAGTTCTAGGTAGATAATTTGCAGAGGGAAACATACAGCGCAGAGGACATAGCTCTATCTCAGGACTACAACGTCTAAGCAAAGCATCGATAAACACTCCTAGATGTTTAAATCCTAGGAAAATACTTGAATGAGCTATCTGAAAAAGAAACCTGGGTAAAATCCATACTCCTCTTTCACCTTCATTTAAAAGGTTCTTATCCTGGTTACGCTGAAATAAACATCATGTCACGGGCCTCTCTCAGGCCTCATGAACATTGCTTCACACCACAAAGTTGTCCCTGAGTGGTAGTCCGTTCAACACAAGAAAGGACCAAGACTGGAATAACAGGGGTGCTGGAGGTCAGAATTGCAAGAGCTACAGTAGAAAGCTTGTGCCATGGCTAATCTCTAAACCGGCACTGAGATTCACCTAGTCATTTATTTTCTTTCATTTACTTGGCTTTTAAACCCAAAAAGGTAAAGAAAATCCTATGAACATAGGGTGAGAATTCTCTCTCTAACAGCTAAATAGAGAAGGAAAGTGTACTCCTGCCTGCTGGCTTCTCACAAAGATATAGGATGACTCAGAATACCTCCACGCTACAGCTGAGAGGCGCGATTCTCAGTGTGGATAGGCAGACTTGCATTAGCTCTGCTTCAGCTACTGCCTAAAAACGGCAGTGTGCAATGGCAACTCCAGCAGCAGAGGTGGGCAGAACTGTGCTTGAGTGGCCAGGCCGAGCTGCCGTCTGTGCCACTGTGGCCACACTGCTATTTTTAGCATGGTAGCTCAAGCAGTGCTAGTGTGAGTACATCTAACCATGCTGCTGTGTAGATGCATCTCCGGGACCTTCTGTGATCCAGGAACAGAACATGCCACCAAAATTAAGATACTATTAAGATATTTAGCCCAGTAGCTTCCAATGTGTGGGGATGTGAAGGACTAGCCGGGGGTATGGAAGAGGTATAATTAAGACACATAGGCCTTTATCTTCTCATGACAGTATAAAGAGGAAGAGCAACTGATTTAAATTTTCCTGAAGGAAATGCTGGGCTCAGCTTTCAAAGGATTGAGACGTGCTGCCTTAGCTGTTGAAATATCTGTTAGCTGCTAAACAATCTGTTCCACCTTGTATAGAGCTGTGTCACTGAGGCTAGGTCTACACTACGGGGTGGGGTGGGGGGGTCGACCTAAGATACGCAACTTCAGCTACTTGAATAGCGTAGCTGAAGTTGCGTATTTTAGGTCGACTTACCTGGCTGTGAGGACGGCGGTGAATCGACCGCTGCTGCGCTGCCGTCGACTCCGCTTCCGCCTCTTGCCACGGTGGATTTCCGGAGTCGACGGCAGAGCCATCAGGGATCGATTTTATCGCGTTTTCACTAGACGTGATAAGTCGATCCCCAATAGATCGGATGCTACCCGCTGATCCAGTGGGTAGTGAAGATGTGCCCTGAGTAAATTTCCCAGACTTAAAGAACAGCTCTGTGTAAGCTCGAAAGCTTGTTTCTCTCACCAACAGAAGTTGGTCCAATAAAATATATGATCCCCACCCACCTTTTCTCTCTAATATCCTGGGACCAACACGGGTACAACAATGCTGCTATCAATCAGTATCTTTTCTCTCCTTGTGATTGGGTGGCATTCAGCAATTAATGAGTTCACACATGGTGGGGAGCTGAAATTTTAGCTAAAATCTTGACGTCCACAATAATCAGAGAGTGCACTACATGACATGTACATTTTTGGATTCTAACTCTCAACTGAAGCAAGGGCTGTCTTATTTTTACATTTGTACAGAGCTCAGTACCACAGGGGCTGTACACTTAATACAAATAGCTAAATAAAAATATGATCCTCACATCCACAGCAGGCAAAGGTAGTATCTTGAGTGCCCTACCATGTCTAGCAATGGAAGAGGGCAGAGAATACGAGACTGCTGTATAAAGACAGACAAGAAATACTGGGTGATTTCTCCCAATGTCAAATCCTTCACGATTCCTCCAACCCTGGACTTCTTTTGTGGTTTGTATGCCCTCAGGAGACAAACTAGTCAGGTGAAGATCAGAGGGAACCATTTCCTTGGTATTAGATTAGGAAGCATTTAAGAAAACCTACTTGACAAAAGATGATTAATTGATTAATTATCATTATTATTGGGGGTTGAAATGATGCTTTCCAAGGGCCTTGTTCTCCCCTCAATCTTTATGAACAGCATTCAGGGTTTCTGTCCTATTTTTCCCACTTCTACCTCGATTACTGTTGGAAGAACAACTTCAAAAGGCTGTTTTGTGGTTTATCTAATAAACATAATTTTCTCCTGCCCTCAGGATATCGTCAATCCAGGGGACGATACACCAGTGTATTGTTGTCAGGGTCACAGATGGCTGAAAATCTACACATCTATTTCACTGAATAGTCTTAATGTGGGATAAAATAACCTAGGTTGGAAAGAGCTGCGTGTAAATGAGGAAACAATGAGTATGCCCATTTGTGAGGATTCAAGAAGCACATGATATCTAAGAACAATAATCTTAAATCACTGGGTGCGCCTTCTGTCAATAAATCCATTGTGGGAAGGAAGCACACATTGAAACTACTGTTAATGATCAGTAGGAGAGACTGCCAGAACCTGTCAACCTCTGGGGGATGAAGCTGATCAGGTTGATATGAAATTTACCCAAAGCCCATCATTTGGCCTATATAGTTAATATGGAAGAGGATGGTGATTTGCACTGGTACAGTGCAAGGCTCAGATATGAGCAAAAGCCTCCAGCACCACTGAACAATGAATGAAAAAACAACAACAATGCCTCTTGTTATACCAGCTGCATTTCCTACAGGAGGGCAGTTTTAATCCCTTTCTTCTTCCTGCATGATGGGATCTTTGTCCTTTTTATAGCATCATTAACCTCCCTAAATAGTTTTTGCACATGTCTTTGGTAACTCCAGCATACAAATGAAACAGAGAGAAATCTAAAGAATAGCCAGAGAGAGCTAGATAACTAAGACAAAGAGGGACCTAGGGAAAGCGATCAAAGCAGACCAAGCCAAATACTACAGATGCAATATCCACCCCCAGCAATTGCACATGATCGTTATTAAGCCCCCCCCAAAAGAGAGAGAGATACCAGTAGGAGAGCCAAATGCCACCAGTATAAAGTCCATTGTTTAACTCACAGAAGCAGCACAGTAGGAGAAGACTATAACATGAAGGTGAGCCAGTTGCTACAAGTATACACTCCATATGCACCCTCAAGAATGATTTTATACACATGTAGAACCTTCAAGGGATGAGACAAGAGAAAGGAGTCAGTACAGAGACTGGGATAGATGCCACTGACAAACAATCCCTACTGATGTATCAAGCAAAACACAGATAGCTAGGAGAACTGAAGATGAAGAGTCAGCCAAGATGTATCTGACTGGAATCTAGGTGGGGGAGAGGGGATCTTGAAGTGAAACAAGAATTAACTCAGTGACTTAAGGGAAGGGAGACAAATGCCATGGAAGGAAAAAAAAATAATGGGACAAAAAGAGAATAGCTTCAGCCACTGCACAGACAGGTTATTAACCTAGCAGGAAGCTAAATACCACTGCTGCTGGTCTGAACTTCATTGCAATGGCTTCAACTTTTGATTTTTGCAAAAAGACTCCCTTTACATTAGATGTACCAAGAAAACACCATATACATTTCCAGAGATGTGGTCCACTGAGATATTCCATTTCATGAGAAGTTACATTGAAGGAAACACCTTTGGCTCAGTGGCATCACAAAAATACTAAACAACAAATATCAATGCTGCTGAATATGAAACATTAAATTGAAAACATGGTCTGTGGATAAATGATGCACTCCACAGAACACACCATATAATATTGTGACTACAGATAATCATAGATGTGAAACAAATTGTAAATAAGACCAGATCCTCAGCTGGTCAGAGTCAATAGGGCTATGCCAATTTACACTAGCTGATGGGCTGACCCAAAATATTTTAATGTTCTTATAGACTCATCATATACCTGAATCAGGCCCAGCTACAACCATTCTGCTAACTGCTCATGTAAGGACGAAAGCGTTACCCTGTTGGAGATTCTGAATGCAAGATACAGTAGTTAGACTGACAGAGCCAGAATGCCAGATTGTTAGTTTGCCTCTAGATGTTGGATGTCTAACTGTGTAACTTCCTAGCACTTTGCAGGATAGGCTGAATTATGATTGACTCATCTATGAACGTTACACAACTGCAATAGCATCCTGTCTCTCACACAGGACAGGATACAAACTTCAATACTTAACTCTATTTTGAAACAGGACTCTGATCTGGTCTCTGACTGCCACATTTACTTCCCTATTAGAACATGAGAAATGTCAGGGAAAGGCCAACGTAGCTGCCCCTTTTTGACTGATCAACTTCTTGCTTTTTAACTAGAGTCCTCACTCCTCTCCTTTTCCAGAGAGTGTCTAGTGTGGCTTGAACTAATTTACAATACCCCTTGCAGTCATCACCTTTCAATGTACTTATTGGGTTAAATAATCCAGCCCTTGCTCTCCTACATACGCACGGCTTTCTTCTTCTCATTGGGCAGTGCTGCAAGTTCAGATCTGGATTCAAACTTTTCAAAGTTTGGAGGGTGCACAGATGATGGGTTTTGGTTCATTCCATTAAAGAGACCGGGCACAAAGATTCAACAGAGCTGTGAAGTTCAGATCTTGATTCAGATTTGAACGTTTCAAAGTTCTGGGATGTTCAGATTCAGTTCCTTGGTTTAGTTCCATCTCTAGATTTTAGGCCACGTCCTCTCATTCTCATCATAATCAAAGTTACCTTGTGTGCAGAGAGAGAGACATGACCAGAGACAAACAAAAAAATATTTCGTCTTAAAAAGATGTGAACTAGCACGAATTCCAGCTCCTAAGAGACTGTAGCAAACCAAATCCAACTAGACACATGATAGCAACAGGCTTGCCTGAAATACCCATTAATTAAAAGCCCATTAATAATCATGGCCCAGCATACTTTTCTGACATTCTGCTGCCTTATGTTCCGAGTCACTCATTTAGCTCCACATCTGCTGATCTGCTGGTATGCCCTAAATATCAATTTGAAACCATCAGATACAGAGCCTTTAGTAATTATGCTCCTCAGCTATTACAATTAATCTTTATTAATTTGCATAGCATCTTTGTTGCAAAGTTCTTTATAGCAAAGAGGTGCTTATGGAGGGAGAAGGGCAGACAGTAAGGTATCCTACAAAAATAAATGCCTATAGTAAAAAATGAAACAAACCCAAACCACAAATAGAAGTATAAAAACAGTTTTTAAAAATGTATTTTTATTCTGTATTACAAAAAATTAAGGAAAAGAACATGGCAAATATACACAGAGATTGTGAACAAATGTTTAAAACATGAGCAGAAATTAATTAATGATAGTTTGTTTTTATATATTGCCTTCCATTTGAGGATCATTACATTTACGTGAGGAAGATATTATTTGCAGTTAGCAGAACCAAAGCAGAGAGATTAAATGACTTGCCCAAGTTCACATAGCCATCCTACAACCGATTTGGGTTATAAACTCACAGTCCTTTTGCCTTAATCATAAGAATTGTATCAGTCGTTACAACCAGACCTAGTATAAAAATTCTCAGAGTACAATGAATCCAACCCAAGGACCAAGAAAGCAAACAACATGCTACCAGAAACAAGGCACAAAAAGATAACCAGAGTAATACAAATAATAATTCATAAGGCACTGTATATCTTACAACCCTAGATAAAGACGTGTCCTTTTCCTAAAGAGTTTACAATCTATATGGCCATGAGGAAGGCACATGGGCCGCAGCTGTGTGGTGATCGGGCCACAAGTGGCCCATGGGCTGAAAACCACTTATTTAGAGCCTTTCACTCAATGATCCCCCATACTGTGCAAATTGCTGTACATAGACACAGATCATTTCTCCCATATCTGAAATATAGGCTTGTTTGGTGAGGAAAGTAGCAACAATTAACAAATAACAGCTACTCTTCATGAGAGTTCAGGACAGATAGAAAAACTGCAGGAAGAATGTAGGGAATGTTATAACAATTGTCCATTTGGTAATTGCGCAGGTCATTAAGTTGTTCCTAAAGAGAATGTTTTCAAAGTTTACTGTGAGTGGCTTGTTTGTTTTCTGACTTGCTCGGAGGGCCAGATCCACAACCGGTGTAAATCAGAATAGTTCTATTGACTTCAATATATCCTGCTGATTTACACCAACTGAGGAACTAGCCTTCTCTATAAAGCAGGGGTGGGGAACCTTTTTTCTATCGGGGGCCACAGACCCACAGAAAAAATCACTCATGGGTCACACACAGCCCCTAGGGCGAGGTTTGGGACTTCCCCTAGGCTCTGGGGTGGGTCCAGAAAGGGGGCTCTGGGCTGGGGCCGAGGGTTTTGGAGTGCGGGAGCAGGCTCAGGGCTGGGGCAGGGGGTTGGGGTTTAGGAGGGGGCTCATGACTGGGGCAGGAGGTTTGGGATGGGGGTGTGGGCTCTGGAAGGGGGGTTGGGTGAGGGAGGGGGCTCAGGGCTGGGGCCGGGGTTTGGGGTGCGGGCTCCGGCTGGACGCCACTTACCTCAGGCGACTCCTGGTCGGCAGTGCAGCGGGGCTAAGGCAGACTCCCCTCCTGCCCTGGCCCCACACCGCTCCTGGAAGTGGCCATGATGTGGCCAGGCAGCTCTGTGCGTTGCCTGTACCCTGGCCAATGGGAGCTGCGGGGGCGGCACCTGTGGGTGGGGGCAGGCGCATGCGGACTGGGACCTTCCCTGATTGCCCCTGCACCGGAGGCTCCCTACCCCTGCTATAAAGCTACACTACAAGATTACTTAGGTTGCAAAGTCAAGCTCTGAAAAGTTAGGAATTCCCAGATTTACAGCGGCCTTTACAACTTTCATTCTCCTCCCTTGTGTGTCCAAACCTGTGCAATGGATGAGGCAGGGGTCCTATGGAAAAACTGGTATGAGATCATAGAATCAAAGACTATCATATTGCATATGCATAAAGGGGCAAGATTAAGGTAAAAGTGCTCTCCCCCCACTTGAGGGAGTTGGGTAAGCGCCTGCCTCCAGAATGGGAATGGGATACTTGGACAATGTGTCAGGTCTGGGTAAAGAGGTGGACATACTGAGGGACTGAAGAGCTAGGCCTGACTCTCCACACACTACTACAGCCAGAGGTGATGCATGGGGTGGGGCACGCAGGGTAAGGGTCCTCTCTCCCCCACCCCAGATTTGCTGCTTGGCTTGTACTGAGCATGCTCACACAGACCGAGCATGCTCAGTAATATCTGCTGAAGCTGCTGCCCTCACTCTGCCCCCCCCCAACCTCTACGGTCAGCAGGTACCGGTTCTCTCTGCCTGCAGCTCCCAGGGCAGTGTGACAGCAGTGCGGACCCATCTCTTTAGAATGTTTGTGTTCACCTATTATCACCTATTATTTTGTCTTTCTGTCAAAATTTTCCTAAGGTACGCAAGTGAGAGAAAAAAAATGTCAATTTTTACAGTTTCTCTTAGCTACTCCTAAATAGAATTTCATAAGGTGGGGGGGGGGGGGGGGGAGTGCACTTCTCTAGCCAGAGGGCTTGCTCCCTGTTGAATTTCAAAGGTTTGCTGCCAACAATGGAGGTTTTAGAGAGTCTGAAAAAAGGTTGTAAAATCTTATGTAACAGAAAGTGTAAGGCAACCTAAATCTAGGTGGCATTACCAACTCCCTCTATAATAAACAAAAACGATATTTTAGAGCCTTATTTAAAAATCTTGGTAATAGCAACCCAGATTAGATATTCACACTGTGAAGTTTGTGCACTTTCAAAATATGTGTGTTCTTAATAATATCTTCAGGTCCAGTGCAAGCCGGAAGTGTTGCTTTAATATGTACTCTGCCAGACTATATAATTTCTTTGCAAAAATGTGGTAGCACTAATTGCTTTGTATATTAATACTAAGTCTTGGTGACATCAAGCAAACTATGTCAGAAATTGAAGGAGAAAAAAACCCTGGGTTCTTCAGGTTTTACATTTCGATATTACTTCATCCAGAGCTTGAGATAATTCAAGATAATTTTTGTTCTTGGTTATGGGAAACAAATATATTCCTTTGTTGTGTGTTGAGTGAGAAAAAAAAAAGCTGAGTTTTAACCCCATAATGTCTTTGCTACTTTACTTTTCAAAAGAAATCTATCACCATCTATAAAATGTTCAGTCTGTTTTTTAAAGAGATGGACAAATGTGATGGCTTGAAGCTAGATCGCCAGCCACTGTCAATTGGCATAGCTCCACTGATTTCATTAGAGCTACATAGATTTACACTGGCAGAATATTTGGCCCTATACAGTCTCTCAGTACCCAGTTAAGAGTACTTACTCTTGCTGGAAGCAGTCCATGCTAAACATTAACCTTATTAAAAAACAAGAAACCCCTATATTGTTCCTAAGGGCTAATGAAAAGGTGCAAGCAGCACTTAACACACTTCTCATGGGTTTTTTTTGCAGCTAAATGTCAATTGTGCTCTTTAAATCAATGAAATGCACACTCATTAACCAAACTGAACTGAAATAAATAGTCTAATGAATCATATGAAAGATTTTCTAGGCACAAATTTGTGAATAAATAGGGTTTTTTTAAAAAAAACTGCAGCTTTAGATTTTCTTTATTCCTCATCACATATTATCAAAATGTGATCAAGGTACATTCTAGCTGGCTGTCTCCAAGCAAATTACAGTATGGTTTGAGGTTCCTATTTATAGCTGACATATAACTCCATCAATCATGTTTGTTTTCATCATAAATTACAGAAATCCCCACACACTTTATGGTTCACCATATTTTATACAATCCTGCTCTCCTTTTCTAAAATATCCCTGGTAATAGTATACAAAAAAAATTATTTAATCTACATTGGTTTCAATGTATAAAAAGTCAAACCAAGTTTTCCATCAACTTGACATTGAGCTTTGTAATTATTCCTGAAAGTTCTGTTTTGGAGACTGTCTCCAACTGTGCTAATTTTATGAATATCCTGGGTTTCTAAATCCTGACTACAGGTCTGCCTCAGCCTAAATAAGAAGGAATTCCATAGCTTCTAAAGGATTCTCCATATTTTTACCAGGATGATATTTTAGCCTTCAGTTTTGTGGAGACAAACTGTCATTTGAGTTTGATGGGCAAAACCTCAAGGATAATGTTAAGACCCAAATGGGAGTATTGAAACCATAATGTGAAACACACATTCTGAGCCATGACATCTGTACCACACAAACTCAAAGTATTCTAGTACACAATCTGAATCCATGTTCTAAGTGAAGAAGGGACCCAGAGATCTCCTTATCTTTCAAGTCTTGGTTTCTCACCTCTCACCATGTATGCAAACATATTTAAACATCTACAAAGAGTCTTGTATGCACGGTGCATGCATGCGCACGCGCGCACACACATACACACACACACACACACAGATTAGCTAATGTTAAGGATCATAACCTCAGTTTAAGCCCTTACCTCACAGAGTGTTTCCATTTTAACTTAAATCCTATTACCCAAATTGTTACAGAGCATGCAGCTAGTCTATTTAATTTGAACACGCACACACCTATCTCCAGACCTAGCACACTTTTTTTTAAAAAGGATATGCAATGTTACTTCATTCAAGATATTTTACCAATGTTCAGCATATCATCAAATATGATTCTTTCTGAAGGAGGAGTCACTAGGAAAAAAAGGATTCAAGGGACATACTCTCTCATATGCATAGTTCCAATTAATCTATCACCTTGGTATCTTGCCATTAACAAGAGTTACCTGTGCTAATCAAGTGGGAGAATGGAGATCACTAGTAGTCCTCCTGGTTCCAAAGATCTGTAACAATTTTGCAATATTAAATTTGAATAAACATTCCCAAGGGTCGACCACAATATGAGTTGATTACAGTGCGGTTTTACAAATGTACAAGAAGATGATAAAATGTTGTTATGTGAAAGGAAAGAATAGTCCAGCTATAGGAGAGGATGTGCAAAGAAGGGAAGAAGAGCAGAAAGATGCATGCACTATTTCCCCCATAGTGCGGTCCTTACTTCTGGCTACCATTTTTGTGAAGCTGGAAAGATGGGCTACAAGATGCCCATACATCCAAATTCAGTTCTCTTCATGACCCTCCGGAGAAAATCTCCCTCTTCCCAACTTCTCCTGCCCCCCAGAGTCAGTTATTGGGATAATTATCTCCTTCAAGAGCCAAAAGACTAAGAAAATACCAGTAATGTATTGGACCAGCCATTCAACCCTCTTGTCCAATATATACATAAGTCAGGAGAAATGGGCAATAAAACATCCATTTCAAAAAAGACTTCAGGAAAAACAAACCAACAAAAAGCCCAAAACCCAGGAGGCTAAAAACACCTCCCCAAAATATCATCAAGCAAGAAGAACTTTAAGAAAGGAACAAAATGTATGTTCCTCACTAGACTCTTTTTTATCAGAACTGAAATTTATAATCCTATGTGTCTCTGCAATATTTCCTACTTCAGCCTAGATGCTTTCAAATTCCCTTCCCAACATAAAAGCAAAGCATCGACGAAAAGAAAATTGATGTTTCAGTGTGCAAGAGCCCTCACAATGATTACAACCAAACAGCAATTGGCACGAATGGAGCCAACATTTAATACTGTTTTAAGGTATAATTAAAAAGGAGAGCTGCTCAGAACAGGCTATTCACTATAAAATATGGCAGGAACACACCACAAACACTCCAAAAGCTCCCCCTCCCCATGCAACGGGAGCCTGAAACCCTGCAGATGAAAATGTATGTTGGGTTTACAAAAGCCCTGCACAATAACACTTAGGGGCCTCTCAGCACCTAATGGATTTTGGCATCCTGCTCAACCTGTCATTAAGGGTGGCACCTGGAAGATTTAGGGCTGGAGTTTGCCTCATCCCCATCTCACAGATAGAGTGCTATAAAAGGTTGGGCTCTCTCATTGCTTGTCTTGTCACAGTCGGATTAAGGGGATTTAATAGCAGAATAAATAGAAACAGATTAGTTGTTAGGTGGCATGTCTCCTGTTGTTTGACTTGAGTAACACTGCCATTTAAGGAGGTGGTGAAGTGGAGGGGAAAACCACAGCAGTGTAGCCGCAAGGTACAGTAGCTGCAGAAAAAAAAAGCTATTCCGTTGAATGAAGTGGGGAAGGTATGATCTGCTCGTCACCAGGATTTTAGAGAGATTAGCAAATCTGGAGGAGTTCAGTTATCTTGGATTTTGGTTCAATCCATTATAGAGCTAAAGACCAGCTGCATAGCCTGGATCTGGAT
Organism: Malaclemys terrapin pileata; assembly: GCF_027887155.1. Classification (NCBI taxonomy): domain Eukaryota; kingdom Metazoa; phylum Chordata; order Testudines; family Emydidae; genus Malaclemys; species Malaclemys terrapin. The sequence continues at coordinate 64,576,175 of NC_071511.1, read as the reverse complement.
CTGAACATCTGCCTGAAGTAGGGGGGTTTTCAGGCACCCCTCTGGCCTTCTAACGAATCTAGACCCTGCAGCATATGTGGGTACACAGAACTGTGCATTTAGTAAAAAATCTGGCATTATGCCAGCCTATCTGATGTCAGATTCAGATCCTACATGCAGGCAGTAACCAACTGGACAACATATTTTCAGCAAGATCTACCCATGTATCTGAGAGGAGAGCCATCAATGTGAACACTCATTCATCCTCTAATCTTGCATGAAAAACACCCTAGGTTCCAAAGTGTGGAAATCAGGTTTGATTCCTCCATTGGGTAACTGGCAAATTTTCAGACTACTTGACAGTACAGTATTAGTTGCCCCTTACCTAGAAGAGAGGAAATTGAGCTCATCCCCACCTCTACACAGCCAGCTATGGGGTTATTCTTTTTAACGAAAGAAAAAACACCGCCCACCATTGGTGGTATGTGGGGCATGTGACAGGTCAGCTATATAGAGGGCCAGGTGGAGAACAACCAACCGGGTTTTAGGGTTCAAACACATGAATGAAAATAAGCTTCTACAAATTAAGTTAATCAAATTAAACACAATGGCTTCTTGCAGCCAGGGGTACTATGTAAAACCATGTGGACTTCTTAAAGCTTGCCCTCCTTTTCATCCCACTTTTTAGTCTGACACTTAGATAAAGCTGGTTATTAATTTTCCTTTAAAACAGTTTCTTAATGGAAAGCTGGGGTTTTGACTATACACATTTTTCTGTGCAAAATTTCAATTCTTTGTGAAAAAAATGAAACATTTCCAATTTTGCAATGAAAAGGTGAAGTTTTCCGGGGTGGGAGAAACAAACATTTTCCGGCCAACTCTACCCAAGGCCTAGAGGAAGAGACTGGCAGGAACTCACTCCTCCCATAATCTCTCAGGATAGGGCAATTCACTCCATCTGAGTTCTGGCACATTCACCCCAATACTGAGCTCCTTGGCAATTACTCCAATGCGGGTAGTTTCTCTGCCTAGGAATAGCATTGTTAACCCTCTTCCTGCTCAGCTGGAGGAAGTTTACACAACGTGCTATACAGCAGAATTTGGCCAGTAGGGGAAGGTGCCAATGTTAGTCAGATTCCTTCATACCAAATGTTTAAAATATATATTATAAAGCTTAGTGCCTTGGCTTGTTGGAATCCCTTGCTAGGGAGGAAATTCGAAGAGGAAATACAGTTTTGGATCACCCAATATTTTGCAATTTGCAGTGCTTCAGAAACCAGGCAGCATACAATAAGATGAGCACTGCTGTCTTAAAACCTAGCACACCTAAATTGATGACACCTGCCCAATACCTTTGTAAATATGCACACGGTTGGGTCTATCGGCAAGGACTGAACCCAGGATATGTGGCTCTAAAAGCATAAATCTCAACCACCTGTGGTCAAGAATCAAGTCCCTTGGCTCGGAATCAGTAGCAGACTACCATCTTTATGTGGTCCAGCCACTAGGGAGGGGAAAAGATACAGTTGGCCAATATTTTTGTACTACCTCCCTTCAGATTTCAATGAGAGGTAACTACATACCTCTGGGTTCACTAACACAGAAAACATAGCTGGGCTCAAGATGTTAAAATCTGATCTCTATTTGGATCTGGATTTTTAATACATTACAGCCTGGGTCAAAGCACAGATATTAAGATGAAGGCCATTGCAAATTCAGACCTAGGTTTGGATTTTCGGATCCACAGTTTGTGTTAAAAATGGTAGTCACATCTCTTTGCATTGTCAACACCTGAAAGTCTTACCAGTAAGAGGATGCAGGAGCAGGGCCAGCTCCAGGCACCAGCCCACCAAGCTTGTGCTTGGGGCGGCACCTGGAGGGGCGGCGCGGCGCTCCAGCTCTGGCCACCGGGGAGAGCAGGGCCGCGACTGGGCTCGCCGCCCTCCCCGCGGCGCTCCGGCTGCGGGGGAGAATGAAGCCCCGGCCAGCTCGCCGCCGGGGAGAGTGGAGCACCGGCCGGGCTCTCTGCCCTCCCCCCGGAGCTCCGGCCGGTCGGGGAGAGCGGGCCCGCGGCTGGGCTTGGCGCCCTCCCCTGCCGCGCTCAGCGGGGGAGGGGGAAGGGCGGGAGGCTTTTTTAACTGGGGCGGCAAAAAAGCCAGAGCTGGCCCTGTGCAGGAGCCAATGAGAAACCTTTTCATTTCAGGCGTCTTCTAAAGACATCAAGAGTTTGATGGAGTAGCGGAACAGTTTGGCTTTGAAATCAAGCTCTTCTGAAACAGCAAGGGTTAAGTAGAGTTCATAGGATTTTTATGACATTGATAAGCCCATCATATGTTACAAATTAATGGCAGAAACAGCACATTCTAATTACACTCCCCATGTCAAGCTTATTTAATTAATAGCACTAAAATGTGGATTAAAATGATAAAATCTAAGGAATGACTGCAGTTAACTATGCTATGCCACTTCACAACGCACTATAAAATATCACTCTCTGTTGGACTTAAGGACATAGTAGCATCTTCGGAGATTCCCACAATACACTAGCACAGGGGTCGGCAACCTTTCAGAAGTGGTGTGCTAAGTCTTCATTTATTCACTCTAATTTAAGGTTTCGCGTGCCAGTAATACATTTTAACCTTTTCAGAAGATCTCTTTCTATAAGTCTATAATATATAACTAAACTATTGTTGTATGTAAACTAAATAAGGTTTTTAAAATGTTTAAGAAGCTTCATTTAAAATTAAATTAAAATGCAGAGCCTCCCGGACTGGTGGCCAGTGTGAGTGCCACTGAAAATCAGCTTGCGTGCTGCGTTTGGCACACGTGCCATAGGTTGCCTACCCCTGCATTAGCAAGAGAACATGTCTGATCTGAGCAGGTACCCAGTGCTTGCTTTTAAAGTGGAAAGAGAAGAAAGTTCCATTAGTCCTAGTCAAAAGTTGAATGTCCTATTTGATGTAAGATGATGGCAAATGCACATTCCAAGGTAAATTTGGTGAAATATAGTTTAAGTTAAATGTAAGTTTTGGTGGTCTGCTCCTATAAGGGTTGTGCTCTCTCAGTTCCCATTGAGTATGGGGTGAAACTGAGGATGCTCCACCCATTTAGGATTGGATTTATATTCACTTTAACCTCACATCACAAAATTACAAAGTAACTGTTTGCAAAAGAACCCTTTACAAACCAATGCAACAAATGAGAGCATCTTGTCTACTTTAAGTGGTTCATAGTGTAAGTGTAATAACTGCCATATCTCTTGAGGTGCTACATGCTGTAGTGTGTAGCACATTAAATGCCAGCACCTGTATTAAGGCAAACATGAAGGATCTGATTTTCACACCTAAGGTAAGCGATGCAATTCCATTGACTAGCCCACTCTTTAAACCACACATTCAGTGGCCTGCAATCTAAAAGGCTAAATACGTGCATATTAACTGCTGCTATGGAAAGCCTGGCCCTGGTTCTGGGCTGCAGCACAGCTGTGTACGAGGAATCGAGGGAGAAAGGTGGCTGGGTGCTATCTTTGCAGCTCCTGGATTCAGTGGTGGATTGGAACTTTTTCTGAGATAAGCCAGAGCAGCCCCACGTACTACCACAAACGTATGCAGGCTGTAATGGATTCCTATGAGGCTGTTTAGCAGCCCAAAGTAGCCAGAGTGCAGTGTGTGCCAACCATAACTCTTCCCGTCCATCTCCTGCCTGTCTCTGTGCTAAGGGCTGCAAGCCATTCTGCTGGCCTCACACTTCTGGGGAATCAGGGGATGTTCTGTGGTGGACAGCTCTGCCAGCTTTCGGGTCCCAATATAGGGCTGCAAGGCAGCCCAAGAATTGGACCCCTATCTTTGTCATGTCCAGACTTCAAAGATTTCTGTTTGTTTGTTTTTTGTTTAAAAACAACAAGGAGTCTGGTGGCACCTTAAAGACTAACAGATTTATTTGGGCATAAGCTTTCGTGGGTAAAAACCTCACTTCTTCGGATGTGAGGTTTTTACCCACGAAAGCTTATGCCCAAATAAATCTGTTAGTCTTTAAGGTGCCACCAGATTCCTTGTTGTTTTTGTAGATACAGACTAACACAGCTACCCCCTGATACTTGTTTTTTGGTTTGTTTGCTTTTAATATGCAACCTCAGGGATGCAACAACAGAGGTGGTTGGACTTAATTAATGTGTTTTAGAAAGGACAACCAGGTTGTGCAATTCTATTTTGTGCAGTTCCATGCGTTCCAACTCTACAGGCCTCTCCCTGCTCCTGGGGAAGTCAATACAACTTTCCCGTTGAAATCAATGGAAGCAGGCACTGCAGAACCAGAAGGCTCTGCAAAAGCATTCACTCAGCTCCACTGGTTTAAAATTGCACAGATTTTAGTTTAGACAGATTCAGTTATTTTAAAAAGCCATTTTTCCTCTTTGAATTCCAGCCACAAATAAAGTTTAATTCTTAAAGTTCAAGTATATGAGTTTATTTGTACAAGGATTTCTTTTTAAAGTTTAGAGGGGAGAACAGGTATATTTTCCCAGTCACCTCATTCAAAATGAAAGTTGCAACTTTATGCGTGGACTAGGCCTAAGCAGGAGGATGTGTGCCCTACTTCTTTAAAATCTCTAGCAAGAAGCCAGGCATGATGGGATGGGGAAAGGTTTCATATAGCTGCTCTACAGTGAAGCAGAGAAAGAGCGCATGCAGCTCTAGGGATAACACTATTTTTCTTATTCTAAACAAAATTCCTCTTTCAGTGCTAGAGAAAAGTGACTATGATTTTTTATTATTGTCATGGGCTCGGGCCCTAGAAGACCCAACATAATATAGCTGGCTACAGATAGTTTTTTTTTCCCTGTGTGACTGCTCCTACATACCCTTAATTATGCAAGTTGTCTTATCAAAGCCTACGGGATAACCCATGTGAGTAAGAGCTGCTCATGTGAATAAGGAGTTGAAGGATGAGGCCCACATAGCATGCCTTCTTGTTAGGAGGATAGTCACTCTTGGCCTACAGACCTAACTTTCCAGGCTGCAGTAGAGATGCCAACTTGTGTAGTATGAGCTGTGTGGTGTGTCTACATCAAAAGCTTTGTAAGTGAACCCGATGTGCCTGCCTTTGAATTCCCAGTGAACTCAACAGCCCATCTTTGTCGACGAGAAACAAAGCCAAAAGCAACACCAACCTCATTTTATTCAAGACTGCAAGTCATGCCTTGAGGATATAAATCTATCCCTGCTCCTTCCCATCAACACACATGCTATGCCACTCGCCTTGGGATGCCTGGTATAAAAAAAAAAATCATTTCCCCCTTTGGATACATATTTATATTGTGTACTAAATTATGCATTTAAAATCAAATAAAAAATGTTACAGCTTTAAAATTATTGCACACATCAGGAAGCACCTCTATTTCTAAATTTTGGAAGAATTTTCCACCTTTTCACCCAAGCCAAGCAAATATCCAGTGTTATTACAGCTGAAGCAGGGGGCAGGAGCGGGAATGCAGTCCAGGAAATGGGAGGAGAAACATCTCAGGGAAGGCCCCATTACTGGCCCTGAAAAGGGAAGCTGAATATGTGCTCTGAGAAAGGTTCACAGTTTAGGTGGCATTCAGATAATCACCCACGAGTTCCGATACTCTTCTGAATTATCTGAACCTCTTGAGTTTGATTAACTGTCAAAAAGTTTCTCTTGAAGTATTCCATCATTTCCAGTTATGGTCCTGCCTGGCATTAGGAGGTGAATCAGAATTAAAACAAACAGGGAACAAGTTAAGCAAACATTCAAAAAAGGTTCAGATCTAGAAATGGAAAAAAGGCATGGTGGGTTTTTTTGGTAGTTTTGTCTTGGGGGTCGGTAGGATGGGCAGTTTAGTTTTCCCACATACATTCTCACATCTCTAAAACTTTGCTAAAACCACAGAGATCCTACACACAATGACCAACATTTTCAAAATCCGGGGTCCCAAAGTGTAAGCACCTAAATTCTTATTTAGTCTCCTTAATAAAAACAGCTTGATTTCCAGAGATTCTGAATGGTTCCTGTTCCCATTGACTTCAGCTGAAGCTATGAGTACTCAGATGCTCTGAAAAACACGACACTTATTTAGATGCCTTAATATGAATTTAGGTGCCTACCTTAGGCATTCACATTTGGCCAAGACATTACCTCACAACAAGTTTTTGAAAGAAGCACTTATTATACGTGTTGGTGTTTACATACCAGGGTGTCAGGTTAAAAAAAAACGGACATGGAGTAGATTGATAGATCAAAATAGATTAGGCTGATATTAAACTAGATTGAGTTAAAAACTTTAGTAAATGTTGGAGCTGGCAGGAACTTAACCTGGAAAACAATGAACACCTGTTGATTGCTGAAATTTTCAGATGAAATTCAGTCTACTGAATGGACAAACACTGTCCAAGAATAGCTAAGTGTCAGGCTCCAGATTTTCCTATTGATTGCATCATATGGCCAAAGAGGAGGCATGAGGAGAACAACGAGGAGGTGAGACACAAGTGCCATATAAAAGTAGTGTAGCTGAGTGGTTGAGGAGGTACTGCAGACAACAGATAAAGACAGGACAGGATGGATGGGACTTTGGAAAAGAGACAGAAGGCTAGAACACAAAGGGAAATCTTGAAGGAGAGGAGTGAGCCTAGCTCTAATAACAGGGACTGCAGAAGAAGAAAGGCGTAGGAGCGGGAAGTCTGGAAGTAGAGGGAGAGATGGTTTAGGAGCAAGGTATAAGACCCCATGGGTCTGGAAACCAGTCCTGCAGAGCTGCAATACAGCTGACAACTCCAGGCTGCCATCCTGTGGCAGCTGTAATTAGCTTGTGCTCTACTTCCCATGACCCACTGTGGACACAGACAATGGGAAGTTCCACCTCAAGGATTTCACAGATAGCCTGCTTCATGGCTCCTGATTGGCTCCCTGTCCTAGGGGCACTCCAGGAAGTGTCCAGGCAACAGCATGGATCTCGTGTAGCTGCCATGACTGTTCCTGCTCCTTGCTCTTGAATTCCTGGCTTTGGCCTTGGCTTGACCTCGCCTCCTGACTTGGACTTTGACCCTGCTCTGGAACCTGACTACGAACTCCTCTGCTACTCTCAGCCTCAGGTTTGCCCCTGATTTGACCCTTGGCTCTGACTGCCCCTGTTGAGATCCTGACACAAGAAGTGGAGAGGAGAAATGGTCCAGGACTAACAGTAGTGGAGGAGGCCTGAGAGCAAAGAGGAATTGGGATTTGGAATCAAGTAAATGCAAGACCCCAAAAGGAAAGAAACTTCCAGCTGACAGAGCCAAGAAAACAGAGAATAATAAATATGCTCACTGTGCACGGTTATAACCAGTTTTTCCAAGGAGTGGGGGAACTTAATGAACTTAGTGAGGGAACACGATGTCCTCTTCAGACTCTGTATGTTGTCTATACACAAGGACACTGTCCATTTCCCCACTGTCAAAGATGTGAGAGGACAATTTTCTCATGATAAGGGGCAAGATATAAGGGAAACTCTGCAATATGGCTGCATCTGGGAAAGAGGTAACATGGACGGATATGTACTAAAGCACATAATGGCTTGTTTGTGCCTGGAAATCTTAGAGGGGAAGGGTTCATCCATAACATTCAGACACCGACCCCTGTAGTTATGCTCTAACCAGAGAGAAGACATGTTGGATACTGTCACTGAAATGGGTTTAACATTCCTCCGATTTACCCAACTTTTAACTCCAGGCCTCTAGGCTGCATGGAATCGATATGAACATAATTTAACTTGACAGATGGACACTTAAGTGGGTCAAACATTTGTCAGCTTCCTTTAAATGTCTTTTCAAATATTTCCAGAACCCCTAATTACAACCCCAGAGTAGCAAGAACAAATATTCAGACTTTGTTAGAGAGACGCGAAGGATTGCTCCCTCCCCAAAGGAGTCATTTGTTGAACACTCCAATATTTTTTCCCCTTTCCTCAGATAATTGTTGACCAGGTCCCATGCTCCTGCTTAGGCTTTCAACTGGAAAACTAGAATCAGGAGAGCATCATAATTCATCACTGGACCTTTTTACCTGTAGGTTAGAAGACTGACTAATGTTGCTCCTGGGACACTGATTGGACTCCTTAGCAATAGGTCTGGATTGAACTAGCAGTCTCCACATACTAGGAAAAGCCTGTTGGGATGGAAGGGATTCACTTATTGGACTGGATGCAGCTTGACTACTAGCTATGGAGAAGGGGGCAGACTTGCATCATTAAGACAAAAAAACAGGGGTCACCAGACTGTACGGTTCTGTTGTAAGAAAGAATTAGAAACGCTATGGACATTGCCTGCTAAGATTCCAGTACATGTGTCCTGGATAGAGGGAGGCTGCAGTAAGGTGGGGGATGTAGAGTGATGGGGAGGCACTGGACCGTGAATCTAAGTGATGTAGGAACCTGGTCCTCCCACCCCCACATTTGCAGAAAGCAGCACCTTTTGCAGCTTTGCCTCAAACATATTTCTCCCCCACCCCCAACAGGTGAATTCTATCTGTGCCCCTCTCCTATTAGTGAATTTAGTCACTGTGAAAGCTGCCACATCAACATACCAGGAGACTTAAGTTTCCTATTTTAAATTAATAGATTAGTATACAGCAGGGGTCGGCAACCTTTCAGAAGTGGTGTGCCAAGTCTTCGTTTATTCACTCTGATTTAAGGTTTTGCATGCCAGTAATACATTTTAACGTTTTTAGAAAGTCTCTTTCTATAAGTCTATAATATATAACTAAACTATTGTTGTATGTAAAGTAAATAAGGTTTTTAAAATGTTTAAGAAGCTTCATTTAAAATTAAATTAAAATGCAGAGCCTCCCGGATCGGTGACCAGGACCCGGGCAGTGTGAGTGCCACTGAAAATCAGCTCGTGTGCCGCCTTCGGCACACGTGCCATAGGTTCCCTACCCTTGGTATACAGCTTGAGCAATGGAACTGCAAGCTTGACCAACCCCATTTTGCTCACGTGCCTCCACTCTACGGTGAAAGGGTAGTTCTGTTCTCTACAACCCATTTCACATTTGGCCTCTCTGCTGGAGTTGTCAACAAGGATGCCAAACAATGGTGGAGGGGTTTGTGATGTGAGCATCTATCTACTAGGAGCTGCCCTGAGCCAACAGACTCACTTCAGAATGGCCAAACAGGTCACTGATGGTCATAAATGGATATTCTTATTTCTGTTTTCATGCACGGGAAAAAGTTGGTTCTGCTAGCCAGAATGTATATAGCTCCACTCTAGCAAAAATGAATTTTCATTACTTCACACAAATAAAAGTACAAGTCATTCAATTCAGCCCAAATTCTGGTCCTACTGGCTTCACTGGGACGAGGATTTGGCACGTACTGACCATTAAAAAAAATATTGTGTAAGCACAAAAAGGGGTCAATTTATGAATTTGTCAGGGTGCCAGTTAGATTTTAAAGCTGAAACCTAACAAACGAGGTTTGCCAACAGATAACAGAATCCTGTAGGAAGACCCCATTTTATTGACAGGTTTCAGAGGAGTAGTCTATATCAGCAAAAACAACGAGGAGTCCTTGTGGCACCCTATAGACTAACAAATTTATTTGGGCATAAGCTTTCGTGGGTTATAACCCACTTCATCAGATGCATGGAGTGGGGTTATAGCCCCCAAAAGCTTGTGCCCAAATAAATTTGTTAGTCTATAAGGTGCCACAAGGACTCCTCATTTTTTCCCCTTTTTATTGAGTCCATGGTTCATTAGCTTACTAGTTTTAACAATCTTTTCAGGCCAACTTTTAACAACTTGAACAGTGTTTCTCAAATCAGGACACCTGCTTATCCTTAACCAATCAACAATTTATTAATTCACCCAGAATCACTTTAATATATAATCAACTGTTCACCACTCAAATGTAGACAACTAGTTGTGTGTACTACACACACAATACAGTCTTGCAAACAATTATCACAGACTAGCGTTAAGTATCAGGGGGTTGAGGCTCAGCAGTTATACCAAGGAACAGTGCAAATTACCAAGATTTCTTATTACTTTTACTTATGATCATCAATTATCAATTCTTTAGTACCTAACATATTTGTTAAACTTCCCAGGGGAAACTTGTCTTGAAGGCACTTTGACGAGTGTGGTTACTTCTCCTTGACTAGATTGGTCCAAAAGGGACAAGTTTAGATTATTTAAAGCAATTGCTTAAAGTTATTGTTTTCAGTCTTTCTTAGGCCACTTTGTTTGGACTTATAAAGGAGTTAAAATCTAAAATATAGTTATACTTTAGGGTCCTCTAGAGAGTGTAGACTCAGCAAGATAACCTGTAGTCATTTATATTAAAGCATAGAAGAGGAAATAAAATCTGTGAAATGAAATCTCACTATTCTTTCTTATCCTGTTAACCCTGGGCTAGGGAAGAGTCCTTTCCACATGGCTGGGCCAGGCATCAGTCGCATTTAGGATTCTCTGCAGCTTCTTGTGTTCGGTTCAATCACATGGTGACTTCAGTTTACGTACCCTAGTTTCAGGGCTTGTAGGGGACCACCCTCTTATTCCTATTGGATACATGCCAGGTGAGTGCTTCGGTTTTCGTTTGATTCATTTCAAGAACTGTATTTCATTATTTGCCTCTGCTATAAATTGGGATTTCCTCCTTTTAAGCAATTTCTCTTAATATCCCAAAGTTATACCTTGGTTTATATCTTCACATTTATTCTTTCTTGTGCCAGACAATTCATATTACTTCTACAGTCCAACAATTGTTTACAAGGAAAAGTAACAAAATTGTTATAGTCTTCTAAATTTTGAGGACATGTTGTATACATTCTTTAATTCTACATGAACCGGTCACCATTTAGGACTTACAATAGAATAAGACACATTTTCCACATATAAAAGGATTAGATCCGACTCACATGGCAAACAAATGTGCGGATTCTAATTTGGGATGAACAACAGATTATTTATGGTATATTTGATTTAGAAGGAAAATAAAGTATAGTTTATACATTGGGGTGAAAACATGTGGCTTGGATCTCTTTGGGTAACAGGTAGTTTGTCCAATTTGACTTTCAATTTTACAGCCATATTTCTATTTTACTTAATTTGCATCTTCCCCACCCATCTCTTGATCCACTCACAATATGCAATGGGTCACTTTGCATAAGAAAGGAGGGTGTCACCCTCCTTTTTAGGTAGGCTGGGAGAAAGAAAGAGGTTTTATCCATATACAAATTATGAAAGATTTTTGCCTAGGTGATTAGCAATAATTTTCTTTAGCCAATTTAGTTTCTATTCTTGGGTAGAGGAACTCCCAGCATCCCGTGGTCCACAGACAAAGTGTCTCATACGATGTGAACTATTTTTTATTGGTTTATTGTCTTCCTAGGTGGATCCTGAAGATGCTTTGCAAGCCCCCCCTATCCGCAGGCAAAGAGAGTTCAACTGAGTAAGGAACTCAGGATCTGGATTGGGCCCTTGATGAATTGCAACATGCTCTGAAGCCAACCAACTTAGGCTCCCTCTAACCAGCAGGGGAAATGAACTAAAGCATTAAGGCCTCTACACTGAGAATGTCCTGCTACCAGTTGGCCAGTCTTCAAATCAGACTACTTTCAGCAAGAGTATCCTGGATGAGTGGAGGGAGGTAATCTTTAAAGGTAGTCACATTTGTCTAGCAGCTACAAAACATACTGGGGCTGATCTTGCTCCCATTGTCTGCAATGGGGGTTGGATCGGGTCCACAGCAGTAAAGTAGTCACCATTCAGCACTGCAAATATTCCACAACTGTAATGGATATAAATTGATATGTCTGGATCCATTTCTAGTCACAGTTAACATATATCTATCCCCCACTTGCATGTACAGTCGAGTGCTATATTATAAATTAGTGCAACAATATGCAGCCTAACTTCATTCCCACAAAAGCCATGGACCAGTGCAGCGTTGGTAACATTCATCCACTTCTGTACCCACAGAAACAGAATGCAGGTACATGCATGCGTACATTTGAGATTCTCCAGTTACTACTAGCAAATGCTTCTCCGGGTCACATACATTTAATTATTTTCGTTCATTTCCTGGTTTTTATCTTGCATCAGTTTGTCTACAATTACATTTGTTTGGATTTGCATATGACTGTGGAATATTAAATGGATGGGCTTATGGCAAGTGACTCTGTAAGCGTTAGGTGATTCCCTATGATGTGGATCATGGTGGATAGGTTTTCTCTCACAAAGAAGTTGACGTGCGTTGGCGCACTGAGCTAATACTTTGCAACATATCCCCAAACACCAACTGGCCGTGGCATTTAAGAGAGACCAGCACATGCTTTCTACATATCTCATTTCTAAAACTCTTTGCTAAAGCTACAAATAAGACAACCCCACCTGCCAGGAAGGCCAACCAACCGGTCAAGAAGATAATTTACGGTTAATGTAAACCTACTCAGCAGGATTACCAGCACATTTATACACTTACATGCATGCATGAGTGGCAGATGATGCTAATGGACATTAAAAGGAGGTCTGCATGATGAATGATGGTAATTAATGATTAAAGCATTACACAACACATTTCCAAGGGAGTGTCATGTTAGTGTCACTAAGTTAAGATCCATCAGCCTGCAGTTAAAGAGGTTCTGGGGCTTTTCAAGTCGCTAATAGAAAAGAAAAGGTTTTTTTTTAGTCTTGTGTCTTTACCGTTCACTTATGTGAGGGAATAAGAATAGCTACCACAATATAAAATACATTCCCACTTTTCTGAAAGCTTTATTTTTTCCTAGCTGCTAACAAATCATGCATTTCATCTTCTACAAGAATGCTCCATAAAAAATTGTCCCTGGGAGTAAGACATGATTTTTAGTATGGGTAATTAGTCTTAATAACTAAATCTGTTGGCTCAGCAGGTCTGAGGGTGAGCCTGCTTGTCGTCCTCTTCTCCATGGCTCTGCTTCATGGTAAAAGGGTTGAGAAGGGAGATTCTGTGATCATCATCTTCTGCTAAGTAAAGTAATTGTTTTCATACTTTTAACCCTCCCTCCCACAGACCTAACCCGCAATGTGGGCATGCTGGTGGATGCTCCAGAGGCAGGATTTCATATTTGTCATTGTTTGAGGATAATGCTTGGTGCTCTATGTTCTTCTCTACAAATCTCTCAGAGCTTTAATATCATAGAGCTTTACACAAATGTCTCTGCTTATAGACAAGGTGCTGGATTCTCAACAGTGCCAGATCAGGGGAAGGGAGCACAGCACGACACCAAGGAGCTAGTTGCTGCTTCCTGATCCTACGGCATCAGGCCCCCAGCACAAATCAGAGCTGGTGAGGAGCAGCTCTAATTTACACACTGGCATCAGCTATGCTCCCTGTTCTTCTTTCTGCTTCCATCTTCAACACTAATGCAAAGTGGGCTGGAGACTCTGGCCCTTGGGATCTTTTATAAAAAACCTCCACTGTTACTAATGCTGGATCAGTTCCACCAGCAGTAGCACTGCTGGGACCCTTCAGCAGACAAGGCTCCTGTAGCTTCCAGTGTTTTTAAAATCACACTGGTGAGTAGATTTGCTCGGAGGAGGTTGCGAATGCATGGTGTTGAAGATACAGGCAACTGAAAGAAACTGCACTAGAGCTTCCAATGTTGCTAATCCCATGGATTTCAACTGATGTTTGCAACAGTGGGATCTTTTTTATTTTTTTGTAAACTATCATCCCTCATAAAGACAGGTTTAGGAGTCCTTAGTCCCAGCCCCCTACATTAGCCAAAAAACACACTGTATCTTTAACCTAGAACATGGTGGAATAACATCACCACCTCTGCTAATCTGAGTTAAAGTAGGTGTCTCTGTGGTACGCAGCACAGGTATTGGAAAAGTTTGTCTTTTCTTAAATTGCCTTGGCTTTGTGTTCAGAATGCTTCCCCATGTTAAATTTACACAGTCTCTTTTAAAAATAATCGATTTAATTTAAAAACTCAAATGGATTCCAGAACCATGGTGTGCAGTTGCAGAAAAGGATCACAAATAGGAATGGGATTTCTAGACTCTGGTTAATCAAATTAATTTCATGTCACCAGGGAAAAAGACTGTAGATCGGCCACTAGAAATGTATGTATATTTCAGTTCTCAAATCTAACAGGGTGCTCTCAGGGCCTGGGAGGCAGTCAGATAGGAAAGAGTGAGGAACCTGAAGTTATCACTTGATCCTTATCAATACCATTAACACTGAGTTCCAAAGCAGGCCTTTGTCTAGCTAAGCCCAGTAATTCCTTCTACTGAAAACCACAAAATTGCCTTTTCTGAACCAGTGCACAAGCAAAATTATTCCTTCTCCCCTGGACTGGTCATAGTGTTGTTATCTATGAATGGGAGGTAGTGCTCCATTCAAGGGACCATAGGAAAGAGATAGAGAGAGCAAGGACCCAACTAAACCTTTCCACACATGAGATAAGCAGACACCTGATTCTCTTGGCTTCCCATGTTAAAAAGCAAGGAAAGGCTGCTGAAATGTGTTCAGGGAGAAAGACATTTTTACCTTTATCTGATTTTTCCTGGAGGTGGGGAAGTTGAGCTAAAGGAAGTCAACAAACGCTGGAGGATAAAGGGAATTTTAGCTGGGGAGGGACTGGTCTAGTCCTTAGAGGATAAGACTGGCACTCAAAATTCCTGGGTTCTATTTTGTGCTTTGCCACTGACTGGTTCTGTAGCTTTGGGCAAAACACTTAGGCTCCAATTCAGGAAGCATCCCTCTTCCAGACAGCACTTAAGCATGTGCTTAAAAACTTTCCTAAATTGGAGCTTTAGCCATCCCAAGCCCAGTACCACATATCTGATGGCTTAATTCACCTCACTATAATTCCTAAACAAATATGTAGCTAGATTAGACAGATCCTGGAAAAGGTTACTCAAATAGCCCTTACTCAGGCAAATAGAACCAGTGAAGTCAACTGGCTTATTCACATGAGTGTGTAAACTACTTACCCAAGTTAAGGTTAAGCTAAGATCAGGATCTTAAAAATATTACCATTATCTCCCCAAGTTAGTGACTCTTTCTATATTTGAGCTAAAAATCTGAGCTCTTTTTAGGCTCTTAGTGTAGCTCTAAAAAAAATCCTGGCACCTTTCATTTGCAAACACTACTGATTCCACTCCAGTAGCAGGTGCACTTGTGTCCTGGCTGCTCGTATATTGAACTCTATTGTCAACAATTCTGTTGTTAGAAACCAAATGCTAAGTAGCATGATACTGCTGGAAATGCTGCCAGAGATGAAAGGCATTTAGTCCTGTAGCCAAAAGATCATGCTCCCACCTCCCTACCCCCAGTCACTGGAAAGACTAGATGTGCAAGGGCAGCCTCAACATACAAGGTAAATAGCGAGTATGTAACTAAAGCCAATCTTTGGAGGTCCTTGCAATGGTGTCTCCAAAAGGACAGTTCATCTGTAAATGAAAGTTATTTACAAAAGGCATTTCAAAAGTACCTTACAGATAATCTCTGCATTTCAAATGTAGGTGGAAAGAGGCAGACCTAAAGGGTGGTGGGCTGCTAGTTATGTGGAGCCAGCCCACAATACAAATGCTGTCGGATATTTGACCACAACATAGGTGCAGCCTGGTGCGGGAAGTGCATAGCTGGCACGTTTCCAACAGGCCGTATCTCCTCCATTTGAGACTGATGTATTAAGTCTTCACAGACACAGAGGTCAATGGGTCTCCTTACCTCCAGCAAGCTTGCCCATATTGTTCTTAGGAAGATCTTTTTAAAAAGGAGAGAGAGAAAGAATAGCTGGTTTCAAATGGTACTGCAAGCAATATTTTTCCTTAGTAAGAAGAAATAGAACCAGGTGGTAGGTGCTCAAAAACTCTGGCAATCGGTGTCATAAAAAGCCAATAAATTAGATTAAAAGTATCCTAAATCTCAGTGACAGTTGTAAATGTAGAGTAACACCATGGCGTTCAATAGAGTTGCTCTAAATTTATGTTGGTATGGCTGAGATCAGAACCTGCCATGAAAAATGATAGTAAGAAGTTACTATTTTTTAAAATGGAAATACAGCACCAGAGCTCAAAGCATAGCACTGGCAAGCAAAGCCTTCTCAGTCCACAGGTCACTGGCCCTGATTTGGGAAAACACTTAAGAATGTGTCTTCTTTTAAGGACTGGGGAGAAAAAAAGACAAGGACAATGGCACTTGTCCAAGCGTCACACACAAGATAGAGTCTGGCCACTTGACACCTGGATGAGATGCTGCTCTCAATAGATTGTGCAGATGTTCAAATATGATTATACATGCTCTGTATGCTCCACTGGGCTCTTTGTGCACGGTTCCTCCTCTGTGGAGTTCAAGTACATTCCTGGGTATTTAGGGCTCTGCTTTCCTTCTGGAAGCTCAGATGCCCAACTGGACTCCTTGGGCATGGCTTCTTGGCTGGTTAAAAAAAATAAATGCCAGCATCTTCTAGACCTACCCACTCCTGGCACCAAAATGAACAATCAAAGAGTAGATTGTGTAAGCTCACAATACTTCTCCATTTTTACTCATTTTCATGATCAGTGAAACAGTTAACAATTTTGACATTGGAAGTATCATTTCGTTCATCTGAGTTAACACCCATTGAAATGCATGGCGCAGTTTGCAGCATTCATTCTTAGAGTTATTGTTTCAGGCTTTCTACGAACTCAAGCCAACGTTGTGGCATCAGTTACACTCAGTTCACTGTGCAAGAAGATCTGTTGGAAGAGATGCAACATTGTACAGCCATGTACCAACCCAAACTGAACCTTGCTTAAGACCATCCTTATTCAGCAAGACACTTGAGCATGTATTTCACTCTAACTGAATTGAGGCCATTATGCTTACCTAGAGAGGTATGACAGTAGTCAAATTTCCATGTCCATTGACCTTCTGGCTACTCTGCTCGCTCCCAATAAGGATGCCAATTGTGATGGTAGATTTTGTGATCTGGGCACTTGAAACCATTGATTCCTTTTAATGAGGCCTCTGAAAAGCCATCAGATGGAAATTTTTGATCACTACAATTCCAAGTTCACGTTCCAATTGGTGACCCAATAATTATATTGCACACTTATCTAGCATCTTTTATCTGAGGATTTCAAAGCACTTTTAAAGTATTCATTAATTAATTTCACCTGGAGGTGAAGGACTCCATATCCTGTTACTACCTCCCTGAGCCATCCAGAATGTTGTATCAAAGAAAGAATTAACAATGGGACAGATATGAGCTGGATGACAGCAAGCTTCTCTAATTAATTTACAGGCTACATCAATCTGTTTCTAACAAAAGAGTCAGCATGCTTCACCTGTTAAAGCCCATGTCCAGTTCTAATAAAATTAGGAGAACAATGAGTAAACCAGACTCGAGCACTTCCTTTGCTTTGGTCAGTGACATGAAATACACTCACTACTCTTTGCTTTCAGTTGCTTAGATGGTTAGCTTAGTGTTTAGGACCCCAGAGAAATTGGAGATGCTCCTAAGGGAGCATGGAGAAAAGCACAGCAATTATGTGCTAGAGGATCAGTACAGTTAAGAAAAATATCCTGAACATGAAAGAGCTGCATCTCTTGTGATTTTTTAATTTCTGTCTAGGTATTGTTAACATAGCCATAACTATAGTTGAGGCAGAAAACCATCACGAAGCCAGATGGTTTTGGCAATCAAGGACGGCTGATTTACAGAGACCAACAACATTAAAAATAAGACACTTCAAAATTCACTGTGTCCTCTAGGATCAACCCCACTGAGTAACAGAGAGAGAGGGAGAGAGAGGAGTGAGTGAGTGTGTGTGTGTAAATTTTTTTTAAGGGCCAGGACTGCATTTTGAGCATCTTGAATGAGTGAACTTGTACTCTATCAGAAAGGTCACAAGCAACATTATTTTCATTAGACTGACAATAAGAGCTCAGATTTGACATATGACTTCACTGTCAAAGATGTTAATTAATCCCATAGAGGTAATATTCAGGCAAACACACATAGCTTTTCTTTTGATTTACTAGAAACTGTATTAATTTACAAGGATAAACACAGAACTCATTAATTTCAGATCATGCAGGTTAGCTACACTGAATTACACCTGTTCCTCAGCTCCAATACAAAACAGAAAGGCAATAAGAAACCTGAAAAGAATTAAAATACTGCCTTTTTATTTAATGCAGGAATTGTCTATAACAAGCAATTTTCCGAAGCCTATTGCTCTTGCATAATATACCATATGAACATGCAGAGGGTGGGGTCCCTACAGCCCAATTCTTGTAATTCATTGAAGTGGAAACAGTTAAGAACAAATGGAAAGCAGAGATCAATTGCTCCCACTGGCGATGTCACCAATTATGAATTTTGTGGAATTAAAATGAATTTACCATCCGGCTGCGCTATTATGGTTACATTGTGTAACATTATGAAACACACATTCATCTCCTCTATAAGATTAGCTGAAATGAATGTACGATTTTTTGCCATTTGAAATACCATACATGGTAATGGTGCTGGATGGGTGTCCCAAGCTCAATTTTTTAACTACTTATGAGGCAGCTGCCACTTGTGTTTAGGAAGCAAATGCTACAAAAAGGAAAAACTCCATCAGCCCCATGTCAGTAACATCTGGTGTAGTCAGCGATAGATACTAAGAAACCTGAGGGCCCCATTCTCTACTCAGGCCAATCTAAAACCAACGTGCTACTCCATTGACTTCAGTGGAGTTGCTCCCAGTTTACACTGTTGTAAGCAAGATTAAAATTTGGCCCTGAATGTCAGCGTCCCAGGTAACTTAGATTGCAAACAGGAACAACATGTCTTTAGAGTACATGGAAGGAAAAATGCTTTTTGAAGACCTTATGCATCCAAAAATTACCAGGGCAATGCTTGGGAAATGAAGCCAAGGAGGAAGTGAATAAACCTGCTTCATAGTACAAAAGACAACCTGGGAATCAGTGCACTGGTCAGAGATGTCACTTGAACCCATTGCAAAGATTTTTGTACCTCCAGCTTGAAGTTAACATGGGGAAAGGACTGGTTACCCAGGTCACTACCTCCTAGCAAGCAGAACCCATTTCTAGAAGTACAGTGTAGACAGCTTAAGTCACATGGCTGCTCTTATGTGATGTCCATTTCAGGTAAATATTAGTTTTTCTAGAGCAGGAAATTGCAAGGAAGCAGGGACAGAGATATACCAAGGAAGGAAGAGTAGATGTAAATGGAGGAAGTAAAGGTAGTTTAGCCAAATAGAAGGGAAAACTTGAAGAGCAGGTCTGGAGTGGGGAGTTGAGGGGGTCGGATAAGAACTAAAGCAGATCAAGGAAGAAAGGGAAGCTTTAGCCAGGTCTATACTACCACTTACTTCGGTATAACTGAGGCCTTGTCTACAGTGCCACTTTATAGCGCTGCAACTTTCTCGCTCAGGGGTGTGAAAAAACACGCCCCTGAGTGTTGCAAGTTTCAGCGCGGTAAAGTGGCAGTGTAGACAGTACACCAGCACTGGGAGCCGCGCTCCCAGAGCTGGTAGCTACTCCCCTCGTGGAGGTAGGTTTTTTACAGCACTGGGAGAGCTCTCTCCCAGCACTGGTGCTGCAACTACACAGCCATGTTAAAGCGCTGCCGTGTTGCTAGTGAAGACACACCCTCACATAGCTCAGGGGTGTGAACCAGTGACCTAAGCGCTGGAGTGCACAATTCTATGTCAGTAGGAGAGCTCCCGCGGACATAGCTACCGCCTCTCGCAGAGGTGGATTTATTATGCTGATGGGAGAGCTCTCTCCCATTGGCATAGAGCATCTTCACCAGAAGCACTACAATAGACTAGCCCTTAGGCAGTGGGGACACAGGTCGTAGAAGGACAGGGAGCCTGAAAGGTCCAGATAACATGGCAGAAGTGACTTTCAGTAAAGCCTAAGAAAGTGATAGAATATGGCATAAAGGAAACCTCTATGTTTGGGGAAATGGCTTTTCTCCAGACAACTCCAATTCATCTTAAGAGGAATTGACTGCACTACTCTCTCAGATACTGGGATTCAATGAATTATGTTTCCATGCCAGAAATATGAATTCACTGGCTGATCCTTAGGAGTATTAAGATTCTACTTCCAGAAACATTTGCAGTGTTGGTTAGCGATGTTGGTGCCAGGATATTAGAGAAAAGGTGGGTGAGGTGATATCTTTTATTGGACCAACTTCTGTTGGTGAGAGAGACAAACTTTCAAGCTTTGTGTAAGCTTGAAAGCTTGTCTCTCTCACCAAAAGAATTTGGTCCAATAAAAGATATTACCTTACCCAACTTGCCTCTCTACTTCCAGAAACGGCAAGGTAAAGTGGAGCTCCTGGTGCACAAATGTAGTTTGTAGGGATTTTTAGTTGAATTGCTGGGCAAACCTTGAAAGGGAATGAGTCTTCATTTTGGGTCAGATAATCACCCCATGGTCAGCGTCCTTGTCTGCATTCTTTGGATCTGCAATTTGAGTCTGGATGCCTTCTAAGATCAGGCTTTCTCACAAAATTTCTGCCCCATCCCTTCAATTTCTATTGCTATTCTTATTTTGTATCACTGTAGCAACAGAGATTGAGATTATTCTAAATGCAGGGTCAGAGACAGTCCATGTCCCATAGAGCTTACAATCGAAATAGACAGGAGACACTGAGATCTTGCCCAAGGTCAAGAAAATCAGTAGCAGAGCCAGATATAGAACCACATCTAACTGCCAGTACTATACCCGGTCCACTAGACCAGGGGTTCTCAAACTTCATTGCACTGTGACACCCTCTGACAACAAAAATTACCACATGACTCCAGGAATCAGCCCAAGTTCCACCGCCCTAGGTGTGGGGGGCAAAGCCTAAGCCTTACCACCCCGGGCGGGGAAGGGGTCAAAGCCCAAGCCCAAGGACTTCAGCCCCAGCCAGGGGGGGGGGCCTGTAACCTGATCCCCACCGCCCAGGGCTGCAGGGCTCAAGCTTTAGCCCTGGGCCCCAGCAAGTCTAAGACAGCCCTGGCAAACCCATTAAAATGGGGTTGTGACCCACTTTGGGGTCCCGACCCACAGTTTGAGAACTGCTGCACTAGACCATACTGCATTCTAGTTCTGGTCAGAATCAGGAAATACAGAAGTATGCAAGAGTGAAAAAAATAGCTGAACTTTTCTAAACTTCTAAAAAGCTTTGTTTTGGTTCCAGTGATAGGTGAACCAGTCATGATTCTAAGTCACAACTTAAGATACTGTGAAGCATTGGGTAGTGTAGCATATATCTATGTACCACTGCCTTCTACTGGGCGGAATCAGATCTGTTCCACTGTCAGATAAGCCCTATTGTCACAAATCTGTGCGCCACAGATAACACACAGAATTACTACATAAAGTACATACCTATTCATAGGGAGCAGAGAACAGAACCCCAATGATTCAGCTCCAAAATTACAGGTCTTGCTCCCTTGAGATAAAGGGGATCTCCTGTGGCCGAACCTAGCAGCAGATCTCTTATATTCTGTGTGGGCAGCTACTAGAAGACATCATGTTCATATGCACACACACACACCCTCCCCAATACTATATGTTACAGTATTCTGCTAAGAGATGAAGTAGTTTCTCCTTTGGCTGAAGCAGCAGGAGGCCTTGAGAGGGAGAATCTGAGTCCTATACTTGCTGATACAAGAAGTTCCAAGCGGGCACTGTCTGTAGCCTAGGGAGAAGTGTGAAGGCCCTAGGTAGCTATGGATTTCTCACAGTACTATAGTCTCAATTGTAAAATTACTGCTTTCTCTAGGACTTACAAGAATTAATGCTAGCTGGCTCGCACCAATAGAGGAATCTAGGAGTGTTTCCAGAACATGAACCGTCAGAGGATGAGGCTCTAGAACAGCCTTCCAATAGGAATTGTGTGAGCAAACAGCCTAACTTGTTTTCCTATGGAGATGGTTAAGTTTATGAACAGCATTATATGATGGGGCTGCTTGTGACAGCAGAGGACTAGCCTCGATGAGCCAGGATTCCCCTTCAGTACCAGGTTTCTAATACCAGATTGCATCACCAGCCTGTCTAGTCTAGGGGAGTAGCCACCAGTCCCTGCTAATACAGAATGGACAGCCTTCACTTGGTGGTTGTTGTTTTAAACAGCAGCCTTGCAAAAAACTAGCCTGTCCACTAAGGTGCTGCAGGCCCACGTGAGGTCTCTTCAGAAATGTGCTCCGATAAGACCCAATCCAGCCAGTTACTGAGGAAATTCTTTCTGTGAGACACTGAGAGCCCCTGACTCCCAACTGAAGGTATATCGCAGAAGCCTTGACACATTCGGACATGTGGAGGACACCCATTATTTCAGCCATCTGAAAGGAAGCCTGATTGATATAAGACACCCACAGGGGCAGTTGGAAATGGCTGCAGCCCGAGCGCTGACACAGGAAGGTCAGAGGGAGGTGGAGAGAATCATGCTATGTCAGATTTAGAAAATAAATAACCCCTCCCCTTCCAAGGGCTTTTAAAGTGACCTACACATCACTTGTGTAACATGCTCTGTGGTGAGGGACCAGAGGAATGGGTGCAGCAGCCACTCCACGCAGAAAGAGAAAAACATAACAGAGAGACCCAATTTTTGTACTGGGGCAGAGCAGCCAAATATAATATTTGAGGCTGCAGATTAGCTTTTTTTGTTTTGTTTTGTTTTTTTGGCCACACTTTTGAAATGTTAAGCAGCTCTCATCAATTAAGAAATTTTTGAAATACAAATATCCCATTAAAGCACATCAGTGTCCTTCAGTTCACCAGATGCATGGAGTAAAAGACCCATTGCATTCCAGCAGTTAGTGAACATAGTTAAAGAACCATTTTTCATGGTGGGGGTAAAGAGGGAGAGGGTGGGAAAATTACAAAAACAATCCTATAATATACATTTTCTGCCTAGAAAACCTAGTTTCAGAGTCAGTATTTCTAGAAATGTAAGTACTGAAACTGCACTTTAGTTGTCAGTAAATTCATTATCACATTAACTAGAACTAAATTATTAAACCTTAATGATGTAGGTTCTCAAAATGTGTTGGGCTTTATTTTCCCCACACAGAATCAATGTTAAACATTAGTAGTATAAATTAAGTAATACTTTACCATGGCATGCTGCTGCTTTGAATTGAGTTACCCTAGGAAGATGTATATTCATGGCTACAGGCTCCTTTTGGCCTCCTAGCGAGGATGATATAGTTTATTGTAACAAAAGAGCAGTAGACCTGTAATGACTTAAATGATATATACATTTTTGCCAGTAAAAATGTACAAGTGAAGACCTTTCTGCTTAAGGGAATGAGAAACAAGCACAATCTTGTACTATAAACATAATTTCCATGAAAGCCTGGGGGAGCATCTCCCTTTCCACTGTTTAGAAGCATGGCGCTTATCAGAAAACATTTTAGGATGGTTAAATTAATAGAACATAGACTCAGGCAAAATTTAGAAGGATAATTTTTCGACAAGATTTTGGCTTTAATTCTTGTGGGGGTTTTTTGTTTGTTTAATCTGAATTGTACAAAGGAGAAGCTAAGTAACTTTATAGTAACTCTCTCAATGCAATGTTAGGGGTCTTACAGAGGGCAAATATTTACATTGCAAAGTTACCATTTCAAGTGTCACATGTCAATGGGATTTTATTTTTTTGCCATTTCTTCTGCTCATCCAGAGAATGTCTCTATGTCAATGAGTGGTATGTATGATGGTCTCAATAATTTCATTCCAATCAGCCCCTTGCAATGATGATATTTGATCTCGGAAAAGCAATGTAAAATAATTACTTCTATTTTTTGCCCTTAGAGCTGCATAATCTATACCATAAGCTCATTCTGAATGTCTATGGAGACTGAGTCAAGATGCTAGATCATCACTAGTATAGGAGTTGCTGAGAAGAACAAATTCAAGATAGCAACAAGCTAGCCTGCTACGGATCCCTAACCTGAAGCAGCTGTGGAAGCAGAGCAAGGCCTGACAGGGATTTAAAGGGGATTTCAAATGCAAACAGTCTCTGTTAGCAAGAGTCAGGCTAACTGTAACCCTAATAACGCGAAACTTGTAGAAGCGAGGACTGTGTGAGGCGAGAGGCAAAGAACTGTGTGAGAAGTTGTTGCGACCTTGTGTAGATAATATGGAATGTAGACTAGAATCTAAATAAGTGAGAAAAATAAGATATCAGGATGACCTATGTATAAACAAAATGCAGCTGTTGTTTATTATTGTATGTAACAAAAGGTATAAATGCTTTCTGTAATTGTTTACCTGTAGAGAGACCTGTATAGTTCTCTCCCTCCACGCAATTGCTAGAGATAATAAAGTATCTGACTTTGCTGCATCCAACCAAAGAGTGAGAACTGTGTTTTTCTCCGACACAGCAAACTATGTCATCGCAGTGAGACGTGCAGACTCTTGAAAAATGTAGCATCAGTGGCTGTAAACTAGAGGTGGAAATTTGGAGGCCTAAAGCACAGCACAAACCCAGAGACAAGAGACTGCACAACCGATATGACAGAGAGTCGCTTTCTACCACACTGTTTGAAAGATGAGGATGTGCTAGAAAGATAACTCCTCAAATGATCAAGAGTTATAAGTGATGTCACATCAAAAAGCGATGATGAAAAACTGCACCTGAAAGAAGATCCACAGTGGAAAGAGCATTGTGCTACATTCCAACATGAACAAATGGACATAGGATACAACCCTGAAGAGAATGTAGCCCAATTCTGGGCAGATAATATCTCCCTCTGACAGACACCCAAGGGACCTGTCTTTCTTATACTTTGGTAACACTTATACAAGTTATGTGGCCAATTAAGTCTCATTGAATTCTATCTTTTGACTTAGAAAAGATCTGAAAAGGTGGCTTGTCTCCTACTTTCCATTCAGGCTGATGAATTAATAAAATGTAGCCCAATCCTGCCCCCACTAAATTCAGAATCAGAACATCAAAGGGAGCAGGATAGGACTAGAGTTCTAGACGTTATCCTTTCTAGATCACAGCACCATACCATAACCATCATCCCACCACTGTATACAGATGACCTCACTTTCTCTTTCCATTCTGGGATTCTGTATCACCACTGGGCCTGTCCATGTCAAACCTCCATTTCCCACTTAAATGGGGATATGTCCCCAAGTTTTTATTGTGAAAATAAAATGAGGCAAAGTTAGAGGTGCCCTAAATAATGGCACAAGTTACACATTAGTAAGCTGGTATCCATCTGATTGGTAAAAGATAGAAGATGATGTTATAGTTGGAAAAGCTTAAAAAGGAGATATCAGCTAAAGCCAGGGGTCTGCATTTCCTGCTACAAACTTTACACTTCTGCCCCATTAGTGTGTAAATCAGACCAACTTACACTCACTCATGCTCAAATTACTAGCGTTAAACTAACACCACCACTTCTGAATTTGGCCCAGTGTCTTTAATCATTCTGCCATGTTGCTCCTCATCTTCTCTCTACTCTCACACCTACAAAACATGTAAGAATGGAACCAACTTACAAAGCTGTTTTGACAAGGGGATACAAGACTTGTCCTTAGCCATCACCCATAAGTTCGGGGGGGGGTGAAGAGAGCCTAGTGAAGCTGCCAAACTTATTTTAGTTTTCCCAACATGCCACATTTCAAATTCCAATTTTCAAGTCACCTTTCTCTTGGAAGGCATTCAATTTTTTCAGAAATGGGCTCATTTGGACTAACTAAGGGACCTGTTTTCAAGCACAATGTGGTGAAATTCCCAGGGAAATGGATTCATTAGCAATTATATAATTCAAGGTGAATATGCTTGTATTGTGACTGCTATAGCTTCACTTTTCATTGCAAAGGATTCACAGACCTCCACTAATAACAAATATTTTCAGCAATAGCTAAACAGTAACATCTAAAAGTAGTTGCAGTAGAGTTAGGGCCAGATCCTCAGCTGGGCTAAACTGGCCAATGGTACTACATCAATCTACATCAGCTGAGGACATAGCCTTGTGTTTTACAGCTGTCCATTACAGGATTCAGAGGTGGGACAGTCTCTCCAGTTGGTGAAACCCACTGGCCAGGAGCAGAAGAGCCTCAGAGAAACAGGCTATGCAATGAAACCTTTCGTCTCACTGGTTTAAAATGACAGAGTAAGCACTTTTAAAAATGGCATCTACAATCATGTTAGTCTGAGTTCACGTCCTCCAATAGAAAAGGTGCCTTCAGTCGTCATAAATCCTATCCTGCTAATTTACATTCCTGTTTGAAATCAACAGACTAAAGAGTTTAGGACCTGAAGAAAGAGGATTGCATTTGACACTGGTATGGGAAAACATCTTGTCTACATGAAACAGTATCACTATGATGTCTATTATTCATGCTGTATGGGTAGGATGGTAAATACACACGGAATCCCTTATTATCTCCGTCATGTGCAAGGTTTTCACTCTCTTTGGAAGCAGAACTGCCGATCCCTTGTGCCATTAGATGGCCTGTCTGACTGGGAGGACTAACCAGAGGATGCCCTGCAGCCCAGGGTGCTGGACCAATTTTTATAGAGGGGATGCTAGAGCTGTTGAAACAAACTGTAAACCTGGTATATAATGGAAACCACTTCAAGCCAGGGGGTGCGGTAGCACCCCCAGCACCCCAGTTCCAGCACCTACGCCCGGAGAATGCCAACAGAACATAAGCAATTTATGGTACAACTACCCATATCCAAATGTCCAGGAGCAGGAAACATTTAATGCAGAACTAGGTGG
The DNA here is from genome assembly GCF_027887155.1 of Malaclemys terrapin pileata. NCBI lineage: Eukaryota > Metazoa > Chordata > Testudines > Emydidae > Malaclemys > Malaclemys terrapin. The sequence goes on along the minus strand of NC_071511.1, from coordinate 64,549,478 downwards.
CTTTATATTAGGTGACAAGTTTCACCCCAGTGGAGCTTTGTTTTTTATGTTGCAAGTATCATTTCACAAGAGGCTCAAAAGCAACGGAATCTTTAAGTTGCTAAGTAGTTTTCTAAGGCTATAAGAAAATTAAAGGTCCAACCCTGCATCCCTTACTTATGTATGTCACTCCTTAGAAGTCCATGGGATGAATTGTGCAAGGACTATTCCCATGAGGAAGGGTTGCAGGATTAGAGCTTTAAGGAAAATGATAGTGTCTGAAACTTTTACTAGAGATTGATCCAAACACCTTCCAGTGTAATCATTTCTGAAAGACAAAGCCAAAAGTTTGGGCCCGAAATTATATGGTAGTGCCCTTTTAAGGTTTGGGTAAAAAATAAAAAGTACATTATGAGACTTAATAGACTACACTCTACATAATGATTTATGATAGGAGGTTGTTAGGCCATTGAGATACTGCACGGTTCCACTTGGAAAAGCAACTAACAATTGCTTCATAGGAGTTCCAGGTTTATGGTGTTTCAGTGAATCTAGATCTAATTTGTCAAGGTCAAGATTTTCACAAGTGACTAGTACTTTTCTGGGCCCAACTTGGGACACCTTAGAAAACCTGTGATTTAAGAGGGTGGGTGCTCCCTACTTTCTGTAAAATATGTCTCTTTAAAAACATCTCACATTGGGCAGCCAAAAACCAAAGGACCCAAAAATACTAGTTATAAATCTATGCCAAGGTTTTCAAAAGTAAGTAAAAAGATGATTTTCCCCCCTAGGTGCCAGCCCTGCACATTCAGCCTGGCATTTTGGAGTCAAGATGATCTCTATCTGACTCGCATACAACCACCAGTAATAATTCTGCAGGGTCAAATGCTGCCTTCAGCTACACCTGTGCATCTTAACGAACTGTGCCTTCAGTTATGCCTGTGTACTCTAAAGTGGAAGGCAGATAATGCTAAAAAAATGGCCTTATTTAAGTGATAGATTAACCCACTTTTACACTAAAACCCATTTTTAAAGAAAAAAAGTTTGTATGCCTCTTTAAGAACCTTGCATCAACAACTAAAGTTAGTGTAAGTCACACCCAAAACACACTGGTAAAGAATCTCAACTGCAGTTTCTATACCATGATCTCCAATGTAATTGCTGTAGTTGGTAAGACATAAAATAAAAACAAAACTGGATTTCCATTTAAATAGTATACTTGCAACTGGAATTATTTGTATTTATCCATTTCCTCTTGGGTTTCATTTCTGACTCAGGGGATCTTTAGCTCATGTAACCCTTGTGCAACATTTTTATGACATTGCAATTCAGGTACATATTATAGTTTAGAGTTCAGGCTACATATTTTCCCATGGGAGTTAGTTTTCCACTCACATAGCTTTAAACTGATAGAATGCTATTCCCAGTGAAGTAGTAATAAGCTCCTTCCTTGACTCATTTGGTACAGTTTCTTATTGGTTAAAGCACAGCTCAGAGTCTATCTGTTCTACCCAATTGGTAAACTCAGAAAATGCAACTAACTGGTTCCTTGCTCTGGCTTGCAGAAAACTATCTAGAGGAACTCAGACATGGCCTGATTCTGATCTCACTTACATCAGGATAACTCCACTGACTTCAGTGGGGCTCCTAATGATTTACACTATTGTGAACAGCAGTAGAATCAGGCTCCAAATTTCCTGTATATCTTTAAATGCAATAGCAACACAATAGTGGCTCAGAAGACCACACCATTTCCATCCTCTTACAGGCTGGTTGTTGAATGGCAACAGATTGTTTTCTGCCTTACAGGAAGCAGATAAAATAAAGTACATGAAAAAGAATTTAAGTGCCTTTTTTAAAAAAAGTGTTTCTACTGCAGATTACAACACAGTGTTTCTCAAACTTCTTACTAGTGTGCACCACATCTTAATAGAGAGAGTGGACCGAATTCAGAAGTGAAGTAAATCAGACACCCCTTGTACTAACAATCTCGTACATTCATGTAAGATTCCATAGACCTCTCAACACCTGTTCTACCAATGTGTAAAGAAGTCTAGGTAGGTGTACGTTGCAATCAAAATATTATACACTCCCCCCCCCCATATTATTATCGATTATCTGTATTGCGATAATGCCAAAGAGCCTTTCTTGATCATAGACCAGGACGCCATTGTGTATAAACACAGAACAAATAGAGGGTTCCTTCCCCAAAGAGCTTCCAAACTAACTACCAGAGATGTGATGAACACAGACTGATGGGTGGACACAAGGAAACAATGACACAACACTGGTCAGTGTGCTAGACAAAGGTCTCAGCAAACCAGACACCTAAGCATTGTCAAGTTTCTTGCCAGTATCATGACAAAAAAGAGTTTTAAGGAAAGATTTAAGAAAAAAAACAGAGGAAAAAAAGTGGGCCTTTATGTGGAAATGTCAGTGTTTGATCAGCTCTCGCTGTGCCATCAGTCAGGAGTAACTCCCCTGCAATCAATGGAGTTATAATAGTGCAACATGCATGTAAATGAGCGTAGTATCAAACCCACAACATATAAGAAGTCTTAGGACCGAATGGAGGAGTTTGGCTAGTGAACATTTTAGCCGGTGAAACCCAAAAGGCTCAGATAAATGTGCAAATGTATTCAGATTATCCATATCCCTTTGCAGTTTCAGCATTACACTACTGTTTCGTTCAGTGTCCCCTCTTCGTCCTGTCCAAAATGAGATACTTACAGAGATTACAAAGTTAAACTGAATTTTTCATCCTCAAAAAAGGATTCAGGCTTGGTGCAGTTCGGTTACGGGAACCGAGATGTCCTCACTTCAACAGCAGTTTTGTTATAGGATAACTTTCAGTTTTTAATTAAGAGGGTGACATTATAAATAAACTCACACTGCAGTGTTAAAACTATAACAGTCTTTCAGGCTACTATTAGAGCCAAGCAGAATTTCATCAGGGACCTCTTCAAAGATCAGCTCCTTGAAAAGCAAACAGAAATTATCTTGTGTGATCTGGCTATTCGCAACAGCACAATTACATTACGCATGAATCGTGACTGGACCTAGTATGTGCAAATTGCAATGTGCTGTATTAGGGATTTTCAGTTTTATGGTAAGGTTGGGAACCTATTGGTGTTTTTATGTTAATGCACTGGTGTTCTGAATACTTATAACAACTTGTTACATTTCTTATTAATGGGATAGTGTAATGTATAGCGAATGAGATCAATAAAGTTTCCCATATCTATGCATTTAGAGTATTTAAAAATAAGACATAACATAGCTAGTCCATTTGGTTCACTTTTGGAGATGTGTTTCCTAAGCTATTTCACCTCCCTGTTTTGGGCGAGGGTTTTGCATAACTGAGATTTATTGTCTATTACAGTGAATACAGGAATTAACTCGTGCAAATAGAGAGGATGGGGCTCGGGGTTCTAGTCCCAGCTGAACCACTTATTTGATCTTGGCAAAGTCACTTTGGGGCCTGATTTTTAAAGGTATTTAGGCACCCAAAGATGCAGACAGGTACCTGGGGGGATTTTCAAATGTCCCTAACTCCCACTGATTTCAGTGTCCCTTTTCATCTCTATGGTCTTGAGATAAAATGAAAGGTGCTATGCACCACAGGCTAAATTGTGGGTTTAAACCACAAATGGATAGAGGCACATTGTCACAGGAAGGTAACATTATCATACCTCAGTGGACACAACACATAGCTCCCATGCATATCAACTTGGGCAGAGGAGAGAAGGGGTGTGGGGGTGGAGAGTGGGAGAATGAATCTAGAACCATGGTTAGCCCTAAATTTTGCTTTGTGTTGATCTACAAAAAGGGGGAAGGCTCTTCATGTATCCCCCACTCCTTCACCTTGCTGCACTAAGAGCAGGGCACTGCTCTTGGTCTGATAGAAGAGTTACTAATGTACAATAATGGAGTACATAGGACTCCATGTATGCACGTTAGTGAATTCTGTTATGCTGTTACTCTCAGCCTGTCCCTGGAAATGCTAAACACACTATACAAGGTCTAACTTATCCCTTCCCTGGGGTTTGGCTTTTTTAGTAACTCAACCAATTACAGAACTTAAAATGTAGTCTGAGCTGTCTCACCAGGCCGGGCTGTCTCTACCATTTCCTGCAGAATCTCCCTGTCTCTATCTCTGGTTCCCTGTGAGGAGGGACTCACACCCACTGCCTTCTACCTTCCACTGAGGTTAATAAGCTGCACCTGTCACAACGAGTCAGCAGCACTCAGTGCTTTATAAAAGCTAACATCTCGAATACTGACCTGGCCAAGAGGGCAGCTTACTGTAGCATTTGGCGCCTCCAACCAAGTGTGACCAAGACCATTTTGAGCATTTTCCACCCCACCACCGCAACGCAAAGTGCTAAGCATGAGTTAGACGTCTTCCTCAACAGAAAACGACTGAAACATGAGGCAAAACGGGTCTACCGTGCTGTCACACTAGACTGCTCTTTGATTTTCCATAACCATCTTAAAAACACTGCTGCCAAAGTCAGGACCAGGAATAATCTAATCAGCAAATAGCTGGTTCACCATAGGTGCAGGCGCACAGACACTTCACACGATGGCTCTGGTGTTGCGCTATTCCTCAGCGAAATACTGTGCCCCTGTGTGGTGTCGTTTGCCTCACACTAAACTGGTCAAGGTCAAATTGAACTTGACCATACGTACCATCACAGGCACCCTGCGCCCCACTCCTATCACATGGCTACCAGTTGTAAGCAACACAGCCCCTCCACACATGCATCACAGAGAGTCTACAGCCAGACTGGTGGAGAAGCTATGTGCCAATCCGGGTCTCCCACTGTACACAGATATTTTCAGTCAAAGCATGACTTATATTGAGGCATCCATGTGGTCTCAACTGCCAGATCAGAATCTGTCAGCAGCAACCCTACGGTGCAATGAGTAGTCGGCTAAAGACATTTGGTTTCCTTGTCACTGATCCGACTGTTCAGCCATCAGGATTTGGACCTGACACAACACCTTTCGACTCTGCTGACCAGGTTCCGAACTAGCCAAGGAATATGCGCAGCCAACCTCTACACACGGGGTCTGCATGACAACCCACTTTGTCACTGTGGCCTCTATCAGTCAATGGTGCATGTTGTCAACAAGTGTCAAATGACTGGATTTCATGGTGGCCTTAGAGCCCTTCATTGTGCTGATGAAGCTGCTGTCAGGTGGCTTGGCAAGTGCTGCAAGCGCTAGAAGAAGTAGTGGTTTATACAGGGATCTTCAAATACCTACTAGCAGGGTGGCTCAACATAACAGACTCTGCCCCACACAACCTCCATAAGGAATTATTGCAACTGTGTCTCTGTGCTCAGGGCAGTACAGGAACTCTTTGCTGGCTGTGCCTCTGGGGATTGCATAGTGTCCAAATGGCTGTGAGGAATGGAGGGGCTGGCAGAGGCATGTTTTGTTCCCTTCCCAACCCTACAGAGTCAGATGGCTGCACCATCCTAATGCACAGATCCTTTCAGAGCTCTGTTGCAAGTAATGAAGCTCCACTTCATCCCTGACCTACTATTCAGACCAGTGGCTAAATGCAACACTTTGTCCCTACATATTTTCCACAGCCCTCTGAAAGACATGCCCCCTCCAGTGTGGAATGGAACATTGCTATGAGGGTGATGTTTCTGTGCTTTAGTTCCTGCCGGGCACAAGATTAATTCAGGTATCAAGGCAATTTGCACTCTTTGCACCTGGCAGAGTGAATCTGGCTTTAGTTCTGTAGTTACTTTGTAGTAACCCAGGACAAATAATACATAAATTTAATGAATGTACAAAAGGAAGAGGGGACCATAGCGTTGGGAGAGAGGATGTTTGTGCTTCAGTGGAAACACTGACTGTACAGGATCTAATTTAGGGTGGTCTTAGCTGCTAATTGTACTGCTGGAAAACTGATCAGTGGCTCTAGAATTGAAAATCACTGGTCGTGGGGAAGGAGTATATCCCCATAATATTAGGATCGACATGCAATGCCTTTGCTCGGACCAATTCATGCTTTTGAATGTGTGGTGGATAGGGGGCAGCATGACCCCTTCCACCTATGGTTAGTAGCACTTTTTCTGCTTGGTGCTAGTGCCATTTGTTTGGCATGCAAACATTTTACTTACTCTGTGTGCCAGATTTGTTTCAAGCAGTTGGGCATGGAAACACTAAACTATGCAGATAAATTGCAAAAGATGAATGAGCCTCTGCACTCCAATATAATTTATATGCAATAATACATGTTATTTATCCACTCTGAAGGCTCTGTGAGCCAAAACATCACCATTTTGTCTATTTTCAGAATGTATAAATAAGACATAGTATTGTAGAGAAATTATATTGGAGTGCAAAGGCTCATTTATCTTTTGAAATTTACTTGCATATCCTTTACACTAGGAAAAAAAACCACCATGTAGAATTTACACAGAAATAAAATGATGAAAGGTGTTACAAAAAATTAAGATGGTATAGTAACACACTCAAATTAAGTAATTCAACTTCTTCCCTATTCATTAACTCCCACAATAACCAACACAATTTTCCCCAATTTAACAATCCAAATAGAGAAGGCATGATCCAAAAAGCAGAAGTCAATTTAGCTGAAAACAAAGAGCTGATCTTGGATAGAGGACCAAATTTTTCTCTCATTGATTACTAAGCAAGAGATTTAGACCGAGCTGGATGAGCGACCGACTCAAAGGGGCGATTAGGAAAAAACAGAAAGCGTTTAAAGAGTGGAAGAGGGGAGGGATCAGTAAGGAAATGTACCTAAGTGAAGTCAGAGAATGTAGAGATAGAGTGAGAAAGGCCAAAGGCCGTGTAGAGTTGGACCTAGCGAGGGGAATTAAAAGCAATAGTAAGAGGTTTTACAGCCACATAAATAGGAAGAAAGCAAAGAAAGAAGAAGTGGGACCGCTGAAGTCTATTGCAGGAGAGGAGATTAAAGACAATCTAGGCATGGCGCAATATCTTAATGAATATTTTGCATCGGTGTTTAATGAGGCCAATGAAGGTATTAGGGATACTAGCACCACTATAGAGGGGCACTCGGGATGGAGGATTACCGTATCCGAGGTAGAAACAAAACTTGAACGCCTTAATGGGGCTAAGTCGGGAGGACCGGACGATCTGCATCCGAGAATATTGAAGGAATTGGCGCGGGAAATAGCAGGCCCGTTAGCGATAATATTTAATGAATCTGTAAACTCGGGGGTGGTCCCGTTAGACTGGAGAATAGCTAATGTGGTTCCTATTTTCAAGAAAGGGAAAAAAAGTGATCCGGGTAACTACAGGCCTGTTAGTCTAACATCTGTAGTGTGCAAGGTGTTAGAGAAAATTCTGAAAGAGTAACTAGTGGAGGACCTGGAGGGTAGTGGCAATTGCGATAAATTACAACATGGTTTTACGAAGGGCAGATCGTGCCAAACGAATCTGATCTCCTTCTTTGAGAAAGTAACGGATTTATTAGATAAGGGAAATGCGGTGGACCTAATATACCTGGATTTCAGTAAAGCGTTTGATACTGTACCCCATGAGGAATTATTGGTTAAACTGAAAAACATGGGGATCGATATGAAAATCCAGAAGTGGATAAGGAATTGGTTACTGGGGAGAATGCAGCGGGTTGTATTAAAGGGTGAACTGTCAGGTTGGAGGGAGGTTACTAGTGGAGTGCCTCAAGGTTCGGTTTTGGGACCCATTTTATTTAATCTATTTATAACTGACCTCGGAACCGATTGCAGGAGTGGGCTGATAAAATTTGCGGATGATACGAAGGTGGGAGGCGTTGTAAATTCGGAGGAGGACAGGGATATCCTGCAGGGAGACTTGAATGAGCTTGTGAATTGGAGTATCAGAAATAAGATGAAATTTAATAGTGAAAAGTGTAAGGTGATGCATTTGGGGATGACTAATAACAATTTTAGTTACAAGATGGGGACGCATTGGTTAGAAGTTACGGAAGAGGAGAAGGACCTAGGGGTTCTTGTAGACCGCAGGATGACTATGAGTCGACAATGTGATGTGGCGGTGAAAAAAGCCAATGCTGTCTTGGGATGCATTAGGCAAGGTATATCTAGTAGGGATAAGGAGGTCCTGCTTCCGTTGTACAAGGCGCTGGTGAGACCTCATTTGGAGTACTGTGTGCAGTTCTGGTCTCCCATGTTTAAAAAAGATGAACTCAAACTGGAACGGATGCAGAGAAGGGCCACTAGGATGATCAGAGGAATGGAAAAGCTGTCGTACGAAAGGAGACTAGAGGAGCTTGGGTTGTTTAGTCTGACAAAGCGAAGGCTGAGAGGGGATATGATTGCTATCTTTAAATATATTAGAGGGATTAATACAAGGGAGGGAGAAGAATTATTCCAGCTTAGTACTAACGTGGATACCAGAACGAATGGATACAAACTGGCCGTGGGGAAGTTCAGACTTGAAATTAGACGAAGGTTTCTGACCGTCAGAGGGGTGAAATATTGGAATGGCCTTCCGAGGGAAACGGTGGGGGCGACGGACCTGTCTGGTTTTAAGATAAAGTTAGATAAGTTTATGGAGGGAATGGTTTAATGGTAAAACATAGTAGTCAAGGAAAGCCAAGCAATGGTGGGTAAATAGTATAATGGCTAACGGGGTCGGGCTGGAGACTCTTGCCTATATGCTCGGGGTCTTACTGATCGCCACATTTGGGGTCGGGAAGGAATTTTCCTCCAGGGCAGATTGGCTGAGCCTCTGGAGGTTTTTCGCCTTCCTCCGCAGCATGGGGCAGGGATCTCTAGCAGGAGGGTCTCTGCCGATTGAAGTCACTAAAAACAGGATTGGGGACTTCAACAGCAGAGTCCAGGGAAGGGGTAGGGACGGTTTTATGGCCTGCAGCATGCAGGGGGTCAGACCAGATGATCATAATGGTCCCTTCTGACCTTAAAGTCTATGAGTCTAACTCCATGACCTTCCTCACATACGTAGATTTTCCCTTCCCCACTTTATATTGCCTAGTCCTTTGCCACATAATCTGTTGTGTCTTCTGTTCAATTATTACAGCCCAGATGCTCCAGTGCAGATCCTCAGCTGGTAGAATTTGTCATAATTCCATTGACTTGAATGAACTTATAGCCATTTACACCAGCTGAAGATTGTCTGTTCCAACTGTCCATTTCACTCACAAGCATCTCTGCACCTTCTTTCAAGTCGCCACCTGTGGATGGAATGCCCTCTCCTATTCCGGTCTGCCAAGCCCATGCCCTTAATTCATTTAAATCCCTCCTAAAAGCTCCCTAATTTCTCAACGGCTGCAGTTTGTGAGTCAGAAACATTCAGTATATTCTACTTCAGTAATTGAGCAGACCCATTAAGATGTGCATGTTGTTACTGAGCCTGAACCAAAAGCCACTGAAGTCAATGGAAACAGGAGTTTGTTGAATTGTGCATCTTTTAGTGCACTGTAGTAGTGACCACATAGGATGTTACTGCGTGGCAAGCCAGTACGCTGTAGATTTGCACTCTGGCTGGCTGCGCACTAAGATCCCGTGTAGATAAACCCAAACTCTAGTTGACTGCAGTGAGCCTTGGATCAGCTCCATTGACGTTACCAGCTAAGAATATTGTCATAAACCTCATCCTTCTTTGCTGTACCTCTTTCCTACGGCTTTTCACTCTCACTTGTTGTGTCAAAACTAAAACTGAGATTGTAAGAAGTTTAGAGATATGGATCAGTGATGGTCACATAAACACCACCCTATACCGGAAACCTACTGACCGCTATACGTACCTACATGCCTCCAGCTTCCATCCAAGACACATCATACGATCCATTGTCTACAGCCAAGCCCTAAGATACAACCGAATTTGCTCCAACCCCTCAGACAGAGACAAACACCTACAAGATCTTTATCAAGCATTCGTAAAACTACAATACCCACCTGGGGAAGTGAGGAAACAGATTGACAGAGCAAGACGGGTACCCAGAAATCACCTACTACAGGACAGGCCCAACAAGGACAATAACAGAACACCACTGGCCATCACATACAGCCCCCAGCTAAAACCTCTCCAGCGCATTATCCACGACCTACAACCTATCCTGGAAAATGATCCCTCACTCTCACAGACCTTGGGAGGCAGGCCAGTCCTTGCTTACAGACAACCCCCCAACCTGAAGCAAATACTCACCAGCAACTACACACCACACCACAGAAACACCAACCCAGGAACCTATCCCTGTAGCAAACCTCGTTGCCTACTCTGTCCCCATATCTACTCTGGCAACAGCATCAGAGGACCCAACCACATCAGCCACACCATCAGGGGCTCATTCACCTGCACATCCACTAATGTCATATATGCCATCATGTGCCAGCAATGCCCCTCTGCCATGTACATTGGCCAAACCGGACAGTCCCTCCGCAAAAGAATAAATGGACACAAATCGGACATCAGGAATGGTAACATACACAAGCCAGTAAGTGAACACTTCAATCTCCCTGGTCATTCTATCACAGATTTAAAAGTCACTGTCATTGAACAAAAAAACTTCAGAAACAGACTTCAAAGAGAAACAGCAGAACTAAAATTCATTTGCAAATTCAACACCATTAATCTGGGCTTGAATAGGGATTGGGAGTGGCTGGCTCACTACAGAAGCAGCTTTTCCTCTCCTGGAATTGACACCTCCTCATCTATTATTGGGAGTGGACTACATCCACCCTGATTGAATTGGCCTTGTCAACACTGGTTCGCCACTTGTGAAGTAACTCCCTGCTCTCCATGTGTCTGTATATAATGCCTGCATCTGTAGCTTTCACTCTATGCATCCGAAGAAGTGAGGTTTTTACTCACGAAAGCTTATGCCCAAATAAATCTGTTAGTCTTTAAGGTGCCACCAGACTCTTTGTTGTTTTTAGAGATATGGATGGAGTCTTCCTGTATCCTATGTTCACCACCTAGCTTACTTTTGGGTACTATAGATTATAAAATTAATAAAACCTTGAGAAAGAAGTTGGGGATTTTAAGTATTTTTGTTCTTAACTGGGTCTCTTAACAGGGATTTTTTCCATGTGTAAGTAAACATTTGATTAACTATATGACAGCTGGATAGAATATATCAAACCAGCTGAAGAACAGTTTCAGATTACATTTTCAGTGGAGATAGGAAAACTGCTTCGGATAAAATAGGAACCAAATGCACTTCCTAGAAATCAGTAAGTATTATTATCCCCATTATACAGCTGGGAAAACTAAGGCACAAAGAATGGAATTTTCAAAACTGCCTAAGTGACTCAGGAGCACAAGTCAATACAATTTGTGCTCCTAAATCAATAGGAACATCTGAAAATCCCATCCAAGAAGTTTAAGTGACTTGCCATTACTGTACAGATAGTCTGGGACTAGAACATTGGTCTGCTGACTCCGAAGCCACTGCTCTAATTGCTAGCTATGCTTCCTCCCCTATGATATAATCCTTTAGATGTAGATATTTGTCTGGTTAAATACAGTACGGGATTGCTAAAACTTCTACAGCAAACTGCACAAATAAATCATTGATGTTTAAGTGCGCCTTGGTATGAATACTTTATAGATCCAGCACCATTTTTTATCTACTCAGGTCTGTGGCCTGTACCTACCTAGGGCTTTTGTCAGAAGTGCATGCAGTTGCAGTCAGAGGGATTCTCAAGATAGCCTTGTATCTTACTTTTTCTATATGTACTTTTAGGAGTTGTCCTCTCAGTGAGTATTATATTTGGGTACTAAGTATCTGACCTGAAACTTGGTAAGTAGGAAACAGGATTTTTTAAAAAATCTATACAAGCAGAAGCAAGTATAATCAAAATACGCTGAGACTGATGGATGGAAGGCACAATACAAATGCAAAGTACTTTACATACACTAATCAGTTCAGCTTCACATCTAGAGCTGGCAAAATGTTTACAGAGAACAATTTATTCAACTGAATTTAGCCCTCTTTTCAGTTTGTGACTTTGATTTTAGGATTCCCCCCCCCCATTTATATAAAAAAATAAAACTCAGCCTGTGGCTTGCTCATGTATTATTCACTGCAACTACTGACCTGTTTGCGCTGCAATTTACTTGACGCACTGTAATGGTTCACCTAAGTCACATAGTGTTGTTTCTGCTCCTGGATTGGATTACTCCAAAACCCAAAAGAGCTCTGGAGACAGCTATCCAAAATGCTTCCACCATAAATTGCTCAGGCAGTTGTTCACAGAAAGCCAATAATAGGAGTTTTGAATAGTGGCAAAGAAAACATGCAGGGGGTTGATTGGAAAGAATTTTTCAGGAATAGTTTTTTGCAGTAATCACACTGGCTGTACTCATGGAACCCGTCCTGAGCTAATTACTATTATACCATCATTCAGAGATGGATAAATTGAGGCATACATAGGCATGGCAGATTCTCTCTGGGACCTTGGGCAAGTGACTAAGGAAGTGGTATTGTCCCCATTTTACAGATGAGGAACTGAGACAAAAGGAGATGAAAGCCCTGATCTGGCCAAACACTTATTATTTGTATTAGGGTAACACCTAGAGGCCCCAGCTGTGCTAGGAACTGTATAAACACATAGTAAGAGACAGTACCTGCCACAAATAGCACACAACTAAATAAGCATGTGCTTTAAGTTAATAAATGCTGTGCTGGGGAACGGGACTTTAATTTCTCTTCATGAAAGGGGAAATCGAGGCACAATGGGAGTGATCCTTTGTCTGTCTTGTTTATTTAGCCTCCAATCTTATGAAGACTTATGCATGTGCTCAACTTTATGTGCTCTGAGTATTTCCATGGAGGTGAATGGAACTACTCACCGCGCGTAGTTAAGCACATGTTTATGTCTCTGCAGGATCAGGACCTTAGACTGTAAGCTCTTTGGGGTAGGGATGGTCTTTTACTATGTGTTTTGTACAGCACCCAGCAAAATAATAATAATAATTAATAACAGCACCTAGCTCTTCTCTAATGCTTTTCATCAGTAGATCTCAAAGCACTTTACAAAGGAGGTCACTTTCTTTATCCCCATTTTACAGATGGTAAAATTGAGGCACAGAGAGCTGAAGTGACTTGGCCAAGCTCACCCAGCAGACCAGTGGCTGAGCCGGGAAGAGAACTCAGGTCTTCAGAGTCCCAATCCAGTGCCTTATCCACTCAGTAACACTACCTCCTGATTTTGTGGGGCTCTCTAGGCATTACTATAATATGAATAATAATTCATTATTACTAGCCTTCAGTAACTAGGAGTTTCACTGGGAGATGGTGAGTCATGCAAACATGCCTTTGTATAGCAAGAAATAAATCATTTAGCACATTCCAGTATTTTGGGGTGAGTGATGGGGAAGGGGGTAAGGAAATGCAAAATGAATCTAAAATATGTTTGATCCTTTACATTTATAATAAATCCAAGTGATTTGCCAGAATGGAAAATTCTCACATGCAGATTCAAGGACAATATTCTATTCATGTGCAAGAGTCATTTATTCATTTATAATTAGATAAAATGAACTGCAATTTTTTAAGAAAAAAATTTGCATGTGGCAACAGTAATGTATTACAGAAGGGTGGCACTTTGTTATAGCCATTTGTTAGTCAGGACACTGGAGCTGCAATTTAATAGACAAGAAATAAGTACAGTAGAGGAAGGGAAAAAATTAAATTCCGCGTGATCAGCAAGGTTTCGAACAATCGCTAGCCAACTGAAGTGGGTGCCATATCTATAAGTCATTTTGTTTTATAGGCCATTAGGATCTCCTGAGAGAGGCTGCATGGAGACCGCTGCTTTTTGTTGAAATTAAAATGTCAGAGAAAAAGAAATAGAACAAAACAGGGAATCTGCAATTAATTACAAGGCCATAAAAATTCAATAATCAGGAGGCAGTGCTGCTGTAGGCACAGCGGTATCTGATTCAGGCTAACAGGAATGGAATACATTAATCTTTTCAAATTAGTTTTTTAATCTGACGGGGATATATAGTGACGTGTTCTTTTACTGTTTGAGGAGAACTGCTGTCTAATATATAATGCTGAGTGTCTGGAATTAGGACATCTATAGCCATTTTGTGACTACAAGATTTTCACTGCATTTATTCAACCCTATCTATACACCTGTCCTACAGCAATCAGGCTAAACATGTTCGAAGTTCATATCCCAGATACTGCTTATGAAAAAGAATTAAAATGCTGGGATTAAGACATATATCAGTAACATCAAGTCTGAGCTTCCCTGGTTTTGCTGCAGTCCTTCTTGAAGACTCCCAATGTGTACCATGAGCTCTCATATGCTCATGAAAGAAGCAGGAGAGGACTGAATATTTAACAAAGACTTCACTTCTCCAAAATGTTCATTGGTCATTAGCATTGTATCGGTGTTAACAAAAACTATTAATATGTTTAAACAGACTAAAACCCCCTTTTTCCTCTAAATTGATCACTTTCAAGTCACCGAATCTTGTGGGGTTATAATTTCACTAGTTCTCCAGTCTCCATAGAGAGTGTGGCTAGGGTAGACAAGACGTGAACTTTTATGTAACCCCTCCTCTAAACAAACAGAATGTCCCTCTTTGTCTCCCGCTGCCGCCCTACCCTCACCTTCTTTTATTTATTTAGTTAGTTTATCAAAGAATCTGTCAAGCCTTTTTTATGCATCATAGAGGAGAAATAGAAAGGCACACAGTCCCCCAACCCCCTTTTTTCTTTTTTGCAGGTCACCTCTAAAGTTTTCCATCAAGACTCTTCAACTACATCCTGCCCCTCCATTTTATATTCTGGTGACCAATATCATTAGTATCACAGAAGCCCAGTGCCCCCATACCTTCACATGGGCCCCACATTTCATAGGACTGTATTATTGGTGAGTTTTATGTAGCTTGGGCATGCTTTGGGAGCTCTCATTGTAAAGGCCAGCTTGTTCATCCTATCTGTTCTGGGGATTTTCTTTCCTTTGAGTTTCAATCCTGTATGGGCATATTAAAAACCCCACAGATTCACCAAATGAGCCTAAAATGGCTTAGCCCAGTTTTGAATGAAGATTTAACACCTTTGGCTTATTTACTTTTTAGTTTACAGATTTTTCAATCTAATTCCAGTGCACTCACTTGAGAAGCAGTTTATCATATTTGTTCAGTGCCAGCATGTAGAGTAACATCATTTATGTATTCATTGCCTTTTCCTGGAAGGCAGGACAAATGGGCATGAACAAGTCTTTCTCATGGATCCTTCAGAGGAAAATGCTATGTAAAAACCGAGAGAGAGACTCCTTATACTTTAGGGAACCAGGGGTGTAGGAACAGAAATAAGTAGCTACATTTAAGGGGCATATTCCAGGTAAGGAGGAGTGGGAAAACACCTCATGCTGTTTGCATTCATCCTGTCCTATCACTCCACTTTTTGTCCTTTGTAACACCATTTTTGACCTTTATAAATCAAATCAAAGTGCGAGCAGCAGGCACCCGTGTTCTCTAATAATCACTCTCTGCAAATATACCTCAGTATTTGCTTAAAAATCATTGTTTCTGTGACAACTTCTTCCAGTCAAGTCAATCTCTAAAAAAAAAATTGATAAAAATTAACATGGACAGGGCCTGAACCCATTAGAAGTGAACTTGTTTTAAAACTGGAATGAATATTTGAAGAACAGTTTTACATTATTTGCCCAGCTCTAGTTGAGACACTTATGCCTTGTCCACAGTAGAAGTATCCTTAAAATTTCCAACCGTTGCTGCTAACAGTCCAACTCCACTGGCGCTAGTGATGCTGGGTTGCTAGTATAGATAGACCACGTGACACGTAGCTCTGTACAGAGCAAGGTTAGACGAGATGCCAATTGCAATGCTAGAACTCCCTCCATGACTGCTGCAGAGGGAGTTGTACCAGTGAGAAATTTTAAGGAAGAAGTCTGGTGTAGATACAGTGATTGGCAGAGAAGTGTGGAGCAGCTTTTACTGGCTATATAGATAATCTCATGAGATCCACTACCTTCGCACCTGGCAGGTAATTCACCATGCAATTCTCCCAGTCATCACAAACCCAACTATCTATTTAATGATGATGCTTTTTCTATTCACAGATGTACTTGTATTATAAGAATATCTCAAACTATCAATCTAAATACATCCTGAGTTATGGTTGGCAAATATCTCCACATACAGGATTGTTGTTATTATTTGCATTATGCCAGCCATCAGAGGCCCCAGTCATGTACTCTGGTAAGAGATAGTCCCTGTCCTGGCAAGCTTACAATCTAAATGGACAACCAGATACAGGGTGGGAGGAAATATTCCTCCATTTTACAGATAGGGAACTGACGCACAGAGAGATTAAGGGCCAGAGTTTTAAAGGGAGTTTAGGCACCTAAAACCTTTAAAAAATCTGGCCCTAAGTGACTTTCCAAAGGGTCATCCAAGAAGTCAATACCAGACTCTCCTCAGCCCTAGTCCGTAGGCACAAGACCACCCTCTTTGTCTATAATTTTATTTTATTCTAAACCAGTCAAACACAGCCATTCCAGATATTGCATCTAGAGATTTTTTTGATTTGCAGGAAGAATGACGATAGGCGAATACATGATTATGTAAAAAGCAACAGAGGGTCCTGTGGCACCTTTGAGACTAACAGAAGTACTGGGAGCATAAGCTTTCGTGGGTAAGAACCTCACTTCTTCAGATGCAAGATTATGGTGGCTCCCAGTCCAGGGGCCATGAGACCTCCCCTTTGGGGGCACAGCACTGCGAGCCTGCAACAATCCATGTTTGCACAGCACCTAGCACACTGGGGCCCTGGTCTTAGACTGGGGCTCCTAGATGTGACAGTAATACAAATACTAAACAAATCAAATGGTGGGAAAACAAACATGGGCCTGATTCTGGAGTCAATGAAGTCAATGGCCATCACTCCCACCAACTTCAGCAGGGACAGGAATCTCTGCTCTTTCCCCTGCTCCATCACTGCCTGGCCACTATGGGATAGGAAGGAAAAGTGGAACAGCAGGAGACGTCAGCAGAGAATAAAGAAGCGGAGCAGCAGCCCCACTGCAGAACTATTCCCTAGTGTTGAAGCAGGGAGGAGGGTGAAGAGAACAGCTCTTTTTAAGCCACCTGCTTGGCTTCTCTTAAACAGCTGCCTGCCCACTGAACCTGTTTTTTGCTCCCACAAGAGTGCAAAAAAAAAAAAAAAAAAAAAAAAGGCAGCAACAGATCCTTCTCCAGCATTCTCAGCTGACTGCTCATGAGGACTGAGAGCAAACACCTTAGTTCCTGAGTCAAATAGACTGTAGAAATCTGACCCCAGCATTCCCAGCACATGCTGATATCTGAAAATTGCATTCCGTATTCTAGATGGCTAAATTGGCTCACCAGGGCACCCTGCCCTGCACACACGAACCTGACTGGTTACTCCTCATATGGTACATTCACCTCTACAGCAATAGGTGTGCTTATTAAACATCCACCTATGGTAGTGAAGTAGCACAATTTCATCATCATATTCCAACACCATACAACTTTTCTCAGAGTATTGACAGTAATATAAAAACAAAACAAAAAAACCCACAAAAATGATAGGGCATGGAGAAGTAGGAAAGTGCCTACGTAATTCTAAAGAACAACATAGCTGTATGAGTAGCTAGAAGGGGGTTTTCATTAATCATTAATTTTCATTAATCAAAAGCTACTAAGGACTCTCTGCTGGTTAGTTTACAGCCCTTGTTTGAATGGCAGTTCATTTACATTACGAGATCAAAGGTCAGATAGCTCTGCTGTTATGGCATCAGAGCCATCCTCCTAACAGGTTGCTATTATAATGGACATTGATCAGTGAATAAAACAGCACATCAGTTTGAACAGAAGGGATACTTAAGATTGACCACCCCATATAGAATTTACCTTGACACTCATGAGGACTGAGAGCAAACACCTTAGTTCCTGAGTCAAATAGACTGTAGAAACCTGACCCCAGCATTCCCAGCACATGCTGATATCTGAAAATTGCATTCCGTATTCTAGATGGCTAAATTGGCTCACCAGGGCACCCTGCCCTGCACACACGAACCTGACTGGTTACTCCTCATATGGTACATTCACCTCTACAGCAATAGGTGTGCTTATTAAACATCCACCTATGTTCCCAATTGTACACTAGATCATGTACCTACCTGCAAACAATCCTTTCAATAGGACCAAACAGAAAAGGTGAATTATTGTGAATGGGTGGAAAAGATAAGTAAGGAGAGAAAACCAGACAAAAGCACAGAGAGGGGACTAGCGACTGAGAAGGAAGAAGTGGGAAGGAAGGGAGGTTAGGAATCGGGCAGAAAGAAAGGCAGGGATGGGGAGAAAGAAGCAGAGGGGGGAAAAACCAGAGAGGAGAAAAACAATGAGAACAAAAACATTAATGCAAACTGGAAGGTGAAAACCACACAAAAAGTACATAAAGCAGAGATTTTTCCCAAGTGATTTTGGGGTGTCCACCTTGAGTCATCTTAGAGGATCTGATTTTCAGAAAGTACTGAGTACCCACACTCTGAAAGTCAGGTCACTCTGAACTTCTAATTGTGCACCCAGAAAGTGGGGCACTCAAAATAACTAGTCACACTTGAAAATCTTGGCCCAAAATGACAGGTAAACAGCAGAGAGAGAGAAAGGAGGGACAAAGATCAGGTGAGATGTGGCCACCGCAGCAAGGTAAGAGCGTGGAAGGGCAGGCCCAGAGCGAACATAAACTGAAGGTGATGGGAAAGTGCTTCAACCCCAAAGACTGTGGGAGCCACAGAATGACTAGGAGATGCCAATAATCCCCAACAACGCAGTCATTTGGTGTTGTTTTAATAGTTCACTCAAATCTGGTACCCTCATTATCTTCGTTCTATTAAAAATTAATTTAAAATGCATCATATGCTTTGGCATCCTGTATCACCACAATATGCCCTATCTGTTATTTTCTCTCATGTGTAATAACAAGATTGACCTTTCAAAAATACACCATAACAACAGATGGCATAGAAAGATAAAGCCAAAATTGAGTGCAGAGCAGACTCTGCCTTGCTACTGGCATTTAGAGAGAGAGAGATGAGATGGTATGAGTGCATTATTCTTACAAAATTTATACTTCAGTAGCATGATCCAAGAGACTCAATGGTTTAGTAAAAGACTGGTAACTAATCCAACTACTATTGCTTTTTTCTGTGGCTTGCAGCTATTCTTCAGAGAATCTAGCCTGCTGGAGATTCTAGATTCACAATCTCAATCATTGCATTTTCTGCTTCCACCACTTATTAAGCTCAGTGTAAAAAGCCAGCCAGAAAACTGCTGAGAATCACACCAACCTCCAGAATGCAAAGTCATGCCAGAGGTAAAGTATTCTCAACCTGCAAAGGCATGATAATGTCATGTACAGAGTGAAAGCTCTGGGTCCTAATCTCCTTCTGAATAGGTCTTGTTGTGGTTTTGCTGGGAGCACCAGAGGGAGAGTATGGATTAGGTGATATCACTGGTATAAATTAAATGTTACGCATAGAAGCTACTCAAATCCCTGCTTGCTGCATTAGTCAGTATTTATGATCCGGGTGACAAAAACTCCTTCATGTGTCTTTCTATCTCTTTATTTTGGCTTGGATTGGTTTCATCAGGCATGCAGAGAAGTGAGATACAGTAATTGGACTGACAAACCCCCAATCAGCAGAACAATGTATTTGTGCTCCTACGATCCCGCACCCAGTGAAGTTCATACATGAAATCCCATTGACTTCAACCAATTCAGGGTTGGGGTCCCTAATTCTAAGACCTCCAACTACAATGTGTGTGATGCAGGCCTTTCAAATACGTGACAACAATTGAACAATGAGGGAGACACAATAGGGGAGGAAGCATTCCCTAGGGCAGTGTTTCTCAACCTTCTCAGCTTGGCCTGAAATACTGCTCTGTGGTGTAAAGAATTGCACCAAGATTGAAAAGAACAGGGTCCAATACCCAGCTCTGCCACAGACTTCCTGTGTGGCCTTGGGTAAGTCTGCCTTAGTTTTAGCCCAGTTCTCAAGCCCCTAAGCCAGGTTGCCTCCCATCTGTAGAATGGGGGTAGAGTTTTCCCTCTCTCAGGAGGGGTAGTATAAGAATCCATTAATGATTGTGACATACTGAGATGCTACAGGGAGGAGGGCCATGTGTGTTTAGATAGAACAGGAAGAAGGTTGGTTGCGTGCCTTTAATGTTTTAATTTTTTTTTTAATGGAGCTCTCAGACTAATAGCAGAGTTAAATCAAACACAGCATATAAGAAGTTAGCCTGAAGTCTATTAAAGGTCTCACACACCATCAGAAACTAGTGAGTGAAGACACCGTAATAACTGCTGAGCAAACTTTCAAGGACATTATAGTTTTATACAGAAGTCATGAACAGCTCATTAGAATAACTTCAACCAGAAGAGATGTTCCCCACTGAAGATTGCTTCATAGCACCTTCCAACCAAAGACCTGAAAGCATTTTACAAACGTTAATGAATTAACTAAAGATGGACGCATTCCCAAATCCTAGATTGCCAGGGATCACTGTTGGGTCCTATCTTGTTTAGAATCTTAGTTAGTACCTGGAAAAAAGGGGTAAACAGACTCATAGACTCATAGACTTTAAGGTCAGAAGGGACCATTATGATCATCTAGTCTGACCTCCCGCATGATGCAGGCCACAAAGCCATCCCAACCCTTACCCTTGACTCTGCTGTTGAAGTCAGAAACAGGGATGAATGAAATAAAGCACTACTACTCTTACTAGATCAAATTCCACCTTCTCATCTGCACCTTGCAGATCCTACCTGCTCTCATTTCCTCCTTATACACTTCCCAATCCTCTCTCCATCTCCCTGCTCTTCATTCTCACATTCTTGTCTTTCTTTCCTCCATCATGCAGACCCCCAGAGCTGGAACAGGTTCCCTCCTCTTGTCCAAGAATATTTTCTACTCCTCCTCCAAATGCCTCTGTAGACCTAGAACCATGCAAATCATGAGATGACTTGTTCACACTTTTATGGATGCAATTCAGTGATGTTCCTACCCTTCTCGTGTTTGTTCCCTGTACTTGGGATTTACTGGCAGAAATGGTCACAGAAATTGAACCTCAAAGTTGTATGGACAATTATTTACAGGGAGAGTTCTATTATTAGTTTTCGTAAGCATTTATGAATAATTTTCACTTGAAAATATTCACAGTGGAAGTCCTGGTCATGTAGTGGCATTGCTACATAGCCGATGATTGTGTGGTTGCCAAAAGCTTCATGGCATGATAAGATGGTGGACATATATTGAACATCCAGCCAGACCATCTTAAGGACTTAGCTAGAGATAGATCCAGGTGGCACTCTATCTACAAGGAGGTTACATCCCCTTGGGATTTGCCTAGATGACAATTACAACAAGGGAAATCCATGCATGCTCATCCAGTCAGGTATCCATGTGACTTAATGGAAAAAATCACATCTAAGCTATACAACTCAAAATTTTTGAATATTTGCAATTAACCCATGGAGCAAAATAATAATATTAGTCAAATTTGAATAATAAATACATTCAGGGAAGCCACAATATGTTTGTCATATTCTGTGAGCAGTAATGAGAGAACAAGCATGTGACAGGTATGTAGTCATGTTGCTTAATGCACTACTGGAAGGTGCTCAGATATGACAACGATGAGTGTAGTATAAAAACCTGCACTGAATAGAAGTTCATAAAACAAATTACTCATTGAGAACTGTTTTCTCTGTTCTCCACTTCTGCCATTAATCCTTTTGGACAGTGGTCACCATTCAAACATCAACATTTATGTTGTGGAGCGAGGAGATAATAGTCCGTATGTATGTCTCCACTGTAACTGCGCCTCACCTGCACCACGGTGTTTGCTTCCAAGCATCTCATTAAGAGGATGATATTGAGAAATTGGAGGGAGTTCAGATACAAGCTAAAAAATGATTAAGGAGTGAGAGGGACTGATTTATGTGGAAAGATTAAGAGAGGCAAATATAAATAGCTGGGCTAACTGAAGATTAAGTAAGGCACATGATAACAGTCTATAAATATATGGCTGGAATAAACACCAAGGAGGGAGAAGAATTATTTAGCTCAGTAAAAGGGAGTATAACTAGGAGTAATGAGATGAAATTAAGAGAGAAAATTTAGGCTGGCTATCAGGGAAGAGCTTCCGGAGAGCGAGAACTAATAGGCTGTGCAATGGCCTCCTAAGGGAGGTTTTAGTGGACATAATATTTAGTTTTGCTCTCAGGAGTGAGACTGGTTGAAGAGCAGACTCCATGCAAAACCCTTAGCTCAGACAGAGTTTTTTCAGGACTTTTTGGAAGATCTAGTCCATGCTGGACATGCTCAGGAGCTTAACACAGGCATGGGCACGGCCCCTCTTATACCATCATTACAGCATCTCACTTGCACAGCCACTCCCATATTAGTCACATGATACCCATCAGTGGAGTGAGAGCCCCCGTTACTTGGTACATTTAAAACCAGACTGGAAAGGCACTGGAAAATGTACTGTAAGATACTGGCCCCGGGTGTGTGTGTGGATTAAATGACCTCCGAGGTCTTTTCCTTCCCTAATTTATGTGATTCTATGATAAACACTCTGCTTTTTGCTAAATATTCATCAAAGTTATAATGACTGTAATAATCATGATCAGATACAACAGTTTTCTCCCAAATTAGATGGCTAATAAAGTCTTTGTCCTCATTGGCTTTCCCCTTCTGCAATTAACTCAACCATACTCTGGCTCAAGAACGCATGTAATCACTCTGGGAAGGGCTTTTTCCTAATCCTCTGTGACAAGCCTCACAGCAGGTTTGATATGGAATCCAAGAAGAGAGGACTCTATGTAACTAGAGAGACCCGTATAGCAGACTACTTTCTGAAGCCTACTGTGTTCTGTTTATAGTTACTGCAGGTTGAGGGCTGTCCATTTTTGTTTTTACACTAAACTCCCAAAGTTCTGTGAGCAGAAGGATGGCAGGAACTGTCCAAATCAGTAGCATTAGCAGGAAGCAGGAATTGATCATTCAGGCACCAAGTTGTCCTACTTCTCAACAGTTATAATTTGGACCCGTCCCCATCCTCTCTTTGACTAGACCTCAGTACCTCATGGGGAGCCCCATGACTCAGCGACAATGTCAGATCTTTTTGGTTGATCAAGCTTTTGGTTGACCTTTAACAATAGTATGAAATGGGTTGTTAGCAAGCAAAGGGAGCTCATGTTAACTGTTAGATCCCATTCCTATAACTATACACACACGTCATTCTTCAGTGATGCTGTTGATAAACAAGAAGTTAATTTAAATAAATAAATAAAAACATACGAGGAAGGAACCACCTTGGTTGGTTTAAAAAAATGTTTAGGAAAGAAATAAAAATCAATGGGGAAAGAAACATTATCTTCAAACTAAGCAACTATATTAGAAACAATGGATGGTGAAAGACAAAAATAGGACAGGATTTTCAAAAGTGATTAGAGGTATTGGGTGCCCAGAATGGAACACCTTAAAAGAGTCTAACTTTGCAAAGAGTAGATGCTCAGCACATTCTGAAAATCATACCCCTTTGAGCTGCCATAAGTTGGGCACCAAAAATTTGATGCACCCTAAGTCACTAGTCAGTTTGGAAAATATTGGCCTTACTGTTCAACCATTACCATGGTAACTAGACCATATATTGACACCAATATACTATAAAGCTGTGTAGGCAGAGGAGTGGGGGGAGGGGAGAAGTGCTACTAACAGCAACCACTTCTTCAAAGTTCATAGTCTCATAGACTTGAAGGTCAGAAGGGACCATCATGATAATCTAGTCTGACCTCCTGCACATTGCAGGCTACAGAACCTTAGTCACCCACTCCTGTAACAGACCCATAACTTCTGGCTGAGCTACTGAAGTCCACAAATCATGATTTAAAGCCTTCAAAATACAGAGAATCCATCATTTACACTAGTTTAAACCTGCAAGTGACCCGTGTCCCATGCTGGCGAGGAAGGCAAAAAACAAACAAACCAGGGTCTCTGCCAATCCTTCCTGACCCCAAATATGGTGGTCAGTTGGACCCTGAGCATTTAGGCAAGGTCTAACAGCCAAACACCTGGGAAAGAATTTTCTGTAGTAACTCAGAGTCCTCCCCCTCTAGTGTGCCTTTCAAGTGGTTCAAAGTAGAGTCTAATCCAAAACCCAACCAAAAAAAATAAAACTTTCAAATTTGGGAAGCCAGAGCCATCCATACAAAGGCTCTCCATGCCAGCAGTGGATCCATCAGGCCCATGCCAGCAATGTGGTCCCCTGCTGATCCAAGGGCTTCCCCCTTTCCTTTAAGAAGGGATTCCCTCTGTGCCATGGAAAGTTAACTTAGTCCCAAGCTATGCTAACTTCCTTCCCCAATTTCCACATAATCAGTGGTGAATGATGTGCCATCTCTCTGACGTGTCCACTCCTTCCCCAGTCTATCCATTTAAAACTGGTCCAAAAGCTGTTGTGGAGACAGCTGACTTTGTCCCCACCCTTTGCACATGGGAGGTTTAGGATCCACACACAGATGGATGCATTGATCTATCAGACCCAGTGATTGAACATTTCTTTACCATACAAAAATGTATCCATGATGCTGCGAACATGCCACCTCTGAAGGAGATTTCTCATAAAATTTAATCTGAAATTTCCTTCCCAAAATATTCAGAGTAACAGCCGTGTTAGTCTGTATCCGCAAAAAGAAGAACAGGAGTACTTGTGGCACCTTAGAGACTAACAAATTTATTAGAGCATAAGCTTTCGTGGACTACAGCCCACTTCTATATATGCATCCGAAGAAGTGGGCTGTAGTCCACGAAAGCTTATGCTCTAATAAATTTGTTAGTCTCTAAGGTGCCACAAGTACTCCTGTTCTTCTTTTTCCCAAAATATTATTTTTCAGAAATAACTTAAGGTTGGTAAATCTCCATGAAGCCACCAAAGACAAAGTCTTTACATCAGAAAACCAGTTTTACTTACCTCTTTACTACCTGTATGAGCCAAGAACTCCAGTAGTTAGACTATGCAGTCCTCATTAAGGCAACCCTAGTGTGAAAGCCTGAGTCAAGAGTGCAGGATTTGGAGCAAGAGTGCTCTGAGATCCTAAGCCACACCCCTGTCGGGTTTGTCTACGCTAGAAGTTGTAGCCCTGTTTTAGCAAGAGTTAACTGATTGCCAATTAATTGGAGTTAGCTAATATGGATGTACATGGTAATTTAGGCGCTCCAAAAATATTTGTTCCATGACACAAACTTTTGTGGTTTACCCTAGGGCTGATTCAGGAACAAATGCTTGGGGAGTGCTAGTACCTACAGCAGTATTTACAATCTTATTAGTGAACTCAGGTTATTTGGCAGAACCACAAATTCTAAGCTTGATAGACTCTTACTGCGTGACCTTGGGAAAGTCATTTGGTCTTCTTGTTTCTCCAACAAAGCATTGGGTAAAAAGTAAAAACTCCACTGAATACCAGATACTGCTCTGGATTAGCTTTGCTACATTAATAAAACCAAATGAGAAAACTAGTCTTGTTTTTCAAAGTGTACGGTTTCCAGTCACTCCGACGCTGTCCTGCGATAGGGCCCGATTCTGAAAGGTGATGGAAGCCTCCTAGGAACTGATGAGCAGGCTCGACTTCTGACCAAGCTAAAGAGAGATAAGGACATTCAGCATCTTGTGGGATCAGGCCCTTACCTTTGTATCTTTTTGGTTTCAATATGATGATTTTAATGCAGGGTTTTATAGCTTTACTCACTTGTGATTTTGGGCTTTGGAAGCTTCGTAAAAGAATTCTTATGCAATTATACGCCTATATTCAAGATACTGGAGGCAGACTCAAGGCAGCTGATTAAAACGTTGATCCTCAACTGGTGTAAATCAACATAGCTTCACTGAAGTCAATGGAACTACTCCAATTTACATCAGCTGAGGATCTGCCCCAAAAATTTAGCCTACACCTACTAAAATAGAAATGGAAATCCCAAAGATGCTGGTATATTGGTATAAAATGCTGAAAGGCATAGGAATTAATGGTTTCAGTTCCCCCATCTCCATTCCTCTCAAGTGCTCTGAACCTTACAGAGGTGTGTGGCTATGACCTCAACAATTAGTAGCTCATAGTTTTCCATTTGCCTGATTATCCATGCTTTCTACTCCCTCTAAAGAAACAAAAACAATATGAGGAAGACGACTGACCTAAGCAGCTAAAGACAAATCAGCTTCACATGTTTTAACTTGAGAAATAGCGGAATCGTTACAGTTTTTATTAGAGATAACCATCGTGAACTCAGCAAACGAAAATTCATTCCACCAACCCCCCGTGAATATCTTTTCTTATGGATTACAGATAAGGCTGATAATGGCACTAAATATGACATAATTTATTTGGATACCCAGAAATCCTCAGATTAAGTTCCACATGATGGACTCTTGTTTAAACAATGAAATAAAAGATCCAAGGTAGCTCATGGGGATCATTGGGAGAGCTGGCTTAAAAAAATACATGGAGAGGGGAAATACGTGTGACTGAAAGGGGAAAAATGAGGTCCTAGGAAGGTCAATGAGCAGGACTTTGTTCAAACCATCTTTTTGTTGTTGTTGAGTTTTATTCCTTATAAATGATATAATTAGTGGGAATATAATACAGAATTGGGTGTTAGAGAGTGTAGTGAATATAGATACTACAGTAAGTAAAGTTAAAAAAGAATGGCATCCCCTTTGTAGAAAAAAAATCCAATGGAAAAATTAAATCTAATACAGATACAAATGAAGATCATCCAGCTCAAAAGTAATACATATTAGTACAAATATTTGGAGCGGGGCAGGAGAAGAGAAAAACAATTGGATTCTTTAAAATTTTCAGGACAATAAGAAAATGCAATTTAAAAGTTGGATAATGGATAGATTTGGTTTCTCAGGCTAGGTCTACACTAAGGGGGGGGTCGATTTAATATATGCAAATTCAGCTACACAAATAGCGTAGCTGAATTCGGAGTGGGGCAGGAGAAGAGAAAAACAATTGGATTCTTTAAAATTTTCAGGACAATAAGAAAATGCAATTTAAAAGTTGGATAATGGATAGATTTGGTTTCTCAGGCTAGGTCTACACTAAGGGGGGGGGTCGATTTAAGATACGCAAATTCAGCTACACAAATAGCGTAGCTGAATTCGGCGTATCCTATTCGACTTACCCCGCTGTGAGGACGGCAGCAAATCGACTGCCGCAGCTCCCCCGTCAACAGTGCTTACTCCTCCTGACGAGGTGGGAGTAAGCGTGTCCATTCGGGGATCGATTTATCCATCTAGATGAGACGCGATAAATCGATCCCCAAGTGATTGATTTCTACCCGCCGATCTGGGCGGGTAGTGTAAACTAGCCCTCAGTTATATGGGTGTAAATCCAGCGGCTTCATAGGATTACTCTGGATATACACCAGTTATCTCAGGCTGGCATCTACGGCATAGCGAATATGCAGGAATATATCTGCCTCAACAGCAAAATATTTATCTTCAGGAAACCCTGCACAAGTCCGTAAGACGGGGGAGCTGCGGCGGTCAATTTGCTGCCGTCCTCACAGCGGGGTAAGTCGAATAGGATACGCCGAATTCAGCTACGCTATTTGTGTAGCTGAATTTGCGTATCTTAAATCGACCCCCCCCCTTAGTGTAGACCTAGCCTGAGAAACCAAATCTATCCATTATCCAACTTTTAAATTGCATTTTCTTATTGTCCTGAAAATTTTAAAGAAACGCAGGATGTTAGCAGCATTACCTCCATTGCCTTTCATGTCTTGGAGTACAAGTCTACCCTGATAAGTAACTGGAAAAATGCCATTGTGAGGTTCCACATTCAACGTCTCTCAATCGCTCCAGATCAAACAATGAGTTTACAAATTAAAAAACAAACAACCTTTTTTCCCCTGAACTGCCAGCCCTGAAAACTCACCCCTGGCTCCAGCAGTCAAGCTGAGGTCTTTCCTTTTAGTATATCACTAGTGATTAAGGTCCCTCAGATCAACCTGAGTTTGTACACAACCTCATAGTCTTCAATGGGTTTGCAAAGGTGCTACACACCAGCCCTTTCACTCAAACTAGATAATCTAGTTGATTATACAAGAAGAAATAGCATCCAGTTTCACACTCTGCAGGAATTACAGGAATAATAAAAACACACTTTCTCCACTAAAGTCACAGGGAAGAATACGCAGGGAAGAAATCTGAAGAGTAAGAAGGAGTCATTTTTTTAATAATCCCATGACTACATTTAAATTACACTTCAGCTCACCCAATTGCAGCAATACTTTGGCACTATCACCTGGGTGGAGTATCACTCGTTATTCTGAAGTGCGCAAAGTATTTAGGTTCTCAGGTCCGAACAAAGCATGATTCTACTAGGCAGGGAAAAGGCAAGAAGGCAAAGGTGACTTTGTGCCACCTTTCAGGTCCTGGCACAATTTAGTGCATTCTCATGGAGTCTCTCATTTGTGCCCGGCTGCAAACCACTCAAGTAGGCCATTCTAGCAGCCAGAGATGGCCAGAGTCCCGCTTTGCTCTGACAACATCCTCTTTCACCCAGCCATCAGGAGCTGTGAGGATGCAGCAGACTTTGCACCACCAAGGAAGTCCTCAGCTGGCCAGCTAGGCTGGCTTTGCACTGCTATAGTGGCACAAAGGAGCTACAGGAGGATCTGGAGCTTGGCCCTGAGAGGAAAGTTAACTGTAATTCTATTCAGGACAGGAAAGTTCTTGCTTACAGACAGCCCCCCAACCTGAAGCAAATACTCACCAGTAACTACACACCACACAACAAAAACACTAAGCCAGGAACCAAACCCTGCAACAAACCCCGGTGCCAACTCTGTCCGGATATCTATTCAAGGGACACCATCACAGGCTCTAACCACATCAGCCACACCATCGGGGCTCGTTCACCTGCACATCTACCAATGTGATATATGCCATCATGTGCCAGCAATGCCCCTCTGCCATGTACATTGGCCAAACCAGACAGTCTCTACACAAAAGAATAAACGGACACAAATCTGACATCAGGAATTACAACATTCAAAGAACAGTAGGAGAACACTTCAACCTCCCTGGTCACTCAATAACAGACTTAAAAGTGGCAATTCTTCAAAAACAGACTCCAACGTGAAACTGCAGAACTGGAATTAATTTGCAAACTGGACACCATCAAATTAGGCCTGAATAAAGACTAGGAGTGGATGGGTCATTACAAAACCTAATTTTATCATACTAATTTCCCCCTACTGTTACTCAGACCTTCTTGTCAACTGTTTGAAATGGGCCACCCTCATTACCACTACAAAAGTGATTTTTCCTCCCTTGCTATCCTACTGTTAATTGAATTGTCTCGTTAGACTGACCCCCGACTTGGTAAGGCAACTCCCATCTTTTCATGTACTATGTATATATACCTGCTACTGTATTTTCCACTCCATGAATCTGATGAAGTGGGTTCTGGCCCACGAAAGCTTATGCCCAAATAAATTTGTAAGTTTCTAAGGTGCCACAAGGACTCCTTGTTTTTTTTTTAATTCTATAGCACATTTCAGCCAAAGATCACAGAATACTTTACAAACTTAAGGCTTCTCTTGACTGCTGTGCAGAAGGCATTCAGACAGACAAAGAGTGATGAATTAAGGCCTGTATGTTAATACATTTTAAGATGTGTCATTGACCAGCAAGCATCCTGCTTGCAAATGGGTAGAAAGACAGGCTAACCTCTCAAAATGTTTTTGGTCTGGATTGATGAGACTCAAATTGGGCAGAGAAGAGGTAACAGTGAATTTGCAGATGAAAATGTATGGAGGGTAATATTTTCTACTGCCAAGTAATTGTATATTCCTGCATAAATCTGGAAAAAGCAATATTCTACTCCTGATTTTTTTCATTTATATTTTTGTGGTATCTGAATAATTCTGACATAATTTTTGTGAGCAGTACAATTTATAACATGCATACAGAGCCTCTTCTAGGAAACTTGGGACAAAGTCTCACTTAATGTTAAATAAAAGGTCTTTTGGTGATGATGCTGTTAAGTTATGAATGTAACTTGACTTTGACAGAAAACTTATAATCATTTCTGAAGATCAAGAGTTATGAGCTCAGTTAGGAGGGCTGTAAAAAGCTATAAGTGATTGCTCAGGTTGACACAAATATTTATATTTGTAATCTCTGAAAATGTGTATATTCCAGAAAACATTTCAAAGGGTTATTAAGAAATAACTTCAGACACTAATTGCTTTTTTCAAAATTATTTTCATGGGGTTGTTTTGATAAATCAATTAACAAATGAAATATGTCTAAAAAGGATTTAATTATGCATGTGTATGTTTATAGCTGTAAAGATAATAGTGGGTAGTGAAGTAGCACAATTTCATCATCATATTCCAACACCATACAACTTTTCTCAGAGTATTGACAGTAATATAAAAACAAAACAAAAAAACCCACAAAAATGATAGGGCATGGAGAAGTAGGAAAGTGCCTACGTAATTCTAAAGAACAACATAGCTGTATGAGTAGCTAGAAGGGGGTTTTCATTAATCATTAATTTTCATTAATCAAAAGCTACTAAGGACTCTCTGCTGGTTAGTTTACAGCCCTTGTTTGAATGGCAGTTCATTTACATTACGAGATCAAAGGTCAGATAGCTCTGCTGTTATGGCATCAGAGCCATCCTCCTAACAGGTTGCTATTATAATGGACATTGATCAGTGAATAAAACAGCACATCAGTTTGAACAGAAGGGATACTTAAGATTGACCACCCCATATAGAATTTACCTTGACACACGTCACTCAAATAGTAACCATTGCTAGTAGCTCCTTGAGTATTTTGTGTAGACAAATCATAATCAAGCAGTGACTTGTACAGCATAATTTGTGCCAATGTCAACTATACAGCATCTCTGCTGTTAAGAGAGATGACTAGAAATGGCAACAGAAAGCTCTAAATAAGAACCATCAAGATGCAAGTTCCACAGCAGACAAATATTACTGACACTCATGCAAAACATTTGGAAGTGAGATACAGTAATCAAGACCTACGCACACAATTCCCAGACATCC
The DNA here is from genome assembly GCF_027887155.1 of Malaclemys terrapin pileata. Classification (NCBI taxonomy): domain Eukaryota; kingdom Metazoa; phylum Chordata; order Testudines; family Emydidae; genus Malaclemys; species Malaclemys terrapin. Next base: position 64,518,363 of record NC_071511.1, on the reverse strand, counting down.
TGAGATGCAGACAGGTCTATGAATTTCCCTGAGAGATGATCTGATTTGGAAATCAGCAGAAAAATTATCTGGGACTATGTTCTTCTTAAATAGGTAAAAATACAGAACCCACCAAAAATATCTCAAGTAGTATTTAAAACCTGCATGGACAGTTTCTTGTCATTATGGTAGACGGTTTAGTAAAAGTGTTTATTAATAATGGATTGTCTTTCATTTTATTAAAGCAATGCAGCCAATATTGCTCAGTGTTCCTGGGAGGTTGATGATTTTCTTTCATTAAACAATGCATGCTGATGAAAAACTGTAAAATAGTGGTAACTGACCTAATGGTACACGGCAAGGTAATCCAAACAAACGGTCATCCTGCCAAGCAAATATTTTTATTCTTGGGGCTGACTTTGTACAGAAGGCTGGTCCTATAATAAATTCAGCTTTAGGATATTGCTACTTTGAGCGAAACCCAAACACAGTGTTTGCATTGGAAGATCCTAATGAGACCAGTCATTTAAATGGATAGGATTCAGAACTGACACCCAAAAAAACATTCCTTTTGGTTACAAGCCATGTCATCATTGGGCATTCCAACCGAATTAACCAAAATTGAGATGAAAGAAAGATACTGGGCACTACCCAAGGAATTTAAAAGTATCAAAATAATCACCTCTGCCATAATCACTGGAAAGTTGATACTGGTTTCTATGGTCTAGTTAAACAGGTCTTATCTGGGAGCTTAAGCTAGGGAGCAGGAGTTTTGGGAGATGGTCTTTGCAAGAAACTTAGGCCTGGTCTACACTAAAAAGTTAAGTCAAACCAGCTACGCCACTCAAGGGTGTGAAAAATCCACATCCCTGAGCAAAGCAATTAAGCCAACTTAACCCTGATGTAGACAGCACTACAGTCCCAGAAGAATTCTTCTGTCAACCTAGCTACCACTCTTGGGGCGGTGGATTTACTACAGCAATGGGAGAACCCCTCCCATTAGCGTAGGTAGTATCTACACTGAAGCACTACAGAGGAGCAGCTGCAGCACTGCATCTGTGCCACTGTTGCGTTTCAAGTGTAGACAAGCTCTTACTAATACATAGCAGATAATGTCCAAAAATTCATCTACAGAATGGTTTATTTGATTTCAGTAGGAGTTTACCCTGAATAAGAAGTGCAGGAACAAACCTTATGGTTTACAGTGATGCAAGAAAGTGGAAAAGAGTAGGAGAGCTAATTCAGACAATATTAGGGGAGAGTTTCAAAGGCACAATGGGCAGTTAGGAGTTGCACATCTAAGTTCCCTTTCTGCCTCTGAAGCCATGCCCCTTAAACAATTAAATGTTTAAACCAGTTTATAATGTTTGAGCTCTCCTGGTTTGATAATATGCTCAGAATTATACGGAGCAACAATTTTTTATTTATTACGCACATTAATACCAAAGGAGTTCAAGAGCTCATTGTGATCAGTACTGGATAATAAAGGACATTGCTTTGATTGGACCGTTTTTATGAAGGGAAGCTAAACAAACAAACTAAAAAAAAAAAGTCACAGCTCAACAAAGAGTGGATTCTTTCCCAGGTGCCAAATTCTTGAGTAATTCCGTTAATCAGAAAGCGTTTTGACGAGCACAAGCAAAACTTGGTACTATTTTTGTTTTTTATTTTTATACACATTTGGGGGGGTTTAAAATTTAACATAAATGATCTGGAAAAGGGGGTCAACAGTGAGGGGTCAAAATCTGCAGATGATACAAAATTACTGAAGATAGTTAAGCCCAAAGCAGACTGAAGAGGTCCAAAGGGATCTCACAAAACTGGGTGACTGGGCAACAAAATGGCCGATGAAAATCAATGATGATAAATGCAAAGTAATCATATTGGAAAACATAATCCCGACTACACATACATAATGATGGGTTCTAATTTAGCTGTTACCACTCAAGAAAGAGATCTTGGAGCCACTGTGGATAGTTCTCTGAAAACATCTGCTCAGTGTGCAGCGGCAGTCAAAAAAGCTAACAGAATGTTAGGAACCATTAGAAAAGGGATAGATAATAAGACAAAAAATATCATAACGCCACTATCTAAATCCCTGGTATGCCCACATCTTCAATACTGTGTGCAGTTCTAGTCACCCCATCTCAAAAAATATATTAGGATTGGAAAAGGTACAGAGAAGGGCAACAAAAATGATTAAGGGTACGGAACAGCTTCCGTATGAGAAGAGATTAAAAAGACTGGGACTTTTCAGCTTGGAAAAGAGATGACTTAGCGGAGATAAGATAGAGGTATATAAAATGATGACTAGTGTGAAAAAACTGAATAAAGATGTGCTATTTACTCCTTCTCATAACACAAGAACCAGGAGTCACCCAATCAAATTAATAGGCAACAGGTTTAAAACAAACAAAAGCAAGTACTTCTTCACACAGCACACAGTCACCTAGTGAACCTCATCACCAGGTGATGTTGTGAAGGCCAAAACTATAACAGTGTTCAAAAAAGAACTAGATAAGTTCATGGAGGTTGAGTTTATCAATGGCTATTAGCCAAGATGGTCAGGGATGCAACCTTGTGCTGTGAGTGTTCCTAACCTCCGATTTTCAGAAGTTGGGAATGGATGACAGGGGATGTATCACTCGATGACTGCATGTTCTGTTCATTCCCTCTGAAGCACCTGGCATTGGCTACTGTCAGAAGACAGGATACGGGGTTAGCTAGACCACTGGTCTGACCCAGTATGGCCATTGTTATGTTACGTTGCTCTCTTGAGACTTTTAAAAAAACTGCCAGGAAATTTTCAAAAATTAAAAAAAACGTGGTATTATGAGAAACAAAGAGCATGAGAAGCAGTTTTCTTTGTTGGTTCAGATCTTCTCCTCTCCCAAGTTCTGAGCAGCATTCTACTGATTTTGGGAGATTACATTCAAGTCCAATGATACAAGACCCATCCTCAAATTAAAATCAAGGCAATCTGCAATATTAATAGTGTTGGATCAGATATTCCAAATATAGGATTCACATGCACTTCTAAGAGTAATGTGCAAGAATATTTGGCCTGTTTTGAGTCTGTGAAATGGCCACAAATTTGCAGGACCTTTGTGAAAATTGCCTAAGATTATTTCAAAATAAGTTAAATTAAATTCAGTGCAAGCTTTAAAATGACTACCAAATATATCTCAAAAAGTTCAAGCCACTTTTTCCAATTATTTTACAGTCTTACAAAATCATCTGGAGGTGGTTGCAATGGCCATGTAGACATGAAATTTAGTTTGTCTTATCTTGAATTGAGAACAGGGCAAGGAAGACCCAAGTTCTATTCTCAGTTCTATCACTGAGACACAATGGGACACGTTCTCATTTTCAATAAGACTTTTTTACACCACACTGTTAGCATGAAGTTGCCTTAAAGGAGGTCTAAATGCATAGTTGCGCAAAGAGTTTCCATCTAACGCCTTTTACCAACACTAAAATTCACTTTAAAAAATTTAAAAAGAAATGGCTTTTGAAGGCAAAACATGTTGGCACTGGCACTTTCAAGACTGCACATTACAATTCTGTCACCTGGGGAATTAAATTCAAGACTCTCTCTGTGCTATTGTGGAATCCAGCCCAGCGTATTGTATTCCAGCCTTCAGTGAAGACAGCCTTCAACCTGACAACATTAGCCCTCCTTTAAGGCTCAGAAATACAGCTCAAGAATGCATTTGAATGAGATGAGGTTGTACATATTGTTACTACCATTTGTCAAATAGATGAAATAAGGAAACATCAGGGGACACGGAATTGCTCAGCCTCATAAAACCAAGACTCCTTAGAAAGGGCAGCTAAGGAAGTGCGGAGGGTGAGGAATGACCTGATACTTTAGAGGCGCATTCATCTTTGAAATAAAGACAAAACAAGCTTTACCAAAACTGCTACTGAGTGACACTCTTGTTTTTGGAAATATAATATTATTCAGATCTAGTTGCAGAAGATTCTTGGAGTAAGTAAAACTATTGTCCAGTAGCAACATGTTGTATGAAAACAGAAATTCAATTTCAATGCTGTCAGCAGCAGTCTATTGATGGCGTTGATGATACTTTCCTTGATCCAAAAGTCTGTGAATCACCTTGGTGGGAACACTGTGGCACACACGGTATGAGACTGCAGAAGTGTCACTGGAACCGATGAAATTCATGGTCAAACAGATAACAAATCCACATGTACGGGGATAAACAAATGCATTTCCCTAAAAGTCCACATTATATCATTTTTTAGAGAAGCTGTCTTCTATGAATACACACTTTCATTTATCAGCCACATCAGTACAATGAAGCTTTAACAGCAGTTGACTTTATATAGCAACCACCTAGGGTTTTTTAGCATCTGCACCTTTACTAAAGGTAGAACAGACTATAAAGGGACTAGAGTCACCCTTGATTTAAAAAGACACAGGGAGAGGTAATTGAAATGAACAGGAACTGAGGTGTCTAAACATAGATATGTATTAGCTCAGATTCCAAAGCTATTCAAAGTCTATGAATTGCTGCTTCTTCTCAGACAAACATCTCAGTCTTTGTCTGTGCCCCAGTCCCATCAATGCATGAAGGAAACACTCCCATCCACATTCACAGCGTATTACTTACGGTAATATACTTTTTGACAAGTGAAGCATTAACTACCTGATGGTCCTAGCTTTGGCCAAAGTCACCAAACTCTAAAGTACAGCATAAAGGTTGTATTATTTGAACAATTAAAACAAACTAACTCTCATCCCACTGACTCACAGTCTGTTGGAGGGTAAGCACAAGATTTTCTAAGATTCTGTAAAGAGTTAGAGAAAACTATTCCACTTGGTGGCAGCAGTGTTCTAGAATACAGCAACATTCCATGTAGTGAAGTCTTATTTAAAGATTTATAGCTTTTATATATATATATATATATATATATATATATATATATATATATAAAATGATAGGCAATATAAATACATATATATATATATATATAGAGAGAGAGAGAGAGACTTGTAAAACACTTAATAAAAAAACAGCAGGTGTGGTTCCAAATGATTTGTATCCAATCTCTCATTAAGAGTTCAATCAAAATTGTGCCCCCTCCCCCCCCATTAAAATATCATTTGTCAAACCATTTGTTGAAAGAGCATCTAGGCTCTGGAACCTCCACCCTCTCCACAAACACACACCCGTCTTTCCCCACCATAGGAGCAGGCTTTACCATGTCTACAAAGAGAATGGCAACCCATGCACAGGGCTGGATTAACCCATAGACTAATAAGGCTGTAGCCTTAGGCCCTCCTATTTTTAGGCCCTAATGTAGGCCCTCCATTCCATATTGAAGTAACAGCTGAGCAACGGTAGTGGGGCCATCTGAAATTTTTTGTCTCATTAGATATTGCTTTGTACAAATTACTCCATCAAGATTGTGAATTCAATTTATGGTGGTTGTGATTTTGTTGTTATGGGCTAAGTCTTTGTGGGCCCAAGCAATAATGAACGTTGTACACAGTAGGCCTACACTGGACAATAGAAACCATGTCGAAAACAGGAGGATGGCAGAAACTGAAGGAGGCCAAAGAAAGAGGGCAAAGACAAGATGTAGTGCTGAAAGGTAATCTGTCTCTCCTAATGTCTTTTCCTCCTACTAAGTCTGGTGGTGAGGAAATCTAGGTGAATACCAGCCCAAATGAACCTGCTGCATCTGCACCTGATGAAAAGGAGCAGCCTCCTGTGCCTTCTCTAGGTGCAGTCTCACCCCACTCCTCGAAGACTTTCCCAGTGATAGTAATACAAAAATATCCTTCTCCAATGATCCAGGCGAGTGGGACATGACTTCTCAAGATCTCATTGCATATTGGACTGAGAAGGGCCCACAGAAATGCAAGAATGTAGATGCTGACTTTTCATTGACAAAGCAAGAGTACACTAATCAGAATCGTTATCTGACCAAATCAATGTTTGAATATGTGAAGCCTAACAAATAGATTGGCAAGCAAGAATGGCTCATCTATTCACCTTCTAAGAAGAAAGTGCACTGTTTTTATTGCCACCTATTTTCTTATACCAAAAAGTAGGGAATGTTCTGCAAAGGAGTCAATGATTGGAAGAATACTACATACGTTACCAATTATGCAATGAGTGAGCAGCATATATTGTCAGTTAGCGGTTAGTCAGGTAGAATAGATACCCAAATGGAAAACCCAAATGGAGATTCAGTTTTGAAAACTCATGCTTATTGGAAGAATGTTCTCAGACGTGTAGTTGAAACCATAGTTTTTCTTGCTGAGTGTGGTCTGCCATTCCATGGCTCAGATGAGACTGTTGGATTGAAACACAATGGCAATTACCTTTGGTGTTCTAGGGCTAATCCCTAAGTTCGATCCTTTCTTAGCTCAGCACATCAATGAACACATGAATAGTGGAAAAGGCCATACATCATATCTATCAAAGGCTATTTGTGATGAATTCGTTGCACTGCTGGTGAAGAAGATGCTGTCAGCCATTGTAGAGGAGATCAAAGATGTGGGATATTTTTCAGTGTCCGTCGACTCAACACCAGATGTGTCACATGTAGATCAGCTGACTGTCATCTTGCGTTATGTGCTACCCAGCAGACAAGTTTAGCATTTCATGACCTTCATAAACATCACCAGCCACACTGGGGAGAAACTTGCCTCGTATCTACTCAATTTCCTCACTGAAAATGGGATTGACATCAGCTTTTGTCATGGCCAAAACTATGACAATGCAAGTAATATAAGTGGCAAATATTCAGGGATACAGGCAAAGATAAAAGAGCGCAATGCTTTCGTTGATTACATACCACGTGCTGCACATTCACTCAATCTTATTGACCAGTCTGCCGTGGATTGTTGTGTTGAAGCAGTTTCTTTTTTTGGATTTGTCGAAGAATTCTAAATTTTTTCTCTGCATCAACCAGTCGTTGGATGATTCTTAGAGATTCACTACCAAAGGGATGCCCAGTGCCCAAATCACTCTCAAGGATACGGTGGAGTGCCAACTTTGAAGCTGTGAATGCAGTTGTTCTGTGATACCCCAATGTCCTTGAAGTGCTAGAGAGCATCAAAGATGATGAATCTCAAAAATCAGCAGCAAGAAAAGATGCAAAGATCCTGAATGATGCAATTCGCACTTTGGAAACTGGTATTTTGTGTGAGGGCTGGAATGATATACTTCAGTCATTCAGCAGGTGCAGTCTAAGCTTGCAAAGTGCTCAAATTAACCTTTCCACTGCTATAAACCTAATGAGGAGTCTTGAAACTGTTCTTCAACAAATGCAGGATAGTTTTGAGGAGTATGAAATTCAGGGGGCTGCTAGGACTGCTAACCATGAGTATAAGTCAGCCAAACGCTGCAAAAGACAGAAGACATGCGACGATGCAACTGCTCACTCACTCAGTGACAAGGAGGCCATCAGAGTTAATACCTTCATCACAATCATCAACAAACTGAAGAGTGCATTAGAACATTGGATTGAGGCTTACGAAAATATTGACTAAAACTTTAGTGTACTGACAAATTTTTCACCTAACATTTCAAGTTCCATAATAAGTGAAGGTATCAAACATCTGTGTCAGAAGTACCCAAATAATCTCCCAGTAAATTTTACTAAAGAATTTCTTCAATTTGTTGAATTCATATCACTCTCAGATATAGAGAGAAAAGATAACAAAAGCAAATCTATTTGGATGTACCGAGTTATTACTGAATCCAATGTAATAGAATGTTTCCCAAATGTTGAAACTGCCTTATGGCTGTTCGTCACTAATGATCACTAGCTGTAGTGGAGAATGTTCCTTCTCTCTTCTAACAAGGGTCAAAAATGTCCTCCGAACCACCATAACTCAAGAGCATCTCAATGCTTTGTCCCACTTGAGCATTGAGAATGAAATCGTAAGGTCTTTTAATTACGATGACATCATTCATGACTTTGCCACAGCTAGGGAAAAAAATGTGTTTGTTTGAAGAATTGAGTGTAGTGAGAGTAGAATAAACTTGTTAATTTTACATAAATGAATAATATGTAAATCTGTATGTAGATAAATGTTTGAGGACTTCATAATTTCTGTGCAATATGTATGTAATTCATATTTAGGCCCTTCCCTCCCATTAGCCTTAGGCCCCTCATAACCTTAATCCGGCCCTGCCCATGTGCATGCAGTGGAACCATGACTTAGGAAAACCTCCTGCCTCCGATCAGCAAGACAATCTGTTTGGATGCCTGCATCTGTGTGTGTCTCTTAGAAAAATGAAATTTCAAGCTTTCTCTGAGATAGAAAAAAAGCCTTACTTTTTTTTTTAAATGTCTCTGCACCCATTTGCACATAAAATTATCCATCAGACCAGTACTTATCAGAAAAAATAAGAAAAAGATAGACACAGAACCTCCCCTCTCCCCCCACCCAAGAAATCTCAAATTCTCCTATATCCATTAATCCCCAACATTTCCATTGGTCAAAGAGGGGCACACTTTGGTCAGCAGTTTTTTCAATCTGTACTGCTTCTGTTTGTCAAACTCAGACACAGAGACATGTCTCATAGTACACTGAGCAGACAACAAAAACAGATTCAGTTCAGGAAACCAGTCTGCCACCTCTACTCTACGTTTCCCCTTAGTCTCATCCCAATAGCATCCGGTCTACCAGGGAGAACAGGACCCAAACAATCTGCAGGTTCATCATCCCCAAAACTCAGACCCAGAGTCACTACTGACCTCGAGAAGGAGAACCTCAGAGAGACTAGAGGGAGGGGGCTGCAGGGACCCGGGGGGGGTGTGTGTGTGTGAAACTAATACCTGAGAATTCTCTGTACCCCCAACCAAAGAACAACCCTCAGGAGTGTGCTTCCCAACTGCACTGCCCAAACTAGCCTGCTTTGCTGCACCCTCAGAAATTATAGCCCCCTCCTCCTTCAACAAATGTTTTGCACTTTGGGGCTTTGCCAGCAAGTCAGAATCCACAGCCAAGGCCAGAGATTCCATAGCAACAGGCTCAGCTTCCATTTCACAGTCAGGCTCAGGCCAAGAGGCCACTGAGTCAGGAGCCACGGAGCCCGGGATGCTATCTCCCCCAGGTTGTAAAGGGGGTGCTACCCCCCCACAAACCAACATCCCCAGAGACATCTCTGCCACAGCCACCCCACTCTGTGCTTTACTCTCAGAAACTCCACATTCCCATGCACAGGGTCCCCATTCCCAAGGGCAGCCTGCCTCATCTTAGGGCACTGACTGACCTACAGCATCAAGACTCCCACAACAAAAACAGGCCATGTCCTCAGTGTCAGCAGTCATAATGTAGTCACACTCCCCAATCCCGTACTTCAGGGAAACTTCTAAAACCTGGGAAGCATTGTTTAATATCTTACAAACCTGCCTATGAAAAGACAAGATATGTTGAACCTCTGGGGCTTTACAGCCCGAAGGGATCCTCCTAAGAGGGCTGTGATTTTACCAGGGTGTCTAGCCAGCTGCTCATTTTCTAAAAAAGGAGGAAAAAACGGTTACCCACCTTTTCGTAACTGTTGTTCTTCGAGATGTGTTGCTCATGTCCATTCCATTCTAGTTGTGCATGTGCCCATGTGCGCAGTCATTGGAGATTTTTGCCTTAGCAGTATCCGTAGGGCTGGCTGTGTCATCCCCTTGAGTGCCGTACTTATGAGCTGGTATATCAGGCGCTGCCGGCCCTACACCCTCTCAGTTCCTTCTTGCTGACAACTCTGACAGATATGCATCCGAAGAAGTGGGCTGTAGTCCACGAAAGCTTATGCTCTAATAAATTTGTTAGTCTCTAAGGTGCCACAAGTACTCCTGTTCTTCTTTTAACTCTGACAGAGGAGCAGAAGGGCGGGTAATGGAATGGATTTGAACACCACATCTCGAAGAACAACAGTTATGAAAAGGTGGGTAATCGTTTTTTCTCCTTCAAGTGCTTGCTCATGTCGATTCCACTGTAGGTGACTCAGGCAAAATCCTTGTAGGTGGGCTCGGAGTTCACAGCCTTGCAGATTGTAGCACTGCTCTACTGAAGCCACCATCTTCTCGAATTTGCTGGGTCAGCACATAATGCGATGCAAATGTGTGGACAGACGACCCAAGTCGCAGCCTGACAGATTTCCTGGATCGGCACCTGTGATAAATGAAGGGGGGGGGAGCTTCCTGTTATGGACACCCAGCCAGCCAGTTAGCTATAAAATCCCTCTTGGTAGCTGTTCTCTACTTGCTTTACCTGTAAAGGGTTAAAAAGTCTCACTGCTATGCATAGGTAATAGGAAGTGAGTGGGCACCTGACCAAAAGAGCCAATGGGAAGGCGAGAAATTTTTAAAAAATGAGAAAAAACTTCCCCTTTGTCTGTCTGTGGTTATTCTCCCGGGAAGAGGGGGACAGAGCAGCAATGCTGTAAAAAGCTTGGGGCCAGGTAGGAAAAACGATCAGTATCATACCTAGAAACTACTCATTTGAAACTCCAGATATGTAAATAGATCAGGAAATGTCTAGGAAGATGTAATTAGGTTTATCTCTTTATTTCTTTATGGCTTGTGGATTCCTCAGTGCTAACCCCGGTGCTTTTGTTTTGTTTGTGACCTTTAAGCTGGACCTCAAGAAAACTATTCTTGGTGCTTAATCCTTGTAATTGCTCTTTTAAAATCTAGCAATAACTGAGCTCCCAGATGTATTTTCTTTCCTTTGTTTAAAAAATAAAATGTATCTTTTTTCAAGAACAGAATTGGATTTTTGTGTCTTCAGAGGTTTGTGCACATGTTGTTTCTTTCTCAACTCTTCCCTGGAGGGTGTGTGTGAAAGGGCTTGAGGGTACCCCACATGAAGGACTTCCCAAGTGAGCCTACCCTGTCTCTCAAAGGGGTTCTGCACTTGGGTGGTGGCAGCATCTACCAATCCAAGGTCAGAGAAAAGCTGTGTCCTTGGGAGTGTAATACAAGCCTGGAGTGGCAATTATTAATTTTTAGAGTCCTTGCGGGACCCCGCCTTCTGCACTCAAAGTGCCAGAGTGGGGAATCAGCCCTGACAGCACCTGTGCCAGGAAGGCTGCCGATAATGCCTGTGCTCTAGATGAGTGAGCTATTACAATTGCAGTGGAGGTACCTTTGCCAGCTCATAGCAGTAATGGATGGAGGGCGTGATCCAGGACGAGGTCCTCTGCAAAAACACAGGGTGACCTTTCATCCTATCTGCCAGTACGATGAACAGCTGCGTTGACTTATGGAATGGCTTCGTTATATCTATGTAGAAAGCTAGCGCCCGCCTGACATCCAGGGTGTGACACCTCCGTTCCTCATCTGATGCCTGGGGCTTTGGGCAGAGGACAGGTAAAATATATCCTGGCCAGTATGAAACTGGGACACAACCTTGAGTAGGAACACCGGGTGCAGGCACAGCTGAACTTTGTCCTCGAAGAAGACCGTATAAGGCAGTTCCGAAGTGAGCACCCTGATTCCCACCCCTATGGGCCGACATTATAACGACCAAGAAAGAAACCTTCCAGGAAAGGAGGAGGAGGGAGCAGGAAGTCAAGGGTTCAAAGGGAGAGCCCATGAGCCTGGACAGCACAAGGTTCAGGTCCCAAGGGGGGACCGGCTCCTGGACGTGTGGGTAGATGCACTCCAGCCCTTTCAAGAAATGCACCATCATAGGATGGGCGAAGAGGGACCTACCCTGGACCACGGGATGTTGCGCCGAGATGGCCACCAGGTGGACCTTGAGAGAAGAAAGGGGCAACCTTTGAAGCTTCAGATGCAGCAAGTAATCCAGGATATCCTGCAGCGAGGCTTGCTCGGCCCAAAGGGGCTGCTCCGAAGCCCAGTATTCAAATCTTTTCCACTTCACCAGGTAGGTTGCCCTGGTCGAGGGTTTCCTGTTGCCAAGCAAAATTTCTGAACGCAGGCCAAACACATTCTTTCATCCGCACTCAGCCATGCAACAGACAAGCCGCCAGGTACAGTGCTGCCAGCTTCGGGTGCAGCAGGTTGCCGTGGTTCTGTGACAGCAGATCCGGTCAAAGAGGCAGCAGAAGGGGAATGGCTGCCGACAAGTCCAACAGCATGCCAAACCTGTGCTGATGGGGCCATGCAGGGGCCACGAGGATGACTCTCGCTCTGTCCTGCTTGAGCTTCACCAGGACCCTGTGGATCAAGGGCACTGGCGGAAAGGCATACTTGAGCGCCCCCATCCATGGAATGAGGAAGGCGTCCAAAAGGGAATCTTTGTCCAGATCCTGGATGGAGCAGAACATGTGGCACTTCCTGTTCTGCCTGGATGTGAACAGGTCCACCTGGGGAGTCCCCCACCTTCGGAAAATTACCTCGACTACCTCTGGATCAGGGGTAGGCAACCTATGGCACACGTGCTGAAGGCGGCACACGAGCTGATTTTCAGAGGCACTCTCACTGCCTGGGTCCTGGCCACCGGTCTGGGGAGCTCTGCATTTTAATTTAATTTAAATGAAGCTTCTTTAACATTTTAAAAACCTTATTTACTTTACATACAACAATAGTTTAGTTAGGGGGGAGGGATAGCTCAGTGGTTTGAGCATTGGCCTGCTAAACTCAGGGTTGTGAGCTCAATCCTTGAGGGGGCCACTTAGGGATCTGGGGCAAAAATCAGTACTTGGTCCTGCTAGTGAAGGCAGGGGGCTGGACTCAATGACCTTTCAGGGTCCCTTCCAGTTCTATGAGATAGGTGTATATCTCCATGACTTATAGAAAGAGACCTTCTAAAAATGTTAAAATGTATTACTGGCACACGAAACCTTAAATTAGAATGAATAAATGAAGACTCGGCACACCACTTCTGAAAGGTTGCCAACCCCTGCTCTGGATGGAGGGACCACTTGTGGTGAGACGAGAAGGTCCTGCTGAGGCAATCTGCGAGGATGCTCCTGGAGCTGGGCAGATGGGCGGCAATCAGATGAATGGCATGTCACACAGAAGTCCAAAAGGCTGAGGGACTCCTGACAAAGGGCTGAGGACTGGCCCCTCCCTGCCTGTTGATGTAGTATATTGCGGCAGTATTGTCCATCAGAACCTGCACCACCTTGCCTCTCAGGTGGGGCAAGAACACCTGGCAGGCCAGGCAAACTGCTCTGATCTCCCTGATATTGATATGAAGGACTAGATCATTCTGCAGCCAGTGGTCCTGGGTGCTGAGCTCGCCCAGGTGGGCTCCCCAGCCCAGATCCAAGGCATCAGAGACCAGAGTCAGCAATGGGGATGGGGTCGTGAAGGGAACCCCTTACAACACTGATTTGGGGTCAGCTACCAATTTAGGAACGAAAGGATGTGGCTCAGCACTGTAACCACTCAGTCCAGGGAGTGTCTGTTGGGAACCAACCGAGGCCAGCCATGCCTGTAGAAGCTGCAAATGAAGTCGAGCATGGCTGACCATGTACGTGCACACGGCATGTGTCCCACCAGATGTAGGCAGGTGAGGGCTGTAGTAAGTGGATGTCTTCTTAAATGGCAGATTAAGTCTGCCATAGCCTGAAACCCGCGCTTCCTGAAGGAAGGCCCTAGCCTGCATGGAGTCGAGAACAGCCCCGATGAACTCTATGCGTTGGACTGGTGTTAATGTAGACTTTTCTGTGTTTATCAACAGACCCAGGTCGCGGAAGGTGGAGTGCACCAGGTCGAGGTTCCTTTGTACCTGATCGGGAGACCTGCCCTTCATGAGCCAGTCGTCGAGGTATGGAAAAGAGGTGGACCCCCCTGACGTCTGAGCTAAGTGGCCACTGGTGCCATGCACTTTGTGAACACCCTTGGGGCCAAAGAGAGGCCAAAGGGTAGTGCCATGAACTGGAAATGGAGGAAGCGCCTGTGGCTGGGAAAACAGAAATGTGTAAGTAAGCCTCTTTTAAGTCAAAAGCGGCGTACTAGTCTCCCAGATCGAGGGAGGGGATGATGGAGGCCATGAAGACCATGCAAAACTTCAACTTCATGAGAGACTTGTTGAGGCGGTGCAGATCCAGGATGGGTCTGAGGCCCCCTTTTGCTTTCGGGATTAGGAAGTACCGGGAGTAGAACCCTATCCCTTTCATGTCCTGAGGAACCCCCAGATGCAGGAGGTTCTCGACCTCCTGAAGAGGGACCAGGAAGTGAGGGGGTAGGAGAGAGGGGCAGCTCAAAATTCCAGGGCATAGCCTCGAGATATTATGTCCAGGTCCCACCGGTCCGACATAACCCGCAACCAGGCCAAGTGGTAGGGGAAAAGGCAGCTGAGGAAAGGTAGTAGCTGATCCGGGGAATTGGCTGGGACGTCACTCTCGATCACGCCATCAAAATGAGTGCTTTTGCCCTGTAGAATGCTTGGCCTGGCCAGCCTGCGCAGGTGAGCGGGAGGTAGAAGGACGGCAGTGACTAAATGCAGTGTCCCTGTCCCTTCTGCTAGCAGGCCCACGGCGAGACTGCCACAACCTCGATGGCGGGAGCGGCCGGAACAACTTACATGCCAATTGTGGCGTGTGGATACCCAGCGAATGGAGATTGGCATTGGTGTCCTTCATCCCGTGCAGCCTCGCATCAGTCTGCTTGGAGAGCAGACCATTCCCGTCAAAAGGAAGGTCTTGACTGGAGGTCTGCATCTTCTGGGAGAGTCCATCAGTTTGAAGCCAGAGCTGCGCCTCATAAGCACCAGGGATGCCACCACCCTGGCTGCCAAGTCTGCCATGTCCCATGTCATCTGAAGGGCACAGCAGGCTGCCACAGTGCCCTCCTAAGCCCGGTCTTGTGGGCAGGAGTCCTTGAATTTATGGAGAGGACCCATAAATTGAAGTTATAACGGCCCAAGAGGGCCTTCAGTCACCCAAAACTGAAGTAGACTTGCAGTGGAATAAATTTTCCTTCCAAACAAGTCCAGCTGCTTGGCCTCCTTATTTTGTGGGATGGAACTGGCATTCCCCTGCTTCTCCTTCTCATTGGCCGCGGAGACCACCGAGCCTGGGGGAGGATGGGTATAGAGATATTCAAAGCTTTTGGCCAGCATGAAATATTTTTTCTCGGCCCGCTTTGAGAGGGATAGAGGAGGGTGTCTGCCAAATGGCCTTGGAAATTTTGAGAACCCCTTCATGCACGGGTAGTGCAATACGGGTTGGGGCTGAGGCTGACAGGACGTTGAATAGAGTGTCCTCCTGCTCAGTCTCCTCCACTTGCAGGCCCAGGTTATCGGCCACCTGCCGGAGCAAGGCCTGGTGGTCCTTGAAGTCATCAGGTGGGCTGGCACTGGAGGGTCCCACAACCGCTTTGTCGGGGGATGATGAGGAGGACTGAATCAGTGGAGGGGGTGCCTCCTCCTCTGCTGAGGAGGATGGCTTGAAGGTAGGGCAGCCTCCTGAGGCTCGGCCACCAGGTATGCCTCTGGTACCGGGCCTGATGCCGACGGTGCTGGCAGTCACTGCTCCATGGCAGCAGCCAATGAGTAGACCTCAGGTGTTACAACATGGCCACTGAGCAGGCAACTGCCCTGGCTGCCACTGTCCTGATGCCACCAATGTTGGCTCGGATGCCCAATCTCACCGTTGAGGTCGAGGTGATAGGATGAAGCGTCCCTCGGTTCTGGAGGAGACCCCTTCTGGGGACCACGGAGGGGCTGTCGAGGCCTGAGTTTGTCTTGAGACCACTGACACCGGTGCCCCGCCCGAGGGGAATGGTACCAATGGTGCGGCAAGTGGGTGCAGTGCCGAGGAGATTGGAGGCGGGAAGGAGCTCGTTCCCATGGCATCGGCGACCAGGAACGGCATCGGGACAACAACCTCCAGGACTTCGATCAAAGTCAATAATAGGGGGATCAGCAGCTTCCTCTCGGCAAACCATGTCAAGATGATGGCAACCGCGGAGCCGGAGACTGACAATAAGTCTGCGACTATCTCGACAATGGTACTGGCATCGCAGAGGGGAGAGTGCGCCATTGTCTCGAGGGATTGGCAGCACTCCACCGCTCCTTGGGGAGCCTTATTGACTGGCTTGCCCTCTTGGGGAACCTTAGCTAAAGCCTGCGGCACTGGTTGCGCTGTTGGTGCAGACGGAGACCTGTCCTTCAACGACTGAGCTCTTGGAGGAGTCGGTGCCGGCAGGGGGTTCAGTCCAGTCTCGCTCACAGGAGTCGGAGGAAGACCTTTTTCCAGGCTAACAGCCCTACCTGGTGATGGCAGACTGTGGGGCTCCTGTGTGGGCGGGCTCCTTACTCACTGTTGACTGGCCCTTTTTCATCGTGCTGGGAGCCGTGTTACTTTGCCCTCTTAGGTACTGGCAACGTAGAATGGTGCTGGGCGGGCTCCCAGTACTAGGCAACTCCTGCTGGGACAGCTCGGATGCCAGGCAGAGGGCGGATTCCATAACAAGAGCTCTGAGCCGGATATCCCTTTCCTTCTGCATGCGAGGCCGAAAGTTCTTACAAATCCAGCACCGCTCTTTAACGTGTGCTTCCCCCAGGCACTTGAGTTAGCTGCCATGGGGGTCGCTAACAGGCATAGGTCTGTTACAGGAATCGAAGGGCTTAAAGCCCAGAGACCGGGGCATGCACCGCCAGGGGCTAAGTCCCCGCTGAGACCTAACACTAACTACTACGATTAACAGGTACTTAACACTAAAGATAACTATGTACAAACCTAAAGGCACAAAGTTCAAGATAAGAAAAGCCGCACGTCCTTGATGAGCAAGAAAAGGCACTCCAACTGATTACCACGGGCAGGCAGTAAGAAGGAACTGAGAGGGCGTAGGGCTGGCAGTGCCTAATATACTAGCGCATGAGCACGGCACTCGAGGGGACGGCATAGCCGGCCCTACGGATACCGCTAAGGCAAAAATCTCCGACAGCCGCGCACACGGGCGCACGCACACCTGCAATGGAATTGACATAAGCAAACTCTCAAAGAAGAACATTAGAGATAGCAACTTTATTAGCAGATGTTGAGAGGGACACGACAGGGACAAAAGCACCCCACACAGCAATCCCCTAACCCAAGCTCCCACTCAACAAGATTAAGGGCTTTTCTACACTGGGAATTTACATCAGCATAGTTATGTGTAATAGGGGTGTGAAAAATCCACGCTCCTGAGAGACATAGCTAGGCCAGAATTCTTCTGGTGACCTAGCTTCTGCCTCTCTGGGAGGTAGATTACCCACAGCTGACAGGAGAACCCCTCCCATCGATGTAGGTAGTGTCTACACTGAAACGCTACAATGGTTTAAGTGTAGATTCACCTTAACAATGGCAACAAACACAACAGTCTTGCTCATGTGTGCCTCACATATTTAAACCCAATCACCTTCCCCACAGGTAGAGCACACTCTTAAATGGAGGAAGAACTTGGAGGCAAAATCCACAACCCGTGGCCATGGGTTAAGCCTCAGAATCCACAACAAACCAAGGTCTCTGTCCCTCTGGGCTGGCAATGCCAGCCATGCCGGCCCAGAGAGCAGACAAAAGCCTGCTAAAACAAAAGAAATCCTGAAATTAAACCCACAACAACCAAAAAACTACACACACGCAACCCATTTCCCTAGCAGAAACACAGAAAGAACAGCAAAGCATACATATTCTCAACCTCCCTCCCAAACACTCCCACAATCTTCTGAGAGTGAACGAGAGAAAGCTCTTTCTTCTCTTGAGAACCTCCCATATTTTATTGTCTTTCTTTTAAATATTAGCAAGGCTCACAATCTTCCCAGCTTCTTTCACACTATGATTTTGAGTCTTATAATAGGGTTGGAAACAGGTTTAAAAAAAAAAAATTCAAAGAAATGTCCTATTTGGCACAGACATAAAAATATGTGGAATTGTAGTCGCTGTGGATGCGGGAGGGGAGGATGACTTCATTACCCAACACATTCACTACATTGCTCTGTCCAACTTTTATAAGGCAAGAACTAAGGAAGAAATGTCACCTTCCCATAATACACCGTGGATTAGTGCTCTGGCAAATGAAATGAGAGTTATATGGGGTTATATCATCCTATGTGCTTTGAATACAGCTCCTGGTGTTAAAGGAAAGAATAGACCAAAGCCTGATCCCTGCACAAAGCCTTGGTACACAAGAGATGGACACGGATTCTCCCTGCAGTCAAGGGAAGTAGAACCCTAAGCTGTGGAGCACCTACAGAGCTGTTCCATGCAGCCTCCTGAAGCCCCTGTCCACCCTACACACCATGGCTTTTTCTAGTGATTCACACTGCAACACCCTGGATCCTCTTCCCACTCAGCAAAAACAACCTGCTCAGTTCAGAGACAGCTCCCACTGTTGTCTTCTTGCACAGCTTCTCCAGGCTTAGATTGAAACAGATCACCACTGTCAGTTCCTCTGCCTTGTTCTTGCTTCCACAGACCACAGGGTCTGGTTCTGCAGAAACCAGCCTTTCTAAAGGAGATGGCCTGTATACAAGTAAGAGACTGTGAAGGTCTTTATTTGATACAAAGCATATTAAAAAATAGGCAATGACATCAAGCAGCAGCGTCATTAGCTTAATAAAGTCTGGACCTGGGTTTATCCTCTAAATATTATCACTATTAATGGAACTGTTTGAAGCCTGAAGTGTGAGAGCGCACAACTGAAAGGAGATGACTAGAAATTAAATATAGAGAGAAAGGTCACGATAATGGATCTTCCTGAGTTTGCCCAGCTTTGCTCATCAATAGTTACACTGGAGAAGAGATTTTAAAATGTATATCTCTTTGTTTAGTATAGGCACACTAATTTTTTCCTTGCTTCTTTAATTGCATTCTCTTGTAAAGAGCTGGCTCTTGGAATTGGCTGCCCTAGGCAAACTGGAAAGTGTGCACCGTTCCCACCCCGGCCACTCTCACACCAAAGAGTCACTAAACATTTTTCTGCCCCAGGCAACCTCCCGCTTGGTATGTGTGGCAATGCCAGCCCAGCTCCTGTAACGTAGAATGCACAACACCCAAGCCATGGGCAGAACTCTCCTCGCCGATTCATGCCATCCATCTCTTATCTACAATCCTCTGAACGCGGGGCTGATGGGCAGAGGGAGTGATGTGGGCAACCATTATTCCAGCTAGCGTGAAAAATCAAGATAATGGGGTGGCTGGTAATAGGCGCCTATATAAGACAAAGCTTTGAATATCAGGCCTGTCCCTATAAAATTGGGACACCAGTCACCATAATTCCAGCAGGGATTGCTGGAACAGGAAAAAGCTGATTTTTATATATATATATATATATATTGAAAACAAATAAAACCCTCCCATACTTTTAGATGATTTTGGAACCATCAAGTTGTCCATACATGTCCTAATCTCACACCCAGTGAAGTAAATGGAAAGCTCCAATTGACTTCAAAGGGGATGAGCCTATGCAAATGCATGTCCTTATTATTGCTACTTTTATCCTCTCCTCCCTTTCCCCTTCCTGCCTACCATTTGTTACACTCGTTTCTTGCATTTTGTCTTGAATTAGGCCCCTGATCCTGCAAACACTAACACACGTGAACAACTGGGACAGCTGCCATCTTGGCCAATACACCACAAATTGAACCAGGTACCTTCCGAGCTAAAAGTCTGACCTGCTCCAAACTGAACTAAAACTTCCCAGCTGGGGACTGTAGCAACTCTGTCATCTCCTCTCCAAATTGACACCGCAGGGAACCTGTAACACACAACTGTAACACAAGTAATCCTACTTAATTCAATGGGACTAAAGTTACTCCCATGCATAAGTGTCTGTAGGATCAGGGTCTTAGCTTGTAAACTCTTTGAGATAGGGACAGTATCTTCCTATGTGCCAGTAGCACAGTGGAGTCCTGACTGGGGTCTCCTGGGACTACTGCTATACATCTCCTAAATAACCATGCTAACAAGTCTGACCATTGGGAACCTTTTCCCAATAGTCACGTTAAAATGTTCCTATTCTTAATTACACCACTTTCTTTAGTTTGTCTACAAAAGTTTTCTTTTAAGACACAGACTAAATTAAACATGATAAAAACCTCAGGTTTATGGATTACTTTTTCAGGTCAAGAGTGGGGGGAGGGGGAAAGCTCTCTCAAAATCTCAGTAAGTAGTTTAAAACTCATTTTTCCATTTTCTTTCTTCTGGTTTGTTTGAAAAAGAAAAAGCCATTTGTTACCCCCAATTTATCATCAAAACAGGCCTGACATTAATTGCATTCTGGTATTACAAACGGAGGTCATATGTGCTTTTCTTAATAGAGTTTGCAGCTCTTATTTTTATAGATATTCCATGTGGGCTAAATAACATTAAGAAAGCGAAGGTCAAAGCCCAGTCACTTAGAAGGAATAAAGGGAAAGATTTACAAGACATCTGGTGAGAACAGTTTACAAAGGAAGCCAGGCTTTTCTTGTGAGATTACACCAATAGAAACCTAAATTGGGGAAGAATTCCCTAAGGAAGACATATTCCACTTTGAAAACCAATATTGTTTGGAGACACAACTGGTCTGTTCCTGAATTCTCGACTGCTGACAGCTACTCAGCTCCTAGCCCCCAATCCTCCAAGAAAAGTCACCTGTGATATACACCACAAACTGGAATCTCTGAGTTCCATAAAACATCCCTGGGTTTTGTTTCACTTCAAGCTTACACCTAACTCTGCTACAAACAACTTTTCTGATCATTACCGCAAGAAAACCCCAATGCATAGGAAAATGTGATTTTCTTGGTCTGAGTGGTCGTCGCAGGCTAATAGGTGTTTTGTGATTAAAACCCACCAACTGCCAGCATGTGCCCAGAGGGCTCTAGCTCGGATTCATGAAAACACTTCAGCAGATGCTTAATTTAAGAATGAGCTGAAATCCAGTTGAAGTCAATGACATTTAAGCACACGCTTAAAACTACACACAAGTTCTTTTCTGAACAGAGATAGGATTAAGTACTTTCCTGAATCAAGGCATTTGAGCCTACCTACAATGTACCTTTCAACACATATTTTCTTGCTATATGATAGCAAGAAAATGAATGGATGGATATAATGAATTGCTATATAGTATGGATGGATATAATGAATTGCTGAAACACCACTACAATTTATACTATGAATTTACAGTGCTCAATACAGGTGCCAGATCAAGAGCCACCGATGATGAGGTTCTCAATCTATTTACAGCCTGGGTATATTTTACACAAGCTTCACTTGCCAATGTGCCTCCACTCTGACCTGGAAGGATCATATCTAAGGCAAGAAGTTTGTTAAGTCTCTATGGGTCACACAACCCTTGTTCTATTTAGAGTGTCTACTAGTGCTAAATGGTAGTAGTGTTTTTTAAGACATGGACATTGATAACTGGTCTGAGACCACTACCTCTTAACACAGACCATAGAACAGCCATCAGGAGGTAACGTGTTTTGGTCACCACTGACCTGAGCTGGATTTGACTTTGCATTGGTAACCTAAAGGTGTAAAGCTCTACATCCCTCTGTTACAACCTGTACGGAACTTGCAGGGAGGGGCCCAGGTTGCATGAGGGAAGCATTTGGAGGAGACACCAGGAAGTCAGTCCATTAGGATTGCCAGGCATCCAGTTTTCAACCGGAACGCTGGGTCGAAAAGGGACCCTGGTGACTCCGTTCGGCACAGCTGACCGGGCCATTAAAAGTCCGTTTTTTTATAAATGTTTCATGTGCCAAGTGCTGGGTAATAACATGAGACAGCTCCTCCCACCATTTCAAGTTGAAAATGCAGTATGGCTTCTGTCCATGGGTGATGAGAGGTCAGAGTGCTGGAGCGGGAAGCTCAGCCCAGCCAGCCTGCAGGACAGGAGCCACTTCAACCAGGGCAGAGTTTTGTGGGTCAAAGAGTGCCAGTCCCACGAAACCCACGAAACCCAGGACAGTTCTGATGACCCAGGGAGGTCTGATGAGAGGACTTCATGCTTGTTCTCAATGGGAGTGAAACTACTGGATAACTTTAGCAAAGATGTCCTGTTTCAAAGTGGCCATCACATCCCATTGTTCCCAGTGGGAGCAAAGATAAGCTACCCTCAGGGAAGATGGTAGCCCTTGACAGTGTTGGTGGTGCACCTAGGGACTACTGCAATACAGATAAATAAAAGTAATAGAACCATAGAAGATTAGAGTTGGAAGAGACCTCAGGAGGTCATCTAGCCCAATCCCCTGCTCAAAGCAGGACCAACCCCAACTAAATCATCCCAACCAGGTCTTTGTCAAGCCGGGCCTTAAAAACCACTAACGATAGAGATTCCACCATTTCCCTAGGTAACTCATTCCATTGATTCACCACCCTCCTAGTTAAATAGTTTTTCCTAATATCCAACCTAGACCTCCCCACTGCTCCTTGTTCTGTCATCTGCCACCACTGAGAACAGCCTATCTCCATCCTCTTTGGAGCACTCCCTTCAGATAATATCATTAAGTACCATCAGTATGTTTGACATTGTACCAGAGTCAGAGAAATACCCGGTCCCTGTCCTGAATTCACAGTCTCTCACACACACACACCATCAGGTGAACCTGGAAGCAGCTCAACAAGTTAAACCTACAGTGTGGCATAAGAGCCTTGGTTTCCCAATATGACACAATAATGGCATTTGTATTAGCATTAGCAGCAGGCATTCCAAAGCCTTTGCTCCTAGCAGCTAACATTTTATTCCCCATGATTAATGTAACCATTTGCAGAGTCACAGTCCTCCTTGGTGTTTTACCCACATGGAAGTGAGATGACATCCTCTCAGAGTTCAAGAGAAATCATGCTGCACATGGATACATCTGAGATTTAACCTACTGCCACTCCTCCTATTCAGAAAGCTCGTTAGAATTTTGGCCCCACAGCCTAGGTCATTGCCTCTAATATAAAAATAAACTAGGGAGAAATGAGCAGACTTAAATATCTGTCTTTCCAAACAATTTCACTTCAGTAGGATCCAGTCTCTTCCATTACTGCTGCTAACATCTGCCATAGAACACCATCCTAATCTGATCAAAGAAATAGTCCAAAACAATGAAAAAGAGAGACTCTGCACTAGAAAGGGTCCAGACCACTTCTCCAACATTGCACAATCTCTATGAATACAGGGCTATTTTGACATTGAAGGTTAAACGGCAGCTTTCCCTTAAGGAACTACACTAACTGATTTTGATTTGGGGGTAGTCATTTGCTTATGTGAGGATGCAAAGAACCAGGCTTCACTTGCTAACCCAAAGGATATTCCTTCCCAGAGTGGATGTTCATACAACCAAACAACTGGTTTATATATATATTAAACTTCTTTTGATCAGTCTTCTGGTTACATGATAGTGTGAAGCTTCAGTCTTCTTTCCAAACCTCAAAATTCTAATTCGTTAGGCCCCTAGCACCACACCCACCTGTCCTACAGCACAGCAATTATGCATCTCCTAGCCACACTTTGACTCTGCCCCCAAAGCCCCACATCTGCCTTTTTTGCCCCTCTACTCCTCCTGCAACTCCAGGGTTTCTGTGCCCCCGTCAACCGCAACTGTGACAAGGTCTGTTCTTCCCATTCCCAAGGCTGGTGCAGCAGTGAGATGGAGGGGAAAAGAGGAAGCAGAGAGCAGATAGACTTGTTTTTCACAGGAGAAGGAGAGGGGAGCAGTGACCCTGAGCTCCTGGACTTTTTCTGCTCCTTCTTTCACTGCTCCCCTCTTTGAAAATAGGGTCAGCTGCTCCCTCCTCCCCATCCTCTATCCAAAAACTCTTCTTGGTTCCTGCACCTTTGATTGGCTGCTGTTCCCTAGGAGGCAGGGAAGAGGAATAGCCAATCAGAGGGAGCTTTCCCCTGTTCAGAACAGAAAATTGAATGATGGCTGGAGCTTTTCGCTAGGGCTGGGCAAAAATTTCTGTGAGTAGGAGTTTGGGTTTTTTTGTTTTGTTTTGTCAAAAATAAATAATTAAATAAAGCAGATTCAGGACAAACAAAACTATCTGAGAATTTGGGTCAACTTTTCGACTTTTCATTTTGGATCAATGTCTTGGTCCAGAATTTACATCTAGTCCAGACCCCTGCACTCAAGGCAGGACTACGAAATAACTAGACCATTCCTGACAGGTGTTTGTCTAACCTGTTCTTTAAAACTTCCGACAATGGCCATTCCACAGCTTCCCTAGGCAATTTGTTTGAGTGCTTAACCATCCTGACAGGAAGTTTTTTCTAACATCCAACCTAAACCTCCTTGCTGCAATTTAAGCTCATTGTTTCTTGTCCTATCCTCAGAGTTAAGGAGCACAATTTTTCATCCTCCTCCTTGTAACATTTTATGTATTTGAAAACTATTATCATGTCCCCCCTCGGTCTTCTCTTCTCTAAACTAAACAAATCCAACTTTTTCAATCTTTCCTCAGAGGTCATGTTTTCTAGACCTTTAATTGTTTTTGTTGCTCTTCTCTGGACTTTCTCCAATTTGTCCACATCTTTCCTGAAACGTGGCACTCAAAGCTGGACACGAGACTCCAGTTGAGCCCTTAGCAGCTCAGAATAGAATGAAAGAATTACTTCTTGTGTCTTGCTTACAATACGCCTGCTAATACATCTCAGAATAGTGTCTGAGTTTGGGTTTTTTTTGCAACAGTGTTACACTGTTGACTCATATTTAGCTTGTGATCCGCTGTGACCCCCAGATCCCTTTCTGCAGTACTCCTTCCTAGGCAGTCATTTCCCATTTTTTTGTGTTTGCACATTTCCTAAGTGGAGTACTTTGCATTTGTCTTATTGAATTTCATCCTATTTATTTCAGATCATTTCTACAGTTTGTCCAAATCATTTTGACAATGCAAAGCACTTGCAACCCCTCTCAGCTTGGTATCGTACACAAACTTTATAAATGTATTCTCTATGCCATTAACTAAATCATTAATGAAGATATTGAACAGAACTGGACCCAGAACTGATCCCTGCGGGATCCCACTCGTTATGTCCTTCCAGCATGACTGTGAACCACTGATAACTACTCTCTGGGAATGGTTTTCCAACCAGTTTTGCACACACCTTATAGTAGCTCCATCTAGGTTGTATTTCCCTAGTTTGTTTATGAGATGGTCATGCAAGATAGTATAAAAAGCCTTACTAAAGTCAAGATATACCACATCTACCGCTTCCCCCCACCCACAACACTTGTTACCCTGTCAAAGAAAGCTGTTAGGTTGGTTTGACATGATTTGTTCTTGACAAAGTCATGTTGACTGTTACTTATCATCTTATTATCTAGGTGTTGGAAAACTGAGTGCTTGATTATTTTCTCCATTATCTTTCCAGGTACAGAAGTAAAGGTGATGGTCTGTAATTCCCCAGATTGTCCTTATTCTCCTTTTTATAGATTGGCACTATATTTGCCCTCTTTCAGTTTTGTGGAATCTCTCCCATCTTCCATGAGTTGTCAAAGATCATCACTAATGGCTCAGCTATCTCCTCAGTCAGCTCTTTAAGTATTCTAGAATGTATTTCATCAGGCCCTGCTGACTTGAAGACATCTAACTTGTCTAAGTAATTTTTAACTTGTTCTTTCCTTATTTTAGCCTCAGATCCTAACTCGTTTTCACTGGCATTCACTATGTTAGACATTCAATTGCTACTAACCTTTTTGATGAAAACAAACAAAAATGTCATTTCGCATTTCTGGTATTTCTATATTTTCTGTTATTGTTCCCTGTACCCCCTCATTGAGCAACGGGCCTATCCTCTTGCTTTTAATGTATATTACTTGCTTTTAATGTATATATAATGTATTTTGAGAACCTTTAAGTCTCTAGCTTGTTTTGTGTCTTGGCCTTTCTAATTTTGAACCAACATGCTTGTGTTTGTTTATATTCATCCTTTGTAATTTGACCTAGTTTCCACTTTTTTGTGGGACTCTTTTCTTGAGAGAGAGAGAGAGAGAGAGAGAGAGAGAAATGAGATAAACAGTTATGTTTCAAGTAAAATAAAACATTTAGCTTAATCCAAATTTTTTTATTTTTACTTTTTTCTTTCACTGAGAAATTTGAAATTTTTTTGTTTCAGTTCGATTCAAACAATTTTTTTCTGATTATTTGGGTAATTGCCCAGCTCAGATTCCCGCAACATCACCAGACTGGCTCCAGCAGAGACCAAAATGCCATTATAGGCATTTAACTCAGAATCATTAGTAACACTGCCAAACTGCCTAAAACATTATGTTTTGTATCCCATTGAGCCACTGTTTTGTGTACTGCCATTTGTTCCATCTCCCCTGATTGTGCTAACTGCCATCATTACAGGACTGGGGACAACTTCTTGCCAGGTTCGATGACTGTATCTTTAAAATTATACACCCTGGGCCTGTATCTCAGCTAGCATATCAGTTTAGCTCCATTTCCTTCATCTATACTCACTGAGGGGCTGGTCTTTAAATATTTTTCTACTTATCCCGTGACCCTCTAGATTATTATTAATTATTATTATTTTAAAGGGATGTAATGCATTACTAGGCTCCCTTCTTCCTAGCACTAATTTAAGTGGGTTGCACACAGTATCCAAGTATTTGTTCAAAGACATATCTGTTGCCTAGCATGGCTTTAAGTGACTGTTGAAATTCCATGTGGCCATCTGAAATACCTTTGCCTGTGGCCTTGCCTCAGGCTAAACCATTTCCAGCACAAGCAGTCAAAGCAGGAGTTTTCTCCTTTATTAAAAATGTGTTTAAATCAAATGTACCAACCAACCACCATGACTGATGGACAGTATAAAAGATAAAAGAAATGGAGCCACAAATGTTTAGATTTGGGTCCAGTACTGACTTTCACTCCTCAGAAAGTATAGATGATGTTTGGATCAGCCAAATCTGAAGATATTTAAAAATATCAGCTGTGAAATTTGGATCTGGATCAGGGTTTGGATTCTGGAATACACAAATGCACTCCAAAATTTATAAGACTGAGGCAGGATTGGGTTTAGGCCTCCATCTAATTCACAAGAGAAATAACTGAGATATAATGAAGTCTTGTTAAAGTTAAGACCTGTAGGCCAACATTTTCAATCTGAGAGCCTGAAGTTAGGCATGTATAGTTACTGGGAGCTCAGCACCTTAAAAAAAAAAAAAAAAAAAACCAGACAGTGAGGTGCCTAATCTTCTGCACCCACATTTGAAAACATTGATATCAGCATTCACTGTGACTAAGCAGAATACTTAGAGAACTGTTACAAAATACATGGGAACAAGCCACCAAACAAATACATGAACACACTGAAAGTTCCTAAGCCTGATTCGACAACCAAAACACCTGCTTAACTTTAAGTACATACCTATGTTTAAGCACAAGTTTTCCTATTGTCTTCATTACGACAATCAAGCAAATGTCGCAAGGGAAAGCACTCAGACTAGATGGCATTTTGACAGAGACCACTAAGCAGGGTGGCTACCACACTGCAAGGCACCTCACATGGCTCTTCCATATTATCTGGGGACAAGAGTTGGTGTCATGAGATTTCAAGGATGCCAAATTATTCATCTCTATAAACGTGCTCACTCAATTGATGACATTCAATTTATAACTAATCACTTTACTCATGCAGTGAATCGTTTTGGTTTCACAATCAGCCTAATGAAAACTGAAATACTGCACCAACCTGTGCTGGGAGATGTGCTGTATACCCAATTATTAAGATCAGCAATGCTCCTCTCAAGTCCATGGAGAAGTTTTGCTACCAAGGGCATATGCTGTCACAAATGATTTTGAGATTATCCATTGCATAATCAAGGCCAGCTCTGCGTTCGGAATGCTGTTACACCACCTATGGAACAATAGGGGCATCAAAATATGCACTACGCTAAATGTCTGTTGGGAAGTCATGCTTACAATGCTTTTATATGGTTGTGAGGCATGGACAACATATCACCACCACATTAGGAAACTTGATCAGTTCCATATGCGCTGTCTTCGGTTGGTTTGCATCATCAAGTGGTGGGACAAGATTCCTAAAATTAAAATCATTAATAGCTGTTGGATGTCTGGCAAAGTATGCTCATAAAAGCTCACTTGCTTCAGTCCAGACATCTCCTTCATACAGCCAACTTGAGAATTCCCAGGGCTATATTTTATCATCAACTAAAGCAACACATCCGTTTCTCATGGAGGCCAGTACAAACGACAAAGACACACTGAAGTCAAACCTGAAAGCATGTCAGGTTGACCCCAACAACTGGGAAGCAATAGCCCATGACAAAGCAAGCTGGCAGCAGATTTGTCTTAATGTGCCTCACTTCAAAGAGGTTAACACCCTATGTGAAAAACATGAACAGCACAAAGCAAGAATGCAATGGCCTGCAATGGTCGTGACCAATCTCATCTGTCCCACATGTAACTCTGTTTGCAGTTCTTGTGTTGGTCAGACCTCATGTGTGTGTTCATCTATACTGTTTGCTGAATCCTCATACATCGACACTGACATGAGACTCCATCTTCGTCATCATCAGTCTTAATGCATTCAACAGGACTACTCATGTGCTTAAAATTAGCCATGTGTTGAAGTACTTGTTGAACCTGGGCCTAAGGCCTCTCTCTTCAGGCATGCCTCCCCACTAAAGACAGCACTACCAGTCAAAGGGAGGAATCAACTGTCCTGGAGAACAGAAACTGCAGTGTGCAATGACTCAACTAAATACATATATTTATACCTAAAATTTTAGATACTCAGACATACTGCAAGATATATGGAAACGAATTTTCAAAAGGTTTTAGAAATAACTGTCACTATTTCAACAGCTCCCTAAAAGAATCAAGTTGGTGGTTCTCCAAAAGAGCTGGTGTTTTATTCGGATTCGTCCTAGCAAGAAGGCTAGTCTGATGACACAGTATGATGCAGGGGAACATAGCTCAGCATCTAAATGCATGAGAAAGGCCAGAGACTTTTTGAAACTGCTGAAGAGTAAAGTCTACAAGTCCAGATTCTCAGATCCTACTGGAGTTATGGCCATTTACATCAGCTGAGAATCTGGCCCTCAGTTTTAAAAAATCTGCATGGTTAATTTAACAGCGGTTTAATAATAATATGATACAAGGTGATTAATGATCTGCTGGGCAAGAAAAACAAGAAGCAGAGATAATTCTTAATGAAAAATTGAGCTGATTAATTTTAAAGCAGAAAATATTTATCTTCTGGCAATTTGGTTACAGTGACTTTTTCTCTATTGTTCTGAATGACTAATATACTGTAGACAGTACATTTTATCTGATGGGTCCTGGTTCAGTACAGTGAAAGGTACTCATCATCCTGTTATTGAAAAGGGTGATAAGCTAACACTAAGAGATGGTAGTGTTCTGAAGCTCAGGCAAATCAGAAATCAGCTTGCTCATGAAAGTAACTCAAATAATTGTATATTGCGTAAATATGAATCAATGAGTTTTTGATGATAAGCTGAAGTTTTAGCAATCAACTGTCTGACACCAGGTTTCATATCAGGCAAGTTACAATCAGAATTAGAACAATGATTCAATACTTCAGAAAGCTGCCACAGACTGTTTTCTTTATCTGGGACTATATTGAAGGTTTTGGATCTCAGCAACAGTGGCAGTGATATTTTTCCAGCTCTTTTACCTCCTGCAGCCCAGGCACTCCTCCTTCAAAAGACAGCATCATGGTTAAGGCTCTGGTTTAGGACTCGGAAGATCTGGTTCAATTCCAGGCTCTGCTAGAGGCTTCCTGTGTGACCAAATCATTTAAGCTTTCCTAAAATGAAGCTTAATGACCACTGGACCTGTCAGCTTCATTTCTCTGCCCCCGTTCTCCACATGTAGAAGAGAGGCAGTAGTATTTTTCTCGTGTATTTTGATTGTCTTCTCCGTTTTGATTGTAAACTCTGTGCGGGCAGGGACTGTCTCTTCCTAGGAGTCTGTACAGTACCTAGTACTACAAGGGCCCTGATCTTGGAGGCTAAAAATTACAAACCCAGAGAAGTTATTACTTGTGACCAACAAATCCACATAGTTGTGGACTCATCAGCCCCACTGCCACTCCTTTCCTGGCACCCATCACACCTCTCAGAGTGATAAGAGGTGGGAAGCACCCATGAAAGTAGAGAGAAGAGGAGACTCCATGCATGCGTATCAAATCTCACCCCACTTTTTCCACTGGTTCTTCTGGGCCAAGATGTTCTGCAATTTCAGAGGAGGGAGCAAAATTTGGTCCATAATGAAAGGAAGAAATATGTACAGTACAGAAGAACCAGGTGGATAAACGGTTTTGGGATCTTCAGCACCATGGATTTTGAATGAGTTTGATGGTGACAGATGTGGGGCTTCTAGAAGAGAGTACGCCAATCATATCACAAATCTGCCATCCCAGTTGCAGCAGGTATAATAGCTGGACAGACAGAAGGGCGATCCAGGCAAACAATAAGTAGCCATGGTTTCTCCACCTCTTGAGGTTTTCCAATCAAGACTGGATGCCTTTCTGGAAGATATTCTTTAGCCAAAACCACAAAATTATTGGACTCAGCATGAGGTGAGTGGTTGGAATGTAATGGCCTGTGATATGTACAAGATCAGACTAGGTAATCTAATGGTCCCTTCTGCCCTCAAACTCTATGAATCTAAGGTAGGATAAAGAAGTACAAGGGGGAAATAGGCTACCACAGTTTAATTCAGTATTAGCCTACAGCTACCAAAGCTGAACTGAGGATAAGCCTACATTCTTGTATATGGCACTTGTTGCTAATTAAAGCAACTAGTCAGGTAGTGAAGATTCCTCCCAAATCCATTAGCCCATTGGATTAATCTTGACCTTCTTCTGTGTGGGCCCATAGGTATCTACTAGCCCCGTATGCCCTTGTATGTTGACTATGCACCCTCACGAATGATTATGAGGTCCATGGCAGAAGTGGGTACATGCGGATTTCTCATCTCCTCCACAGTCTGGATTCAAAGAATTGCTCAGCTCTAGCTCATACCCTTCTATTGTCACTGCCCCTCTCCACCATACAGAGACTGTGGTGATTAATACAGCACAATTCAGATCAAAGAACCTTACCCAATAATTTCTACAGCAAGCCCATACCTTCTGTGCTATCTTTTAGAAAGAAATCCAGTTTTGACGTAAAGCCTGCAAGTGATGGAGAATCCACCGCGTCCCTACTAAAGAGAGGCATAAAAGATGGTGCAGGACAGTCATTTCCTCCTTCCATGCAAGAAGTGGTGGGGCTGGTATTACTGGTAGAGCAAAGGTGGCAGGGAGAGACATGAGAGGAGACAAGGACAGCATTTAGGAAGGAGTAGGATTTTGGAGAAGGTTGAAATACCTTGTCAATGTGCTTTAAAATGCCTCTAAGATTTCTCATACAATTTTGTTCAACAGCCCTTAGTTAAATTCCATCTCAGTCAATTTTTGCAGGTGCTTTGAGAAGTCATTTGAGACAACTTTTGATGCATCTTCTAAGTTGTGGGAGATACCTAGCACAATCAAATACTGTAGATCCCTGAGTTACATTATTATATCTTAAACTTATATAACTAGCTATCATGATTTTTCAGAGTTCATTTTCTGTGATATTGCTGCAACATTTCTGGTGTCTCTTTTGAAAGACTTATTTTTTAAATAATTTTTTGCCTTTATAGGGGATAATATGGCTCATCAGAGCAGCTTTAATGCAATGGTACAATGTTAAGATAATGCTGCATGTATAATAATTTACATTAAGTCTTTTTGCTAAATACATATTGTTCCCATCAGTGAACAAACAGCCTATCTAAATGTCCAGATAATTTGTTTTAACAACACGTTACTGTTCCAGGGTAATGCAACAAAGCAGGCAATCACAGATGAGTGAGCAATATGCCAATAAAATTGAAAGAAATAAATTAGTATCATGGTAACACATGTGTCTTCACAATTAATAAATTCCACTCCATCAGTCCATGATTTAATTATGCATTATGTATAGGAGCACCATGAATCATTCATGTATTTTTTTAACTAAATGGTTAGATATGAAGCATGTGATGGGAATATTTTCATAAAAACCTCATGAAGTGTAGGACATAAAA
The DNA here is from genome assembly GCF_027887155.1 of Malaclemys terrapin pileata. NCBI lineage: Eukaryota > Metazoa > Chordata > Testudines > Emydidae > Malaclemys > Malaclemys terrapin. The sequence goes on along the minus strand of NC_071511.1, from coordinate 64,486,411 downwards.
TGATCTGAAGTTTATTTTCACTTTCCAGTATTTTAAAAAGTTGTATTTAATGCAAGAGAGAGACAGTTTCTTCTAAATGAGAAATGACTTTCAGCTGCAAGGAAGCGAGATGTTGACCTACAGTAGTAATTGTGACCTTAACTATAGGCACGCTATTGAGTGATTCCATAACACAGTCTTTTGCAGACATGTCTCTCAAATGCCTAGCCATAAAGTCTTCATTGTGATACCCTTCCCCACCTCTACCCCATTTCTCTATCAGAAGAGCCGCATTAGTTTCTTTATACAGCAATGGATGATCAATGCAAGGTTGCTTAAAATAACTTCCCTCCATTTCCATCCCACCCTGACCTCTTCTATCCAACCAAGATTATCACTCCTATCTGTCAACAGCTATGTCACCATGCTCATGTTTCCTATCCCCAGACTGATCAGTCCAGGGATTAAATTTAATAATTCTTAAATAGGAGAAACTCTGCCTACTAGACTGGAATCAGAACACTCTGTGGCAGACAGTACTTTGTGACTTCAGCTCTGAAGCTACAACAGGTGCAATACTCAATCAGCCCCTGTTCTGAGGCATACACATTAGTCATCATGCCTTATTCTTGGATCGAATAAAGAGAGGGCATCTCCTTTTGCAGGGCATGATCAAAAGACCATTGCAGCCTTCAAACGGACTTCAGAGGGCTTTGGATCAGTCCCATAGTTAGTGAATACACTGAGACCAACGGGGATGACTCATGTTCTACACAGACCCTCTCTTGCACCACTGAAATCGAACGGAATTTTGCTGTGGCTTCAATTACAGCAGAATCAGACCCCTGTGAGCCTTCTCTGCAGTCCATACAAAGGCAAAAATTCCTTTGGCTTCAACAGGAATTATTCAAGAGTACTTATGACAGGTTTTGGGCCTGTACAATAAATCAAGCGGGAGATACAGAAGGATTATAGGAAGATCTGGAATGCTCTCATAGCGAAAGCCAGTGGATACAATGCCCTTACTGTATCTATGTTAGGAATGGATGAACATCAAACGCTCCAGATATTCCATTCAGATGATAAATATATGGCTGGTTCTAGATGCTTATTTAAAAGTGTATCCAGACTTTTCCCTTTACTCTGGAAAACTGACTGGAAATCTCAAAAGAAAGTGTTCCTACAAGATCACTTCTGGATTTTTGGATAGGCTTGGAATACCAGGTCAGTCATGGACACTGGAAGGTTATAAGACTCTTGAGACCATCCTGAGAAACCCAGCACTATGCTTCTCCACACTGGCCAGATCTTCATGGGTGTAGGAGATCTCCACCTTGGCAGGATCCTTCAGTCATGCCAGGGCTCCCCATACTGGTGGGCTCCTTCCCTTGGGGCCAGCACTCCTTACATTGGTGGATCGTCATACCATATGGGGCTCCTCACACAGATGGTGTCTTCCTACCATGCTGGAGCTCCCCATGGTGGCAGGATCTTCATGGGGCAGGGAGAGGAAGATGAGACTTTTCACACTTTTGGGGTCTTATGGGGATCTAGATAAATGTGACCCCCAAAAAAGATTCCTGTGCATTTTCTAGTCTCTATGAAGGTCCTGCATAGTAGCTTTGTGTTTAATAAGACCTGGCATTTCCACCCTCTTGGCGGCCACCCTCTTGCTGAAAACTAACACCGTTACGACAATGTCACGTTTCATCAAGATGGCCACCCTAGACCGACTCAACTGTGGTATCTGCAAATGAACTTCACAGTTCATACATGGTGAGAAGTGCTTCTTTTGGCCTTTCAGACACCTGGGTGAGCAAAGGAGATGAAAGGTTTGCATTAACGTCACCTCCTGGCAAAGCCCAATCCTAGTGATTACTTTTAACTATTTCTGCAGCCATAAAATGGTGACGCTGCCAAAGCCTCCAGCACCCCAACTATAAATGCCGCAGCGAGATCACAGAGCCACAAAATCCTCAACTTGAAGCAACAGGTTTTTTTTTTAATCTATTCTTGCATTGGGACTAAAAACCCCACAGCTTCCATAGCCTCAAAATGGGGCCAAAAGAAAATGCCACATCTACACTACAGTGAACATAGGGGAGATTCTGAACCCAAACATAGACACAGGGCTGAGTCTCACTACTGAAGAGCCAGGTAAAATACAGATACACTTAAAAGCAGCACAACCTTAATTATCCAAACTCTCTCTGAAACACCGGGTTATCGGAAAACAGGGTCCTGTCCCTTCCATCCACTAATGACACTATTGAAAATTACCATGGTTATCTGAACCCTTGATTATCTGAACATACTCAATGTCCCCTATGCTGTTTGGAGAATTGAGGTTATAGCTTATGCAATATGACACGGTATGGTAGAGTTAGAATGACATGGGAGTATTTCCTGGATACTGTAATGACAAAGAACTTTTAAGCATAGGATTTTCTAAGGTGCCTAGGGGATTTTTGCACCCATTTCACATTCATTTTGAAAGGAAGGGGGATGTGAATAGATGCAAGGTTGGGAGCATGAGTGATACCAGTTATGATATTTTCAGGGACAAATTTTGTCCTCAGAGGCATGTATGAACTTCCTATTGACTTTGTGGGAGTTAGATAGCTGTACCCAAGGACAGAATTTGGCTGTGATTGAATTTTGCTTTGCTGACCTGTTGCTGTGTGTACAGAAGCACTGAAGAGGTTATTACCCTACCAGTATGTCCTTCATTGAGTTGCAAAGTAAAATCTATAGACTGCAGTGAATCACTGCTCATGTGATTTTACTTGGCACGTTGTGTTTTAGAACAGGATGCCAGATATTTATGCAGTTCATTGGGTCTAGCATAAGCAATCTGCAGAGTATCCCCTTGTCGTGCTTATGGCATACAATCCTCTCTAATGTAAGTTAGGTGTTTTACATGTGAAAAGCTATGTCTGACCTACTTTATAAAATCTATAAGGAACAAATACTCAATATACTCTCCTGGTCTAGTGAGATGTGAGCTCTGAGGAATATTGTTTAGATCAGTGGTGTCCAACTTGTAGCCCAGGAGCCAACTGTATTCTTCAAGACTCTCAACTGAAACCCTCGATGGCAAAACATTTGTATTTGTTCACACATTGAAAATATGCATCTTGAACTGTGCCCTGTGACTTTTAAAATGAAGGGATCGAATCTGCTCCATTGCTACCAGTAGAAGATGGAGGGCACTGCTTCCTCTGCAGTCCTAGAAGCAGCTCTGCTGGGATCACTGAACACTGCTCCCTTCCTTCCTACAGCAGCTCCACCATTGGCTGCCTCCTTCATTATGGGGGTGGAAGGACAGAGTAGCTCTGGCTACTCCATTGCCTGCTTCCCTGTCAGGCTGTGTGACCTCCAGGGAGAGCAGTATGGGAGCCTAACTGGCTCTCCTTGAACCCAAGGGGCAACTAGCAAAGGATGGCTTCTCTTCCCCAGAGGATCTCGAGGGAAAAAAAGCTGTGAACCCATCACCAGTTACAACTTCCTTATTCTCTGCCCTAGGCTACTGCTGCTCTACTGAACTTGCACCAGTTGGAAACAATGCTCAGGGTATTATATGTCAGCTGAGGATAGCTGGAGTTAGAACTGGGGCCAATCCACAAAATTGGTGTGTGGATTTTAAGTACCCCAAGTTAGACAAAGGAACTGAAATTTTGAACATTGATAGCCTGAGAGTTATGGGATCACATTGGAGTGGGGAGGTAGGAGGAGAGGTGGGAGGAGGAGAGGGAAGTGTCAGATTTTCAGAGGCAGCAAAGCCAGGGTGCAACCCATCTCACCCAGCCCCAATAGTTGGGGGGAGGGGGGATAGTGGAGGTCTCTTGCTTAAGTAGAAACCTACTTAACCTTAGCCTGTCCTTGCCAGTTTAGGTAAGACAATATCCATGTAGGTTTTTGTTATTTTAATCCACTTCTCTCCATTTGTGATGTTTCTTTAGGATAAATAAAGCACACACTGTTGCGAAGAAGCTGTTTTCTGTCACTATTTTTTACCAGCTTGGGGGTCAGCTCCCAGAGAGGATTCTACAGCACAGACCCAATCCAGATGGACCTTCTGGTAATAAATACAGTTGGTAAACAGGGGGTGTGGTAGCCTGGTCAGTCCACTCTAAAAGCGGGGCAGACTGTAGGGCTCTGCTCAGTGACGTGCAGGTATAGGTCTTTTACTTGGAAGTGCCCACAGAGAGACTGAAATAGGGATCCTGGATTTGAGCCTGAACCCCAACAGATGGCTTCTCAGATGGTGACTCTGTATTGTGACCCACTTGCCATCAATCCTACCCTGATGCATCTCAGACTCCTTTCTGCTTGTTCCTGTGGTGCTTCAAGAAAGGCATTAAAGGAACTTGGACAATATTTTATAGGATGCTCCTGGCATCTAATGAGGACTCGGTTCTAAATAGCCAAGAGAATCTGTTTCAGCAGAAGACCTGGGACAGGCTCACAATTCCATAGCCAACTGCTGGCAAACTCTTTGTGGGCAACAAGCAATAGCCTGAAAACTGTGACTTTACAAAGCCAACCAGACTCTTTCCCACTTCTCCAGCAGTCATGGATCCTCGCCCATCTCCAGCCCCTTCACGGACACCACAGCATTTCAGGATAAGGAACTGATAAAATGTACTCAAGTGGTGGGAGATACACAATTAGGAGAATTCCAATCCTCTTGATATAATTTTGCTGTCGCTAAACCTTAATGTCACTGCATTTGTTTATGTAACAAAGTTTTACAGGGTGTTTTAACGGTGCTGTAATTATCATTTGTGATTACTTCCGCCCATGCAGGAAAGCTACAGTATGTGAATTTCTTGCTGGAGGGCGTGTTGTATTTTATACAATATAAAACATATGTAATGCATGTTGACATGTAATATACTTGCGGGATGGGTACTGAAAATGAGAAATCTGGATATAAGGTCTCTTTTGGTGACAAATTAAGGCAAGATCAAATAGACCAGCTGATCCAGGGTCCATGCTTCGAAGGGGCCACATCAAGGGTTTTTTAAGTGATTGCAAGAGATTGGGTTTTAGTCCTCTGAATTCCACTGGTACCCCACATTCTGGGTCAGTTGGGGCCACCTTTAGCTTGCTCTTGTTCAGTGGTGGAGGAAGAATGAGTTTGAAACTTTCTGAGGAAGAAGTAAAAATCTCAGCATTCTTAATTCAAGCATAAGCACTGCCTGGGGGGTTAGAGAAATGCCCTACAGCTAATCAAGTGGTAATAAAGAAAGCATGTGCATTAGATGAATCTCACCATCATTTTTCTAACAATGCTCCCTCTACTGGGGAAGGGCAGTTTGTGTACCAACAGTGCAATATTGTTATGGAAATTATTGCACTAGGAAGGTACTCAAATTCTGATGGAATTAATTTTGCAATAAAAGCCTTGTTATATTCCACTGGAGGTGGCTTGTATATCTTGCATTAGGGTTTTTATAATCAAAGCAATGCACTCATGCTGGGTCATCATGCAATCTTCATCTTATCCAAAATGTTTTTAATACATAGATATTTGTAAACAGCTGTGCACAATTTCACTTTTGTGCACTGAGGCAAGGCAGTTTTTTTTCCCCCCCCTAGACCAGTTAAAAGAATCACTAGATTAATCTTAGGGGAAATGTCTGTCGTTGTACCAGCTTACTAACATGGGATCTCTGGTTTCCCGGGATGCCTTGAAGCAGAAGAGCGATGTGTCTTAGCTTATTAAAGAAGTGAAAATAGGGTGAGGGGGGGAATTTGACAGTTTACTGGCTTGACCCAGCCTACGTGTATTATGCCAAGTCTGCTCTAGAAAATCACTTTAGTAAAAGGCTGATTTATGTTTCTGAACTAATCTGGTTTAATAAAATATTAAAAACCAGCCATCAAAAGGGAACATGTCACTGTGAACATGCCTTCCCCATACAGAAGTGTTCTACAGTAAAGTGACACTATATTAATGGTGCATTCTTACTCGGTTCCTTTCCCATCACTGCCTGGCTTCTGTGTTCTCAGAGAAAGTGCAGACTGGTTTGCAGAGCCCAATGTCTCAGTGGCCTCAGTGTAACATGGAGGAGGAGGAGGAGGAGGACACAGACAGTGAGCTGGCAAAGTTTGCCACCACCACTAAATTGTTTCAGCCTACAGTGGCTGGCGAGTTACTCCGGTTGGACTGAAACACGCTGGGGGACCAGGCAACATGGTGGCAGATGAAATTTAACTTGCATAAATGTAAGTTAATACACATTGACAAAATGGTCTAAACATCTCATGTACACCGTTGGGCTCCAGACCAGCAGGGATCTCTGAGGGACAAAGGCTTAGGAGCCATCTTGGTTAGCTCAGTTGCTGTGCAGTAACAGCCATTAAAAAAAAGCAAATAGGACGCTTGCGGCTGTCAAACTAGGCATAGAAAACAATATGAAATACATATAAGAGGCATTTTAAACAGCTGTAATCAACCTTCGTCTAGAATACCATGTCCAGCAGAGGCTGGGATCTCCCAAAGAGATGATTAGAATGACAGTAGGATTTACATTTGAGGAGAGGTAGCAGAGATGACAGTCATGATATTTAGTCTAACTAGTTAGATTGTTCCCAGCCATCGCACAGAGGGTCCTGAGCACCCATGCACACTTACGTGGTGGGAGGGCAACACAATCACAGTTCTTGCAACCGGGCATTGGTCACTGCCAAAGGGGCCAGGGGAGATGTGGGGTCATGGAATGAAATCGGAGGGGGGTGGTCGCATGGAGGAGATAAGACCACAGTCCCACCCCTTCACACATTGGCTAGCAGAACATCCCCTGAAGTAGCGCAGTCAGCATGACTCTACCGTGGGCTGGCTCTCTCCCTTGTGTTTCCCCAAGGCACAAATGAGCCCTCAGGGGGACTTATTTTAAGAGAATATTCAATATTAGGCAGGCCAGATGTGTTGGGGAAGCTGTCACTACTAGTATACCTATAGAGCCATGTGGTGTGGGCATTTATATATCAGATTATTATAGGATACGAATCTACCAATGACATGAACTTTAAAGAAATTGATACATTTAAATGAACAGATGAATGTTCTACTCAGGCTTGTGCTGGGCAGGACTCAGATATGCCTGGGAGAATAGTGAATTGTGTCGATACTGTAGCAATGTCTCGAAATGATGGCTAAACAAACAATATACAGTTGTCATTTACAACATAGAGATTGTCAAATAGAAGTAACAACTTGTTTTTCAGCCACCAGGAAGTGAAACAATTTCTCAATATAGGTAATAACACATGGGATGGTCACATGGTTTAGGGGAAAAGGCACCAGACTGGGAGTCAGGAGCCTGGGTCCTACTTCTGGCTCAGTCACTGACTTGGGCAAGTCACTTCACTCCCCGTGCTTCCGTTTACACTCCACACCTCGCCTGTTTAGATTGTGAGCTCTTCAGGACAGGGACTGGTTCTCACTCTGTGATTATACAGCACCTAAGACATGGGACCCAGTCTTCAAATATAAAAGTTACAGAAGAATAACTGAAGGTATCACCTCATCCACCATGCAATGTACCATGGACCTCTTCTGGGGACAAATTTTGCCATTAATTTGGCATCTTTCACAAGTGTTAAGTTCAGTTGTAAATATTGCGGAGTGGGGAGTGCAAAAGAGGGAGACGACCAACTTTCCCTGCTTTGCCAGTGACTAGAATTTGGCATTGCGGAGGAGGGCTTAGCAGAATGTAACTTTGTCTACGCTATTACAGCTCAGTAAGTTACGGTAGGAAAGGTTCACTAATGAAGATAATGATAGATAATGTGATGATGATTAGACTGACAAATTCTTTTGATATAGAGTGAAATCTAGGACTAGAAACAGATTTCAGAGATGTCAATTAGTTCGGTATTACAGATTTCCAACGTATTCACAAATGAAAAGTGATTAAAATTGTTCCAAGAGGCACACAGGGAATTGGTTAGTTAAATGGGGTAAAGTCCTGTGCCCCAGTGCTCTCACAAGCCCAGACACCAGCCACGTTAGAACCCAGCTTACTCCTCTCTGAATGATAGGTCACCGGCACCCTAACATCCAAGTGTGGCTATCTATTTTATAATTAATCTGTGCTGACAGATCCATTAATTGGATCAGATTGCAGTGCCTGCACAATGTAGGTCAGGATACGTTCCATGACACTGACACAAAATCAGCTGATGTTTAAACAAATTCATGCCACAGCCATTCCTTTGGAAGAAGGGCTTCCGCAGAACAGAATCCCAGTCCTAGCCCATCTCCTCCCATTGCAATCTCCTATCATAGGAGAAGATCAAGCTGAGGGCAGATGTGGGAAAAGTCATTTGCTATGCGGGTAAATGTTAGAGGCAAATGCTGTGCTGTCAGTTGCAATTTGATTTTACAAATTGTTTCACTGGAATTTTTATGTCTAGCATTAAGATTTCCCTCAGCACCAAAAATAAATGTGTCCATCCAGTTAGCACTAAATTATCTAGTGTTAACTTCTTTAGTGAACAGTACATTTTTCCTATTCCAGAGGGATATGAAATTAAAAAAATAAAATCCTAGCCCAGCCTGACCCTAACTCAGTAACTATCCCCACAAGCAGGTGCTTTTGACTCACCACACTGCCTGGGCCTAAATACATTACGTACTGGGAGTTAAAGATGCTTTAAGAACAACCTAAATCTGTGAAGAACTATGATGGGAACACAAGTTATGCCGACGTTTAGTGGTACCGTTGGTTTCAGGTCAGCTCTTTGGCCCCTATTCCAGTTGGATGTAGGCAGCTTTACACCACCTTCTGCAAAGGCCTTGCCTTGGCTGGCAGAGCAGGCACAAGGTCACACAGCAAACCAGCAGCCTAACTGGGTAAGGAAACTAGGTCTCCGGACACACAATTCTGCATTCTAGCCATTTAGGCTGCTGTAAATTATACTGGGAGCTGTTTCAGGGAAGTGGGAAAGGTAGAAATCAGAGCCACAAGCTCACTCCAGCTGAGCTCTGGGTCTTCAAGCGTTGTACATACAACTAATCCTCACACGTTAGGGTTGCCAGGCATCCAGTTTTTGACCAGAATGCCTGGTTGAAAAGGGACACTGGTGGCTCCAGTCGGCACCACCGACCGGGCCATTAAAAGTCTGGTTGGTGGCAGAGCGGGGGCCAGGGCTAAGGCAGGCTCCCTGCCTTCCCTGACTCCGCACAGCTCCCAGAAGGGCATGGATAGCCAGGAAAGCTACAGGCGCTGCCCCACCCCGACTGCCATCTCCGCAGCTCCCATTGGCTGGGAACCGTGACCAATGGGAGCTGCAGGGGCGGTGCCTGTGGATGCAAGGGCAGCGCATGGAGCCTCCCTGGCCGCCCATGCATCTAGGGGCTGTAGGGACCTGGTGGCCGCTTCCTGAGAGCCGGGGTAAGCGCTACCAGGATGCTGCACCAGGGTCGGATTAACCTTTTGTGGGCCCGGCGACAAACATGTTTGTGGAGCCCCGTGGGAGCAATGGAGCATGGCACGAGGAAATTGGCTCCTGGAGCAAGGGAGTTGGCCAGGGACATGGCATCTATTGAGGAATATGCAACTATTTTTAGAGAGAAACTTTATTGATTATGAGCTTGATCCTGTGGGCTGCCGAGAACTTATATGCCCATTCAGATCAATGGTAGACGGTGCTCCTTGCAAGAGGCAACCTGCACTTCACAAGATAATGTAACCAAACTTTAAAAATGGATCTGGACTTTCCTGAAAAAAATCAAGAAAATAACCAACATTTCATTTTCAGGTTCACATGTTACATTGTACACATAACATCCCAGGGTTTTCTGAATGTGGCCCTTCTTTGAACAGACTAATTCAACAACGTACTTTGAGGCTCACATAGTCCTGAAAGATACAGATCTCCTACTAACAGCTTTGAGCCTCTGTTTTACTTTTTTATATATGCCATTTTCCTCCTCAGTTTCAAGCTGGTACTTAAGGATTTTGTTCCACTGCTTTCAACTATTTGCTGGTGCCAAAAAAGCAAAAGGAAGATAGAATTCCCCTAAAGGACAAAGTCATTTTTATAGTGCTTGCTCAAAAATGAAACCATAAGAGGCGTTAACAATAAGTGCAAAAGCCAGATACTTTAAAAGTATTTTGCATCTCCGAAATATCACCTATTCAGTAAATTGAATAATTTCAAATATCTTGCTTCATGTATCTTGTTGATACATTACCTGGTATATCAGACTGCCAATTTACCATATGTCACATGACATTACCTAAGTCACCATCCTCAGTATCTAAGGGTAGGTCTATACTTACCTCCGGGTCCGGCGGTGAGCAATCGATCTTCTGGGATCGATCCCGGAAGTGCTCGCCGTCGACGCCGGTACTCCTGCTCGGCGAGAGGAGTATGCAGCATCGACTGGGGAGCCTGCCTGCCGCGTCTGGACCTGCGTTATTCACGTAGCTGAAGTTGCGTATCTTAGTTTGAAGTGGGGGGTTAGTGTGGACCAGGCCTAAGATCCCGAATGAGAAATAGCTCATCCAAATTAATACACCAGCCAGGTGTTCCCCCAACCCTTAAAAACAAGTAAATAACCTAGAAATACAAATTCTCTTTTTTATTTATGTTTCCAACTGTCTGCATTCAGTCTGAAAGATTTTATGTTAAGGGAAAAACAACAAAACAAGAAAGAACAAAAGTAAAGCCCCCGATAAGAAAGCAGAGTGCCCCTCCTCTGTAACAAGCTGCATCTTAACTAAACTTGGAATGGCAGTTGCCTCCAGCAGACAGATGCCTTAACATGTGAGGCTGTAGCACATAATCACAACAGTTACCTTGCTATATAATGGCACTCAGATAGGCTCCCATGGAGAACAGATAGTCAAGTTTATTAAATAAAGTAGAGTGAAAGCATGTTTATCACTCTGAACTAAAAAACTATTCCATTCAGATCCAGATCCAAATTTCAGATCCAGACTTTTATGTTCAGTCCATCTAGAAAGGGAATTCTCATTTGTCACTTCTCCAAATTTTACTCTTCGCCGGTCATCTTTTAGGGGCTTAATCTGTAACCTCTTAAAAATGCCCCATCAGTAAATCACAGTCTGCACTGCACTCTCATCTGTCTTTCCTAGCCAATGAGACCAGCTGATGTACCAAAGGTTTAGAACTGGATGTGAACCAACTGATTTTCAGAGATTCTCAGGATGAAATATGTTAATACATCTGCTCTGTTTTTATGGGCAAAGGGGAAAAAACATAGATGGTTAACTGAGGACTGATACAGCAGCTCTCCCATTAAATGCTCTGCACATACCCCTAAATGTTTTATCTGCCTTCTGAAACTTTATTCTTATGCAGCTAATGAGCAAGAAATGGAATTTAACTGACTCTTGTATAGGACTGTAACAAACACAAGCTGAAATTAAGATTCAGCTTTTAGATACAAAACTTGGCATCTCATTTAAGCCACTCTGCAGATGCAGGTATTAGAGGACTTTCATGGTATTGACATCTGCATGCACATGTTCCCATTGCAAGATTACTTATGTTTTATGAAGGAAGGAAAATGCAAAGGCAAAAAGAGTCCCAGATCTGAAGTCACAACTAGAGCTGGGTGGAAAACCATTTTCCTGACTTGCTAATATTTTCAAGAGTTCACAAATTTTTACTGTCACAAACCAGGGCAGAAAGTCAAAACCTCAACATTGTGTATGAACTAAAAATGTTTCACTTCAGGTCAACTGCAATGTTTTGTTCTGATGATTTCCAAACATTTTGTTTATATTTCAAACTTTTTTCTTTTTAACCTTTTTTTCCAATGTAATTAGCTTAAATTTCAAAGTGAAAAGTCATTCAGAACAGAATTCTTTTCCCCGCACAAAAAACATTTCAAGTTGGGAGATTCACTGAAATTGGCCGTTTTGCAAACTGTTTTGTTTTCAACGAATCAGTATTTTTAGATGGAAAAAAGTTTCACTGAAAAAAATTCCCAACCAGCTCTAGTCACTACTACCCTTACCAGACTGGTTTTCAATTTAAGATTTTTTTTTTTTTTTAAGAGACAACACATGTTCCCTGTATTTATGTATTATGTGGGTGACAGAATGAAACTCTTGTGGTAACTGACTGCCGATTCCCACCCATCCTGTTCTCATTCCATTTTCGCAGGCAGGGGTCCCTTTGTTAGAGCTGCAGTCACACAAATGGTAGGAAGTGAGACCAAGTGGAGCAAAGAGTGTGCAATCCCAGCTCTGGTGGGGAACCGTACTGGGAGGAAATGGAGCGCTCGACATTTCTCCCAGCTCTGGCAGTGTACTTGTCACTCAGGAGCTGAGTCATGCAACCTTCACCAGCAGAGAAGGAGCTTTGTCAGAATGATAGAGAGCCACAAAGAAATTAAACACCTGAGGCCATATTCATCCCTGGTGTAACTCCACTGACTTCTGTGCAGTCACATCAACGGTGAATTTGGCCCACCTATAATACAAAACAACTATGCCAAGGCTACGGCTTACTGTCAAGCTTCATGTATGAAACACATGGCCTGATTCTCCTCACACAGACGCTGGTTCTACACCAGTCTGACTCCCTTACTGGAGTTACTGCTGATTAACAGCCGGGCAAGGGAGAGCAGAATAATGCCCCACAACCACAGTCCAACCAGAAACAGCTCAGCCCTCCGCTGAGGCAACACGGACTCGTGGAGATAGAACTGGATCTTCAGCTGGTATAAAATCGCTATGGCTCCACTGAAATCTCTATAGAAAAGACAGACAAAAGGCGGGAGAAAGGAAGTAATATTACCACATTTTACAAATGGGAAACTGAAGCACACAGACACTGAAGCGACTTGCCCAAGATCACACAGGAAGTCTTTGGCATATCCAGGAAATTAACTCAGACCTGCTGACTGCCTCAGCCACGAGACCATTCCTCCTCTCATGTTAGATCAAGTCAGTCAAGCAGTTAAGGCTGCTTAGCTTACAGCTTAGTAGGGTTCATCTCATCGTAGTTCAGAACGAAAATATTTGAAATGATGAGAAACTGAGCAGCTTCGCAACTGTAAGTTACTGACTAGTGACATGCAAATGAAGATTGGACAGGATGTGTATGGACAAGCTAGGTAGCGTGTGGACTCCTTTTTCCCACAGGGATTTTTTTTAAAATAGGTTGGCTGGGGGAGTGGTGGAAGAAATGGGAGGAGGGGAACTCACCGCAAATCCAACTTTTGGAATTAAGATTCTCATCCAGTAGGTGGAGAGAATGGAGAAGCAGAGGACAATCTGAAAGGTTGGCTTCTAAATCTAAACTACTCCACACCAGCAACTGACAGTACTTTCAATGAAGAAGCACCTGAGTACTTAATAACAGAGAATTAACGATCTGACAATAGGCAAGGTACTTGCTCAGGCATTAGTAAGGAAACAGAGTGACACCTTACATAAAAAGCTACTTGAATGCCATTTAAACTTGTCAAATTGCAGAAAATAGAGCTGCAAATTGATAAAATGAGGATTATTCATTATGTGAACGAATGTCTAATTTTCTTAAATTGCATCCATTTTCCACGAGTTAAAACAAGAGAGATTCTCTGCCTGAAATACTAATGAAAGGGAACGATCCTGGATAGTGCTGCCAGTTAATCCATTCTAGGGGTATGTCTACACTACGAAATTAGGTCGAATTTATAGAAGTCGATTTTTTAGAAACTGATTTTATATAGTTGATTGTGTGTGTCCCCACTCCAAGACCATTAAGACCATTAACTCGGCGGAGTGCATCCACACAGTACTGAGGCTAGCGTCGACTTCCAGAGCGTTGCACTGTGGTAGCTATCCCACAGTTCCCACAGTCTCCACCACCCATTGGAATTCTGGGTTGAGCTCCCAATGCCTGATGGGTCAAAAACATTGTCGCGGGTGGTTCTGGGTACGTCGTCAGCCCCCACACCTCCCTCCGTGAAAGCAATGGCAGACAATTGTTTCGCGCCTTTTTTCAGCGCAGATGCCATAGCGCATGGAGCCTGCTCAGATCACTGCCGCAATCATGAGCACTGTAAACACCATGTGCATTATCCTGCAGTATATGCAGAACCAGAACCTGCAAAAGCAAAACCAGGCGAGGAGGCGACGGCAGCGCAGTGATGAGGACATTGACACAGACTTCTCACAAAGTACGGGGCCCAGCAATGTGGACATCATGGTGTTAATGGGGCAGGTTCATGCCGTGGAACGCTGATTCTGGGCCAGGAAACAAGCACAGACTGGTGGGACCGCACAGTGTTGCATGTCTGGGACGATTCCCAGTGGCTGCGAAACTTTTGCATGCGTAAGGGCACTTTCATGGAACTTTGTGACTTGCTTTCCCCTGTCCTGAAGTTCAAGAATACCAAGATGAGAGCAGCCCTCACAGTTCACAAGCGAGTAGTGATAGCCCTGTGGAAGCTTGCAACGCCAGACAGCTACCAGTCAGTTGGGCATCAATCTGGAGTGGGCAAATCTACTGTGGGGGCTGCTATGATCTAAGTAGCCAACGCAATCAAAGAGCTGCTGATATCAAGGGTAGTGACTCTGGGAAATGTGCAGGTCATAGTGGGATGGCTTTGCTGCAATGGGATTCCCGAACTGTGGTGGGGCGATAGACAGAACCCATATCCCTATCTTGGCACCAGAGCACCAAGCCAGCGAGTACATAAACTGAAAGGGGTACTTTTCAATGGTGCTGCAAGCCCTGGTGGATCACAAGGGACGTTTCACCAACATCAACGTGGGATGGCCAGGAAAGGTACATGATGCTCGCATCTTCAGGAACTCTGGTCTGTTTCAAAAGCTGGAGGAAGGGACTTTCTTCCCAGACCAGAAAATAACCATTGGGGATGTTGAAATGCCTATAGTTATCCTTGGGGACCCAGCCTACCCCTTAATGCCATGGCTCATGAAGCCGTACACAGGCAGCCATTCAACTATAGGCTGAGCAAGTGCAGAATGGTGGTAGAATGTGCATTTGGACGTTTAAAACAGTGCTGGCGCAGTTTACTGACTCAGATAGACCTCAGCAAAACCAATATTCCCATCATTATTACTGCTTGCTGTGCGCTCCACAGTATCTGTGAGAGTAAGGGGGAGATGTTTATGGCGGGGAGGGAGGTTGAGGCAAATCACCTGGCCGCTGATTATGTGCAGCCAGACACCAGGGTGGTTAACAGAGTACAGGAGGGCGCGGTGCACATCAGAGAAGCTTTGAAAACCAGTTTCATGACTGGCCAGGCTACGTTGTGAAAGTTCTGTTTGTTTCTCCTTGATGAACCCCCCCACACACTTGGTTCACTCTACTTCCCTGTAAGCTAATCACCCTCCCCTCCACCCTTCGATCATGGCTTGCAGAGGCAATAAAGTCATTGTTGCTTCACATTCATGAATTCTTTATTAATTCATCACACAACTAGGGGGATAACTGCCAAGGTAGCCTGGGAGGGGTGGGGGAGGAGGGAAGGACAAGGCCACAGTGCACTTTAAAACTTATTGAATGCCAGCTTTCTGTTGCTTGGGCAGTCCTCTGGGATGGAGTGGTTGGGTGCCCGGAAGTCCCCCACCGCGTTCTTGGGCATCTGGGTGAGGAGGCTATGGAACTTGGGGAGAACGGCAGTTGGTTACACAGGGGCTGTAGCGATGGTCTGTGCTCATGCTGCCTTTCCTGAACCTCAACCATATGCCGGAGCATATCAGTTTGTTCCTCCAGTAGCCTCAGCATTGTCTCTTGCCTTCTGTCACCCAGCTGACGCCACCTATCATCTTCAACCCGCTACTTATTATCTTCAGCCAGCCACCTGTCCTCGCGTTCATATTGTGCTTTCCTGGACTCTGACATTGTCTGCCTCCACGCATTTTGCTGGGCTCTTTCAGTGTGGGAGGACTGCATGAGCTCAGAGAACATTTCATCGCAAGTGCGTTTTTTTCGCCTTCTAATCTTCGCTAGCCTCTGGGAAGGAGACGATAGTGTGAGCGTTGAAACATTTGCAGCTGGTGGAGGAAAAAAAGGGAGAGTGGTTGTTAAAAAGACACATTTTAGAGAACAATGGGTAGACTCTTTATTTAAAATGGGTTGGCAATTTAAAAGGAGGGGCTGCGGTTTTCGGGTTAACATGCAGCACAAACCCGATTAACTCCCCCCCACACGACCCCCCCCAATTCTCTGGGATGATCACTTCACCCCTCCCTCCCCACCACGTGGCTAACATTTCTGTTCGCACAGGCAAACAGCCCAGCAGGAACGGGCACCTCTGAATGTCCCCTTAATAAAATCACCCTATTTCAACCAGGTGACCATGAAAGATATCACTCTCCTGAGGATAACACAGAGTGATAAAGAACGCATGTTGTTTGAATGCAGCAAACACCGTGACCATACGCTGTGTTATGCAATGATTCCAGACTACGTGCTATTGGCCTGGCGTGGTAAAGTGTTCTGCCATGGAGGACGGGATAAGGCTGCCCTCCCCAGAAACTTTTTGCAAAGGCTTTGGGAGTACATCCAGGAGAGCTTTCTGAAGATGTCCCTGGAGGATTTCCGCTCCATCCCCAGACACGTTAACAGACTTTTCCAGTAGCTGTACTGGCCACGAATGCCAGGGCAAATTAATCATTAAACATGCTTACTTTTAAACCATGTATAATATTTACAAAGGTACACTCACCAGAGGTCCCTTCTCTGCCTGGCGAATCTGGGAGGCAGTCTTGGGTGGGTTCGGGGGGTACTGGCTCCAGGTCTAGGGTGAGAAACTGTTCCTGGCTGTCGGGGAAAACGGTTTCTCCGCTTGCTTGCTGTGAGCTATCTTCCTCGTCCCCAAAACCCGCATCCTCGTTGCGTGCTACCCCATGGACGGAGTCAAAGCACAGGGGTGGGTAGTTGTAAGGGCACCTCCTAGAATAGCATGCAGCTCACCATAGAAGTGGCATGTCTGGGGTTCTGCCCTGGAGCGGCCGTTTGCATCTCTGTTTTTTTGGTAGGCTTGCCTCAGCTCCTTAAGTTTCACACGGCACTGCAGCGGGTCCCTGTTATAGCCTCTGTCCTTCATGCCCTTGGAGATTTTTTCAAATGTTTGGACATTTAGTCTTTTGGAACGGAGTTCTGATAGCATGGATTTGTCTCCCCATACAGTGATCAGATCCCGTACCTCCCATTCAGTCCATGCTGGGTCTCTTTTGCGATTCTGGGACTCCATCATGGTCACTTTTGCTGATGAGATCTGCACTCACCTGCAGATTGCTATGCTGGCCAAACAGGAAATGAGATTCAAAAGTTCACGAGCCTTTTCCTGTCTACCTGGCCAGTGCATTGGAGTTGAGTGCACTGTCCAGAGCGGTCACAATGGACAGCTGGGAGGTCAATACCGTCGAATTGCGACCACACTATCCGACACTACCCCAAATTCGACCCAGCAAGGTCGATTTCAGCGCTAATCCCCTCATTGGGGGCGGAGTACAGAAATCAATTTTAAGAGCCCTTTAAGTCGGAAAAAACGGCTTCATCGTGTGGACGGGTGCAGGGTTAAATCGATGTAACGCTGCTAAATTTGACCTAAACTTGTAGTGTAGACCAGGGCTAGGTGTTATGGGTGTCTGGGCAAGTCAACTATAGCAGTGGTTCATGGACCTCTGGGGGTCTGCAGACTATGTCTACCTCCATTTAGGGATCCGCAAATGAAAAGGGGTTGAGAACCACTGAGCTGTAGTGATCTCTTATATGGGCAAAAGGGAACATATCATACATCTTACCATAGCATGGGGATCCTGAGCCATCAGTGGCTATTAGCCAGGATGGGCAGGGATGACGTCGCTAGCTTCTGTTTGCCAGAAGCTGGGAATGGGCGACAGGGGATGGATCACTTGATGATTATCTGTTCTGTTCATTCCCTCTGGGGCACCTGGAATTGCCACTAGCGGACGGCAGGATGCTGGGCTAGATGGACCTTTGGTCTGACCCAGTATGGTCGTTCTTATGTTTATGTTCTGAGTGGGGACAATGCAATGGCTCATTCAGATCACTGAAGGGTAAATGTTGCCTGCATATGAAATATTTATATTGCAACTTTAACCTTAAAAGATCCTAAAACACTGGAATCCTTCCCCCCACCCCCCAATCACTGAAATGCAGCTACCTCTGGGGTGAAAGGCACACATTAACACTACACAACAACAGAAAGAATGCCATACCCAGCTGAAACTGCAGTGAGGCACAGTGCACAGTTACCACTACAGCTATTTCTGGAAGGACAATGGTGGGGATGGACGGACAGATTTTAATATCCACAAGTAGTCAGGACTTGAGTTTTATATTTCCTTTGAAAAGACAGGACTTGCAACAGTTCAAAGACCTTTTGCCCCTTGCTGGGGTGATAGAGCACTGAATTAGGAGAAAAAGAGGGCTACCTACTGAATCTCCACTACTATATATGGCAGTACTTTGAGTTCCCTTAACAGATTTTCCATTTAAATCTGACCAGGTTTGGACTGACTTTGATTGTGAAATCCGATGTGATTCCAGCACTGAGCAATGTGGCGTCAGGTTTCTGGAGAAGTGGACAAGATCTATCTAGAGCTGGAGGAAGCCTTCATTACACCTAGGCTTGCCAGGTGTGGCCCTAATTAAAATCGATGTAGAATTCTCAGTCAGGGGGAAATTGATGGCAGCAAGAAAATAATACTAATAAAAAAAAGCCTAGACAAGTGGAAATCAGGCCAAGGAGAGGCCAGAGGGCCTAGATGGAAGTGATAATTGATGTAAGAGATGGGATATGTTGAAGAGCAGCAATGACATTGCAGAAAGGCAATAAAGCAGAAGAGGAGAAGGAAGCAATTAGTGTGTGTGCGGTGGGGGAGAAATGGGAAGAAACTACAGTGTCAGGGTACGGGAGTCATGGTCCTACAATGCCTAGTCTTCAGGCTGCCTGTTACCATGACATGCACTTGCTTAGTGCTTTGCATCTGCAGATCTTTAAGCCCTGCCCAAAGGGCAGTGAGAACGATGTACAGGGACAGTGAGAC
This sequence comes from Malaclemys terrapin pileata, assembly GCF_027887155.1. Taxonomy (NCBI): domain Eukaryota; kingdom Metazoa; phylum Chordata; order Testudines; family Emydidae; genus Malaclemys; species Malaclemys terrapin. The sequence goes on along the minus strand of NC_071511.1, from coordinate 64,467,404 downwards.
AGGGGAAGTTAAGTGACTTGCTCAAGATCATGGGCAGTTGGGAATGGAACCCTGTCCTCCTGATGATCTGCCCCCTGCTGAAATAACTACTAGACCACAGCTTCTCCGCAACAGAGCTGTGTACATGTCGTGTCCCCTTCAGTACCCAGCCCAGGCTGGGGAAGCTAATGATCCAACCAGAAGACCAAATTCGGTGACAAATCCTGGTCAAGTGCCATCTGACTGTGACCCCAATGTATCACCATCCTTCTACTTTCAAGCCATTGGACTGGCCCTTCAAATTCTGCAGCTTCATTTTGGCCTGTCAGCAGCCAACTGCAGCATCAGTAGTGCCTTGTGATCACTCGTCTGAGTATTGATGTAATCGGTGATGTCACATATCCTTGACGAGTGCCCACTGACTTATTTCAATGGTGGGCTAGCAGGTCTCCACCTGGCTGATGATGACGCCATCAGATGGCTGGGCAGATTGTGCATAGGCTGACAGCTACTCCATTCCCAGGGTTTGTGGCAGGATCCTTATTCACTTTGCTCCAAGGCTCAAGGTATTGGCTGTGGAGGAGGGGTGGTGACCCTAGGCGCAAGGACTACAGGCCAAGTTAATTATTAGCAGAGGAGAAGTTCAGTCCATGGGGCTTTTTGGTGGGGGAAATGAGAGAGAAGAGTTTTATCATTTTAAAAATTCAGTCCATTCCCTGGAACCCTGTCAGTTACTACAGGCTTCAAGGGTGCCCAGAGAGCAGAGCCATTTTGGGGATGGGGTCTGAATTGCTTAAATTTCCCCACCACATTCTGCGGTGCTGCTTCGAGTGAGTGGGAGCCATTTTGGGGAGGTGGAGAGGAGCAAGCTCCTAGTCAGTGGGGCAGCTTGGAGGAGAGAAGGAGACAGGGGCGGCTCTAGGTACCAGCAAAGCAAGCACGTGCTTGGGGCAGCCCATTTTCAGGGGCGGCAGGGATCCAGCATGGGAGCTGAGAACCAACAGGGGGCCCTGGGAGCTGTAGTTCCTTGGTTAGCTCCCTGCCTATAGAGCCAGCCCTGGAGCAGGGAAAGAACTACATTTCCCAGCATTCCCTTGGCCATTACCAATAAGAAAGAGGGGGAGGGAGTGAGGTAGCAGAGACCTCATGCTGCAGTGAATGGAGAGCTGCACTGTGAAGGTAGGGATACCATATTTTAACATTCAAAAAATAGGACACTCCATGGGGAGGGAGGGTAGCCCCACCCTGCCCCCATCCACTCCCTCTGACTGCCCCCCACAGAAACCCCAACCCCTCCTGCTCCCTGTCCCCTGATCACCCCCTCCTGAGACCCCTGCCCCTAACTGCCCCCCAGGATCCCACCCCCTATCTAAGCCTCCTTTCTCCTTGTCCCCAACTGCCCGCTCCTGAGACCCTCCTCCAACTTCCCCCCTAGGACCCCACTCCTTACCTGTCCCCTGACAAACCCCCGGGACTCCCATGCCTATCCAACCGCTGCCTGTCCCCTGACCCATCTAACCCCCCTTCTCCCTGCCTGTGACTGCCCCCCCCCACCGAACCTCCGCCCCATCCAACCCCCCAGCCCTCTTACTGTGCCACTCAGACCAGCGTGTCTGGCTCCATGCAGCGCCAGACACACTGCTGCATACATGCTGCTGTGCTCCCCCGCAGAGCCACAGCCCTCTCCCCCCCAGCACCTGCCTTCCAGATTTGAACACCTCAAAATTCAGGAGTGCTCAAGCTCAGTTTGGGCAGCTGTTACTTCATTTCTCCCAAATCAAATATACTGATCCACTGTAACCTGCTGTACAAAAAGTAGGATAAAATTGAGCAAGAAATGCTTCCCAGTGGTTATTAGGACTGGAATTGCTATTTTCAACTGCCATTGCCTTGTTTGTTTGTTTAAAAGGAAGAAAAGTCATATTGCATTGGCAAATTCCCCATAGAAAGAAAGAGAGGAACAAAAGAATAATAAAGGCACTTCAACTTTTCTTCATTTATGTAGGACAGTCTTATAATATGCATTCAGATATCCTCCAGTCACACAAGCTGAAAATTGTTCCACTTTACTACAGTTCTGTAACCATATGGGAACCAATCCTGTCTATGTTCTGTCCACATCTAAAATTCCTGCTCAATGACCTGCCGTGGGAGCGAGTTACCAGTGACCCAGGGCTGCGGCGGAAGGAAGGTGCAGGTGGGGGAGGAGAGAGCCCAGGGCTGGGGCTGCAGAAGGTGTGTGTGTGGGGCAGTGGTGGGGGGGAATGAGGGAGCCCAAAGCTGGGGCGGCAGGGGGTGTGGGTGGAGGGGGGAAGAGCCCAGGGCTGGGGCAGCAGGGGGGTCCGGCGAGGAGCCCAGGGCTGGGACGGGGGGGCAGCCAAAATTTTTTTTGCTTGGGGCGGCAAAAAACCTAGAGCCGGCCCTGGAAGGAGAGAGCAGGGCTATATTCTCAAAGAGTTATCACGACTCAGGACTGGTAACCTAACAACATGAGGACTAAATACTAGGACTACGACACCAACACAGAGAGCTAGTTTCACAGCAATTCCATGGTAACAGACATAGGCAAATAAATCAGCTATTTAACAGGTTTCATAAAACCGTATTGCCTCTATATTCAAAGAATGTCTGTCCATATGTAAACCAATATTGAACCTATTGCAGGAGTGGCCAATTTGGAGGATAACTTGGAAGAGACAGCATGACCGACAGAAACAAAACAGAAACCTTGGGCCAAAACCAAAACGGACAGTGTCCCTTTAGGCAAACCAACATACTCAAACTAGTCTATTTTTAAAATCACTTATATTGTTGCCATTTTTGACACTGGTACTGCCAGCCACTGTTACCACCAGCAAATTTGGGGAGACAGAACAAGAGTTTTATTTTTTTGTTTTGTTTTCAGGAGAAAAAAAAAAAAGCAGTGAAAAGATTTTAATGAATTTTGTTTCGAACCCACCCAATGCAAAGCAACCAGCATATTATGCATTCCTCAAATGGAATGGCACTGGATATGCATAGTCAGTGCTCTGGTCTTTCATTCTCTGCGTGCTGTTGTTAGCCAGACTACTTGCAGTGCTTAGATAGTACAGAGCGGGGCACTACACAAGTATCTGAAGATAACTGATTAGGTTTATTACTGAAGCTGCAATGCAGGAGAGCTTTGAAGGGAAGGGAAGCCCATCATCCTGCACAGATGACCCTGGCCTCTACTGAAGCTCTCAGGAAATCCATCAGGACTGGGGTTAAACCTTCACTCATTCTGCAAGAGGGCAAATCCTGGTCCCCAGCAGAACGATCCAGGGGAAACTGCACAATTTGCTCTCTCCTGTGTTTTTTTGGTGGAGACTGGGGAATCTGGCCCAACATAATGAAATGAAAGCATGACAAGGAGATCTACTGGTGAGGTCTATGAAGAGAATCCCAAGGCAAGAGGCGGAAGCCCCATTGCTTGACACACTTAAGACAAGAGCAGACAAGCACTAGTAAAAACATACTAGGGAACAATCCTGAAGATCCTGTGAGATGGACAGGGTGACCCAAGAAACCTTTTACATCTCCAACTTCTATCAGTCCAATAAGCAGCATAATGGTGAAGTGTGAACTGGATCTAAACAACGTATTCAGATGTAATAATCTAGGAGATGCTATGCAGGTAATGAAAGCTGTATTTTTAAAGGTAACTTGAGGTGGACATGGTCCTTTTCAAACAGGGTTTGCTCCTTCATAGCCCATCTCCACATGCAGAGATGCCAGAAAGCTGGTCATAATATTCCATTTCGACAAACTGAGATGTTAGCAGCAGATGAACAAGACCTCAACATATCACTGTTAATAGTTCAGTGTTAGACCCTCAGCTGGTGTAAATCAGTACTGATCTACACCAGCTACAAACATGGCCCCGAGGACTCTTGTATCGGATTGCAGCAATCACTCTTATCAAATCAAAACTCAACCACAGTCACCACACAATGGAATCAGATACCACAATTATTTCTTATTCTAAACAGATTTCAAAATCTCACTCTGGCCACTGGGAATGGGGGGTAGGGGATGGATCACTTGATGATTACCTGTTCTGTTCATTCCCTCTAATGCATCTGGCATTGGGCACTGTTAGTAGACAGGATACTGGGCTAGACGGACCTTTGGTCTGAACCAGTATGGCCGTTCTCATGTTTCTTATGTTCACATATCAGATACCACTATGGGTAAAAGTCATCTTATTAAAAGGTAACCATTGGAGATCACTCAAATGTGAAAGGAAGTGTCATAACCTGACAAGTGAGAATAAATACCAATTATATTCAGGAGGAGAAACTAAGATTTTGTTTCCTGTTAATAAATTCATATACTAGGGTTACCATATTTCAGCAAGCAAAAAAGAGGACGGGAGGAGCCCCGCCCTAGCCCCGCCCCTGCCCCTCCCACTTCCCGCCCCCCCAGAACCCCCAACCCTCCCCCCGTTCCTTGTCCCCTGACTGCCCCCTCCTGGGACCCCTGCCCCTAACTGCCCCCCAGGACTCCACTCCCTATCTAAGCCTCCCTGCCTCTTGTCCCCTGACTGCCCCAACCCTTATCCACACCCCCACCCCCAGACAGACCCCTGGGACTCCCACGCCCCATCCAACCACTCCCCACCCCCTGACAGCCCCCCCCCGAACTCCCAACCCATCTAAACCCCTCTGCTCCCTGTCCCCTGACTGCTCCGATCCCTCTCCGCACTCCTGCCCCCTGACAGCCCCCCCCAGAACTCCCAACCCATCTAAACCTCTCTGCTCCCTGTCCCCTGACTGCTCCGATCCCTCTCCCCACTCCTGCCCCCTTGACAGCCCCCCCCAGAACTCCCAACCCATCTAAACCTCTCTGCTCCCTGTCCCCTGACTGCTCCGATCCCTCTCCCCACTCCTGCCCCCTGACGGCCCCCCCCCAGAACTCCCAGCTCCCCACCCCCCTGCTCCTTGTCCCCTGACTGCCCCTTCCTGGGACCCCTGCTCCTAACTGCCCTCCAGAACCCCACCCCTAAGCCTCCCTGTTCCTTGTCCCCTAACTGCCCCCTCCTAAGACCCCCCCCAACTGCCTCCCAGGACCCTACCCCCTACCTGTACCCTGACTGCCCAAAACTTTCTCCACCACCCCCCAAAAGCCCCCCCACCCCGTTTCTTGACTGCCCCCTCCAGAACCTTCCTGCCCCCGGTCCCCCTTACCCTGCTGCTCAGAACAGGGTGTTGGGCTCTGTGCGAGCCGAGCCGGACACGTGGCTGCGCTTCCCAGCACAACAAAACCCGGTCCCTGGCCCTGCACAACAAAACCCGGTCCCTGGCCCTGCACAGTGCTGCCGGACCGGGTTGCAGGAGAGGCCAACTCAGAATGCAGGGCGGCTCCGGCTCCTCTACAGCTGCTCAGGAGTCCAGCCCGGGATTTTTCTGCAGCCCTCCCAGCCGCTCGCTCTGCCGGGGGAGGGGGAAATCCCGGACATTGTGAGTGCTTTACAAATTCCCCCCGGACGCTATTTTTAGCGCGAAAAGGAGGACATGTCCGGGTAAATCCGGACGAATGGTAACCCTATCATATACAAGGGTCATGCTTGAAAAGTTGCCAATTACTTCAGTTAGGGCCTGACTCAAAGCTCACTGAAGTCAGTGGATTTTGGCTCAGGCCCATAATGCTTTAGACAACTAAATAATCTTACTGAATATTTGCAACATTCTAGGTATTCACTATAGATTTAAGTCAACTTATCTCAGCAATTCTTAATTTTTTTCATATTGCAAACTACAACTTAACATAGAGATTGTCTCCCTGACAACTCCTGCCTCCCATTCACAATTCCTGTGACAACTAGAGCAATTGCTTACATGGAAAAGTCATAGCAGGGAATTATTTAATGTATTGTAGCCATCTTTTATGTGGTCTTTTCATATGATATTCTGCAGACCACCAATGAGACAATCACTACATCATCTAAGGCAAAACGGGAAGTTTCTAAGAGTGGCAACTGTGTAGCATGGACATAAAGTATACTCTTCTGACCCTTAAAAGTGTAATTTCCTAGCAGAAAGTGCTCCCTTATTCATTAACATCAAAGAGTCACTAATGGTGCCACTAGACGTCAAGAAGCAGTTTTTTCAGGAATCTGGCATATTCTTCACTGGCACAGCATTCATCTGAATAGCTTTTTCAACAAATGATACGCACAGCCTTGACACAAAAATACTTGCACCTCGTCAATCATTCACTCGCCATCAAGTTCAAGTGCTCATCTTCACAGAGATGGATTTGAGCCGCACTGCAGTTAGGGAATGCTAAATATGCAACTTCAGAGGGGGAAAATGAATGTGAGTAAAATACTAAGCCAAAGTGGCACATCACAGAAGTCATGATTTCATTTGTACAGTAACTAGGCAAAGCAACTTCTGTAGCATGTGGAAATTCAGATATTAGCTATACAGAACAAAAGCAAAGCAACATGTGCCGAAGATCCAGCCACAAGCTGGTGACCTAAAATATCCCAGCCCAGAGGTTAGATACTGTTTTATCTATCCAGGTTGTTACATGGCAGCCACCACACGAATAGGTCATAGCAAGTCAAACCTTTTATCACCAGAGAGGAGAGCAGTTCCTGGATTGTTCCTAACACCCAAGTTATTTGTTTCACACAGCTATCAAAGAAATACGATTTGCGCAGGGGGTTCTATGGCTGCTCATTGCTTTCTCCAGCCAATTCCATTCAGACTGAAGTTACAACCAAAGTTAGCCAGCCTGTTTTGAATTATTCAAGTAAAATCATAACATTTTACAAGTGTGCTGACCAGGAATGCTTCCCTTTCAGTTTCCCTGGCATTCAGCTTTTTGACCAAAAAAAGTCTACATTTTAACAAAAAGATTCCCAAAAAGATTCTTTAGTTGAAAACCCGATTTTCTGTTGAAAAACAATTTCAACAGAAAATGTTTCCACCTGTTCTACTTGGGTACATCTCCCCTCACACCCGAAGCTCATAAATACTGCTCCTATACCTGCCAAGTCAGTCATTTCAGAAGACTAAGAGGTCTCTCTCCCATTACGCTTGCTGTCTTACGTGGAGACGCTGCGGGGCAAGCCCACATGGCTGACTTTTAACTGATTTGTTGTCAGGTACATTTTCAATAATATTTAAGGCCTCTATTAATATTCTTCTTACCTATGCTATTAGCTACCATAGGCAATGGGGGCATTTAAAAGAGAATTCAACCAAGAATTGGTTTCTGAGCCAGTATGCAAAGTCCCTAGGTTATTGATTCCTGTAGATTGTAATATGCCATTGAACAATCTGATCTGATGAACTCAATTAAAACAGTCCTTTAATTTAGTGCTGCTCATTCATTACCATGTGGCATTCTTAACGGCCACATGCTGTTAGCTATTTATCTCACTTCACAGTTTTCAGCACCCCCTTTTATAGACCAGGCTGCCATGTACTGTATTTGCTCACAGTCAGAAGCTACATGCATTAACCCAAGGAATCACTGAAGTCTTCAAATAGATTTTGAGTAAAGCAGAGTCCACTTAACCAGCCCCTTAACACAAGGCCCACCAGCCTAGAGGAGAACACATCCAGTGCAATACATTCCAAGCACCCTGAGCAATGGATAACCGGCACTGCACATTGTGAATTCCTGTTTAAATGATACATCTGGGGTTTGCCTGCAAGTTTAGTGACAGCAGAAAACAGAGATGCGAGTCTGGGATAGTGTGAATATTTACTTCAGTTTTGATACTTCATACTCCTATTTGCCCCTAGAAATGCCCAGCACTGTGCTTCCCCTTTCACAGTCGCTTGTAACACATAGGTTCCTATTGCATTTCTGCCCCACTGTAACCAAAATATCCCTCTAAGTCCCCATGTTTAAGGCGGGTCTTTCAGAACTGAAGGCTAGCCCTGCAGAGGTGAAGAACATTACAGCAAGTCACTGAGCTCTCAGGCAATGGCATTTTGCTCTTGATTCTAAATGCCTTTGCTGCAGCTCAGATTTTCATCCTATTATTTCAGATGGTAGGAACTGGGCCATTACTCACTTTCACTCCATTGCCATTATTACAAAGCAGCATCTCTTTAAATGGTGCCAGGCTTAGTTACTCCAAACAGAAGAAGGGATTATGGTAGGGTGCCCGCTTGCTCACTGCTTCCCTCATTTCATCAGCCATTTACCAACTCATTCTTCAGTAAGAGAAATAAAATCAGTGGTAGGCGGAGCTCTAGCGGTACATTTAGCTTTTCTGGCGTGACACAGGTAGTAACACAGCTGAGATCAAATAGTTGTGTCTTTTCTCCAGAGCCAGCTTGGCTGTGGTATAGCTGCCTCTCAGTTAAAGGCTGGAATGTTTCTGGCAAGGCGTGAGCACCTCTTTCCTAGATGGAACGTGCCTGCTGGTAGCTTTGGTATTTAAAAAGTATTCACTTTCTTCTTAGTAACTTGCTTCATTCTTAACCCAAGTCCCAGCTACCTGTATGACGAGAAAGGCACAGCCTGACCACTGAGTTAGGAATAAGCCCATGAGTATAGGGAAAACTCTGGACAGATTATTAAACCTGGTTGTGACAGCACTTACACTGTTTTATAGACTATAAAGCCTCCCATGCATTGCAGTAAGTGCTTCCCTGCTAGTCCCTTGCAAAAGGAGGGGAATGATGGCCTCACAGCTACAGTGAGTCTCCGCTGACCTTGGTTCCATATAGTCTGTGCTTGATGTTAAGCAATTCATTTCACCCCTCAGTATCTCTGTCACTTACCTGTAAATCCGGGATAACAGCCGTTGTCTTCTTCACAGAGGTTTTACAAAGCTTAATTAGTTTGTGTTTTGAGATCCTCTGCAGGGAGGCACTTGGGGGTACAGGTCATCCTGAAGTTTTGCACTATGAGGGATGGGGACTGTTTCAGCCTTGTTCTACTTTATGAAAAAATTAAGTTTAATCCATTCATTTGTTTTATACTAATATGGAGCTATAGGGAATTTCGGTGTGGCCTGCATGTCTCCAGAAAAGTTGAGCCTCACTGTTCCAATAAGTCAGCAATAACTTATGTTCATATGGCACCAGAAATTTGATCTTTGCCTATTCTAGTATTTGACAGAACTCCTGATCTGGGGTCACTGTGTTAATAAAGGAGTGTGCCTTTATCATCTTCCCTTACTCATATTATATTCTTTGAGAGAAGGAACATTTTTAGGGTTTAGAACAGGGGATTGGGAGTCATGGCCTTTGAGTTCTTTGGCTTTGCCACAGTTTTCCTGGCTGTTACTTAGTAGCATACTCAGTATCATGTTCAGAGAACACCTGTCTAAACTGTCTGTCTCCATGTCTCTCTCTAGCCTACATCCTGTTAGAATCCATGCAGAATCCACAAAACAGCACTATGCCACTCTTAGCTCACTAGACCATCCCTTCCAACCAGTACATTTCTCCTATAAGATTAATCTTTGCTGTGGTGGGCCTTTCCTGGCTGGAAAGTTTTGCACCTCATTGCAGCGAAGCCACTCTTCACACACTGCAATGTTTATCAAACTCAGAGGCCTGGTTTTCAGTTTAAAGCCAAACAACCTGCAACATCTCCCTTTGTACAGAAATCAGCAGCACTTGGCTGGCAGGTAATATATCGATTTTCAGATACTGTAGCTGGTGTTTAAAAACACTATACATAGGAGACCTTTCATATTCAGGCAAGCGTCTCATGCCCTAATGCACTCGTTGTATGTCGTATTGTACAAACTGCTAATACATAAGTAACTCTATAAATAAGGAGGTGCCAGAGAGACACTTTTCATGTTGCACTACATGGCCCTTTGCCAGTAGAGGCTTGAGATATTAGTTCTGTAGATGCATTTAGATCACTATTAAATATGTGATTGTTTAGTCTGTATTGCTGAATATTCGCTCTGCTCCATTAACCCTTTGGAGTCTGCAGATAAGACACGCAGGGTAGGATTATCCAAAGCACTCCGCTCCCATTGAAATCAATTGTAAAACTCCAATTGAAACCCACAGTTTGCAATGCTTCCTAATCAATGCAGAGGTACAGCCAGCAGTGTTCTTTAGGCTTTATATAGGAACCATGTTAGAAAAAAAATAATAAGGCAATTCAGAGCAAGTTGGGATGATTATTTCCCTCTTCAGCTTGTCAAAACTTTCAAAAACCTTGGTCTTTCTCTCGGTTGGAGTAAGGCATACGGTGTTTTCCCCCAGCAACTGTAGAGACTTAAGGTTGCCACTAGTGTTAATGACTGTTACCTGCTTACTCCATCTGAGCATAGAGGGTAAAATTAATTTCCTCTGCAGACAGTAGCATCTCTGTGTAGTCTGCCTCACTAACACACTATAATAATATATCACATATTGTGAAGGGGTATACAAACCCCACACTAGGACAGAAGGGGTTAAAAGACAATACTGTGCCCAGCTAGCCCCGCCTCTCCACCCCTGCAGAGCATGTTCCAGCTGGAAACAGGGTTTAAAAAGGGAGCAACCCAGATCAGACTGGGGAAGGAGTGCAGACTTGCCCTGCAGGCTCCTGCGCAAGTGGCTAGACATGCCTCTCTGATACACTAGGGCTGGATGCCAAGCAGGGGTGTACCCACAGGTGGTCCTGGGTAGCATCCAGGCCCACACAAATCTGAGCAGGGGTGTAGTGCTGCCACAGCGGCCCGGAGCATCACTCAGGCACCTGAAATCCAAGATGGAGCTCTGCGCTCGCCCTTCAGAAAGCTACACTCTGGCAGCTCTGCCTTGCCATTTTCTGAGCTGTCCCATGCACGTTCCCAGCTCAGCAGGTGAAGCCCTGTGTCTGGGGGCATCAGAGCTAGGAAGAGGGCATGGCGTCAGGGGAGAAGCTGAACTAGCATGGTCTGTCATTGCCTATCCACTCAAAAGTCGGGGCCCACCCAAATTTCAACTCATAGCTACGCTACTGATGCCAAGCCCGGTTGGGGCTGATTGATTGGTTTCCTTTCTATTTTTTCTTGTTCCTTATCGGGGACCAGAAGCAGAGAGAGCAGTGGTAGGAAGTGATCCAAGGAGGGTAATACAGTAGGTGCACCCCCCTCCCCAGAGGTCAACGCTGCTGACCCTCCTAGGCCCTTAGATGGGAGCCCGGTGGAGTGGGTGGGCACAGGCTCCCCCGCTGAGTGGACGATAACCACAAGGCCACCTAGCCACCGAGGACCCTACTACATGTATGTATGGCACCTTATGTCTCAAAGCAGCTCACAAAATTGAATTGATATACAAACCAGATACAGCCAGCACTTCATTCACCACTGGAAAGCAGCCTCCCACAGAGTGAAGCACGGTCACTTTAAAACTACACTGCAGTTTTAACCAGCAAATGAAGAATGATGCTGCATCCAACTGAAAACGCAGGCAGAACTTAGAGAGGCTGAATGTAATAAGCCAAGCTGGAATACGGTTACACACGGGGGTGAACCCCCACATGCATACTTCCAAAAAGCACCATGTGTTAATGGCCACAACTGATGGAGTCCTCAGCGTAGCAACTCTCAGGAAAGAGAGCAGAACAGTTGGCAGCACATTGCCGGGGCAACTGGATCACTACTGATACACAGGGCAAGAAAGCCACCTACAAAACAACCACATCACTTCCTGCAACACCTGATACTGACCCAGTCTGACCCTGCTTCCTGCAGGGGCCACCCAAGGAACTACCCATTACTGTTGGAATGAGGCTTTTAAAGAAGGGTTAAGTAAGCAGGGGGAGGAGGGAGGCTCCAGATAACATAAAAAGTCCTGTTGCCTCTAATGCCTTGTCATTAGATGCTATGAATACTGTAGTACGATGGACCCCTGCTCTGCACCGAGGGCACCCGGTGCAATCCCCATCAGTATGAAATATGCAGGCTGTTACATTTTACATGCTGCCGTCACTTTCCTGCTGCTTCAGGAACAAGACAATAGTCCAAGGAGAATGCTGCTGCAAACTTTCCTCTTGCTCTTTTGAATACCCTTAAGCAGCACCGCTCTCAGCCAAATGCCAAGCAAACTGGGCTTTCATCCTCCATGGCAGCATGTCTCCCAGAGGAAAGCACATCAAAGCTGTCAGTCCAGCTTGCACATCATCATTCACTGAGAAGTCACCAGCTCCCTCCTCCCCCCACCTGTCCCACAACAACTGAGCAACTTTGCCACATCTGTGTCAGCCCCCGAAAGCAACGCGGAAGAGCCCACAGCCAAAGCAACAGCTGCAGCAGCTGCTGTCACCATTGGTCAAAGGAAAAGACTGATAATACAGTACTTCTATTTCTTCTCCATTGTTATTTACTGTATTACAGTAGAGCTCAGAGGCCCCAGCCAAGATTGGTGCTAGATGCCCTACATACATACAATAAGAGACAGGGGTGTAGGAATAACTTAGCCGACTTAGACCTGAAGAAGAGCTTAGTGTAAGCTCTGAAGCTTGTCTCTCTCACCAACAGAAGCTGGTCCAATGAAAGATATTACCTCACTCACCTTGCCTCTCTGGCTTAGATAACTTAGCTTGAGCAGGTCCACGTTAAACTGAAACAATTAACTATTGTGAATATGTTTATAGTAAATAGGGGAGGCAAAAATTAACCATTGTGGGAATGTTTATATTAAACAACGTAGGCAGAAACACACTGAACTGATAAACTTGCCTTACACAATCTGCAAAATGACTGGTCCTTACATGTGAGAAGTATAGGGTTTAGTAGTTTAGAAAGATGTATATAAACTGTGTAGTGCGAATTGGATTGGAACTGTGGTATCACCCTGCACCTAAACCCGCTGTGTCTGGCTCTGGCCAGCATAGGCAAAGAGCTGTCACATGCCTAATAAAGTTACCTGAGTAACAAGCTGGAGCCAAACTGAGTTTTTTGGATCACAGACAACTAGACAAACTGTTCTTCCAGAGGTGGACAAGGTGTTCTGGATAAGTCAAGTGGAAGGTGTTCTGGATAAGTCAAGTGGAAAGGTCTCAGAGGGAATCTCAACAAATTCCTGCCCCCCAGAGCTTGCAATTTAATTATATGAGACAGAGGAAGGATTAGTATCTCCATTGCACAGATGGGAACTGAGGCAGAGAGAAGCTAAGTGACTTGTCCAAGGTCACCTAGGAAGTCAGTGGCAGAACGTAGAGACTGAACCCAAAACTCTCAACTCACACTCTAGTGCCTTCACCATAGGACCATTCTTCCATCACATCTGAGTGGGATGAGCTAGAACTGCAGCGGGTCATAATGGCAATCCTCACCCTGGGGCACAGGAGGAAATAATCAGGCTGTGAGCATCTTTCATTGTTGCTTGCAGTTAGCAGAGTTTTCATTTTATGCGTCTTTTGAACCAGTATCTTTTGTGGAGGTGGAACCATTGGTAGAGAACTTCCTGGGGAACCTGGTAAAAGGCAACAGTGACGTTCCATGGCACTCTCACTACAAGCAATATGACACTTGCAAAGCAACACCCATCAGCAAGGCCTGTAGCCCATCTGGAAGCCCTTGTGAGGCAGTATATTCAGAACAAGACATTTCTTTCCCTTCCCTTTATTTTTAGGTGAACCTGAAACTTGTGAAAGGTGGCAGATAACTTCAGACTCCAAGACAGTCTTTCGTATCAACCGAAAACACACCACACAGGCAGCAGCACCCGCTTTCTACGATGAACCTATGTCCTGTGGTGGAGCTATCACTTTCAAGGGCAAATTCTTCATGCCTATACATTTCTTGCCTCCTCTGTGGAGACTGCTACCAACAGGACTAAGACCAAAGAGCTGTCAGATAACACTGACGTTTCTGTCGCCACTGTCCTGGGCAAGATATGAACCATGGACTTTTAGGCTCTGTATCCTAGAATCCAAGCTGCCTCATTCGTTGTCATTTTTCTTTGCCGAGAAGTCAAACACAAAATGCACCAGCCATCCTCTCCCCACTTAATCCCGGTTACAACTGGGGCTTCTCATGGAGTCTGAAAAAGAGTCAGCTGCTAGGGAGGCTTTTGGGAGCTATTTTCCCATCATACCCAACCCCATCAGGGTCCCTACTTCCCTCTTCCACCCCCTGCATCCCTCCAAATCTCTCCTCTCCAGGCTCCTTGACCCTGTCCCCCATGCCCACATCAGGGTCCCAAGTCCCAATTCTTGCATCTGGATGAGCTTCAGGTCCTTCACCAAATAACAGGGAGCGAAAGGAAGGGGATTTTCAGCCTCTTCTGTGCTTTGTTTGGTTACAGCCGCTCAAGGCTAGCTTTGCATCACTGTAGCATTTAAAGGCCCAAACCAGCACTGGGCCCCATTGTGCCAGGTGCTGCACACTCCTATAGTATGAGAGTTTCTGCCCCCAAAGAGATTAGCCTGCATTGAAAACAAGAGGTAGCTAGGGGATGAAACAGACAGCAGGGGAGAGGCAGGGTACAGGAAGAAGGTGTTTTCATGGACTGCACTTGCTCTAAGCTGCACTCAGACAACAAAAAGGGGTTGTACAGAAACTATGAAGCAGGCTTTTGGTCCAGGAGAGGGCAGGAGCATGGCAATACAGCCCTCACCATCTAAGGAAGTTCAGATGCTCCACAGTGCCCTCGCAAGAGGCAGCTCTTAGCAGTGGGAGAGTGACTCTGCAGTGCGGGCATAAGGGGATGCAGGGATTGAAAGGTGGCTCTGAATTTTACAACAGGCAAAGGCACTTATCTGCCTGGAGTTGGCTCCACGCTTTATGCTACTGGCTTCTTTAATTCTCAGAAGCCTGGAAAAGGCAAGAGGGACAGCTCTTGCTCAGCTTTCCATGACTGCTTACAGCAAAGACCAATTTAATTTATAATCGGCACACCCCATGCACACACCCCTCTAGAACTTGCAGCAATCAAAGTCCACCCCACAGGGACGTGCCATTTCCTCCAGATTGCAATATGGCCATTCATTTTCAGATGCCGGTGCCACTGTTCAAGATGACTAACGCACACTGGGAAATTAAAGCTTAAAAAAAAAAATAGCCCCATGTGCCAAGAGAAAGGGAGAAGCGCATGCCAAGCTCTGTTCCAAGAAGGTTATGTTAGAAAACTGGGCAATGAGCTGAAAGGATAACTTCAGATGCATAGACGCAGATGCAGCCCATGTACTTAACCTGGACGCCAACAAGCAATACAGAACAGCTCTGCAATTTACCCAGAAGGGTGGGGAGCTGGAAGCTCTCTGCTGCCAAAATGACCTTCAAATTGTCCAAAAGGTACATTTGGTTGCTTGTCAGTGCAGCAGATGCGGAATGGCCATCCTTTTTCTGCTCTGACCTCCTCAAGGACAGCAAGAGCCGCTTCCGAGAAGAAACCAAGGGACGTTACAGCGGATTTTGTTTATTTTGTAGAAAAAGTTTTGCTTCTTGGCACTAGTTTCAGGATCAAGATTTTCCACCCAAATCTGCCAAGCAGATTTTGTCCCTTTAGTATTAATCTTCTTCTTTTTTTTTTTTTTATTTAAGGAAAAGGTAGGGAGTTTAGGAGATTTTTAAACCATAAAGAGAGAGCAATTAATGTGTGCAATAGCAGCAAAAAATACACTAAGAAAAGAGTTAACAGCACTCAGAGGGAACTGAGCACATACTAACCAAGTCTGCGAGTCCAGATAGGGTACTTGCTCCCCAGACCTGTATTTGGGCACTCAACTCAGCATGTAGGCACCCGAGTGGCTCGTGTGAGTGCCCAGCTAAGTCATGTGCTGGCTCCAAGTGCCAGCCTGGGCACTACAGTGAAGAACATGGCAATCCAAACTTAGGTTGGAAAATGGAGTTCTTTGGAGGTAATGCTCTTGCCCTCCTCTCAGGCATGCAGCACGGAGGAGAGTCAACAGGAGCAGAAAGGGTGAGGTTGGAGGGAGGGCAGAGGCAGCTACAAACCACTCCCCATCCCTCCCTCCAGGCCAGATGTGGAGCCTTGATTGTGAGCAGCTGGAGGGCTGGCAAGCGGGCAAGAGAGGAACCTGGGAACAGCAACTGGACATACCACACGTCTCTCCTCAACTCAGTGAGTTACAGTGCAAAAGGCATTGTGCAAAAGACACCCTGTGTCCCTGCAATATCATAGAGATGATAGAGGGGGGGAGCTGGTCCTGGCCACCACCAGATGGGCCCCAGTCATGTGAAAATGCTAGGGAGACATGTAAACAGATCTAGTTAGGCTGGAAAGGCTTCCTCCATTCTCCGATGTTACCTTCACTGGCTGAGAACTGAGCACTTGCTTTGTGGTTTAGTCACAATGGAAATTGTACCGAAGTCTCTGTTTGTCCTCACACCTGCACTAAGGATACTCAGAGTTTGACAAGTTACAGAAGATTTCCAAACTTGACTACAAAAATGGCATCTAGATACTTTTACCAAAACCACTTGTTAAACAGATAAGTGATGGGCTTTTAAAAGTTACTTCTTGAAGTGAGCTGCTAAAATTTCAAATGATTTAAAACTGCTTGGGACACTGGAGCGATTCCGAGTAGAACTTATTTACAGAGTCATTTTTTTTTTAAATGGAATATTTATTTACTGAAATGGATGCCAGTTGTACGTGCTTTATGAACTCATTAGACCGGTACATGGCCAAATCCTTGCTCCCTCGGTGATTTCCACTTCAGCTTAAGCTTCAGCCTAGACAACAAATCTGGCCACCTTGAAAGCCCTGGAGCTAAATTATTTTCTCATTATCCTAGTGTAAAAATCCAGATTGAGGCCACTGGCACCCATGGAGTTATTCTGGATTGGCACCTAGGTGCAGGAGGGCAGAATTTCATATTTGGTATGCAACCCAACCGCTAGAGCTTCTTTGTACCTGTAAAATATCCATCTTCACACAATTTGCCTCTGCCTACAAAAGCAATGTTGAACTCACCCTAACTGGCATTTCCAGCTTACTAAAATCCTCAGAAAGACCACAACGGTTATCATCTCAATCTTAGAACTTGTACTTATATGTAGTACCAGGAGACCTCCCCAGTATTCAAAAATTGCCAACACACTTTCTACTCCCTTTCCCCACTCTCCCAGCCTTTAGAAGACATGTCTTGATTAGTTTGCATGCACATATGTATATTAAAAAAAAAAAAAAACACACCTTAAAAGTGTAACCCTTCTGCCTATCTGAGTTGGCGGCAACAAGGGCCGGGTTCAGTATCTAGGGGTTCCGTTTCAATAACGCAATGCAAAACCGGCTCGAGCCCCCACCCAGTGACCTGGGACAATTACATACAACCTCCTGGGCGCCTCTAAGAGGCAATACTTCCCCTCTCACAAGCACGGAGGCTGAGGCCTCATCTACACTACGAGTTTAGGTCGAATTTAGCAGCATTAAATCGAATTACGCCTGGACATGTCCACACAACGAAGCCCTTTTTTTCGACTTAAAGAGCCCTTTAAACCAGTTTCTTTACTCCACCTCCAATGAGGGGATTAGCACTAAAAAATCGGGCTTTGTGGGTCGGATTTGGGGTAGTGTGGATGGAATTTGACGTTATTGGCCTCCGGGAGCTATCCCACGGTGCTTCATTGTGACCGCTCTGGACAGCACTCTCAACTCAGATGCACTGACCAGGTAAACAGGAAAAGCCCCGCGAACTTTTGAATTTCATTTCCTGTTTGCCCAGCGTGGAGAGCACAGGTGACCACGCAGAGCTCATCAGCACAGGTAACCATGATGGAGTCCCAGGATCGCAAAAGAGCTCCAGCATGGACAGAACGGGAGGTATGGGATCTGCTTGCCATATGGGGAGACGAATCAATGCTAGCTGAACTCTGTAGCAGTAAACGAAATGGCAAAATATTAGAAAAAGTTTCAAAGGCCATGAAGAACAGAGGCCATAACAGGGACGCACAGCAGTGCCGCGTGAAAATTAAGGAGCTAAGGCAAGCCTATCACAAAGCCAGAGAGGCAAACGGAAGGTCCAGGGCAGAGCCGCAAACAAGGGCACACAAGGGACCTCTGGTAAGTGTACCTTTGTAAATATTACACATGGTTTAAAAGCAAGCATGTTTAATGATTAATGATTAATTTGCCCTGGCAATCGCGGCCAGTACAGCTACTGGAAAAGTCTGTTAATGTGTATGGGGATGGAGCAGAAATCCTCCAGTGACATCTCCAGAAAGATCTCCTTCATGTACTCCCAAAGCCTTTGCAAAAGATTTCTGGGGAGGGCTGCCTTATCCCATCCGCCATGGTCGGACACTTTACCACGCCAGGCTAGTAGCACGTAGTCTGGAATCATTGCATAACAAAACATGGCAGCGTATAGTCCCGGTGTTTGCTGGCATGCAGACAACATCCATTCCTTATCTCTCTTTGTTAACCTCGGGAGAGTGATATCATTCATAGTCACCTGTTTGAAATGGGGTGATTTTATTAAGGAGACATTCACAGGTGCCCGTTCCTGCTCGGCTGAACAGAAATCTTCTCCACTGGTAGCCACGCGGTGGGGGGGAGGGGTGAAGTGATCATCCCAGAGAATCGGGGGGGGGGGGTAGTTGGATTTGTGCTGCATGTTAACCCGGAAACCGCAGTCCCTCCTTTTACATTGCAAACCCATTTTAAATGGCCAAAGCAACGGGTGCTTGGTATGGGAAATGAGGGCGTGCTATTTGAAACCATTCCCACATGTTATGAAGATTAAAAAAGCCAAAAGACTGTGGCTTACCATGGCTGCCTGCAAGCCGAATTCTGTTGCCTGGCACTGTGTGAGTGATCTCTCACATCAAACCGGCAGGCCCTCAATATAAGATGAAAAATGCAACCTTTTAACAAAAGCACATGTGCTGTGTAATGTGAACAGCAAAATTTAACGTGAAAGAGTGTACCCATTGTTCTCTAAAATGTGTCTTTTTAACCACCTCTCCCTTCTCCTCCACCAGCTGCAAATGTTTCTCCTTCACAGAGGCTAGTGAAGATTAGAAGGAGAAAACAGTGGACTCGGGATGATATGTTCTCGGAGCTCCAGATGTCCTCTCACGCTGACGGAGCACAGCAGAATGCGTGGAGGCAGTCAATGTCACAGTGCAAAAAAGCACAATATGAACGAGAGGAGAGGTGACGGGCTGAATCGCAGGCTGAAGAAAGCAAGTGGTGGGCAGAAGAGGACAGGTGGCGTCAACTTGCTGACAGAAGGCAAGAGTCGATGCTCCGGCTGCTGGAACATCAAACTGATATGCTCCAGCGTATGGTGGAGCTGCAGGAAAGGCAGCAGGAGCAGAGACCGCTGCTACAGCCCCTGTGTAACCAACAGCCCTCCTCCCCAAGTTCCATTGCCTCCTCACCCAGATGCCTCCGGCCACCCAGTCACTCCACCCCAGATGATTGCCCGAGCATCAGAAGGCTGGCCTTCAATAAGTGTTAAAGTTTTAAACTGCAGTGTGTCCTTTTCCTTCCCTCCTCCCCCACCCCTCCCGGGCTACCTTGGCAGTTATCCCCCTAGTTGTGTGATGAATTAATAAAGAATGCATGAATGTGAAGTAACAATGACTTTATTGCCTCTGCAAGCGGTGCTCAAAGGGGGGAGGGGAGGGTGGTTAGTTTACAGGGAAGTAGAGTGAACCGGGAGGGGCGGGGGGGAGGGTTCATCAAGGAGAAACAAACAGAAGTTTCACACCGTAGCCTGGCCAGTCACAAAACTCGTTTTCAAGCTTCTCTGATGCGCACCGCACCCTGCTGTACTCTTCTAACCACCCTGGTGTCTGGCTGCGCGTAATCAGCGGCCAGGCGATTTGCCTCAACCTCCCACCCCGCCATAAATGTCTCCCCCTTACTCTCACAGATATTGTGGAGCGCACAGCAAGCAGCAAATAACAATTGGAATATTGGCTTCGCTGAGGTCTATCTGAGTAAACTGCGCCAGCGCTCTTTTAAACGTCCAAATGCACATTCCACCACCATTCGGCACTTGCTCAGCCTATAGTTGAACAGGTCCTGACTCCTGTCCAGGCTGCCTGTGTATGGCTTCATGAGCCATGGCATTAAGGGGTAGGCTGGGTCCCCAAGGATAACGATAGGCATTTCAACATCCCCAACGGTTATTTTCTGGTCCGGGAAGAAAGTCCCTTCCTCCAGCTTTTGAAACAGACCAGAGTTCCTGAAGACGCGAGCATCATGTACCTTTCCCAGCCATCCCACGTTGATGTTAGTGAAACGTCCCTTGTGATCCACCAGGGCTTGCAGCAGCATTGAAAAGTACCCCTTGCGGTTTATGTACTCGGTGGCTTGGTGCTCCGGTGACAAGATAGGGATATGGGTTCCGTCTATCGCCCCACCACAGTTTGGGAATCCCATTGCAGCAAAGCCATCCACTATGACCTGCACTTTTTCCAGAGTCACTACCCTTGATATCAGCAGCTCTTTGATTGCGTTGGCTACTTGGATCACAGCAGCCCCCACTGTAGATTCGCCCACTCCAAATTGATTCCCGACTGACTGGTAGCTGTCTGGCGTTGCAAGCTTCCACAGGGCTATCGCCACTCGCTTCTCAACTGTGAGGGCTGCTCTCATCCTGGTATTCTGGCACTTCAGGGCAGGGGAAAGCAAGTCACAAAGTTCCATGAAAGTGCCCTTACGCATGCAAAAGTTTCGCAACCACTGGGAATCATCCCACACCTGCAACACGATGCAGTCCCACCAGTCTGTGCTTGTTTCCCAGGCCCAGAATCGGCGTTCCACGGCATGAACCTACCCCAGTAACACCATGATTTGCACATTGCTGGGGCCTGTACTTTGTGAGAGGTCTATGTCCATGTCAAATTTCTCATCACTCTCGTCGCCGTGCTGCAATAGCCTCCTCGCCTGGTTTTGCTTTGGCATGTTCTGGCTCTGCATATACTCCAGGACAATGCGCATGGTGTTCATAGTGCTCATAATTGCCGCAGTGATCTGAGCGTGCTCCATGATCCCAGTGCTATGGCGTCTGGGCTGAAAAAAGGCGCGAAACTATTGTCTGACGGAGGGAGGGAGGGGCGAGTGACGACATGGCTTACAGGTACAGGGAATTAAATTCAACAAAGGTGGCTGTGCATCAGGGAGAAACACAAACAACTGTCACACAGAATGGCCCCCCCAAAGATTGAACTCAAAACCCTTGGTTTAGCAGGCCATTGATTTCACGGAGGGAGAGGGAAGCAAATGAATACAGAACAAATCTGGTCCATCTATTTTTTACATCTTAAGCTGGCAGCAGACGGTGCAGCATGACTGATAGCCATCGGCATCTTCTGGGTGGTTGGCAGAAGATGCTATACTATGACTGCTAGCCATCATCGTTAAGACGGTTCAATAGGACTGCCGGCAGGACTGAGTCTCCAGGAGACAAAACATGTCTGCCCAGGTGCCTCTGACCGAACTCACTGAGGAATACGACGATGATGGATACCAGTCGTAATACACCATCTACTGCCAAAAGGCAAGGAGCTGCTGCTGTATAGCAATGCAACCCCACGTCTGCCAGCACCCAGATAGCCGATGACGGCTACCAGTCATACTGCACCATCTACTGCCAAAAGGCAATTAGCTGCTGCTGTGTAGCAACATCTGCCGGCACCCAGATGGCATATGGTGATGGTGAGCTGAGCTGAGCTAAGCGGGCTCCATGCTTGCCATGGTATGTTGTCTGCACAGGTAATCCAGGTAAAAAGGCGCGAATCGATTGTCTGCCGTTGCAGGGGGAGGGGCCTGACGACATGTACCCAGAACCTCCCGCAACACTGTTTTTGCATCATCAGGCATTGGGATCTCAACCTAGAATTCCAATGGGCGGCGGACACTGCGGGAACTGTGGGATAGCTACCCACAGTGCAACACTCCGGAAGTCGATGCTAGCCTAGGTACTGTGGATGCAGTCCGCCAACTTAATGCACTTAGAGCATTTTATGTGGGAACACACACAATCGACTGTATGAAACCGATTTCTATAAAACCGGCTTCTATAAATTTGACCTGAGTGTAGCAGAAAATGTTTAAGAACATGAGGTAAATGACATCAGCAGTAAATTGAAAAAACACCACAAACAGGATTCATAACACAAACCCTGAGCAAAAGACCCACCCCAGCAAATTGGGCCGTGTCCTTTCCCTTTGGTTCTTGAATCCAGCAACCCAAAAATCACCCAAAGTCCCAAAAGTTCAACAACCCAGAAGTCTCTGCCCCTGGTCAGTGCAGCGCTAGAGTTCAAAAGTTTATCTGCAGGGTTTTCCCCCACCCCAGCCTCGGTTGGAAATGGGGGGAGGAAAGGGGGCACGCAGGGTGTCATAACTATAAAGGGAAGGGTAACAGCTCTCCTGTGTACCGTACTATAAAATCCCTCCTGGCCAGAGACTCCAAAATCGTTTTACCTGTAAAGGGTTAAGAAGCTCAGGTAACCTGGCTGACACCTGACCCAAAGGACCAATAAGGGGACAAGATACTTTCAAATCTTGGGGGGGGGGCTTTTGTTTGTGCTCTTTGTTTTGGGGGTTGTTCGCTCTTGGGACTAAGAGGGACCAGACATCAATCCAGGCTCTCCACATCTTTCTGAACAAGTCTCTCATATTTCAAACTTGTAAGTAAACAGCCAGGCAAGGCGTGTTAGTTTACCTTTGTTTTCTCAACTTGTAAATGTACCTTTTACTAGGGTGTTTACCTCTGTTTGCTGTAACTTTGAACCTAAGGCTAGAGGGGGTCCTCTGGGCTCTTTAAGTTTGATTACCCTGTAAAGTTATTTTCCATCCTGATTTTACAGAGATGATTTTTACCTTTTCTTTAATTAAAAGCCTTCTTTTTAAGAACCTGATTGATTTTCCTTATTTTTAGATCCAAGGTGGTTGGATCTTGATCCACCAGGAGTTGGTGGAAGGGAGGAGGGGGAATGGTTCATTTCTCCTTGTTTTAAGATCCAAGGGGTTTGGATCTGTATTCACCAGGGAATTGGTGAAGAGTCTCTCAAGGCTACCCAGGGAAGGGAATTAGCATCGAGAGTGGTGGCAGCGGACCAGATCTAAGCTGGTAGTTCAGCTTAGAAGTTTCATGCAGGCCCCCACATTTGTACCCTAAAGTTCAAAGTGGGGAAGCAGCCTTGACACAGGGTGTTAAGGAGCACCTTACGTGGTACGAGGCTGACTGCCCGCCTCTCTGTGGGGTTCCGCTGCAGCCTTCACCACGAGCCACTCCACTCCACTCCACCAGCTGTCCCGTGAGCCGCTCCAGCCATCCCACAAACTGCTCCGCTCCACCAGCCGTCCCCGCAAACTGCTCAGGTCCGCTCCACTCGCCGTTCCATGGGCCGCTCCACCAGCCATCCCACAAAGTGCTCCACTCTGCCAGCCATCCCACAAACTGCTCTACCAGCCACTTTGCAATATAGCTTCAGGCTCCCCCACTAGTTAACACAGCCTCAGTGATCTCAGCTCTTAGTAACTTTAGCTCTTTATGATTTCAGCTTGTAGGAGGGGAGCCCCAGTGCTGGCGCACCATTGGCCCAAAGTGAATTCCACATAGCAGCCTGTAACTAGACTCTCAATAGAATCAAAATTAGCTCTGCTATTCAACAGTGGAGAGAGGAGGTGGTGTAATTGGTGTTTCAGGCCCTCAAAGGGGGGCTCATACCATCAGGTACAAATATCTGTCCCCATCCTCTCTCTCAATTCACTGTGTTTTGGAACCCATGTCCAGCGCGTGCTACTTAGGTGATGGTGAGACCCTCTGTCATAAAACAGTTTCATTGTCCTTGATTCACATAATCAGCGTAACACCACTTTATTCCTCCTGCCCCAATAACAGAGAAACTGGGGATCCCACAGCAGCCAAAGTGACATTTTGGGCTGCCGTGGGCTCATGCTAGGCGGGGTGGGTGTGCCTATGCAAACAAGATCAGCCACTGGAGTTCTTTTCCACACTCGCCATAATTCACCACCAGATGTCAGGGTAGAGCTCATCCTGACTCTGCTTACAAAAGCAAGAGAAAACCAAGCCAGAGAGAGGAGTTTTGCATTGAATTCTGACAGCATGAATCCTGAGGTCCCTTTTTATCTTTTGCAGGAGCAAGATTCAGAGTCCTGGGCCAGCTCTTCTAAAAGTTCTGGCTCACATGCTTGCCAGCCTCTGCATACTGGTCAACAGTTTCAGCAGAATGTAGTTATCATGAGAGACCATGGTTGCAGAAGAAGAGGCAATCTCCCAGGTAGGTAGGCCCAAACCCATGAAGTACTTCGAATATCAGGACAGTGACCTTGAACTGGACTCTGTGCTCAATGGGAGAGCAGAGCAACTGTAGACGCTAAGTGGATGAGTAGTTCAGCTATGTATCAGCTAGAGCTTTTTAGGGTGTCTTGCTTCTTTCCTAGCTATCACGAGTTGCAATAATCAAGCCAGGAGGTCACAAATTCATGGATCACTGTGACCAGACCCAGATAGAAATGGGCATTTTTTGCTACCCTGGATGTTTGGGCATCCATGGGTACAGAGGAGTTGATGGATGCTGAAGCTGTGGACTGACAATCTGATGGCCATACACTATATGCTACAGAGAAGGCAAGTTCTTCAAGGGCTTTCCTCTTTCTACCAGCATCCTCTCTGTCTTGCTTGGATTCAGCTTTAGCCAGCTGCTCTTCATTCAGCCACTGATTTTGGCTAGGCACTGAGAAATGTGCGAGAAAGTATCGGTCACATTTGATGTACTTCTAAGAAAACCTGGTGCTGTCCATCACAGATCCACAAGCAGTAGTGTGGGAAAGCAACTTCCCAATAGGTTGGTGAATGCCACCTTGCAATTGCAGAGATTTATAACCAAGCTTTTTGTGCTTCTGAACAGCTTAAAGAAAGCATTGGGCATTCTTAAGGTGGCACCAGGGTTTCTGAGGTTCTAGAAGGCTTCCGACTACCATCGGGTTTCCAAAGCTCCATTCAAACTCTGCTCAGTGGCACAGAGAGCTGTTCTGTAATGGCCGCAATCCCCTGTTGTCTTGTAGCCAGAATTCCCTTTCATCCAGCCCATCTGGCTTCAAACTAAAAAGGAAACTTCTTTCACCCTCTCAGGTCTCATCATGCCTCCTCTTTTCCCTGATGACTTTGCCTGTCTAGTAGGAACAGTAATTTCTATACATGTTAAGACCAGAACCAGGTCTGATACAGTGTCTGGAACCACATCAAAACTTCCCTACATTTTCAGGGATGTGGGGATCTGAGGGTTTGATTCAGCACCAATGTGTATTCATCCATGAATTTCATGGGGGTGCATTCTCAGAAGGAATGCTTGCAGGACTATGAAAGGAGTAGCCAACTTCTTAGGATTCTAATGGGCCAGGTGTTAAGGCCATATAATCTCTTGCCCTTTTACAGCTGAGCCAATTGTGCAATAAACATGGATTCCACATTTCATGCCCTGCTTTAGAAATACAACAATTCTGTGTGCACATAACCATCAAAAAGGCAAACATTCCATGAATGACTCTGCCGCTAGGCTCAAAGAGTTACTAACCTCATTTGGTCAGAGAAATGGTCTCCGCCTTGGAATGGAGCAAATAGCATTGATTTTCCAAAAAGTGTTTCATCAGGAAGGTGTACAGCGCACAATAATTACCTATGTTCCCTCAATCAGTGAGACAGAAGACCAGCTGTACACCCACCCACCTCCTGGCACATTGCCAAGGATGCTGGCATTTTCCACCGTTGCCTAGATAAATCAGACAGAAGACAAAGGAAAAGCGCATCTAAGTTTCCACCAGCTGGGCATCATTTGGGGTTATAAGAATAGTAGTCTAAGCTTCAGTTACAACCATAACTGTTTATAATGTGCTACAAATATCCTATTAGGAAAAATAACTTTTTAACCACAAAATTTACACAGCACTATGAAATATGTGATTGGGTTTTGCCAAGGCAAAGCTTAAATATTCTGTATGACCTAAAAATTCACAAAACTGAGTCCCCCTGGCCTCCCACATACAAACCTGGCATGGTGAGTTGTGGTCTAATGGATAGAGCTTGGAGAATCTGAAGACCTGGGTTCTATTCCCAGATCTACCACCGACTTTCTGCCTCTGTTTCCCCATCTAAGGAATGGGGATAGTAATATCTACCCACTGACATGGCATGAGGATCCAGGGATGACAGGAGCAGCTTCTCTTCAGTGAGCTAATGGGACCTCAGCTTCAGTTTTTGTTGTTCACTGTGGTCATCTCCCTTGAGTAATGTGCTCTCTGTAGTCTCATTCTGAGACACACTCATTTCTTCTGGATGGAAGAACTTTTGTCATAGCAAGCTGCTTCTTACTCAGTGGGAGACACTGAAATGGCATAGTCATCACGTGAGACATGCAGGAGGGTTTATTTCACGCTTTCCTGTGCGCAGCAGAACTTCTGTTGCTAGACTGACAGTCCAGCCATCATAAGGTTACTTTCCAAATAATTTTTTTCAGATTAATGGAAAGAAGAACAAAAGGCAAGTCCCCACGGAACAGCACAGTGTATTTCTCCTCTGTAGCAGGCTGCAGAAACTCTGAGAACAAAATGGTAGCTGCCCCTGCAAACTCTAAAAATGTTAAGGTGCAATACACAGAAAACATCCTAAGAACGTCACAGAACATATACCAAAGATTACACTTGTCAAACTGGTCTAGAGAATATTAAAAAGGCACTTCATACAGGAAAACTTGAAGGGGAAAATGGTTAGGAGAGGAGAATGTGAAGGAAAAGGACAATACAGTTCTGCATAGGGCTTGGCAAATTGAGGATAAGAGTCCACACAGACAGTGCAAGGTAACCTAAAAGAGCTGAATGTTGTCCGGGGATATTTATGATGTTTTATTCAGAGAGACTATTATCCTTTGGAATGGACTATAGAAGAATCATTTTGCTACTTCATGGTCCAAGGCTCTAAAAATCTGTGTTACACTTAGGAGAGTAAAAGTGAAGTATGCAGAAGTGATCAAAGGAAAACAGGCTGGTTTTATAGCCAGCAGGGGAAACAACTGATCATATATTCTTCCTATGACAAATAACTGAGAAAGTAATTGAGAGCCTGGCAGAAACCAATGTTGTTACCCCAGCATTATTGATTTTAGGCAGACATCTTAATCTAACACATGACAAAACTTTGGCCATTGCAGTAAGATATGACTTTCAAGGAAAAGTGATATTTATAAGGTAGTTTATGGCTCAGAGATTCTTATGAAATCAGGCCAGGGCTATAAACGAATGGAGAGAAAAGGACTTTTTAATCAAACTTTCTACCTATTTTTTTTTAAAAAGCTAAACTATGATTATGAAATTCATTATTTTCAAATAAATGTTTCCTTATATGGGTAGTCATTAAGAAATCCTTAGCTCATCAACAGCACACTCAAAGTTCAGAAATTCAAAGCTCACCCAAAATTTGGATTTTTTTAAAAAACAAGCCTAAGACCAACAGAAATATTTCCATTGTTTCATACAAAAATAAAAGAGGTGTTTTAAAGCAAAAAACATCCCCCTGTCCTGTTTGCAACCCAAAGATTGCAGCACTGTGGAGCTGAAAGTGAAATCGATATAAGCAAAAAGCTGAAACTGGCTTAATTTCTTTTCACTGGCCAAACAGAGAGAAACGCAAAAAACAAAAACAATAGAGATCAAAGCTGCCTTTTAAAAAGTCTAAAATTACCTGAGGATTTTAAGGATGTGTGTTTTGTTACTGAGATCAGTTTTTAAATTGACAGTAGAGCTGTAAAACTGAAAGAATAAAGGAAGCACCAGGCATGACTAAAATTGTTGCTACAGTAGAACTGCAGAGTTATGAACTGACCAGTGAACCACACACCTCAAGCAGCAGAGATTTAAAAAAGCAAATACTGTACAGTACAATGTAAATCGTAAACTACTAAAAAATAAAGGGAAAGTTTAAAAACATTTGACAAGGTAAAAGAAAGTCTTTCTGTGCTTGTTTCATTTAAATTAAGATGGTTAAAAGCAGCATTTTTCTTCTGCATAGTAAAGTTTCAAAGCTGTATTAAGTCAATGTTCAGTTGTAAACTTTTGAAAGAACCATCGTAATGTTTTGTTCAGAGTTATGAACAACCGCCATTCCCGAGGTGTTCATAACTTTGAGGTTCTACTGTAATATTAACCAATGTAGGCACCCTCTATTGGAGGGACCTCTGAAATGAATCTCCCTGGCCAACAGGATCCTAAGTGCTGTGATGGGAAGAGAGAGACTGCCGCTGCCAGGGGTGAGAGGAGACTCATTTTGGAGGTGCACATGTGGTGCGCTCCATTTTGTGGGGGGTGAAGAAAGTGTAGCTGCTGAGTGACTAGGAGTCTTCTCTGAGCTCCGTCCAAGTGGGACACAGCCTGCTGCTGTGGTCTGACTTGGGAGCGGAGGCTGTGTTACCGCTTCCCAGGTCAAGGGACAGGAAATTGCTTTGTGGAGCTCTGTCCACACCAGGAGCTACTGCTAGAAAGCCAGTACCCACTGCTGAGTAACTGGTGCTGCTTCGACCAAGCAGGGAGCCAAGGCGGCTGTTGCTGGGCTTCGTGGGAACCACGCCAAAGACTGTGGCTGTGACCAGAACTGACTGAGTTTGGCATGCAGTGAAAGTAATCACAATATTTTGTTTGGAAAAATGCTTTTGAGGGAAGGGGAATTGCAAAGATACTTTAAGGGGTTTCCTTGCGTCTGAGAAGTGAAGGAGTGGTCTCAGGGCCGGTGCAACAATTTAGGCACGCTAGGATTTGGGGGGCGCCATTTTCTTCGGCAGTGACCGCGGCGGCCGGATCTTCGGCCGCCCCGGTCACCGCCAGCATTTAGGCAGCGGGAGCTAGGGCAGTGGAGTGCAGGGAGGGCCGCCTGCAGCAAGGGGAGGAGGCGGAGCAGGGGTGAGCTGCTTCACTTCTCCTGCCTCCCAGGCTTGCGGCACCAATCAGCTTAGGCGCCACAAGCCTGGGAGGTGGGAGAAGTGAAGCAGCGACAGCGTGCTCAGGGAGGAGGCGGGGCAGGGGTGAGCTGGGGCGGGGGGGTGCCTCAGGGTGGGGGGTGGGGAGCTGCCGCAGGGGGGCTGCCTCAGGGCGGAGTGGGGGAGCTGCCGCGGGGGCTCGGGGACGTGGGGGGCGCAAGGTGGAAGTTTTGCCTAAGGTGCAAAACATCCTTCCACCGGCCCTGAGCGGTCTTACTGACTGACCAGGATCCAGGGTTACTGATCTCCGTTTATAGCACCTCCCATCTTCAGAGAGGTCATGCAGCTTGGATTCATCCCCAGTTGGAATCGCTTTTTCCCAGTTGACTTGGTTGGACTACTTTACCAGGCCAACAGAGTGCTGTCCCCAGCTTCAAGATCTTCAAGCGTGCCCACGCAAGCCTCTAGAACTCAGAAATTAAGAGGTGTGCACACTCAGGGGAGTGGTAATTGGGGCCAGTGTAAATGTAAGTTAGTTACATTTTATTTACTACTGTAAATTGCATTTATTAATTGGTTTATTCAAGTGTCCCTTCTGACTTAAAGTGGCTGTGCCAGTCTGTTATATCAGATTTTTCTGTGTTAAGTAAAAGTGTGTTAACTCTAACATAAGAGTATATTGTTTGTATAGGGTTTATAATTGGTACTTTTGAGTTAGAACCACTGCACAGATTATCTCAGGTTTATTCCTGGAGGCTCCCAAGGTGAGTGTGTATAGGGCCTAGCCAGATGCAAGCAACACTAAGATTAATTTGCTTATACCCAAAAGGACTGCGGCAGAGGGGTGGATAGAGGATTTCCACCTATCAAACATCACCACCAGGATTCTCGGATCTCCTTTTCTGTTGACGACATCAGGCGCCCGGGCAAACAGGCAGACGTTGCCTGCTCCCAAGTAACCCCAGAAGGAGAGGGAGGGTTACACCAGATCAAACCTCAGTTTTCAAATATAAGCATCAAAGGCCATGTTTGAGCATTTAAGCGAGAGATGGGCCTAAACAAATCTGCTCCTTCTCCTTCCCCCGCCCATTTTAGATTTCTACACTGTCCTGATTCTTTGGATATTCAGAATTCATACCTGAATTTCACAGCCTAAAAACGTCTCTAATTTAAAGCGACACTTACATGCCTAAAACAGACACTTCACAGACCTCAGTACTGATTTGAGCCTGTAACTCTGCAGAGACCTAAGTGTTCTCATGTGAGTGTCCCCAAACCTTTAAAGCTCTTATTGGCCTGGGACCTAATTAGCCGAGAAGCCCTCCTCCCTTGTGATGCTGCTGCATTTGTGATCTGTGGGGCCTCTGTAGTGGGAACCCCCCAGCCCCTTAGCTCAGTCTGCCTGCCTTCTTTCTATCTGGTATTTTCCAAGAGTGGCCCCCCTCTTGGGAATTAACTCCCTCATTTGATGTGAATCAGACACCACCTTTAGGGTTCATTGCAAAGCACGAGTGTGTTTTCTCAGGCTCTGGGATGGAGATGAGACGCAATGGCCCGGGTACAGTCTTTAGTGAGGATGAGTTCTTCTTATATGCGATTGCTTAGCTATGTGGTTAGTTTTTATTATGTGCATCAGAGTTGTTTGGGGCTGTATTTGTTACATTTTGCCTCCGCACTGTCCATTCTAGGCTTAAACTAGAACATTACAGAAAGCTTTGTAGCAATCTAAATAAGACTCCATGGAGTTGCACCTGATTCTGCCAGGTATGGATTTGGCCCTATGAGTGGTCCAACACTGCATTGTGCTCATGACAGCAGTCATACCTATATGCAATTGCTCCAAAGCCCTAACACACGCAGGATGCTGACGATTCATGGCAATCTCATCAGCTGCTTTGAGTAATTAAAATAAAAAGCTCTTTACCCATATATTTCAGCAACAAACCCTCTTTGTCAGGAGAGCTGCATCTATCAATGAATCTGTCAAGCTGAACTATCAATTTTTTTGGCTGGGTCTACCCAGTCAAACTCAATGTATGGGTTTCAGTCCTTGATAATTGGAGGTTGGTTTCAGAGGATCCATTTGCTTATTTTGCACTGGGAATTATTCTGGTTGGCCGTAGCTCTCTTCCCCCTCCTATACCTGCACATCCAAAGTGGAAACCAAGTCTTGTA
This sequence comes from Malaclemys terrapin pileata, assembly GCF_027887155.1. NCBI lineage: Eukaryota > Metazoa > Chordata > Testudines > Emydidae > Malaclemys > Malaclemys terrapin. The sequence goes on along the minus strand of NC_071511.1, from coordinate 64,436,407 downwards.
ATGAGATGGCATAAAGTAGTCATATATATTAAAAATGTTGGCCTCTAAACTTGTAATACCTGGAAATATTTACCAATATGTCAAAATGCTTCTAGCTGAAACCCATTTCTAAAGCATTCACAGTTTGCAAGTTTAATGGCTTAAGGCGTATGGGCTCATGAATCACCAGCTTTCTTAGCAAGCAACATTTGAAACGTTGATACGTTAGCCTTGAAATGGATGTGAAAGCACAACACCCTTTACATGTCGTTAGGGAAAGACATACTTTAAAAGCTCCTCCAGAAGTGTGAGTGCAAGGGAAGTGGCTGGATCAGGTGGAAGTAACAGAACCAGCTTAATTTAAGTCATTGTTCACATCCAAGTTCTGTGTTAGGAATGACACTTTGTCTGGGTCAGGAAACATATTAAAGGAAGCGCTGAAACTTAGAGTTTGTCTGATAACTCCAGATGCCTTTGCGAGTGATGATAAGCATTTGAGGAAGGTATCAGGACTTAATTCAAATTAGTGAATTCAGCTATCAGATGAATACTTTCTCATTAATTCTATTCAGTACCGATTGGGAAGATCATAACACTCTTACCACTGTTAAGTATTCAGATGGCAAAACATGGACCCTCCAATGAACAGCCATTGCTAAAAGTTTACATGACAGAGAAAATGTGGAGTATTTAAGAGGAAGGCCATTGTATGTAGACACCAGTAAGTGGCACACACTGCATCACAAAGTAAAATACATGTGCACAGCAACCACCATTGATCCAGAAGAACTGTTGAGTGTACTTCATGCGGTAAATGATCGTGTAGCTGGAATTGTCAAATACTATGACAGCACAAACTGGAATGGAAATATAATACAGGCTCTCTCATCTTAAGTCATTTTTATATTAAAAAAATATAGACTTCGTATACTATCTTTTAACATACCCTGCTATCCTAAACTCTTATCTAAGCTTTCCAGAGGAGTATAAGAAATGTTATACTATACATGTATAGTAGTATACCGACAGTACTTGAATACTGATCAACACACACAAACAAAAATAAATATATATAAAAATAAATTCAACCAACCAGATTCTTCTATGAAAATCCATCTTGGTAAAGATAACAGAACAGGTAAAGTCTTCTGGCATATATATTGAGTTTTATTGATGCGTTAGATTGTGTGTGAATTTATTATAATTTTCTGAAGGGAACAGGTATCTATCCTTGATCTCCTTCTCTTTTTCCTCTGCACCCACAAACACAATTCAACCACTACTTCTATGCTGACAACTCACAAATCTACTTCTTTACTCCAGGCCTGTCTCCCTCTGTCCAAACTAAAATCTTGTCCTGTCTCTCTGATATCTTGTGGATGTCTAGCCAGCAGCTCAAGGTCAACATGGCTAAAATAGACTCCTAACCGCCCCATCCAATCACTGTGGACACCACCGCTACCCTATCTGTCACTAAGGCCTGTAAACTGGACATCATCTTTCACTGGGACTTCTGTCTAGGTTCTCACATCCAGGTTATGTCCAACTGCTGTACATTTTTTCTGCAGCACACATCTAGGATATGGCCTTTCCTATCCAGCCACACAGCTTAAATTCTTGTCTAGGCTCTTACCATCCTGTGTCTCAGTTACTGCAACATCCTTCTCTCTGGCCAGAGAAAATGCAATTTTGTCCCGCTCAGATCCATTTAGGACTCTGCTGCAAAGATCACTTCCCTAACTCATCGTTTTGGCCACATCACCCTTCTCTATGAACCCCTCCACTAGCTCTCCCTCCTGTCTCATAGACATTAAGGTCAGAAGGGACCATTATGATCATCTGGTCTGACCCCCTGCATGCTGCAGGCCGCAAGACCCTTCCCTGGACTCTACCGTTGAAGTCCCCAATCCTGTGTTTTAGTGACTTCAATCGGCTGAGACCCTCCTGCTAGTGATCCCTGCCCCATGCTGCGGAGGAAGGCGAAAAACCTCCAGAGGCTCAGCCAATCTACCCTGGAGGAAAATTCCTTCCCGACCCCAAATATGGCGATCAGTAATACCCCGAGCATATAGGCAAGAGTCTCTAGCCTGACCCTTGTTGGCCATTATGCTGTTCATGTACCATTGCTTGGTTTTCCTTGGCTACTATGTTTTATCATTAAACCATTCCCTCCATAAACTTATCCAACTTAATCTTAAAACCAGACAGGTCCGTCGCCCCCACCGTTTCCCTCGGAAGGCCGTTCCAATATTTCACCCCTCTGATGGTCAGAAACCTTCGTCTAATTTCAAGCCTAAACTTCCCCCCGGCCAGTTTGTATCCATTCGTTCTCGTGTCCACATTAGTACTAAACTGGAATAATTCCTCTCCCTCCCTTGTATTAACCCCTCTGATATATTTAAAGATAGCAATCATATCCCCCCTCAGCCTTCGCTTTGTCAGACTAAACAACCCAAGCTCCTCTAATCTCTTTTCATACGACAGGTTTTCCATTCCTCTGATCATCTTAGTCGCCCTTCTCTGCACCCGTTCCAATTTGAGTTCATCTTTTTTAAACATTGGAGACCAGAACTGCACACAGTACTCCAAATGAGGTCTCACCAGCGCCTTATACAACGGAAGCAGGACCTCCCTATCTCTACTAGATATACCTCGCCTAATACATCCCAAGACCGCATTGGCTTTTTTCACCGCCACGTCACATTGCCGACTCATAGTCATCCTGCGGTCCACAAGGACCCCTAGGTCCTTCTCCTCTTCCGTTACTTCTAACCAATGCGTCCCCATCTTGTAACTAAAATTGTTATTATTCGTCCCCAAGTGCATCACCTTACACTTTTTACTATTAAATTTCATCCTATTTCTGATACTCCAATTCACAAGCTCATTCAAGTCTCCCTGCAGAGTATCCCTATCCTCCTCCGAGTTTGCAACTCCTCCCACCTTCGTATCATCCGCAAACTTTATCAGCCCACTCTTGCAATCGGTCCCGAGGTCAGTTATAAATAGATTAAATAAGATGGGTCCCAAAACCGAACCTTGAGGCACTCCACTAGTAACCTCCCTCCAACCCGACAATTCACCCTTTAATACGACCCGCTGCATTCTCCCCATTAACCAATTCCCTATCCACCTCTGGATTTTCATATCGATCCCCATGTTTTTCATTTTAACCAATAGTTCCTCATGGGGTACTGTATCAAACGCTTTACTGAAATCCAGGTATATTAGGTCCACCGCATTTCCCTTATCTAATAAGTCCGTTACTTTCTCAAAGAAGGAGATCAGATTCGTTTGGCACGATCTGCCCTTCGTAAAACCATGCTGTAATTTATCGCATTTGCCATTAACTTCAAGGTCCTCAACTAGTTTCTCTTTCAGAATCTTCTCCAGCACCTTGCACACTACTGATGTTAAACTAACAGGCCTATAGTTACCCAGGCCTATAGTTACTCCTGCTTCTCTATTGCGCCAAACAAGCCATTAGCCTTCATTTTCCAGGTCTTTCACGACCTGCCCCCACCCTCTCTCCCCACAATCTCTGATTCACTACCACGACGCCAGCTCTCATGTCCAATTGGAAGCTGGCATCTGGCTACTGATTTTCAAACCAGCACCTTTCACGCCTGGGAGGAGCTTGTAAACATCCACAAAACTACCTTCTTATCCTCCTACAAATCCCCACTTACAACTCTCCTCTTCCGTCATGCCTATGGAAAAGCTGGACCACGGTTAGGCTGCTGGTGTGTTGAGATCACTGCCTATCAAGCTGACAAGTATTGTATCGTTGTCTCCTTGTGCTCCATCAGTCCGTCTGTATCCACCTATTGTCTCTAGCCTTATATTTAGCCGAGTTAGTCAGAAAACTTTTGCAGAAGCAGGTTTTATTGGAAAATGATGTTTCAACGATGTTTGTAAAATCTTATTGATTGTGATGACATGTCCTGAGGGGGAAATTCAAAACAATTTTTTATTTTTATTGGAAAAAATTCAAAGTTTTGTTTCAGGATGAAATTTGTGTTTTTGTCATTTTTATATTTCTTCCATTGTTTCATGACATGGAAGTAGTAATGGTGCATAATACAACATAAACTGACAAGTCCAGTCATGTTATGCACTACTGATATCATATTATGCTGGTCAAAATATTCTATGTTTATTTTATTTTTAAAATCATTAAGGGCAGCTGCTACCTAGTACTGGTTGAGACCTCTTATTTTCTGAATCAGAAGGTCTTCTGTTTGTAATGACCACCCTAGAAAAATCATTCCAGGCTAACACAAGGATATTGAGCAGAGCTACTCCTCCAATCAGTATACTGTGTACTTATCTTCTTTTCTTGTTCAAAATGAAAACTGAATTTGTATATCTTAAATCACCCCACCCCCCCGTAGTGAAGACGTAGCCTCAGAAAAGAGCAGATGTTACAATCAGTACTAAGCAGGTGCCATTAATGATTTTTAAAATAAAATGAGTTAATAGGATATTTCACTTCTATCATAATTTGACATGAGAGAGACCAGGTGGGTAAGGTAATATATTTTATTGGACCAACTTCTGTTGGTAGAAGGGACAAGCTTGCAACCTCACGGAGCTTTTCTTCAGGTCTGGAGAAGGAAACTAGAGTGTCCATGCTAAATAGAAGGTGGGATAGATTGTTACGCACAAGGGGTTCACACATGTGGTAGGAAACCACTTAAAATGAAATGAGTAATTTACATTTCTACAGTCATAAGACAATGGCGTGTTAAAGCTGTGTGGAGCTCAAAAGATTGTCCCTTCCACCAACAAAAGTTGGTACAATCAAGATGTTACCTCACCCACTTGTCTCTCTCCTATCCTGAGACCAACACAGCTACAACACCACTGCAAATAGTAGGACATTGTGCACTACTACTACTGGCATACCAGGATGTAACAAATATTTTTTAAAAGATTAAAAAAAAAAATGTTTGAAACAACAAATTTGTTTTGAAACAAACAGTGTTTTCCCAAAACGACAGACTTTTTAAAACAAAAATTCAGAGTTTCCATTTCATTGGAAATTTTGAAAATATTTGGTTTTGTTCGGATTCAGAAATTTTGATGCTAGCATCAAACACCACACGTAGTCCCACTGGAGTCTTTGCAGGATCAAGACCCTAGTTAGCCTCGAAGAGTGTGGATAAGGATTATTTTCTGTGAGCCATGCTATCTGAGCTGTGCTACATAGGACCCCTCAAGGATGGCAATGGTATGTAATGAAATTGAAATACAGTAACAATCCCATTCTCAGAAGAGTCATCCATACCCACCCTGGTCTGGGAAAACCATGCTAGCAACAACTATATTTAAAATATGATTGTTGCCAGCATGCTTTCAGTCATAGCATGGACTGGTCCTTACTGAGCAGACAACTAAGGTCTTGCATCTCTAAGCTACAGCAATAAGAGAACTGAGAAGGTGACAATCTCACCCTTTAGCAACACCTAGAACAGTATAAGTGTCTCGGAAAGGGCTGATTGCACTCTGGGATTCAGTTCATGCAACTGATACATGGAAGAATAACAGAATGAAAAAGAGCTGGAAGCGAACCCCATTGCACTTCTCTTAACATTCTCTGCTGGTGGCTAAGGGACCAAGTAACACTGTGCCATGCTGGAAATCCAGGTTAAGGGGCAGCCACCGAAATCCCATTGCTCAAGAGTGTGAAAACCCAGAAGATCAGATGTGATGCCCTTGATCTTTATCACTGGGCATATGCTTCCCCAGTCCTATCTGCAAGGGTGCATGGATGGTGGTCTCTGAAGTGGTCAAGCAGCCCACTCTCCCATACACATGGATTGTTGTATTCACTACAGGTGCAGGATTTCATGGCTAACAAAGAAATGATCAGATATCCCAGACAAAGCAGCCCTATGGCTAATTAACAAGAGAAGCAAAAAAAGAGGTACAAACTCTACTACTGTCCCATGATTGGCCAGCCTTGAACTCAAACCCCACCTGCTTTCCATGCTCCAAGAATGTGGAATCTTGGTGGCTTCCAGTCTCCCCAGACTACCTTGTGCTTCAGGAACTGGGTCCTTCAGGAAAAGGTCCTTCCTGGATAGCTGTTACATGCATTGAAACACTATATCCACTGAACTAAATACATGGGGGAACAACTTGCTTACAATCTGCGTAACCCTATGTCCCTCATGGGGCAGTCAGTTGACTGCAGCCGTATTGCATGTAAACGAGGGCAGATTTTGCTTTCAAGTCTAGTTCAGACTGGCTAGTGTATTTATCTGAACATAACAGCCAAACTTAGTTCAGTACCTATTTCCTACACTTCTTTCCTGCTCGACTTCTACCAAAACATTCGAGTGCTCAGATAATTGCAGGCACATTGCATGCCTGCATCTGAACTAATTTGGTGGACAGCCAACATTTCCTGTTCAGGTAGCATATCACTGAGCTACGTAAAATGGAAATTATGATGTCTCAGAAAAGTGGCTGGCTGCCTTCTATTCAGTTTAGAAACTCTAACTCTTTAGCGATTGAGCTATACCTCAAATTTCTATACTTCAGTGACAGCCAAGAATAGTTTAGATGCATGTAAGTTAGATACCTAAATCAAAGGAAAAACTACTATACCCAGTAGATTGGCAAATCACAATTCTCTCCCACCTGGGGGAGTAATTACTGCTTAGCAAGAACATTCAGGCTCCAGTTCAACAAGGTATTGAAGCACATGCCTAACTTAACACACATAAGTAATCCCTTTCCATGTATAGTCCTTCTGACTTCAATGAAACTACTACCAAGTTTAAAGTTAGACACATGATTAAGTACCCTGCTGAAATGGGGCCTGAAAGTACAACCCAGTGTGCTCATATACAGAAAGTGTTGAAATTTACAGACTGTTCTATGTAAACACAAGTATTTCCGGTAGTAAATCTCTCCCCAGAGTTATTCAGAATAACCACTAGATGGAGCTACACAGTCACAAATCTGATTTATAGCCCCTAGCGGAGGTTGTTGCACTGTGATTGCCTCACACCCTTTTGCTTGCCTTGAAAAGGATGTCTTCCAGCTGCTTCCTTGATAAGCCAGCTACTTAAAAGAGGGACTGAAATGCCTTCACTTCCAAAAACAAATGAACACGGAGAAAGTGGTGAGATCCCAAATCAAATATGCACACGTGTAGTCTTAGAAAATCAAATACGTTTTAAAAGTGAGCTGAAAGATATTTTGTTTGCCAGGACCTTATATTACATTTCTCGTGTTACTCCTACAAGTGGTGAAGCAGAGCAGATTATGTCAAACACCTGAACAATCAGCTGTTGGAAGAGAAATGCGGAGCTCTGAACTAAAGTTTGTCAAGTAAAGTCTAATCTACGCTAGAAAACATTTACTATCCACATAGCTATACCAGCAAACGCTCCTAGTGAAGACAGCTTCCACTGGCAAAAATGTGCTTTTGCTGATATAGCTTATACCAGATCCCTGAATGAAATGAGCTGTACTAGCAAAAGCACTCTTTTGCCACTATAAAAATCTCATAAAAAAAAAATCTCACATCCTTAACCGATACTATACTGCCAAAGTTTCTAGGCCGGGTCTACACTAAGGAACTGACTGTGAGTTATTTTGTTCCCATGAGTTAGGGGGGTGCAAAAACTGGAACCTTTTACCAACCTCCATCCCATCCCATGCCATCCCTCCCCCACATTGTAGGGCCCCATAGCGCAGCAAGCTCTGTGTGAGCAAACCCCTGTCCTGACTTGCCACAGACTTCAGCCTTCACAGTGCTTATCTGGATAACATCACACATCCGAGCCATCTTTTCCAAATCCCAAAGCCTGGATTCCTGGGCCCATCTCTAACATGCACTGCTGTGTGCCAGAAGCCCACGTGTGCATCCTACAATGAAATGGGAGCACAGTCAGGTTTTTTAATGATTTCCCCTTTAAAGAAAAATTCTGTTCTCCTCTTGGGGGAAAGGCATAATATACAATTAGATTCATGCAGGCTCTTTCTTGTGCCAGTGAGGCGTACTGCACCCTGGTGGGAGCAACTCCCCCTGACAGGGAAGGGTAGGTAGCATTCCCCGTGTGGCTCTCTCAAGGGCTATAACAGGGAGGACAGCTTTAGTTTCCACTGGGAGGGGGAGGGGTGCATTGGGAGCCCTCCACAGAGTCCGGCACCTGGCTACACTGAATCAGTGTGCATTTGAAAACAGCCATCATCCAAACCCTGTTAAAGCAAACCACTCCCCTGCACACCCAGGCCTCCCCCGGGGAGGGGATGAGAGAGAATGAACCACACGTGACAGAAGTTATTCAGGACACTTCATGCACTAGCGGCAAGTGCTCAGGTAGCATGGTGAGACGGGTGGGCTAAGAACCTGACTAGAACATTATCAGTGCATGACTCTAGCACCTTGGCCAACCCTACTGCCTCCCCAGCCCTGGCCATTCCTCAGGCAGTGGGCAGCCCTGCCCTGAGGAAGGAAGTTGAGGTTGTCATACACCATTGTAACCTCTCCCAAGTGGCATACACCATAGCATCTGCTAGCACAAACCAGGAGTGACTCTGGCCCTTGGGCACTCACAGACTCCTTTTCCTTCCCTTTCTGCTTTGGTCGCCTTCCCTGCTCCTGCTGATGTCTGCTCCCAGGAGCAGAACCCTGCATGCAGGCCTATGCTTTTGCTTATAAGGGGCAGTACCTTTGTTAAACAGTGGGATGGGACTAGCCTTTATCCTCCACTGAATTCCTCAGAGAGAAAGTCACCTCCCCTCTCTTTCTATGAAGGATAAGAGCAGTTGGTCCCTTCCACCTCCCCCAACCCTTTATATATTATTATTTGCCTTCAGGTGATGGCACCTATAGCTCTATGCCCAGCAGGGCAGAACACAGAGAACCTAATAGAACTGGGGGTTTTAAGATCACATTGGTGGGACCAGGGGACTGGGAATCAGCAGATCCAATTTCTGTTCCTGACTCAGGCTGACTCATCCTGTGACTTTGGACAAATCACACCACTTCTCTGTGTGTCAATTTCCCCACCTGTAAAATAGGCTCAGAAGGATATGTAATAGGGCATACCTGCCCTGGAGCAGCCCCTACTAGCCAATCATGGCACTCCCTGCCTCAGTTTCCCCTCACCAGGGTTTTCTGTCTCTCCAGGGGATTCATATGGCTCAGCCCACTGGCTGAGTTACTCTCAGAGTTCAATCCCCTTCCAGGGGAACAGACGTCCCATACAAACAAAAGGTTCTTCCACCCTACTTGAGCTCATTTTCAGATTCAGTTCCCAGCCCCTCCTGGGTTACCTTTAAGTCTCCAGGATGGAGACCCAATTTCCAGGCTACTTTCCTGGAGCCTTCTCCCCCTTCACTGTCCTCTCTGGGACAAAGCCCTGACTTGCAAGCTTCTTCCCTGGAGTCTTCCCAGACCCAACTTCCAGGCATTCCGCAAGAGCCTAACTTGTTCCCTGTAGTGCCACAGACTTTTCTGTGCCCTATTATGAAGCCCCAGAATTTCAGGCTGTCACCTGGCCCCAATTAGTCCAGTCCCCTTAGAATGGCAGGAAACTAAGAATGGCACAGGTTGGGCTGACTGAAGAGGGCTGGCCAGAACCTGGCCTTTTGGCCTTAACAGAGCAGGTCACAGAGTATTACAGAGTACTTCTTGATACAGTTGGGGTTCAGATGAAGGGTGCTGCATTATTTATTATTTGTATACATACTACAGTAGCACCTGCAGCTTTTGTCTGACACCCACGGGACTAAATGCAAGTAGTGTGAGACTCCCTGCCCCAAACAGCTTACAATCAAAGCAAAGGGGAAGCAAAGACAAAGAGAAATGTTCCTTGTGCAAGGTCACAAAGCAGGTCAGTGTAGAGCTGGAAATAAACCCAAATCTCCCAGTCCAATGCCCCGACCGCACTGCCCCTCATAGCTGCACGCTATCTTGCAGACCCCGAAAATATTTTACACCATCTTCTTTAATTTTGAGAACCTCCAGGTGCAAAGTTATTTATTCATCTTAACAGAAACAAACACCCTGCCTATAAAACAATAAATATTGCAGACCTTTATAGACCCGCTGCTAACTATTTTTACACCTCCCAGAGCCTGAGGCTGTTGTAATCCAAAACAGAGATTTCCCAGTAATTAGATTCCACTATTGCAGTAGAGATTGCTTTGGATTCCCTTAGAACATTTAAATGCTAATTTTGCAAGCATTGATTTGTAACCTGAGTTTATGATGATTTCATGCCTCTTTCAGAATGCCTGGCTTCTCCACTGTAAAATGCCAATGCTCATAAATAAAACGAATTACAGCAAGCCCTGTTTGTTCTTGCCTGTAGATGTTGCTCTTTCCCCACTGTTGTTTGTGATCATCACATGGCTGCAATGCTTGCTCAGGCCCTGCAAACACGTGATGCTCACTAGATAAGGAACCCTAATGCACTCAGTGAGTTAGTCATTGTTCTTAAAGCTGCAGCACCCAACAACATCCATTTTGAATCTTGCTGCTGTTTCCTTCTTCTCCTCCGTTTCCCAAAATGCCCTTTTTCAGTATAACTAAAGAAATGGCTATTGGAACCGCAGTCCTGGGGGTTGCATTTGCTACTGGAGTTTTAGCAGGTAAGCGCTGCTTTCTTCTCTGATCTATAAAATCCAACACACCCTCCCAGTTCCCAAGCCCATGGCCAGAAGTGAGCTCTCCTTGAGCAGAAGGAAGCAACAATCCAATTCAAAGCACAGTCACCAACTGTGCTCAATCCAGCTGCACTTTAGCACCCCTTTAAAAAAAAAAAAAAAAAAAAAGTGTGTGTGTAGATTAGAAAGTAATTTACTAGATGTTGGGGGAAGAGGAGAGGGAAAAGGGGCGAAGGTGCTGGAATTAAAGCTGCTGGCTTCTAGAATGTTAGCCACGTGAAGGTGCAACATATTGTATAGGGAGCGAGCGAGGGGGGGAGAGAGAGAGAGCTTTCTATAGACTTAAAGGTTGTGGTTACATTTTTCAAAAGGCCTGGAGATTAACAATATCCTTTTTAATGAGGGTAATGGAATTTTATGCTTCAGGTCACAGGCTGACAGCTCCCAGGTCAGGCATGGGCTCTGGAAGGAATTCCCCTTGCTCCTGTCCCCAAGCACTGGCTAGGGGCATGCTGGCTGATTCACCTTCCTGTGCCAGAAGCTGGCCACTGCCTGAGGCGGGAGACCAAATACAATCCTGATCCTGCAATGAGAGTGGCGTGTGTGGACTCCTTTGCCTGTCTTAGGACTCTGCACGGGTTTGCACCAGCAGATCTCATTGTAGGAGTAGCACTTATAGGAATCCATGGCAAACCCTGTGCACACTGGGCAAGATTGCATGTTGCACATCCTGCAGTATAGCTAGCCCCAAGCATTCAAAATCACAAGATTTGGCTTACAAATCATGAGATTTGTAGAAAAATAAAACAGGTTCTATTTGCTTTCTGGGTTCTGATCCTTTAGGAGTTCCATGTTCAAGTTTTTTTCTCTGCAAACATAAGGGCTAAACTTTTTTTTTTTTTTTTTTAAATGAAAGTTCAGATTCTCTTGGAATCATCTGACTGCAGCTGGGAAAGAGACTAAATATTGTGAAACTCACAAGAGTTGTCAACAATTTGCAACTACCGCCTATTTCCATAATAGCGTGAGCCAAAGTCCAGGCTCCAAACAGAGCCAGTAAAAGAAAATCAGAATCTGAGCTTTAGCTTTGCCGTTTGTACTTCTGTCTGTTCTCAATAAGCTGAACAGTAAAAGCAAACGTCTACCCCATTCTGTTCCTTTTTGTGGTTGCGTTATGTATACATGGTGCCAAGTATCAGGGGGTAGCCATGTTAGTCTGTATCCACAAAAACAATGAGGAGTCCGGTGGTTCCTTAAAGACTAACAGATTTATTTGGATATAAGCTTTCATGGGTAAAAAAACCCACTACTTCAGATGCATGAAGAAGTGAGGTTTTTTACCCACAAAAGCTTATGCCCAAATAAATCTGTTAGTCTTTAAGGTGCCACCGGACTCCTCGTTTTTATGTATACATAGGAACCTACTCCGAGTGAATAGCAAGATAGAGTATCCTCTCCAAAAGACCTTTTCTAGCAAGAACTGAACACAAAGAATGGGTTATAGGCAAGGATTTGACTGAGCTCTGGCAGTAAATATACAGTGCTGTTAAGGGCCCAGTCTGTCTGTATAATCCACTATGCCACTGTACAGCAATAGGCTGGAAAGCACATCTACCAATAGCTCTTCTGCTCAGGATTAAAAGGCCAAGGTCTTAGCAAAGCTGCTGTGAGCTGTCTCAGCCCTCCCCTTGCAAGGTGACTCCAGACAGACATGCATCCTCCTAAGCACATTGGAAATTGCCATCTTAGTGTTCTGGTCATGGCTTTTTCTTCTGGTAAAAGGAGCAGGGGCTAGTTTTCTCCCATCAGCTGGGGCGAGAGCAAGCAGGGGCTGAGCAGAGGAGCAGGGACTAGGATACTCGCGTTCTGTTCCTCTCCCTGTCACTGACTCGCTGGGTGGTCGTGGCAAGTCACCAGACCTCTCTGTGCCTCAGTTTGCCCCTCTGTAAAGCAGGGATATTATTAGAAAAATGCTTTGAGATCCTTGAATTAAATGTGCCGTCTTATGGCAAAATCAGCCACTGAACAACATCAGTGTCAATTTATAGTCACTGCAGCCCTGGACTGGATTTGAACAGATGCTTTAGAGGCGAAAAACCGCTAATCCCACTGCCAATCCCCTGAGCTGTCTAGCCCCTTCACCATCTTCATTTGGGGTTTTGCAGAGCAAGGCTCCATTAGCCTTTCGTGGCAGTTTTCTTGGTCTTTATTTGCTCAAGGCATAACTGGTCATTGCAAACTTTTTCCACTGAGACACAAAACCTTTTAATATCTTAATTTTTTTTATAGGTAAAAAATATCCATTTTTAGCTTTTGGAATTCCCCGATCATCCAAGACTTTACTTGGAAAAGGGGGCCCGCTATGGCAATACATATTGGATCACTCTCTGCGGGAGCATCCAGTCCTAAAGAAGCTGCGACTGGTCAGTGTTTTTCTCAAGATATGTTTTGTGGAGCGTGGTGTGTATACAGTACTGCTATTAATGTCCCATGATTCATAGAGTCCATGGCCAGAAGGCACCATTGTGATCACCTAGTCTGACCTCCTGTATAACACAGGCCATAGAACTTCCCCAAAATAATTCCTAGAGTGGCTCTTTTAGAAAAACATCCAGTCTTAATTTAAAAATGATCAGTGATAGAGAATCCACCACAACCTTTGGTAAATTGTTCTGATGGTTAATTACGCTGTCAAAAATGCACGCTTTATTTCCAGTCTGAATTTGTCTAGCTTCAACTTCCAGCCACTGGATCATGTTAGACCTTTCTCTGCTAGATTGAAGAGCTCGTTATTAAATATTTGTTCCCCACGTAGGTATTTACAGACTGTCAGCAAGTCGCCCCTTAACCTTTTCTTTGTGAAGCTAAATAGATTGAGCTCCTTGAGTCCATCCTTATAAGGCATTTCAATATTGTCTGTGCCCAGTACATAGATCTGCTAGTCCCTAAAGAACTGCCTTTTCTCTATCCACCTGTATGCAGATTTGTAGTGGTATCTAAGGCCCAGAGTCTCAAAGCTATTTAAGTACCTGATTCCCACTACTGAAGTGGTTGCCCCATGGCACCCAGAAGGCCAGTGGCAGAATGCCAGACTAAAACCCAACTCTCCTTTGGCAGGGCAGTGCCTTATCCACTGGGCCAAACTACCCCCTCCATAATCATTGCATTGTTCCCTATATAAAATATTTAAATAGAAAACAAATGTGTTGATTTTAAGGCCAGAAAGAACCATTATGATCTAGTCATAGAAGGCCATAGAATTCCAGCCAGCAATTCTTGCATCAAGCCCATAGCTTCTTGCTGAGCTAGAGCGTGACTTGTAAAAAGACAGCAATCTTGATTTCAAGACTTCAAGTGACAGAGAATTCCCCCCTCCCCTAAGTAAGTTGCTCCTGTGGTTACTTACCCTCACTGTTAAGTTTGGCCACAACAATGGTAGCTGCTTATACATGTATCTTCTTTGGTAAATGAACAGAAATTGCTTCTCTGAGATCAACAGTAATAATAAACCCCAATGCTGTCCTCATCCTGAGGATCACGTTGGGCTCTTGGGGTCTGCCTGAAAGAGCAACTTCAGAGTAGTTTTTCTTTTCCTGTTTCCTTTCAATTTTGTACCATTTCCTTTTCCAGCTCACCTTGGACCATCCCTGGGGTAGAATGATGGTGTCTTGTGACCAGGCTCAGCTTATGGCAAACTTGGCCAAACTCATCAAAGCCAAGAAAGCTATTGAAATAGGTAAGAATGCACGTTTCCTAGGGCATGGCTCAACACCGATCATTTGGAAGCTATGTCAACATAGTTCCCTGCTTCACCAAGCCTACCAAAGAGCACCAAGGGTGATGGGAGGTGGTCAGAGCAGGACTCTTCAGTTAGCTTCTTGCCTCTGACCTTGGGCAAGTCAAATTTTCAATAGTGACCACCGATATTGGGTGCCCAACTTGAGACACCTGTTCTTGATTCTTAAAGGTGCTGCAAATCCCCAGCCCCCGCTGACATCAACTTCAGTGGTGAGCGCTCAGCACTTCTGTAAATAAAGACCCAGGGGTCGCAGTTTGGGTACTTAATATCAGTGGCCACTCCGGAAAGTTTTGACCCTGACCTCCCTCCCTGTTTCCTCACCTGTACAATGGGGATAAGACCAACCTCTCAGGGGTGTGGTGAAGCCTAATTCAGGGCTGACGGTACAGCAGTGTGAGCGGCTTATGAGGAAAGCACCATGGGACAAAAGCGGAAGAAGAGAGCAAAGCCCAAGTGAAAGGGCTTAGTTTGGGTGGACCTAAGGGAAGGATTCTCAACCCCCTGTTTTTCAGGGCTAGAGAATCCACAGCAGCTGCCATCTACTGCCGGTGGAGAACAACAGGCGCAGCCCACAAGGATTCAGTGTGCCATGCTGGCCGTGGCTCCGTCCCCTCCTCTTCCTTATTCCCTTAGAGACCCGCTAAAGTCAAATTCATGCCATACAGGATGGTACTCTGAGGCCAGGAGACCATTGACAGACGTAAGCTGTAAATTTAGCTAGAGAACTAACAAGAGTTCACAGCCACTATTCTGTCGGGCTTCAGCAGCTACAAAATGCTACCCTGGTAATGGGACAGATAGCATTAATTCACTAGTGATTTGGGATCCTCAGCTCTTTTGGGGGGCTTTATTCTTTAACAACAAAAAAAAATCCTTCTTGTCCACAGTTAAATCAGTTTTCATGGTCAAATGAGTCTTACTTCTTTCTCTCGTGTCTTTTCTAGGTGTTTTTACAGGCTATAATACCTTAAACATGGCACTAGTCTTGCCAGACGATGGCAAAGTCGTTGCCTGCGATATAAATGAAGATTACGTCAGTATTGGAAAGCCGCTATGGAAAGAGGTAGATAGTCTCTGCCCATCCCTAAATGCTCCGTACTCTGAATAGGAGTGCTCAGAATTGTAGGAATATGTTTCAGGACTCTGTTTCCCTCCAATTTTCAGATGTGCGTGTGTGGCAGCTGCAGGAAAGAATCAGGTAGTTAGAGGGTTACGCAACTTATCCACCCAAATCCAAGTGTCACAGAATGTGAGCATTCACTTTAGGCACTATAGTATAGGCTGGGTTGAGGCAACTTGATAAACTTGGCCTGTTTGACCAAATGTTATTTGAATTCTGGAAGTAACAGGGAGAATAGGTATGGGATCCTCCAATTTTATGGTGACTTTTCTGAGTGCATCCCACTTTAAGATATTTCACAACTACTTCCATCAAATCCCTTTCCTCTTTTGTTTCAGGCAGGAGTGGAGCATAAAATAGACTTGCGGATTAAACCAGCAATACAAACACTTGGTAGGTAACATAATAAATATGAAAAGTAGAGGCTGAAGACTTAGTCCTTCATGTGAAGTCTGAGATTAGGAGTTGTATAGCAAAGATGAACATGCAGTTTCATCAGTCACAATGGGCGGCTTCCCAGTTATATAAAGGAAATTTAGGAAGAGTTCAGCTGTTTCCAGATACTGGGAGAGAGAGAGAGAAAGTGGATAACTGTTCATCCACTATCCATTGTTACATTGGTCACTTAAACACAGCAATGGGCTGTGTGGGTAATATTAAGAGGTATTGTCTTGCTGCTTCTATCACAGGGAAAGCTGCTTAAGATGGATTTAAATTGGACAAAGCCCAATTTCTCTCCCTTGAAGTGTCTGTTCTAAGTGATTATCTGTTTATTCTAGGCAAGCAAAGTCTTCTCCGAGGAGTGAAAGATGCAGAGGGAATCGAGAAGCTAGTGTACAAGCATCAGAGGCAGGAGATTTCTGATCTGGGGAAATGCAGTTTGGTATTCGTGGTCAGGAGGAAGCAAAGCCTTCCAAGACCACGGAAAAGGCAGATGCAGAACAAGTTTGTATAATAGGAAACACTGTCTCACAGGGGAGCAGCATTAAGGAGGGAAAGTTGCTGTCAGAAAGACTGTTTATTCCCACTGCTAATGCCAGTGATCCATTCCACCAGCCAATGCTGCTTCTTTGCCCACACTTAGCTTTTCAGAAGAAGTGTCTTTAAGAGACAAAACTATCCAGAAGCAGCCTAGCACAGTCACTGTAGTACACATGGGGCAGTGTTCTCTTAGTGTGACTGATGTTGCTGTCCTGCCTGGTAGCTAGACTAATGCGGCCTGTCACCCACTCTCTTCTGTCACAAACATTAGCCTTGTCTGGGCCACGTTCTTCCCTCCAGTGTACTCATACAAACTCTGATAACAACAGGGCTGTCTGCTGACTAACCCTATGCAGAAAAGGCCTCACAAGTTGTTCTCCAAAACAAGAGGGTGCAGAGCAATTTGAGAAGGGCAGATAACTTGCATGAGCTCCTTGCTCCTTCATAGTAGGCCTCTCAAAACCCTACCTCTCT
Organism: Malaclemys terrapin pileata; assembly: GCF_027887155.1. Classification (NCBI taxonomy): domain Eukaryota; kingdom Metazoa; phylum Chordata; order Testudines; family Emydidae; genus Malaclemys; species Malaclemys terrapin. Next base: position 64,419,422 of record NC_071511.1, on the reverse strand, counting down.
TCCCCTTCTCTTCTGTAGAGGTCACTACTGAGATGCTGCAGTGGGGAGTGAGATTCCAAATGGGGTCCCCTCCCAAAACACACAGAGTAGTGGTGGGTGGGGCTATAAACAGCCAAGTACTTCTCTCACCTTCTAGTGCCCTGAGGAGGACCAGAGCCATTGTCTCTGCAGCTGACAGTTCCAGTTTGGAGCTGTCAGCCAGAGTGCAGCGTAAGAAAGTTTTAACAGACCCCAGTTCCACTTGTTTTGGCCCAAAAAGGAGAAATGGAATGGGTGACTCCTGAGAAAAGCCCACTGGTTGACAACCATTTGCTGCCATCTGTGATTACACAAAGGATGCACTTGCTCAGGCAAAGTCCACCAGAGGGCCTTCTGGGTAAGAATTCTGCATGACCCAAATTACAGCACTGTGGTCAGTCTGAAAATTCATTTAACATCTAGGGCCTTTCTACTGGGGGAAAATTTCTAACCAGCTTTAAAAACCAGTTCAGCTAAGCTGATTTTAAAACTAATGGAGAAGTAGTGTAAACCCAGTTTAAAGGATCCTGGCCTGCTCTTACTGAACCAAATTTAGGAGTATCATGTCTACAGTCTACACTATGGCTTTGGCTGCTTCTAAAATTGGATAATAAGCTTCTCCAGACCCTTGTAGACTCTGAGCCTTGACGCACATGGATTGTCTCATCCCTTTATTGAGGCTACATCTACACTACAGGGGGGAGTCGATTTAAGATACGCAAATTCAGCTACGTGAATAGCGTAGCTGAATTCAACGTATCGCAGCCGACTTACCCCGCTGTGAGGACGTCGGCAAAATCGACTTCTGCGGCTTCCTGTCGACGGCGCTTACTCCCACCTATGCTGGTGGAGTAAGAGCGTCGATTCGGGGATCGATTGTGGGACGCGATAAATCGATCCCCGAGAGGTCGATTTCTACCCGCCGATTCAGGCAGGTAGTGTAGACCTAGCCTCAGTGTTAAACCAGAGCATCACAACACGCTTTGTTTCCTGTATAGATGAACTACTGGCAGACGGTGAAGCTGGGACCTATGACTTTGCTTTCATAGATGCAGATAAACAGAGTTACAATGAGTACTATGAAAAATGTTTACGTCTCATAAGGAAAGGGGGAATCATAGCTATTGATAATGTAAGTATTAACCCACTGTTCCACCCCCACTTTAAGTCACATTAGATAGTTCCAGTAACAACCTTAATTCTGACCCAGGGGACATAGATTCCAAACACAGCATTAAGTTTCCAAATTATATAAAGGTGATTAAAAAAAGACAACATGATTATTTTATTTACCTGTTAATGACACACACAGGTAATATCTGCAGCAACTAAAACGACCTTGCATTAACCTGTATATATGTACACTTCAGCGTCTACTGTGCACACACACACACACACACACACACACACACACACACACACACACACACACACACACACACACACACACACACACACACACACACACAGTGCAGAATACCAATATCTTATCAAGCTATTCATGCATTACACAAAGAATGCTTTATTTAACAGTTATATCCTCCTACAGGGCATCTTCTACAATTGTAAACTGTTCATAATTCCTAAAACTACATTTGTTTTATTCATCATCATGTTACAAGTGACTTCCAAATACTTTAGAGAAATTATTGAACAGTATTACTCAAAAAGAAAGAGAGGGATCAGTGTTAGTTGTTTTAGGAATGTCTACACATTTTCATATGTCTACCTATTTCTATTAGGTTAACTTATTTATAAGGGCTAGTCTGAGGCTTAATATTTGCAAACAGCTCTGAGATGTTGCATTTCTATAGAGCCTTCTGCCCAAGGATCTCAAAGCACACTATGAAAGTAGGTGGGTATAGTTGTCCCCAGTAAATAGATGTGAAAACTCAGAGAGGTCCAAATTAAGCAAAGCATTTACATATGTACTGGAGATTGTCCCTATTCAACCTATCACTTAAGCTTAAGTTCCATTGATGCTAATGAGATTCAAGCACATGCCTAAAGTTAAGCATGTGCTTAAGTGATAGGCTGATTAGGGATGGATTGCTGAATCAGGACCAGAAAGATTGAGTGACTTGCCAAAGGTCACAAAGTCAGGGAATAGACTCTGGACTCCCAGTCCCACTGGAGTATGCTGCCTCTGTGTGGTGTGTTGTTAGTATAAATGCAAAATCTTATAATGCTCTTCAACCAAACTCCTGATTTATCCAACTACTTTGTGATCTTATACGCTGTGATAATCAAGGGCTTTTCTATGCTACCACAGCCTGGCCTGGGATAGCTATGCCAGCCTGGCCTGGGATAGCTATGCCAGCCAAGCCTCCTAGTGGAGACACAGTATACAGCAACAGAAGGAGTTCTGCCAGCATAGCTATACCATCTTCCTGTGTGACATTAGTTAAGCCAACAGAAGCACTCTGCTATTGGCATAGTTATGTCTAGACTGGAAGTTTTGCCAGCCTAGCTATATTGCCTGGGGGTGTGCTTTTCCCCCCCACTCTCCTAGCCAACATAGCTATGCTAGCAAAAACTTTGTAGTGTAGACAAGGCCTAACAAAAAGCAGTTAAAGGGATTGTCAACACATGCTTGCGAAAGGCTGTGTGGACAGACTTACATGAGTTTAAACCATGCTTAACCTCTTTTGAATGGGTTTAAAATAAACTGAAATAAATATTGATTAAACTGCAGTGTGTCCACACAACCTTTTGCACTATTCTAATTTAATCAGTTTAAAAATCACACCTTTAGTTAAACACTTACAACTCTAAATGTAGAGAAGCCCATAGTCTTGTAAACTCTAATAAAGTTCTCTCTTGACCCTACATTTCCCTTTGGACTGTCAGTGCCATCAACAGCCTGGTCAGATGCTGAGTGCACCTTGCACATGAGGGTGATTGTTTGCATGTGATTCTTGTTTACACTAGGTTTTATGGCACGGGAAAGTATTGAAGCCAAGCAAAAACGATATGGAAACCCAAAGCCTCCACCACCTCAATGAGAAGATCTTCCGAGATGTACGAGTCAATATCAGCATGCTCCCAATGGGGGATGGAGTGACACTAGCATTCAAGCTATAGTGTGAGAAAAATGCTGGGCAATGGAAGGGAGACAGAGAAGCACCAAATAATCAGGCAAAACTAAGTGGAACATGAGTAGCATCTGTAATGTGAACCTGTGTCTCAGCAGAATAGCATAAAGCTGGAAAAACAGTCCTTCAAATGACCAGAAAAACTACTGGTATCTAAATACAATGGTAGAAAAAAGATTTATATTAAAATTTAGTATAATTTTATATCATAATAAAAAGAAAAACCCACAGTAAGTTGTCTTTGTAAGAGACAGTGATAGAGGGAAGGAATCTCCTTAAGGGCCCACTCCTTCAAGACACTGAATGACTTTATTATTACTTGTATTATGAGATACAGACATTCCCTATTGTAAAGAGCTTACATTTACACAGGCAAGACAGACAAAGGGTGAGCACTGAAAGATTAAGTGATTTACCCAAGATCGCATAGGGAATCTGTACCACTGCCAGGAATGGAGCCCTGAGAGCTCCAGGCCCAGTTCAGCGTGTTAACCAAAAGACCGTCTTTCCTTGACTTTCATTGCCTTGAAGGGGATTTAACAGTGCTCACCATCTCTTAGGAGTGGCCCTGTAAATCACTCTAGAAATGAAGCCACAAAGCAGCATGAGTAACCAGGAGAGGAAAGCAGCTGTAACCCAGCACAATGAAACTATGCGCCACTGACAGAAGAGCAAAAGGGTCGCTCGTAACAAAGCTGAGAATGGGAGGTAGCATAATATTAGCGTTGCCAGGAGACTGGTGAGGTAGGAGGACACCTACTCTGGTTAGATGATTGCTGATTTAATCCATGCAGAGGACATAGCAAGATGCATGCTGCTGTTCCTTGTTATCTTAGTTACTGAACAAGTGGTGGGGATGTAGTGGGTACAAAATGATGGCTGCCACTGACATTTAAGGTCGTGAAGACCTAAGAAAACAAGAGATGAGCACTGTGTAATCCGGCTGTGAGCTCCCTGTAAGATCAATTTCTCAAACAGCATGGAGCCTGTAGCATTGCTGTTCATGCCCAGTACTTGGTACAGTATCTCCTCGTACACTGCAGTTGTCACCAACCAGTAGATGGCCATCTCCTAGTGCACCAGGGCTGCCACTAAGACAGACTCCCTGCCTGCCCTAGCCCCAATGGCCAGTGCAGCCTCGGGGGGGGGGACAGGGATCTTCCTTCGTGTGCTGCCCTTCTCTGCAAGCACCACCCCTACAGCTCCCATTGGCCAGGAATGGGGAGCTGTGGCCAGTGAGAGCTGCGGGGGCAGTGCTTGCAGAGAGAGACAGTGGGCGGAGCCACATGCCCCCCGCCCCTCCCTTAGGGGTCGCAGGGGCGCGTTGGCCCCTTCCAGGAGTGGCATGGAGGCAGGGTAGGCAGGGAGCCTGCCTTAGCGGCAGCCTTGCTACACCAAAGACCAGGAGCTGCCAGAGGTAAGTGCTGCCCGGCGGGAGGCCACACACCAGCTCTGAGCCCTCTCTTGGAGCCAGCACCCCATACGCTCTCCTGCACCCTGAACTGCCTCCTGCACCCTGAATCCTAGCCCTGATCCCCCTCCCAGAGCCAGCACCCTGTATCCCCTCCTGCACCCAAACATTCTGCCCCAACCCTGATCCCCCTCCCGGAGTCAGCACCCTATACCCCCTCCTGACCCCAACCCCCTGCCCCAGCCCAGAGCCCCATTCTGCACCCAAACTCCCTCCCAGAGCCCACACCCCCTCCTGCATCCCTACCCCAGCCTGGTGAAAGTGTGTGAGGTTGGGGGAGAGCTGGGGGGATGGAGAGAATGGGGCAGGGCTTTGGGGAAGGGGTGGGTAGATCCTAGGTTGCCCTTAAATTCAAAAAATGATCTTGGGCATAAAAAGGTTGGAGACCACTGTTGTATAGCTTCTGCTTTCGCATCTGTCATTTGATTTGTCACACACTAGTCAAAAGAGACTTGTGTGTGACTTGTGTGTGGCCTATGAACCTTCCTCAAGAGACTGTCTACTATTCCAGCAGAAAACTCAAAGCAAATGCAGCTTGACAAGTATTGGGGTTTTTTGGTGTTGAAATTGAAGTCCTCCTCTAAAAGACATTAACAAGCTGTTACAATTATTGCCAGGCAGTGTGAAGCACTTTAGAGCTGCTTTGGATCTAGCCATGAATGACAGTCCAGTAAGAAAAACTGTACAGTTTCCAATGCAATTAGAAAGTGACATAGAAACTCACTCTGTTTATTCACAGCATTCAACAGGTTTAGGAGTCTGAGCTCTCAGAACCCACAACTTTGTGGCTAATTCTTCCCAGCTGTTGATCAGATAGCTTGTGTACTGTTCATTGGAACCCTCGCTTCCACCTTTGTAAGAAGTGGGGGGGGGGGGAGAGGTTCTTTTACTGACCAGAAAGGGGGGGGGGTGGATTTTCAGCAAGGTATTTGGACCAAGAAGGAGCTGCACAACTTCCCAGCAACAAGATTTTCAGAAGGGAATTAGAAATTCCAGATGCTGACCTGAGAACCTTAACAGGGCCTGATTTTCAAAAAGCATGGAGCACCTGCCCTCTACAAAACAGGCCCCTTTAAGAAACATCCTCCAAGGCACTCAGAAGATCACTAACCGCATTTGAAAATCTTGGCCCAGGTTTCTTTCTGCTTTTCAGTGTGAATGATGACCCAGTAGGCAAGGATCCTACTATCTGAACCTACAAATACGTACATTTTGTGAAGGGGGACTGTTTCATAGGTTTTACTATAGAATCATAGAAATGTAGGGCTGGAAGGAGCCTCAAGAAGTCATCTAGTCCAACCCCCTGCACTGAGGCAGAACCAAGTAAACGTAGACAAACACTTGTCAGGGATGGGCTAACCTTTTCTGGAAAACCTCCAGAGATGGGGATTCAACAGCCTCCCCCCATGGACGCATATTCCAGAGTTTTACTACCTTAGAGTTAGGCCTGGTCTACACTATGACTTTAATTCGGATTTATCAGCTTTAATTCGAATTAACCCTGCAACCGTCCACACAACGACGCTATTTATTTCGATGTAAAGGGCCCTTTAAATCGATTTCTGTACTCCACCCCGACGAGCGGAGCAGTGCCAAAATCGATTTTAGCAATTCGAATTAGGGTTAGTGTGGCCGCAATTCGATGGTATTGGCCTCCGGGAGCTATCCCACAGTGCATCATTGTGACCGCTCTGGACAGCAATCTAAACTCGGATGCACTGGCCAGGTAGACAGGAAAAGCCCCGCGAACATTTGAATTCCATTTCCTGTTTGCCCAGTGTGGAGAGCACAGGTGACCACAGATAGCTCATCAGCACAGGTAACCATGCAGGCTGATAATCGAAAAAGAGCACCAGCATGGACCGTGAGGGAGATACTGGATCTGATCGATGTATGGGGAGAGGATTCAGTGCTTGCAGAACTTCGTTCTAAAAGACGAAATACAAAAACTTTTGAAAAAATCTCCAAGGGCATGATGGAGAGAGGCCACAATAGGGACTCAGATCAGTGCCGCGTGAAAGTGAAGGAGCTCAGACAAGCCTATCAAAAAACAAAGGAGGCAAACGGTCGCTCCGGGTCAGAGCCGCGGACATGCCGCTTCTACGCCGAGCTGCATGCAATTCTAGGGGGGGCTGCCACCCCACCCCACCTGTGTTTGTGGATTCTGGGTCGGGGATAGTCTCATCAGCGACGCCTGAGGATTCTGCCGATGGGGTAGAGGAGGAGGAGGAGGAGGATGAGCTTGCAGAGAGCACACAGCACTCCATTCTCCCCAACAGCCAGGATCTTTTTCTCACCCTGACTGAAGTACCCTCCCAAGCCTCCCAAGCCAGTACCCAAGACTCTGACCCCATGGAAGGGACCTCAGGTGAGTTTACCTTTTAAAATATAAAACTTGTTTTAAAAGCAAACGGTTTTTAATGATTACTTTGCCTGACTTTGCATTCGCGGTCAGTTCAGCTACTGGAAAAGTCTGTAGCTACTGGAAAAGTCTGTTAACATGTATGGGGATGGAGCGGAAATCCTCCAGGGACATCTCCATGAAGCTCTCCTGGAGGTACTCCGAAAGCCTTGCCAGAAGGTTTCTGGGCAGTGCATCCTTATTGCCTCCTCCATGGTAGGACACTTGACCACGCCATGCTTGCAGCAAGTAATCTGGTATCATTGCCTGACAAAGCCTGGCAGCGTATGGTCCCGGTGTTTGCTGGCATTCAAGCAACATCCGTTCTTTATCTTGTTGTGTAATCCTCAGGAGAGTGATATCACTCCTGGTAACCTGGTTGAAATACGGGAACTTAATTAAGGGGACAGAGGTGGCAGTTCCTATTCGGCTGTTTGCCTGTGTCTGAAAAGAAATCCTTCCCTGAAGTTAGCCAAGCGCAGGGGGGGAATTGGCCCAGAGCTTTTCGCATTAGGCTAGCAGGGATCTTCCCTGTTACCAGCCACGCGGTGAGGGGAGGGGTACCGTGATCATCCCAGAGAATTCATGGCGGGAGGGGGGCGGCGGCGGCGGGGGGGGGGTTAGTTTGGTGCCTGCAGGATCTTCCCTGATACCAGCCACGCGGTGGGGGGGAGGGGTACAGCGATCATCCCAGAGAATTCATGGCGAGGGGGGGGGGTTAGTTTGTTTTCTGGTGCTGCTGAATGTTAACAGAAAAACCGCAGCACTCTACTTGCCTGAAGGGGCCCAGACAAGCCCCCCCACACTGCCCCCCCCCCCAAACTGGCTTAGATTGGCCAGGCTTCTGCAGCACTCTACAAGCTATGCTTGGTATGTGGGAAAGGAGGGCAGAAGCTTACCATGGCCGCATGCAAGCCGAATTCTGTTGCCCAGACCTGTGATCTCTAGCAGCAAAGCCACAGGCACTCAGCATTAAGAGGCAAAATGCGACCTTGCACAGAAATCACATGTGCTATGTAATGTGAATAGTGTTGGTCACCGTGAAAGAGTATAAGCATTGTTCTGCAAAGTGTAGCTTTTAAAACAATTCTCTCTTTTTTCCCTCCCTACAGCAGCTGCAAATTCCTCAAGCCTCCCCCCTCCATCCCGAAGGTTATCACAGATAAGGCGTCGTAAGAAGAAAACGCGAGACGAAATGTTTTCTGAAATTATGGAATCCAGCCGCAGTGACAGAGCTCATGTGAATGAGTGGAAGGAAACAGTTTCAAACTATAGGAAAGAAGTCAGTGAACGTGAGGAGAGGAGGGACCAACGTGAGGAGAGGAGGGACGCTCGAGATGAGAGGTGGCGGCAGGAAGACCAGAGGACGAAGGATGCAACGCTGGGGCTGCTCCGGCGTCTGGTGAGGTTCAGGAACGGCTGCTGGAAAACAGACTGCCGCTTCAGCCCCTGTTCCACCCTCCCCCCTCCCCATGTTCCGTATCCTCCTCACCCAGACGTGTAAGAACTCGGGGGAGGAGGCTCCGTACACCTTCCCATTCCACCCCAGTAGACAGCCCAAGCAAAAGGCTGTCATTTTTTTAAGCTTTTCTTTGTGGCTTTTTCCTTCCCAGCAATCCTCCTCCCAGATACCACCCGGGTTCCCTCCCTCTTTTTCTAATCTATTAATAAAGAATAAATGATTTTTAAATGATAGTGACTTTATTTGGTTTGAAAGAAAGCTGGGGGAAGGGGCAGGGTGGGTTCCTTACAGAAAATCAGTCAATAAAGGGGGCGGGTTTTCATGAAGGAGAAACAAACAGATATTTCACACTGTACCCTGGCCAGCCATGAAACTGGTTTTTAAAGCTTCTCTGATGCACAGCGCTTCATGGTGTGCTCTTCTAATCGCCCTGATGTCTGGCTGCGCGTAATCAGCAGCCAGGCGGTTTGCCTCAGCCTCCCACCCCGCCATAAAGGTCTCCCCCTTACTTTCACAGAGATTGTGGAGCACACAGCAAGCAGAAATAACAATGGGGAGATTTCTTTGGCTGAGGTCAGAGCGAGTCAATAATGAACGCCAGCGACCTTTTAAACGGCCAAATGCACATTCTACCACCATTCTGCACTTGCTTAGCCTGTAGTTAAACAGCTCCTGACTCCTGTCCAGGCTGCCTGTGTATGGCTTCATAAGCCATGGCATTAAGGGGTAGGCTGGGTCCCCAAGAATAACTATGGGCATTTCAACATCCCCAATGGTTATTTTCTGGTCCGGAAAGTAAGTCCCTTGCTGCAGCCCTTTAAACAGAGTAGTGTTCCTGAAGACGCGAGCGTCATGAACCCTTCCCGCCCAGCCCGCGTTGATGTTGGTGAAACGTCCCTTGTGATCCACAAGTGCTTGCAGCACCATTGAAAAGTACCCCTTGCGGTTTATGTACTCGGTGGCTTGGTGCTCCGGTGACAAGATAGGGATATGGGTTCCGTCTATTGCCCCACCACAGTTAGGGAATCCCATTGCAGCAAAACCATCCACTATAGCCTGCACATTTCCCAGAGTCACAAACTTTCGTAGCAGCACCTGAGTGATTGCTTTGGCTACTTGCATCACAGCAGCCCCCACAGTAGATTTGCCCACTCCAAATTGATTCCCGACTGACTGGTAGCTGTCTGGCGTTGCAAGCTTCCACAGGGCTATCGCCACGCGCTTCTCAACTGTGAGGGCTGCTCTCATCTTGGTATTCTGGCGTTTCAGGGCAGGGGACAGCAAGTCACAAAGTTCCATGAAAGTGCCCTTACGCATGCGAAAGTTCCGCAGCCACTGGGAATCGTCCCAGACCTGCAACACTATGCGGTCCCACCAGTCTGTGCTTGTTTCCCTTGCCCAGAATCGGCGTTCCATGGATAGAATCTGCCCCATTAACAACATGATCTCCAAAGCTCCGGGGCCCGTGGTTTCACTGAATTCTGTATCCGTGTCCGTGTCCATGTCCTCATCATGCTTGTCGCTGCGCTGCCGCCGCCGCTGCCTCCTCGCCTCGTTTTTCTGGTCCTGGCTGAGCATAAACTCCACGAGAACGCGCGAGGTGTTTACAATATTCATGACTGCTGTCTTGAGCTCAGCGGGCTCCATGCTTGCCGTGGTATGGAGTCTGCAGTGTTCACCCACCCAGGAAAAAAGGCGCGAAAATGGTTGTCTGCCGTCCGTTGCTTTCATGCAGGGAGGGAGGGAGGGAGGAGGTGAGGCTGTACCCAGAACCACCTGCGACGATGTTTTTGTCCCATCAGGCACTGGGATCTTAACCCACAATCCCAATGGGCGCGGGAGACTGCGGGAACTATGGGATAGCTATGGAATTGCTACCCACAGTGCAACGGTGCAGAAATCAACGCTAGCCCCGGTACTTGGACGCACACCACCGAAGTAATGTGCTTAGTGTGGCCGCATCCATTTCGACTTTATACAACCTGTTTTTCAAATCCGAATTATCTAAATTCGGATTAATCCCGTAGTGTAGACATACCCTTAGAAAGCTTTTCCTAATATCTAACCTAAATCTCCCTTGCTGCAGTTTACTTCTTGTCCTACCTTCAGTAGACAGAAAACAACTGATCCCCATCCTTTCTCTAACAGCCCTTACCATATTTATAGTTGAACATTTGATTTTCACATAAGTGTAGTACTTTGCACTTGTTTTTACTGAATTTCATCTCACTGAATTCAGACCAGTTCTCCAATTTGTCAAGATTGTTGTGAATTCTCATCCTGGCCTCCAAAGTCCTTGCAACACTTCCCAGCTGGGTTTCATCCATAAACCTTATAAGCATAGTCTCAACTTCATTAGCCAAGTCATTAATAAAAATATTGAATAGTATCAGACCAAGGACATACCCTGGCAGGAACTCACTAAATACCATACATCCTCCCTGTTTGACAGCATACCATTGATAACTATTTTTTTAGTACATTTTTCCAACCAGTTATGCACCCAGCTAATAATAAAGTCATCTAGGCCACATTCCCCTCGTTTGCTTATGAGACTGTCACATGGGACTGTGTCAAAAACCTCACTAAAAATCAAGATATCTCACATTTACTGTTTCCCACCAGCTAGGCCAGTAAGCTTGTCAAAAAAGGAAATTAGTTTGGTTCAGCATGATTTGTTCTTGACAAATCCATGTTGGCTATTACATGTCATCCTGATACCCTCTAGTTCAGTGGTCCCCAAACTGTGGGATGCCCCCCCTTAGGAGGGTGTGGAGGAACATCCAGGGGACACAGCCGGGCTTTGGTCCACCCCTATGGGGGGCAGGGAGGGAGTGCCACCCAGCCCTGCTCTGCCTCCAACTCCACTCCTGCCCAGCCCCCAAGCCGCAGCCCTGCTCGCGGCCTGTCTCAAGAGGTTCACAGAGAATGCCTGGCCTTGAGGAATAAGGTGTACAGGAAGTGGGGGGGCGGGGAACAAGATTTTCTTTGCTTTGGTTTGCACTAACATGTTTGAGGTGTCACAACCCTTCTGACTGCCTTTTGTGATCCCCTGGGGGTTGTGACCTACTGACTGAGAAACTCTGATGTGAGGAACTCCCTGTAACTGGGGGCTCAAGCGCTGGGGTGATAAACATTGTGGGAATTAGAATCCAGCTGTAGACAGTTTACATAATGTTTAAGAGCATTTTGTAATTTTGCAGTACGAGTCTTAGTTTTTTTTCTAATAAGAGCAACTTTATAGAGCTCTCTATTCCTGTTTAAAGGCATTCGGAAGAGGCAGTGTGGGGGCAGAGCAGAAGCGGGGCGGGGGCAGCTTTCCTGGCCGGCTCAGCCAGCCACGGGATCAGACTGGCCGGGACCCCTTCTGACTCTGGGCCCGGTGCTACGGTAAACCCAATACTGCACCCACCAACTGAATTACCAAGGTCACTAATACTTGACCCTCAGTTGGAAGGGTGTCCAAGATGTATATTGAGAGAGGAGGTCATTCCAGATGTGCAGACCCTCAGCAGAGAGGCCACATCAGTGCAGCAGAATCTCAGTTCTACTGTGTGCTGCTGAAATTTTCCCATGCACTCGAATGAATCCTGGCGATAAGAGCTTTAAAAAAAAAAAAAAAAAACAATCAACTATTGAGAGACTGAAGGTAGGAGTGCAAGAGTCAACAACACTGCTCTGATTGCCAAACTTTTAGAACCAATAATGGAGTTGGGGTTTTAAAAGGGACAATTATTCAAAACATGGGTCTTCTCTTAGCCAGTTTCCCCAGTCCCTACTGTTTGCTCACAGGATAGTAAATCTGTTTAAAAAGGAGGAAGTATTGTCTGGTAGTTGGAGCGTGGGACTATGAATCAGGAGGCCTGGCTTCTGTACCTGACTCTGCTCTCAAAGCCCTGATTCAGCCAAGCACTCACTTAAGTGCTTTGCTGAACTGAGGACTGTTATGAGTGAAACTCAGGCCTGGAAGATAGCTGTGACAAGATGTATACACAACTTAAGTGGGATGTAAATTAGGTATAGACTTAAGTCCTAGCCCTCTCCCACATATGTTCCCCTCACAAGTCCCTTCACCATGCTATGCCTCAGATTCCCCATCTGCATCCAGGAAATACTGATACCACTTTCCTCACAGGTGTGTTGGGAGGATTAACTCCTTACTGTCTGTAAAGCCCTTTAAAAGCCTCAGCTGGAAGATGCTAAATGAATGCTAACAATGATTATATAGCTGCATGCTGTTCTCTCCATACTCTGCATTATGGATTTTATGTATTTAAAAAATTAATCGAAGCAAAAAAAATTTAAAAAGAGAGTTTACACAAGCCCCACCTGAGACTGAGAGCCAGGACATGCTAGCACATCGCCTTGCTGCAGGTGACTGAAGGAAAAGCGCTTAAGGAGAAATTAATTATCTTGTTTTCTTGCTGATGATGCTTCACAGGCTGATTACTCCGTGTATAGTTTATTTCAATGAACGACGGCTCTTAGGTTTTGACACGTCTGAGTCATATTGCTTTATCTGGTGAAAATACCCATTCCTCTTCAGTGGGACTGTCAAAGTTAATGCCTCCAGGTCACCCTTTTGGGGGAGAAGCAGGCACCCCGATTACCTCCCATGTCTCTCTTTGGGGTGTCGCAACCCTGTGGTCTAGTTCTGGGGTACAGCCCTCCAGCTGTGCCTTTTAGTGAGTCCACCCCTTTCACAGGGAAACAACAGTCCAAACCAGAAGAAAAGTCTTTCCTGCCCATGGAAGGAAGAGGGAAGCAGCAGTCTCAGTTCCCACTCCTCAATGTGAATGAAGGTCTGGCCTTGATCCTACGGGCATTTCAACAAAGAAAACCAGCCCAGCCCATCTTCTTCCTCAGAGAGCTCAGACTGGCAGGCAGCATTTGCAAGCACTAGGGTCAATTAATGCCCTGGACCCCCCAGTGTGGGAGCTCTGGCCCCTGGCTTTACTCGCGTCTGGGTACCACCCCTCTCGTAACAGGGCCATCTGCCTGGTAGCCAGAAGCCACTCTGTGGAGCCCATTGCTACCAATTTCTCCCACCTTCACAGTCCCTTAATGACTCTCAGTCCACAGGTAATTAAACCACTCCCCTCCTGGGGGCCTATTTACTGAGTCCTTACACAGTGGCCCTCCAGGCCCCACTGCCAGAGCTATGTCCCAGGTGAAAGTCTCTAAGGCTGTACATGGCTGGAGTTCAGCCTCCTTCAGTCATCTGCCTTGTAGATCTCCAAACCCTTCCCTCAGTCAGGAGCTCTAGCAGGAGCCTCCAGCTCACTGCAGCTCCTCTTGTCACAGCTCCCTCACTCGCCAGTAAAGTCCCTGTCTCTGATCAATAACATTCATCGTCACATCTTCTGCAGTGCTCTCCCTTGACACTTGATCTTCAACTATAAATTCTGTTTTTCAGTTGCTCATGAGGTAGGGATTCATAAGAACATAAGAAACATAAGAACATAAGAAAGGCTGTACCGGGTCAGACCAAAGGTCCATCTAGCCCAGTATCCTGTCTACCGACAGTGGCCAATGCCAGGTGCCCCAGAGGGAGTGAACCTAACAGGCAATGATCAAGTGATCTCTCTCCTGCCATCCATCTCCATCCTCTGACAGACAGAGGCTAGGGACACCATTCCTTACCCGTCCTGGCTAATAGCCATTAATGGACTTAACCACCATCAATTTATCCAGTTCTCTTTTAAACTCTGTTATAGTCCTAGCCTTCACAACCTTCTCAGGTAAGGAGTTCCACAAGTTGACTGTGCGCTGCGTGAAGAAGAACTTCCTTTTATTTGTTTTAAACTTGCTGCCTATTAATTTCATTTGATGACCCCTAGTTCTTGAATTATGGGAATAAGTAAATAACTTTTCCTTATCCACTTTCTCCACATCACTTATGATTTTATATACCTCTATCATATCCCCCCTTAGTCTCCTCTTTTCCAAGCTGAAGAGTCCTAGCCTCTTTAATCTCTCCTCATATGGGACCCATTCCAAACCCTTAATCATTTTAGTTGCCCTTTTCTGAACCTTTTCTAGTGCCAGTATATCTTTTTTGAGATGAGGAGATCACAGCTGTACGCAGTATTCGAGATGTAGGCGTACCATCGATTTATATAAGGGCAATAATATATTTCAGTCTTATTCTCTATCCCCTTTTTAATGATTCCTAATATCCTGTTTGCTTTTTTGACCGCCTCTGCACACTGCATGGACATTTTCAGAGAACTATCCACGATGACTCCAAGATCTTTTTCCTGACTTTCTGTAGCTATTCGAAGTGTGAACAGTCAGAAACAAACTCTTAGATGAAGATTTTCTAAAGGAGCTAATGATTTTGAATGACCAACCTGAGACACCTTAAAGAGGCCCAATTTTCAGTCAATGCAGAACACCCATGCTCGGAAAATCAGGAACTTTTAAGGTGTCATGAGTTGGGCACCCAAAACACTAAATAATTGTGAAAATCTTGACCCAAAACAGTTACACGACATGGCCTTGACCGGCCATCGGACAGGTCAATTTCCCCAGATTGGAAGTAAGATCTCAGATATAACCTATAGCCTTAGTATTACTAATACAGATGATAATTATAGTAATGATTGCATGGTAAGCGCTGTCAGTATACTTGTCTCTGTAGAAAATCCAAAGGATGGAAGACTGCCTGCCTTAAGGAGCTTGCAACCTAAGGTCCCAAACATGCAATAGGGCCCGTGTGGCTGCAGCCTTGCAGCTGCATAAAGCCCCATTGACTTCAGCTGGGCTCTGCATGGCACTCCCCTATGAGCCTCCTGGGAGCCTAAATAATTTGGGGCTTTTTTAATCTACACATTCCCTGAATTGGTGCCTGTGCTAGTTGGAAGGCACATTATTGTGTGTTAATCACTTGCATTAGGGTAGCATCTCAAAGCCCAAACTGAGCTCTGGGCTGCATTGTGCAGACATAGGGAGAGACAATCCCTGCCCCAAAGAGCTCACAGTCTAGACTAAGGGCGGACAAACTTTTTGACCTGAGGGCCACATCAGGTTTCCGAAATTGTATGAAGGGCTGGTTAGGGGAGGCTGTGCCTCCCCAAACAGCCAGCCCCTGCCCCTAACCCCCTGACGCCCCCCCCACCCAGGACTTCTGCCCCATCCAACTCCCGTTCCCTGATGGCCCCCCCGGGACTCCTGCTCCATCCACGCCCCCTGCTCCCTGTCCCCTGACCGCCCCCGGACCCTCCACTCCTGACTGCCCCCTCACCCCATCCAACCCCCTCTTCTTCCTGACTGCCCCCCCGGGACCCTGCCCCCATTCAACCCCCCTGTTCCCCGCCCTCTGACCACTTGAACTTTATCCACACCCCCTGCCCACCACCCCAAACTCCCCTGCCCTCTATCCAAACCCCCTGCTCCCTGCCCCCTTACCGCGCTGCCTGGAGCACCCGCGGCTGGCGGCGCTACAGCTGCTCCACCCAGAGCACCAGGGCAGGCAGCCGTGCTGCCCAGGTGGAGCCAGCCACGCCACCGTGCAGCACAAAGCCGCACTGCCCGGCAAGAGCTCGCAGCCCCAGCGCCCAGAGCATTGAGCCGGCAGCGGGGCGAGCTGAGGCTGTGGGGGAGGGGAACGGAGAGAGCAGGGGGCTAGCGTCCCCGGCCAGGAGCTCAGGGGCCGGACAGGACGGTCCCATGGGCTAGATAGACCCTGAGAGAAAGGATGGATCATTCTCCTTGTGTTACAGATAGGGGGAGCTAATGCACCAAAAGACTAAGGCCAAGATCCTCAAATAACCTTTGTCATGTAACTGAACCCAGATCTTTGGAGTTCCAGTCTAACTCCTTAGCCACAGGGCTGGCTTTCCTCCCAGAGATTATATGTTTCCTTCTGTTCTCTTCACACATTTGCATATCATCGGTGGAAAAAAATAATTTTTGATAACCAGCTATTTAAAAAAAATAATGTCAAGTGAAATTTTTTCACTAGCTCTACTTTTCAGTAGTCCCCATAGTTTCTCTTTAGAGCCTAGGAACAACCTCATTTCACCCACAAAGGCCCCTCCCCCCAGTGCTAGACACTCATTTTGCTCAGATGGGTTCTAATGAGTGAATGAGGCTAAATCTGTATGCACAAGGCCAGCATATTGCCTCTGCTCTGGACACTGTTCCATTTAAAATATGCAGAGCATCATGCAAGTGTTTAATCAAACCTGTCTCCATCCTGATCACATAATTACCATTAGAAAGAACAGCGGTGTGTCCCTGAACTGTGGATTGATGAGCCATCTGTAAACTGAAACAAAGAGCAGAAGGAAGCTTAATTGAATCAAATATTTAGAATACATTACACTCTATCTTCCAGTTATTCAGAGCCTGGCCTTCTCTTCAGACTTCTGTCCTGTGTGTCTGGAATTCATCACAGTTAACTGCATTTAATCCTGCAACCTTACTATAAAGTAACTGCTGATAACATATAATTATAGTTTAATTCAAGTGGTAAATCAGCTTTGGGGAATTTGTGGGAGCAATGGGGATTTACACTTTGATTAGGAGATAAAAAGTATGGTTCTTTTGTCCCCCTCTAGTAGGAGCATAGAGCCTGCTACTGCCTGTAAGGCAACAACCCCGATCCAGGAAAGTTGAAGCATGTTTTGGAGTCACAACGTCCGGAGTTCAGCACGTTTTGGGGTCACAAGGTCTGGAGTTCACTTGACCAGGGGCATCATTGCACAAGCAAAGAGCCCAGTGCTTTCGAGGGAGTTATGTCTTTGGCATCAGTGGGCACAAGAGCAGACTGTGGTTTTAGCAGTTTGGCACCCAAGAGTAAAAAGTGAAGCAAAAACAGAGCTGTGTCTGCAATCCTTACTCAGCTGAGTTGGGGCGGTGGGATATGCCCAAAGAAAGTGCCACAATGTCTATATTACTGCTTTTTATTACTTGTATTGCAGTAACCCCCAAAGGGCCCAAGCAAGGTCAGAGCCCCACTGTGCTAGGTGCTGTACAAATGGAAAGTGAATGGCAAAGTCTTACAGATTTTACCTAATGAGCTAATGAATCAAGGTGAAGTAATCTGTCTCACCAGCACAGCTGTGATCCCCTTTGTGGGACACTATGGCTCCCTCTGAAGTGCCAGACACAGGACACTAGGAACTCACAATTATCTGCAGCTTGGAAAAGACAAAGAACTGAACTAACAGCTCCAAACCTTAGAGGAAAACTCCCCTCTCCAGACCACGCTGGGCATCTCTCATTCTCAGGACCCATTTCTAAGCCAGTCACAATCCAGCCCATGCACTGATATCACTGAACCAAGTGCAGCATATAGGACTGAGAATAATGGTGCATATCAGAAGGGGAATTTGCTCTTTGGGTAGAGATCTTAGAAGCAATATAGTTCTCATTTGCTTGAGGTTGCTAGGTTAGGTTAGGTTGCTGTGTTCTCTTTATTCAATTAACCCCTGCCACATTCTTCACCCCTCTGATGGCTGCACATGTTTATCATGTGACTTTCCACTTTGTTGTATTTTGGCTGCTGCTCATAGAAGCTGATAAAGTGGGAAAGCTTATAATGAAAGAGCCCCTAATGATGCAGTGAATGGAGTACTGTCTAATAGAAACCTGCTGCTGGAGTCCCTAGTCATCAGGATCCTCCAGGGCAGGGGGAGAGGAGACACACAGGGGAGTAGTCTTTGCTGCTAGGCTAAAAAGAGCTTGACTGCTGGTCATAATATACATAGGAATGAGTTAATGGCCCCGGCCAATCTAACCAGCAGTTTGCTCCAGCTTGGGGATATGACACGTAGGCCAGTGCATTGCTAGCTGGGGGTGCCTCTTGCATTCTCTCCAGTGCTGGGAAGAATCCAGACCTATTGCCTGCAGCAGCAATGGGCAGGTGGAGTAGTCCAGGGTGTATTTTAGAACACCACTCCCTTCTTAATCTAGACAAACCCAGTAAGAATCTCATTCAATGCCCAAAACTCCCATTGACTTCCCTGGCTATTGAATCTGGCTCTAGGTTCCTCATGTTCTCTTCCATAACACCTGAGTCAAAGAGGGCAGGGCTGGACCCTTACTATTGTACATTTAAGGAAGCAGCCTCAGCGTGACTGAAGTAAAAACCTCAACTAATATGAAGAACCCTACACGTCCCAGGCTCAGAACTCCAGGCGCGGGTCCCAAAATAAATGCTTTTCTCTACCCTGCACACTCTTCACCCCAACACTCTAGCTACATAAATAAACAGCAGCATCAACCTACAGATGGGCAAACCAGGTTCAATTAGATGAAGTTAGAACTCACGCCCCAGAGCGCCAACCTGGTCTCAGAAAGATTCAGTGGACTTTGCTTTCACTGTTTTTCATTCTCTTTGTGGCTGCTGTACTGTGGGAGGACTGACTTGCTACCAGTTCCTCTGCGTTTCATGAGATTTCCAGCCCCATCATAAGCAGGAAGGATCAGAGAGTAGCTGACAAAGTCTGTGCTCACCGGATTTTCAGACACGAGAGCGGTGGACATGGCTGAGATTCCCATCAGGGGGCCGTGGACTTTGATGGAATTAGTCATGCTGGCGTAAATCTGAGATTGCAAGCTGGGCCATGTTAATAAAACAGGGAGATGGGGAATAAATCAAAGCACTGGTGGAAAGATTTATTCTGTCTTGTCTCTGAGCAATCAGACAACATCAAATACGCAGTGAATTCACTTCCATCAAATGCTATGCTGGATTTGTTCCAGATCATCTAATTCTCAGCAGGTTAAATGCAGGAGTTAGGGTAAAATATTATCTGCTGCATTTTCACATTATCCATGGCACAGTATCTTGCTTATGTCATAAGTACAAGAAGGTGCATCCCTGACACTGTAAAAACACACGCTTCTGTACAGCTGTTTGGCTGATTTCCACTACAACAGTATAGGAACTAAAGGTGGAAATTCCCTTTCTTCTCTTGTTGTGCACAGCTGTTCCCTAGCCTGCTGCATGCCACCCCAGAGGTAGCTGCATTTATTAGTGCTGTATGTACTGCACTTTACATTCTTTGTGATTTGACTCAAGATGAAAGTTACTGTATAAATACAAAGCATTTCCCCTGAATAACTCCAATCACACAGAAATTGGTCCCATGCATTTGCAGCTACTCGTGGGTTCTAAGTAACCTGTTTTATCATAATAATTTTAAAGGTGCCACTTTGAAAGAGGAAATGAACAAACATATATCATGTAAAAGGCGGAAATTAATGTATGATTTCAAACAAGTTATTTATCTACCTCTTTGCCTCAGCACAATACTGTAGGGAAAAGCACATAACTAGCTACTTTAATATTTATTCCGATTATATGAAAAGTAAACATTGCTGATAAGTCACTGCTTTCCAGGCTAAGATTTCATATTGTGGACTGCTTTAAATTAATGCAGAAGCAAACATTATCTTTTCCTGTTATTCATCTATTTCCCTAATGAGTTCCAAGCAAATTGTGCCTACTTATATTTTATGATTTTAAATAATTAAAACATTTTATGAAAACAACTAAAATTCTCCCCAGCGTTAGCAGAAAGATTATTGATTGAGCGGGTCTCAATGAAAAAATTTATTGTTTTAGTTTAAAGTCTCATAATTTTACTTCTACTTACCTACTAAAATCAAAGAAATCCAGTGCTTTTCTTACAGTGGTGTTATGTTGGGTAGGGATTTTTTGACCATCAGAAACTTGCAACATTTTTTGACATTGCAACATTAGATTTGCAGAAGACAGTTAATGTGTCTTTTCACCGATTTTACCAGTAAATAGTATGTCTAAGTGGAGCATATACTTACAATAATATGGCATTTGTTAACCAGAATAACAACCTGCAACATGTTAAAAGTGTTAAGAGTTTGACTAAAATCCACAGGCAGAAAGATACCCACACGAGGAGCCCAGCTTTCAAATGGGAGCTCCTTTACCAGACACCACAATCCTACCTCTTGGGTCTGAGTCTCTAGCCCAGGGGTCTCAAACTCAAATGACCACAAGGGCCGCATGAGGATTAGTGCATTGGCCCAAGGGCCGCATCACTGACACCCCCCCACTTGCTGCCCCTGGCCCTGCCCCCACTCTACCCCTTCCATGAGGCCCCGCCACTGCCCCGCCTCTTCCCTGCCCACATTCCAACCCCTTCCCTGAAGTCATCATCCCAACTCTGCCCCCAGGGGATGCAGGAGGGGTACAGGGTGTGGCGGGGGCTCAGGGCAGGGAGTTGAGGTGCAGGAGGTGTGCAGGGTACGGCAGGGGGCTCAGGACAGGGAGTTGGGGGTGTGGGGTGCAGGAGAGGTGCAGGATGCGGGCTCTGGCCCGGGGCCACTTACCTAGAGCAATTCCAAGGTGGCAGCACCACGCACCGTGGCCAGGGGGAGAAATGGCACTATGTGCTGCTCCTCCAGGTACCTCCCCCAAAGCTCCCATTGGCCGCAGTTCCCCATTCCCGGCCAATGGGAGCTGCGAGCGCACCGAGTCCTATATACGCCCCCCACCCTCGTGCCCGGAGCTGCAGGGACATACGGTAGATCCAGCTGCTTCAGGAAGCAGTGCGAGGCTCGCAGCGACATGGGGTAGGCAGAGGGGTGGGAGGGAGTCCACGGGTGGGGGGGGCGCAGGGAGCTTGGCAGGCCGAAGAAAAGAACCCCGCAGGCCGCATGCGGTCCGTGGGCCACATGTTTGAGACCCCTGCTCTAGCCATTAAAATCGCCAGGCACATTGTCTGTGACATCAGTAGGAACAGGATTGGGCCCAAATCAGGGCCAGCTCCAGGCACCAGCGTAGCAAGCTGGTACTTGGGGCGGCACATGGAAGGGCGGGGACAGCACCTCCGGCTCTTCGGTGGCAATTCGGCAGCGGGTCCCTCTCGGCAGGAAGGACCTGCTGCTGCATTGCCACTGAAGAATGAAGTGGCAGTGGTAGAGTCGCAGCGGAAGTGCCGCAGATCGTGATCGCGGCTTTTATATTTATTTATTTATTTATTGGCTGCCTGGGGCACCAAAAACCCTGGAGCCGGCCCTGGCCCAGATATCAGCAGTTAGGTTTGTACATGCCTGACAGTGTGCTCCAATGGATAGGGGCACTGGATTGGGAATCAGGAGACCCAGTTCTGTTCCCAGCTCTGCCACTGACTTGCTGGGTAACCTTAGGCAAGTCACTTCACCACTGTTCCCTCTCCCACTCTTTTCTGTCTTATTTAGATTATAAGCTTTTGGGGATAGTGACAGTCCCTTACTAGGTGTCTATACAGCACATAGCGTCCTGATCTCGGTGGAGCTTGACTGAGGTGCCACTGTAATGCAAATAAATACATAGTAATACTAACACTGCATCATTGGTATTACAATAGCACCTAAAGGCCCCAGCAGAGATCAGGACCAAACAGTGTCAGGCGCTGGTGATCCCTGCTCCATAGAATTTACAGTCTGGCTGAAATTCTCCTCTCCCAAACTCTCAGAAGTTTAGAGGCGAGACTTCTCCGACCCCAACCAGGGAAGGCCACTGAGCTGTAGGAGACCCCAGTTTGAGGTCTCTGCCCTCCTTTCCTATGGAAAAGCCCTGTAGAGTTTAATAGGAAATTAGAATCTTTCTACAGACCTTTGATTTAACCACTTCCAGTCTGAATTTGTCTAGCTTCAGCTTCCAGCCATTGGATCACGCTATATCCTTGTCTGCTAGATTGACGAGCCCATTATCAAATATTGATATTTGTTCCCTGAATAGATACGTATGGACTCTGATGGAGTCACTCCTTAGTTTTCCTCTTTGTTAAGCTAAATAGATTGAGCTCCTTGAGTCTATTGCTATAAGGCAGATTTTCTAATCCTTTAATTATTCTTGGGGCTCTTCCCTGAACTCTCTCCAATTTATCAACATCCCTCTTGAACTGTGGACGTCACAGCTGTACACGGCATTCCAGCAGCCAAATACAGAGGTAAAATAACCTCTCTGCTCCTATTCAAGATTCTCCCATTTCTGCATCCAATTATTATTGGATCAGATTAGCCCCTTTTGGCCACACTGTGGCACTGGGAGCTCATGTTCAGCTGATTATCCACCATGACCCCTGATCTTTTTCAGAGTCCCCCATCTTGGAGTGACGTCCAGCAGAGAGCCTCCTTCCGTGGGATGTTCCCCTCCGTATCCACTTTGTCCATAATTCATTCCACAGAGGACATGGATTTTGAACACTTGTCCTGGAAAATACAGACAGGACCATCGGCCTTAACTTTCTCCCTCTGGCTCAGGCATTGGAAAAGGACTGTCTCCCATACCAATTGCCATCCAATGGCATCCCCTGTGGCAGGGACAGCCACTGCCTATATTAGGGAAGTGCATAACGTATGCAGAGTTATCTTTTCATGCAATTTAGCAGCTCTGTGTAAGTAGAAGAAGCCAGCACCATGCCGCCTCCCAGCTCTGCAGATCAGTGGTGAGTCATGGCTTTGCTGTGAACCTGCATTGGACCAGACATTAGGAACCAGTGGTCAAACGTCCTGATCAAAAGCCCATTGAAGTCAATTTAAAGACTCCTAGTGACTTCAGTGGGCTTTAAACAATAGGACCACTGTTTTTCTGCTGTCTCCTGGAACCTGATTGCCTCTGCAAAACCATCTTTTAATTCCTTACTCTCTAGCATCAGAGAACAGTGATGCCCCCAGGAGGTTGTCTGGAGAAGCTGCGGGGAGAACTGCCCTGAGTCCTTGTCTGTAGGAAACATTCTAGCTGGTTGAGAATCAACATTTAGCTGGAGCGAAGGCTGGGCACAAATCTGCTCTCTGGTGTTCTCTAGTAAGTAAGGTCCCTACCATGGCACTTTATGACAGGCTTTGCACAATCAAGCAGGCCACCTCTTCACTATAAAGATAAACTAGGAATAGCCCCTAGGTTGAACCCCCAAACTACTCACATGAAGCCTGGTGAAGCTGCCTAACTTTCACCTCAGCTTTATCATCCCTACTTTTGAATTACATTGGGGTGGGAGGAATTAAGGTCTGTCCAAAGTGCTGGAATAAGAATTGAAAATGGATATTTTAGCGGCTCCAGGATTCCATTTGGCTGACTTCTTGGTAACTAATTAGTTCTTGGAATTAAGCCATTCCACTTTAAATTCTTCTTTGTTTGTGGAGAGGAAGACCTTGGGCTTTAACTAGGGGGAAGAAGAAAACCAACCACATTTCAGACACAGAGAAATATCTTCCTTAGATACAAATCAGAGGCTCAAGTGTCTAAAAACCAGGAGGATCTTCTAAAAGCATTGAGTGGATATGTATATTTTAAGTGCTGTAATGTTGTTTCTGATTGCATTTTTCTCTCACACACTTTTGAAACAGAAGGAAGACCCATGACTCTGACAAACATGACCTCAGTTAGTTTCATCAGACTAAGAACAACATTTCTTAATATACCCAAGATTTATATGGCTGCTTCCTGCAGGTCCTTAAATCAAAGCTTCCACTCCACAAGTGAGGTACGGAACTACGCACTTTGCTCATTTTATCCTTTGAGTTTAAAAAAAAAAATCAAATCCCAAACTCCCCCCTGCTCTACTAGAGCAGATGACATGGGTGGATTCTGGGCAGCACATACTGTGACAGCATAGGTGTGTACACAGGGTGTGCTGGGTGTGCCCAGGCACACCCTAATGCAGGGGTGGGCAAATGGCCCCACTCTCCCAGCGCCGCAAGCCACGAGGTCCGCGCTCCCGGACCGGAGTGCCTGGCCGAGCGCAGCAAGCCGCCGGCCCCTCCCCTGCCTTTCCCCCTTCCCTGGAGCCATGCCACCACGCATGCAGCACTCTGGGGGCCGGGGCTGCACGCTCTTGCAGGGTAGTGTTTGGCTCCGGGGGGAGGCAGACTCGCTCCCCGCTCATCCGGAGCCATGCCGCCACACGCGCTTGCTCCCCCGGGGCAGACATGCTGCTAGGAGCCTCATGGTAAGGGGTCCGGGGTCCGGGGGGGGGTTGGATAAGGGGTGGGGGCAGTCAGGGGACGGGGAGCAGGGTGGGTTGGATAGGGGGTGGGATCCCGGGGGCTGGTTAGGGCAGGGGATCTCTGGAGAGGGCAGTCAGGGAGCAGGGGGGTTGGATGGGGCATGGGAGTCCCAGGGTCTGTCAGGGGGCGAGGGGTGGATAGGGGTCAGGGCAGTCAGGGGACAGGAAGCAAGGAGGGTCCTGGGAGGCAGTTAGTGTGGGGGGTCAGATGAGTCAGGAGTTCTGGGGGGGGGGCTGTCAGGAGGCAGGGGTGTGGAGAGCAGGTGGGGCAGGCAGGGAGCGGGGGGGGGTTGTATGGGTCAGGAGTTCCGGGGGGTCCTGTCAGGAGGCGGGGAGCGTTTGGATAGGCATGGGAGTTCTGGGGGTCTGGCTGGGGGTGTGGATAAGGGTTGGGACAGGTAGGGGGTAGAGTCCTAGGGGGGCAGTCAGGGGACAAGGAGCAGGGAGGCTTAGATAGGGAGTGGGGTTCTGGGGGGCTGTTAGGGGCAGGGGTCCCAGGAGGGGATAGTCAGGGGACAAGGAGCAGGGTTGGAGGTTCTGAGGGGGGCAGTCGGGGGGGAAGTAAGAGGGAGTGGATGGGGGCAGGATGGGGGCGGGGCTAGGGCAGGGATCCCTGGGTGCACACCCTAATGAAATGTGCTGTGCACGCCTATGTGTGACAGTGATTTTGAAAGGAAATCTTAAACATTGGCAGTGTGGCATCCAGGACGGTTGTATTGTATCTGCTTGCTGGCTAAGGTGGGTGAGGTGCTGTATTTATGATCTCACTCGGATTCTGTGCTTGAAGAAGAAATTCAGGCAGCATGAGCAGAGACCACTGTGGAAGTGGGGTGGAAAGGAAGAGTGTTGGAAGAAAAATTACACTGGCTGCCCTCTGGTGGCTAAGATCTTAAATAGCACGTTTCATGTATCAGAGTAGCAGCCGTGTTAGTCTGTATCCGCAAAAAGAAGAACAGGAGTACTTGTGGCACCTTAGAGACTAACAAATTTATTAGAGCATAAGCTTTCGTGGACTACAGCCCACTTCTTCGGATGCATATAGAATGGAACATATATTGAGGAGATATATATACACACATACAGAGAGCATAGACATGTGGGAGTTGTCTTACCAATTCTGAGAGGCCAATTAATTAAGAGAAAAAAATAATGGGCCAGACTTTCGCTAGGACTCAGCACCCTCGTGGCATTTTTGCCAGACTTTCAAGATTTTCACCCAATGTCCTGGACTTCTTAGAAAACCTGGCCATGTGTTTTGGTGCCTCATTGGAGTGGAGCAATTCTGAGAATTCAGCCCTCACTGAGGGTTCAGAGCTCATTTGAAGATCTTGCCCCGTACAGCAAACTTAGCGTTAGTGTAAGGAGAAGCTGCGTGAACCTCACTCTCTTTCAATGCAGCATGCTCACTTCTCGTCTAGCACGCACTGCTTACAGCTAGCCAGCACACGATACTTATCTTGATACATATATTGGGGTATGAAGAGAAATTACAAGACTCCATCAACACCTTAGTGCACTCCCCGTCTTATTCTGCCAATCAGGCCAGGCTGTGATGCCCGTGCTGAAACTGGCACCACATTTAGAATAAGCTGCCAAGGGAGAATGTGAAATGAGCTCACTCCTGCCTGAAATGTTTCCCTATATAAAGGCCTAGCGGAAGAAGGTTGCATCAGGAGAAGATCTGACTTTGAACCAGAATTGCCACAGTGAGGGATGTGAGTTTGAGGAAGAGGATGCAATAGTTATGGCTGCGATGTAGCAATAAATAAGCCAACTTAGTTGGCAAGACCCCACGCATTGAGCACTCCTATCAACTAGCACTAGGAAGAAGAAACAGGTAAGGATAAAATATACACACTCCAGCCAAACTATACGTAAAAGCCCACTGCAAACCAGTTTGAATGCCAAACTAGAGAGGACCTTATGCTGCAAAAGCTTAAACCTCAGCTCAAACTGAAAGGTCCTGCACCTCCTGCAAGACAAAATGCTCCACCAGATTTTCCTTGGCCTCTCTCAAACATACAGAAACGACCCAGTAGCAAATACTAGGCTAAGAGAATACAGCCAGCTAGAACCACAGCAGTGCTGTGTTTATTGTTTGTTGTTAGTTAAATACACTCTCCTAAAAGCTTCCTCTGGAAACACTAATGACCCATCCAGACACCCGGTCAACCTTACCTGGTGCTGTCTTGTACCACGGAAGGATCAGTGACTTGCCGCCTCCTTCCATATGTCCTATATGTACAGCCAACAGTCCAGCTCACTATTTTCATGGTGATAAGGCAGAACTACTGCTTCCTAAAATCTTGAATGCCCTTCATGGGGTGCAATGTTAAATTGTCCCCACACAATCAATGGCCAAATGACCAGCCACGAGCCATTCCCTGCTGCAGACAGAGAACCAGAAATGACACCATATGATTTTCATGGCCAATTGTAACCCACCTAATGTGCTCAAAATTCAAAAAAAGCAATGCTAAAATGGTCAAATTTGACCTTAACACCAAATAAGCTATGGGAAATTTTGTTGCAAAATTTTGAAAACTTAGTGTAATCACCCATTTTGTGAATGTAAAGAGTGGTTTTAATGAAAATATTTAGGCCTGTGGAGCTAGTTGCTATTTATAGCCCATTTCCCAAAGAGGTAGGCCCATGACATTTAAACTCAAGACACATTTGAGTGATGGAGGAGTGAGCACACACTGCTACCTAATCAAATATCCCAGTTTATGCAGGCAGACTCTTGCACCCCCGAGGAGCTGATTGCTGGATTAGGACCTAAATTGGTAACTGCTGAGAATTTTTCCAGACAAGGTACAGCTGTGTTGTGATGAGGGTCAGTTGCTATGTTGCAATACCATGCCGGACCTGGGTAATGCAACAGTAAAGTACCATTGCAATGCCCTCATGTTGTGATGGAAGGCCATACTTTTAAGGTAATGCCACCACAGGCTGCACTTAGATCAGAGCGTGATAGAGCTTTCCATCGTGCAGTATTGCCAACCTCAAGCATTCAAAACTTAGGTGTCAGGCTGCACCCATCAGGAGATTGGCTTAAAAATCTTCTTAAACCAATGAATGTTGTTGTGTTCTGGTTTCTGAGTCTTTAGGGTACATTCGCTTCACATTTGCAAACTTTTCACCGCACCCCGGAGGGCTAGCACTTCCTTTTTCTGAACGAAAGCTGAGATGCTCATGCAATCTCTTGATTTCAATATCTGGAGTGTCAAGAAAAACACCAAGTATCACGGAGCTCACAATTAAATGAGAGATGGCAACAAGGCCGCATCCTGCAATGCAGTGTCACAAAGAGATGTCTTCACAGTACCCAAGACGTTTTAGCATACTCCAAACCAGAACCCCAGTTCTTCAATGAGCTCTGTGTGGGCAGGGTCCCTTCATGCACAGGGATCCAACACATACATGGAGCTTCCCACAAGAGCCAGACCTTACGTTTGCAGGGTGAGGTAACAGCATCAGGCCCAGAACTATTGGGTTGGATGGTGTCACTGAGCTCCATGGTCTCCTACATTATCCAAGGAAGAACATGAGGTAATGTGAAAACCTGGGGAAATGGGCACTGAAAGAAAACCTCCCCAGACTAAAGCTGCAGGAAGTTTGTTCGCTAGGGGAATATTTTTTCCCCTGACGTATTAAAAACTGATGCCAGTGGCTCAAGATCTGGCTTAACTGTGTTGAAAACGTTTGTTTAAAAATAACTCAACAAGCTCACGTACTAAGACGGTGGAGCCTGAGCAACAGCAAAGTGCCACAGAAAGAAAGAAGCTGCTTCAGCATTTTAGAATATTCCTGAGGGAGAGTCAAAAGGGAAAACAGAATGACCACCAGATGGCACAATTGCTCCATACAGCCAAGCTGGACAGCTGTGTGCATCTTGTAGCAACCAGCTTTACTCCTAAAAAAAGAAGGGCCAGTTCCCAAACCTTGAAAGTGTGTCACATTCCCAAGAGTGCGCAGCCAGGCCCTGCACCTGCAATCGGCTCTGTGCAAGAGACTGCTCATGCCCGCATCAGGTATGGCTACTCTGCAATTAAAACCACACAGCTGGCCCATGCCAGCTGACTTGGGCTTGGCTAAGGGGCTGTTTAATTGCAGTGTAGATGTCTGAGGTGAAAGGGTCCCAGAGCTCAGGCTCCAGCTTTAGCCCAGAAATTTACACTAAATTTAAACAGCCCCTTAGCCTGAATCAGCTGGAACGGGCCAGCCATGAATGTCTAATTGCAGTGTAGACCTATCAACCGTTCCAATATCACTGACTAGTCCACTCAAAAAATGCTGCTTTAGCAGGGGGCAGATGAAAGGTGTCTTAACGCATTCAAAAAACAACAACAACCCACCAATGTAATATCTATTCTTTAAGCACGGCAGGTAGCCTTCAATATGATTCTGACAGCAAAAATACACGTATCAAATAAAGATGTGATTATGGCTGGTTTTTAATAACACTACTATGGAAACCTATGGGGATAAAGTTCATTAGCTACTTGCAAGTTGCTGCCTTCACCCAACTTACGTGAACAGTCTTGGCTGCAGATGCAACGTTTGTAACCAGCAGAACGCCACATGCCTAGATTCCTTCATGAAACACACCCAGTCAGGGCACTGAGCTTTTATAAGAGAAGTGGTATAGTACTTGACTGTTTTACATGCTTGAATACACTCGTTAGCTGTAAAATAATCACCCAATGGCAAACAGTACCACAGGAACTCAGCAATGAACCACCACCTGAGCCTGTTGGTCCTGCCCACAGATCCAGGGCTGGGTGCACCTTTAAAAACTGATGAATTCTGCGGCTTTTGAGTATTTATGCTAGGATCGTCAGCCCACAGATTTTTAAAGCAACATTCCCTGTTGATATCAGTGGAAAATTTTGCTTTTAAAAAAAACGGATGGGTAGATATGGCCCATAAAGAACAGTGACACTCAAATGTTTGATGGGGAGACAAATCCTAACCACTTGTGGTCTTTAAAGATCCCTCTGTACTTTTCATAAGGTAAATAGCTAAGGGGACAGGTGTAGCCAAATTCTAATTTATATAACTATATTCTACCTAAATTTTTCTATATAGTTTTAATTGGTTTGTATTCTTCATCTCCTGATGTGTTGGGTACAGCATTACTGTGTGCAGTTCCTTTCCAGCACAGAGGTGGCTGCATTTCAGCGGTAAGTAGTATGAGAGTGTCTTAAACAGCAGGTGCGGTAATGGCTTTAGCCTCTAGAAAGCACTTTGGCACTTTTCAGGATGACAGCAATTCTCCAAAGTGCAATTCCCAGATCATGCAAAGAAAGACACACGCGTGCCTAACTTCATGCCCTCTCGACTAGTGCCATTGCTAGCTTACTGACTTCAGTATAGCCACCCCCAGCACATGCAGTAAGGCTTTGCAGAAGTAGGATCTAAGTCAATATTTCTAGAACTGTCCCCCTCGTCCAAGATGAAATTGCAGCTGTATAATTCAGTTTGCTTCTTTATGTTCAGTAGATCAATGGAGAAAACAATGAGGGTTGCTGCCATATTTTGAGCAGAAGCAGCATTCCTGTTCCACCCCTCGCAGCAAGCACAAATGCTGGTTCACGCAGGCATAGGAGCAGGTAAAACACCTGCAGTCTCTTCCCAGTAGTTTCAATGTCTGCTCCTTGAGTGGCTATTGCCTGAAGCCCTGCACATCCTAGATCTCTAGCTCAGCATGATATAGTCATACAGACAAGACCATAAAACCTAGCTATTACTTTTCAATCCAAAATCATTCTGTTGAGCAGCTAGTCCAGGAAGGAAACTGAGCAAGCCTGAAATCATATTTTAAGGTGCAACTCACCAGTTCCACTGCAGCTGCTAACAGGTACATTTTTAACCCACGGACTGCACGCTCTGGGGAGGAAGCGTTCTTTAGTAGTTAGAGTAGCAAGCTGGACATTTGAAGTCTTCCTTTTATTCCCAGGTCTACCAGCCCACTGGGTGTTTGAGGCTCAGCATTCATAAAATGCTCAGAGATGTCTGAATGAAAGGAGTTGCATGTAGGCAGTCCGGTGTTCATTTCAAACATAGCAGGTTGCTCAGAAATGGTGAATGCCACAGTGCACAAAAATTAAATGCACACTAAGTATGAGACTAGCCCGATTTTCCACAAATCCACAGCCGCTGCGCCTGCAAACACAGCTAGCAACAGCTCTTCTCTCCACTGGCTCATATGGGAACTCCCCCCCCACCCGCCCCATGCCCTCACCTCCCAAAAAACCATTTCCCTGCAGTTTGGCACATTTAGTGTTTAGAAGCAAGACCACAAAGTTAGGAATAATTCAAACAGGACAACAGCATGTAAACAGGTTTCAGAGTAGCAGCCGTGTTAGTCTGTATCCGCAAAAAGAAGAACAGGAGTACTTGTGGCACCTTAGAGACTGCTTAACTGTGCACAAGGGTCACTATTAAATTGCAAAAAGCCAGCAGTCTACAGCCAGAGAAACTAAAACTATATGGGCAGGCTTAGAATAGCAATAGCTTCCCAACCTTTTACTGCTTTTTGTTTGACTTTGACACAGGCAGCTGAGGATTGAGCTTCAACTACTGCCCTGCAATCACAGGAACTTAGTCATACAGCAAAAGAAATTAGTTAACTCAATTTTTAGATTTTTTTTTTTAATTTTACTCTGAGCCCAGGTGTGAGGCCAAAATTAAAACAAAGAACAAAAGGTATCAAAACCAAGCACCATTTTACTACAGCTGGTAAAATAATGTGTAGTAAATGCTTTATCCAACACATTTAACACTTGTTCCTGTTCAGCAATCCAGATTCTGGTTTTTGCCAATTTGATATCTGTAATTTTTCAGATAAGTGGCATAAACACATGGCTGCCAATGGTCTGATTGGGACTTAATTCACTTTGAGGCCCAATATTTGTGACATGTGATGGTCACTTCAGTGGGATGTATTGCTTCCACTTCCTCTTTAGGTGGCAAGAATTAGAAATAGGAGGGCAAGAACCTTTGTCTGTATTCATGCCCTTGTTCCCAAGCAAAAATGCCTATTTCCCCAACTTGTTCTGTGAATAACCAGGCCTGCAAAAGTGAATGAGCATGCTGAATCAAACACCTATTTGTATGCATGATTTTGTAGTAATTTGCTCAGCTTTCATTACTACAAAAATAAGATCACTTTAGAATAGATTCAAGTCCACCACTGTACCTGATAGGCTACTATTTGCCATAAGCAGTACAGGGTCACCAACAGAAAACATTGGGGGCACATGGCTCACTCTGCAGCGGCTGCCTTGTGTGAAGAATGCTCAGCAACAAGAGCAGAGATGAGGCTTGTGCCCCAACACCTAACCCCGTCCCCCCACCCATAACCAGGAGTGTCTCGTTCTGAAAATTTTAAAGTAACCGATGACTAATTGTTTCAGGTGAAACTAACTAAGCCCTGCAAGACCTGCCATCTCACCCTTCAGTGTGAACATCCTTACTTTACTGGAGTATAGCGTGCAAACAGGTTCCATTCCAGCTCTGGGAGGTGGAGACCAAATGCTACAAGTTCCATAGATAGATGTAGGGTGACCAGATGTCCTAGTTTTATAGGGACAGTCCCAATATTTCTTATATAGGTACCTATTACTGCCACACACTCCCATCCTGATTTTTCACACATGCTCTCTGGTCACTCTAGATCAGAGATCCGCAACCTTTGGCACACAGCTCTCCAGAGTAAGCACCCTGGTGGGTCAGGCCGGTTTGTTTCCGTGCCACATCTGCAGGTTCAGCCGATCGCGGCTCCCACGGGCCGTGGTTCACTGCTCCAGGCCAATGGGCCCGTGACGCTTCCCGCAGCCCCCATTGACCTGAAGCGGTGAACCGCAGCCAGTGGGAGCCGCGATCAGCCGAACCTGCGGACGCAACAGGTAAACAAACTGGCCTGGCCCACCAGGGTGCCTACCTTGGGGAGCCGCATGCCAAAGGTTGCCAATCCCTGCTCTAGATATATGTGCACAAATCCCATTGACACCATGATGAGTTGCACAGGTATTCATGAGGGCAGTATTTATCCTGGAGTGTCAATGGATTTTGTATATTAAAACAAACAAACAAAAAAAACTATCCAGCAGAGAACTGTACTCCCAAGAGCTTAGTCTGTTTTCCCTAAGCCCATGTGTGGAGCAGGGAACCCAATGCACACTGAGGGGGCAACTCTTCACTTCCCAGATATTCAAGCTAGCTTTTTGAGAAGTGCCTCAGAGATTTGAGCATTTAGGGTCTCTCTGTACACTGGTCTATAGCTAAAAGAATTACTGCAAAAGTCAGTCTTTAAACCAGTTTAATGAAAATACAAGGCTTATGTGTATCATCTTAAAGTCACCAAGGTAATTACGGGAAGAGTAACAAGTTATATGCCTTAGTTCAGCTCTAATCTGATGTTTTATCATCTTCCCTTCCATACCAGGTAATACTCAATGTAAAATACTCTTATCACAAGAAGAGTACATTTGCCATAAAAAGGAAGCCACCCTACTGACTATGGTGACTAGTAGGAAATGCTAGTAATTATTTAAATAGCTTAAATCTACCACATTGCTCTTTAGTACCCCAGAACAGATGCTGTCTTCCAGGCTGTTCCTCCCATCTAGTAGTGTAAATTCAGATGTACACCAATGTGGCTATATAGTGCAAAGCACGTAAAATGTATGCCAGGGGAAGAATCTCCCTGAGACAGCCCCCTAAAGGGGGGATGTCTCTTTAGCAGCATGTGACTGAATTTTCTAAATATATGCATATATATTTACCTTATTTATAAGTCCCCAAATTCAGAACTAGAATTGTGACCTTAAAGTCAGTCTTTGCATCTCCATGTTAGGAGGATCACTGCACATGCATTTCCAGTATCCCTTCTAGCAAGGTTCTCTTCCACTTGGAGCTGTATTCTAATACCTAGGAAATCTTTTTAGCACTTGCATTACTGCAACAACTTCAGGAGTTACCACATTTAATCACTGATACTTGCCAAGAACTGTAACATCAAAGGAAAAATGCAAACTTTATCTCCTATTTCTCACTCTAAGGATTAAAGTAAATCACTATCTTTCACACATTCTAAATAGAAGCTTAGCATACTCCTGCTCACATGGCCAGTTGATTGTACTGAGTGGGCCTCCACTCTGCAGCCAGACACTAGTGGGAGATGTAGGGGGCATTTTTCAAGTCCGACGGTGTAGTGAGTGTATTGTACTCTCCAGCCCAGTAGGCACAGAGTACGGGACAAAATGCACTTGGTCCATGGAGGGACAGGAGAACTGGAGAATACGGAAAGAGGGCCTTGTCGTACCACAGCAATAGATCAAGGGGTGAGGTTCACTGGCTCCTAAAGGAGTTCCCATCCAATCGTCCTCAGCAGAAACCTGCTTGCTTCAACATGGGTCAAAAGGACTGGGCCCATAATGGAAGCTCACGATCACTGATGACTAAGGTGTGTGGCACTACAATGATTTTATAAGTAAACTAAAGCTCACTGAGCCCTATCAATAGCTAAACTCTTAAAATATTTGGAGGCACAAATATGTGTGTGTATTTGTTTTATTCATAATTTGCGTTGTCTTGGGATACCAAAAGTATTTCTAATTAAGGTGATTTAACAAAATTGCTGACCTCATTTCAAAACATCCACTGATCCATTTCTCATTCAATGGCAATATCAAAATGTTAAAAGGAACATAAAAACAAACATGCACACAACTGTACAGTTTTCATAAAGGTCTATTTCATTATTTGTGGGTAGCGCATTAAACAGTTAAATACATTTAAATAATGTATAAGTGACTGCACTAATGCAGAATTGATAACTAGATAGGTAACCAATTTAACTAGAAACCAGCTAACAAGTAACTGTCTAAAATACTTTGAATACAGCTCTTGTTCTAGGTCATCCCTGTTGGGATGAAAAGCCTGCTGATCACACTGGAAATACATTTTTAAGGCCAAATTCTTCTGATATCCCTTCCTTGCAGCAGTTCCTTCGGCTGTTTCAAGCTTCCAACTCCAGACCAAGACCAAGTTTATGACCTCCAGAATTGATGCTCTTCCCATCTACCAGGGCGGAGAGTGTAAGCTTCACACCTGTAAGATTAAAACAATCCTGTGTCAACATGTAATCTGAAAGTACTAACTATTGTGTCAATCAGCAATTCTTTGTTTCATCACAAGTCCAAGTTAAATTGTAATTACTTTCCAAGGTAATAATTCAATAGCAAAGCAAGTTTCTAAAGCAATTTCCACTTACGTACATCAACTCCATTCAGCTTTTAAAAGAAAGCTGTTGTTCAGCTTAATTTTGTACAATTGTAGGTACCAAATGACTATCTGGGGGCCATGTAAAATGCAACTGCTTCACACAGAAGCAAAAAACATGCAGATTCTATATAAGTATCACATTTTATATATTGGACTTATGAGATCATTTATTTACTCAAACTAATATGGAAATGAGCCCTTTCACGCATTATAGCTCGTACACAGAAAAATATGCTATGTACATGAGATAGCCATTTGGGAAAAGTGCGATGATGGCTCCCCCCCTCTTAGAGGTAGGATTAGAGATACTGCACAAGATGTTTTGTTTGGGCAAATACACAACAACTTCCATAAACGTGAGGAAAAAAAAGTGCAATTTTAAGAATGAAGCTATCTTAATCCTAGCTGTTTAGAGAGCTATCAGCAACCAGTAAAATCAGAGATAAGACCTTTGGAGGAAGACAGTGAAGAATGAAAGAGACCATCTTATTTTCATCAACTAAAACTATCCCCCTAACAGAGAAAAAAATCTAGAAGTCGAGTATTCTTTTGTCTGAGCCCACAAAAGACCAGGTTCAGTAAGCTACTGAGTCCCTTCTGACTACCCTAATAAAATCAAATGAAAATCCCATATACTGAAAGTTATTTAGATTCCACTCTCTGCCCCAAAACCTTGATCAGAACAAAGCAATGCTAACACAAAAGGGTGGATTTATAACTCTCTCTAATCTGAGATCCAGAAAGCATTTTGAAGCAACCCAGAAACCAAAACCTTTTCAGGCCTTCTTAATGCATCAGAAAGCAGCACACAGGAAAAAGCCCTTTCCCCCCCAATTGATTGCAAGTCACCTGTAAGGTTAAAAATCTACAAGAAATCCAAATATTTGCAAATACAGTATTTAATTGTTCTAAGTTATGTCAACTCTGTCCCCCACTTAACAATTCCAACTTCCCTGGTGTACTCCTTTTCCACCTCAAGACATAGTGGTGTTTTGGATCACAGACTTAGAAAAAGATCCTCCAGCCTGTGCATGCAATATGAGCAGCCAATGTACTTATAAAACTTTCCATTTGTAAGTGTGCTCTACACAGCCCTGGTTTGATGTCTCCATTGTACACATGCTATATCTGTCACCTGGATCATGCACTTGCACATAGAGCTATAAGGAACCCTCCGTATTAGACAGAATCAGGCCCTTAATAAGGAGTGACTACCAGTTCCTGATTAGGAAAACAGTATGAATATAGTAAAATAGTTTGCTGAGTAAAGAAGGCACAACCCGGAGGCAATTAAGAATAAAGCATTCTATTTTTAGTGGTGTCTGATAACACAGTGTTTGTAAATGGATGGATAAAGCAGTCTGAGTTTCTCAGATATGGAGCAGACTAAGAGCAGCTCAGCTACCTTTAACTGCACACATGAAGTGTTTGGAATTTCTCATTAGTTTTTAATCCTAACTCTAAATTTTCTTATGCGTTTTTGCAAACTGAAAAAGGAGAAAAAAAACGGAAAGGATTTTTATCTTTAAGTTATGGATACGAACAGACTTTTGTCTGGGAATTTCCTTAGTTTCTAAGAACAGAAAGAGCCATCTTCCTCCTCCTGCCCATGTGCTTGTCCTACAAAAGCAGCAGCTGCAATCATCCAAGGTATGCAACTGAAATTTTGAGAGGCATTAACTCTTCTTGCCAACCACAAAGTTAAGAGAGGACTTATTTCCTAGTCAGAGAGATGAGTCCCAATATGTTTTAATACACTAGCAGTTAACTTTTCTAAACCAGAAGTTGCTTCGTTTCTGAAACAAAACTATGTTGACTGAGTTCGCTCCACAAGACAGCCCCATCGTGTATGTGGTGTTAATGCTATTTGGACAGAAGCCGCTCAACCCAAGACCAAAAACAGGTCAGGTTTTTCTCACATAAGTCTGGTGTCTTAATGGTTTAGTTATTCACTATCATGTTTTATAACCAAAGTGATTTAAACAAACAGCACAAATGGACAATCACTGAGAAAATTGTTACCAAGGTATTAACTGAACACAGATAAACTGTGTTAGCTGGTGATCAAAGGATGTGTAAATTACTGCACTTGCTTAATATCTTCATAATAGTTTTAATGTGAATCAGGTCTTCAAAAAACAAAACCAAACAGTTCTTTCACTCTGCTGCAAGAAGCTGATTAATGGATATCAGCCAGATAACAACTGGACATTTTCTATGAATGATGATTAGACCTTCCAGGATACTACCAACAAAAATGTTTTTGTTAATTAAGATTACTAGAGCTTGCTTGTTGTCATAGCAGCGTAACACCGCATTGAAAGTTAGGAACACATTTGAAATCCATCCTACTGGAAAACAAAATGGAGGACACACTTAGCCCTAAATATTCCAGAAATGCCATTGATTTAGCCAAGCAAAACTCAAACTCAGTAGGAGTTTTAGTTTATGGTATATGAAACTGTCCAAGTACGAATTAGCCTCCAATATAGATTGAAAGGGAGAAAGACTGCAGAGATAGTCATTCTGAAGAGAGAAGCAATCTACTTTAACTGGCATATGAGTGTAGAGATAATATTTCAACAGCAGTTCCATGCATAATACCTAGGAATGCATGATTGAAGCAAAGTGATTCGTTTATAAAACATTTACCTGGCCTCAAAGTCTGGGTGTAACCCACTCCAACTAAACTGGAGTTGTTCACTTTTGCCTGCAACAAAATGAAAAACTGAGTAAGAAACAGCAATTCAAAGAAAACCATGAAAGAAAGTTCTTTGCTATAATCCTGTAGTGACTATAATAATAGGTGTCAACAAGAACAGACATCACAAATTTAAAGCCAGTTTATATTTTGCAGTATCTTTATATTTACTGGATACACTACTCCCCCCCCCCCCCCCCGCAAAAAACCACACACATACACCCTTCTTATCCCAGAGGGAAAATAATACATAGTTTGAGTGGGCAGGCAGAAATTTACCTTTCAAACCACATTCCAACAAATCCCTGTTAGGACTTTTCTAGGAAGAGAGCCAATTCACCCCCCCCTTTTTTTTTTTTTTTTGGATGCTTCCGAGATTAACTCTATCAGAACAAGCCACAACATTTAATAGTATTCATTGAAGAAACAGAATTTCATTGATTCATTCAAATCAAGGAATGGCCATTTAGTTTTACTGGGCTGGTACATTTCTATACTAACCATCATTGTAATGCTCTCAATCAATAGTATGTGCACCAGCACTAGAAGTTCACGTTTGCAAGACTCTTATTCTAGACCCAATGACATCTGTTGCACTGACACAACCCACTTCAAAACTGAAGTTAAACTAGAGCAAGCCAAGCTCTATTGTGAATAGGGTGCTGACTGTTACAGGAGAGTTCTCAGCATGGGAACCCAGTGCAGTAATCTGAAAAAGTGTCTGAACTACCTCTCTAGAGTGATTTAATTTAATGTGTAAGGCACTGAATTGTGTTACTATAGGCATAGTAAGACGACTTTCTGTAGAAAAAGTAAATCACAGTTACTTTGTTGTATGAAATTAAAGTCACATACTTTACAAGATTTAGTTGTTAACATCTGGGCTATCACAGACCTTTAACTAGTGATACAGAAGAGTAACTGGCATACTTCTTGACCCTTCCATATCAATTCAGAATATGTATACTACTATAAAAGATATCCAGTTGTATATTTACACAGAGCAAGAGGAAGCTTAAAGCCATACTTACAGAGATGGAAGCAGTGGAATCCAACTGGTATTTAGCTGCAATGCCAAAACGAGTGCTGTTGCTGCCCGCTGTCCAAGCTAGATTTACAGCAGTATCAAGACTGTCGCTCACTTTCTGGTAAATTGAGCCACCAAATTCTGACCCATCATTGCTGCAAGATATTTGCAAGTGAAATTAAATTACAAGTTTATGTGTATAAAATATAAAGTCCTACACTTATATTTAGCTTTTAAAGTTTTACTCACCTGGGGATATTTTTTGTATTTTAAAACGTAACACTAATTTATTTTTCCCTTATAAGACATTAAGAAGGAGGGCAGATAAATGTAGTTTGCAAGGCAGAATGAGGTACTTTAGCAGAGTCCATGAAAGAAGCTTACTCCAATAATTATATTGCCAAGGGTGATACTAATATATTCACTTGCACAATTAAGCTCATAAATACTCTAGGTAAATTCCTCCTTCATAGAATATCAGGATTGGAAGGGACCTCCAATCAGGTCCAATCAGGAGGTCAACTAGTCCAATCCCCAGCTCAAAGCAGGACCAATCCCCCAGAGAGATTTTTGCTCCAGATCCCTAAATGGCCCCCTCAAGGACTGAACTCACAACCATGGGTTTAGCAGGACAACGCTCAAACCACTGAGCTAGCCCTTCCTCCAAAATCCTGGCTCCATTGAGTTCATGGCAAAAACCTCTGTTTAGTTCTGAAACTAATGCAGTATGAAATGTTTGATACAGACATGCAAGTTATAAATCAGAAGCAAATATTCAGAATAATCTTGGTTACTGGAAACAATGTTTCTAAGTAGTATTACTGTTAAGAAAAAGGTCAAAGGACATTTTATTCTAGAAAAGCAATATCATTTTCAAATCTTTTAATAAACTTTGAAAGCAGTTCACTGCAAGTCTGAACAATCCTGGTTAAAATGTATTTATATTGTCTTAATTCCCCCTTCTTCCCCTCCTTTTTTAGGAAAGAGGGGGGTGCGCAAGTGTGTGATTTGACTCCAGTGAATACAAGTAAGTTGCTTCCTACCTTAACACCATGCAGATTTAAGTTAACATCACTGAGACACCAGTAATGCACCATTATTACAATCATTCAGCCTGAAAAGTCAGCAGGAAGGTGAGAAAACACACAAAAACTATATGCTTTGCCATGTATGGTTAGATTTCATAAATTTAAGTATGTTCTATGTTAAAGTTCCCTTTCAGGGCTAAAGGAAAGGGCCTAAGAATTAAAAGCCCCTACAAAGCATATTTATTGTAACAAGATCATGCCAACTGTAACTGCTAATAACTATTTCCTGTAAGAGATCAGGGAACAAGTGTATTATTGTAATGCAGTTTTCCCAATCGCAAGGAGGGGACAAGTACTTGTATTTACAAAGTAGACTGAACACTTTCAGTATTGCTTTCTATATTTTGCAAACTACAATGCATATATTACAGAAATTACTTCATGTAACAAAGTTAGAAAACAAGCTATAAACACTAAACTTAGAAAAGAGGTATAGAAGTAATTACTGATCAGGTAAAGAAAATCTCATGTGTTACCCTGGTTAATTCTGTACGAGGTTCTCTCACACAGAGCATATTTGACACTTTCGCAAACAAGTGCTATTAATTCAGAATTTGAAGCTTCTGAATACTCTTACTACAAGCTTCTCAAATACAGAATTTTAATACTCACACGTTAGTGTGCAGTTGGAAGTCTCCAGTTTTGTAACCCACAGAGAAGTTATTCCTTGTCAGCTTTGATTTGGCACTATCAAAAGTCATCTGATAACCAGCAAGCCAGCCCTCGTAACCAACGACAGCGGAGCCATGGATCGCAGGTCCAGCAAAATCAAAGTCAACATCACAACCAAGATTTACGCATTCACGTTTATAAGATGACTTAATTTTGCCACTTTTCTTCCTGAAGCAAAGAAATTATTTTTAAAAAGGCTTCATCCTCTACCATCAGTCTAATTTTTACTACTGAACCTGCAGTAGGCACACAAAGGCCATTAGAGAATAGGTGTCAAGCCTGGGCAAGACATTACTGACCAGTCCTGGAACCAAAATGCAACAGCCCATGAGAAAGTTTCAGAAAACACAAGGATTATACATTTGAAGACTAAAGAATGAAGAAACTTCTTTACTTCCTTATCCCACCCCAATCTCCCAATAAAGTATTCTCTTATATTTGTGCAAGCAGAGCCCTGAGTACTATTCTAACAAATCCAATTCTCTCATTAGGGTGCCAACTATCTTGTTAAGGAGTAAAACATTTTGCATCAGTGCCCCAAGGAGCCACATTCAAATGTAACAGCCTGGATTAACAGCAGTAGTTTTGAGCCACCAAATTCAAGCCATATACATATTCTTCATTCACAAAGTTATATTAACCTATTAAATATTCATTTGACCTTTACATGCAAAGTTATTCCCCTTAACATGCCAAAAAGTTCTCTCTTAAAAACAAAACTCTTACCCCGTGTTTGGTGAGAAGGTTGTGTCAAATGTCAGCTTCAAACCTTTGGCAATCTAATTAGGGGAACAAAAGCTATTAGCTCAGATCTACTGGTTAAGTGAAAAAATTAAATACAAGTAGTACATCAATCTGTTACCTGATCTTCAATCGCAATTTCTGTTCCCAGAGTGTTATCTGTGTTCCATTTTTCTGTGAAAGTCAGACCATACTCAGCCCATTTGTATTTGGTCTCCAAGCTCCCATTCACTTTCCCTGTGTCTGTGTTTGATGAACCAGCTGTTGTGAATTCCTAATAAGACAGTATAGGTTATTCCCGAGTTGCACACATCCCAGAAAGTCTCACATGGTAAAGGTATCTTTAAAAAAAAAAAAAAAAAAACACTTAACACAACTGTAAGGTAGCATTGTCCTGTTCAACCAGTTTGAATTATACCCACCCCCTTTTGTAACAATTTGCTAAAAAGGATCTTCCAGATTTTCAAACTTAACCAGGAAATGGCAGTGTGTGCGCTGATACTACACACTTCAGAAATGTAAAACCCAATTCCAAGCAAGGAAGTCCATTGTTCTCTAAGCACTTGAACTATACTATTCAGTGTAGTTCATGCTTTACCCTTCTTTCTGAAGCAATTTGTTTCAAGTCATCGTTTCCTTAAAAAGCAGAAAAAAAATTATTAGAAGTACAGAGATAAGTTTGGTGCTCATATTATTGAAGGGACTAATATCACTGATCAGAGCCAGGCACAATGCAGACAGCATCCCAGACAACTCTGCCAACATGCTGCAATCCTCATATAATACGATTGCTATTCCAATCTTTAGTGCCCAAAGAGAGACTATCATGCTACAATTGTGAGATGGCTCTACATATACATTTTAAAATAAGTAAATATTCAGGGACTAGAAGAAGAAATTTTACAGTTGCAATCAAGAAATGATTTGAACATAAGTCTCTAGACAAAAGGGCAGCACTAGTCTATTGGTTCTTAACTAAGGATTTTAATAGTCACACGAGTGAGTCAGGACTCCCAAGTAAAAATATAATTATATAGGGAGACTGTGACATTAACTGATAGTAAGTTTATTAACAAAATTCCATTCCTTACACAGAATTATATTTTTTAGATTCAGGACTCTCAATGTGTAACTGTTACACTAAGTTATTTTAAAATAAATATTGCAGTTATTTATATTACAAACAGCACCTTAGTTATTAAAACTGAAAGTTATAAACACTAGTTGCCTCCCGCTACTTATCCTTTTTACATCTCTCTTCTTGGAGAATGGAAAGACTAGTCAATATCTATCAAATTTTGAAAATCTAAAAATAAACATGGGCACAATGCTGAAGTGTTTGGCTAGCAACTGCTGCACGGAATATTTGTTAAACAGTCTTTCCACTCCATTTTATTAATTGTATGGAAAAATTTCTGATGGTCTTTCATTAAAAAAAAAATAAATACTAAGTCAAAATTTTGACCCAAGATATGTCTGGCTGTGGGTTTGTCTATATGGTGCAGCAGTGCACACTAGATGGGTGTGAATTCAAAAGCACACCAACATGTTGCACACTAACTGGCCCAGGTAGACCCTGCTTGAGCATATGTATTAGGGAACTTTTATTTCATGCCAGCAGGGTCTATCTGGGCCAGTTAGTGTGCAACACATTGGTGTGCTTTAGAATTCACACTCCTTTAATGTGAACTGATGCACCATGTAGACAAGCCCTGTTTTCCCCTATGCCCACTAGAATTAGCTATCCACTCCTTAAGGTACTATATGCATTTACTACTACTAGAGGGAGCATTCGTTTTATGAGAAGAGTATATTTAAACCAAACATTTCTGGAGTATTGTATCAATCTCACCATACACTGAAGGAATATCTAGATTTCCTGTAGATAAAGGATGTATATGAATCCCAGAATTAGTTGCTAAAGATTTACCTTAGTTAAGACAAAAAACTTAAAATTTATTAAATGGAGGTAGCTTTATATGAAAAATGAACTTTGACTGAGTGATGTTTACTTGCAGCATATTATTTAGCCACTAGATGTCTGTGCAAAACACAGCGTTCCAGACATGGCAGCAGTCCCTAGTAAACAAGGGAAGAAAAAACTGGAATTCAAGTTACGCAGAAGCCCGTTTGCCTGTAGCGGTCACCTTTTTCTTTAAGGAATACCTACTATTTAAGGTAGGCTGTGATTCTATAAATCAAGACAGCAACTAAAGGCTGAAGACTATTAGTGATAAATAGCTTATGCCTTATCTACACTTAAGAGGGTTTGCCAATATATCTATACCAGAAGAGCACTAGTGGGGGGGGGGGGGTTGGGGGAGAGGAGAGAGCGCACACTTTTTCTGGTACAGCTTGAACCTGTTCCCCCAAAAGGAATAATCTGTACCAAAGGACTTTTTCTGCCGATATAGCTATCTATCTTAAGGCTTTTGCCAGCATAGCCATGTTAATCAAGAGTGTGTGATTTCCCCACGCACCCACCCACACACCTATGTCAGCAAAACTTTTTGGTGTAGACCAGGCTTTAGTAAGATGTTTAAAAGGTTAGACATTTTCATGAAATATAATTAGTATGACACCACAATGGCCATCAACCTTCATTCTTCAGTTTGTAAACTATTCTGCTGATTCAGAAAGAAATATCCCCCGGGGTAAAATACTGAACAATGTGTCTCCTGCTCAAGAATCCAGCACTGGTCAGTGTCAGGAGTCAAAGTGACTGGTGAAACTGTTGTTTCAATGTTCAATTGTATGGAATCAGATTTATAGAAATGTAGGGCTGGACAGGACCTCAAGAAGTCATCAAGTCCAGCCACCTGCACTGTGGCAGGACCAAGTAATTACAAACTATCCCTGATAAGTGTTTTTCAAAACCTCCAATGATGGAGATTCCACAATCTCCCTTGGAAGCCTATTCTAGAGCTCAACTACCCTTCCTAATATCTAACCTAAATCTCCCTTGCTGCAGATTAAGCCCATTACTTCTTGTCCTACCTTCAGTAGACATGGAGAACAATTGATCGCCATCCTCTTTACAACAACCATTAACATATTTGAAGATTTATCAGGTCTCCCCGATCCCACCCCAGCCTTCCTTTTTCAAGACTTAACATGTCCAGTTTTTTTTAAACCTTTCCTCATAGGTCAGGTTCTCTTAACCTTTTAATCATTTTTGTTGCTCTCTTCCAGACTCTCTCCAATTTCTCCATATCTTTCTTAAAATGTGCCCCCCAGAACTGGAAACAATATTCCACTGATGCCTTACCAATGACAAATAGAGCAGGACCGTTACTTCCTATATTTTACATACAATACTGCTGTTAATACACCCCAGAATGGTATTAGCCTTTTTCACAGCTGCATCTCATTGTTGACTCAATTTGCGATCCACTACAACTCCCAGATCCTTTTCAGCAGTTCTACCAGGGTCTTGAGAGATTTACATTGAACATGAACAGAAACAAAGAATATTCAAAGAAAACTAAATTAAATTTCTATATGGTCTGATATCAATTTTACCTTTAAAAAATGGTTCTGCTATTCGTTCATTTTTACACACAATAAGTGACAGCCAAAATAAACCCTGCTTAACAACTTTACAAAGACAACAGAACAACTACTTTTGACTACTGCGTGTCAGCATACATGGCAATGTGATTTATGTTTGGAGCCGCAGATCTCTATGGC
The DNA here is from genome assembly GCF_027887155.1 of Malaclemys terrapin pileata. Classification (NCBI taxonomy): domain Eukaryota; kingdom Metazoa; phylum Chordata; order Testudines; family Emydidae; genus Malaclemys; species Malaclemys terrapin. Next base: position 64,374,777 of record NC_071511.1, on the reverse strand, counting down.
CCTCTGAAATGTACTGTACAGCAAACACTTATCAAAGGATTCTGTCAACTAGCTAACTTTGTCCATAAAAGTTCCCTTTGATAAGAAGGAAAATTAGAGCACATCAATCAAAAATACTGTGAATTTAAAACTCACCACCCCGCTTGCAGACTTTGTTTTCACGTCCAGTTTCACCAGCCCAAAACCTTAAGATAAAAGGTACACTGTAATAACTTTAAAGTGTGTGCATTTGTCTAAGCAACAAAATTAAAAAAAAAAATACTTCAGCCATTGATGAGAGCGGTATAAATCCAATGAACGTTGGAACATCTGTAGTCAGTGTTGAATTGAGTAGGGTTCTCTCAAACTTTAAAGTGAAAAAAAGGAATAGCGAAGGCCTGTTTATTGTACACCAATGACTACTAGGGGATATTCTCTCAGTTAACTAAATGAAAGTTTGTTTCTGTCTACTTCGCCTCTCAAAGACAAGCTGTGCCCTTTCTGGCTTTTATGCTGCCACCAGTAAAAGATTCTCCAGTCAGAATTTAGCTTGATGTTATGCTGATGTATGAACCAGAATAGAATACAGTTCATTCTATAGCACTGCTGAGTCAGCAGAGCTAACAAAGGTTAGGACTCAAACTAGGAAATACAGTTCCAAATACACAAAGGGAGTAAATTTAAGAAGGTGCCATTTTTATATTGTCACCCTTCTGACAATTAGCTGTACTTTATATTATACTAAGCAAATAATTAGATGTATGTTTTTTTTTTTCCAGAAATGTCATTCTTATATTAACAGGATGAGATTTACACAGTCACTCCCATGAAGCCTCCTGAAGGATGCTCAATACAAGAGCCTACACCACACAAGTTGATTTATTCAGCTTTAAAATAATCAGAAGTTATACACACACAAGAATCAGTCATATCCTCTACTTCTTTGCCACTGTAAGGTTGCTTCCTATCATAGTTATCTAGTCAAGTCCAATTACATGTCCCAAGCAACAGGTTTCTAAGCTACAGTCTAACAGACCTCAAAGTTTTTATATTTGATATTACAGTAGCACCTAGAAGCCCCAGCCAAAACTAGGGTCTTATAGTGCTATATGTTGTCCAAATGCACAGTCTCTGCCCTGAAGAGATTACAGTCTAAATAAATAAGAGTGTGAGGAAAGAGAGATGGATGATATAAGCAGAAGATTGGGAACTGAAACACAGATTATGGCCCCAATCCTGCAATAAATTCTGGCAGACTTCTGTGTTCTGCAGAGCACCTATGAAGTCCATGAGATTCCAGGGGTCTGCCTAGCAGGAACTCATTGCAAGATTCTGACCAACAATGTGATCCCCAAGGTCACACAGGCATTTTAGTAACAGAAAGTCATGTTGCTTTAACTATACCTGCTTAAAGCAGCACAACCCTACAAGTACAAAAAGTGCTTTGTACTGGTATAGCTATCCCAATACAGCACAGGAAACCACCGGTATATGGCACCTTTACGTTATAACAACGTGTCCACTCTAGGGGGTTCATCAATACAGTGTGGGTTTTTTTTTTTAAAAAACAGATATAATTAAAGTCCCATACCTAACCAACAATTATTCCAGGATAACTTTCAAGTGTAGACCAGGCCATAGGAACTGGGACTTGAACCTTAGTTCTTGATTGCTAGTCAACTGTCTTAACTACAAGACCACACCTTCCTCCCTAGAGTATTACTATAAAACCCATTCCTTCCTTGTTGTTTACATCAGATATTTACATATTTGTTTCCCATCTATTAACTTTTAATTAGCCAATGTGTGTGTATCTAATTTTTCTTCAAGTCAGTCCCACAAGGTCTCTAATCATTTTGCTGCCCTTGTATGAACTCCCTCCAATTTAATTAAATCCATTAGTTTATCCCAGTGTATACAGGCACACACAAATTAACATTCTAGAACATGTGCAAATTAAAAATATTAGCTTTATGTGCTTCAGCAAAGTGACATTTCTTTATATTGCATTTTTCTTAAAGTATTATTCCTACCATAGCCTTTGTTGAAGATATCTCTGGCAGATTTGCCAAGATCTGCATATGATGGAGGGATCGCCATTGGAGCTGGAAAGATCGAAATAACAGGTATATTAATATTGAAACATATCAAAGATAAACTATCTTTAGTTCTAAACCCACTGTGTCTTCCAACAAGAACTCATACAGAACAATTAACAACAGATGGCTCAAACTAAAGCAGTACATGATACACCTACAGATTTTCATAGAATGAATACTGACTATTTCAAAGTGGCATGGGTTTACCAAAGTTCCTCCCCATGTAGATTCCAATATGGATTTCCCAATGTTTAGTTAAAAATGTAAAATGCTCCATATTTCAGAAATTGCAAAAGCTTTCAGAGGAGAAAGATGCCATTCCAAACTGGGGCACTGGAAAGTTGTAGGAAATTGTGATGAAATCAACAGACTCTCTAGACTCATCAGGATTCTCATGAGATATTTTTGTTAAGACCCCACAGGATTTTTTCCCCCTTTTTTTGAAAGGAAACATGCAGGATTGTGTATCTAGTTTGCATCTATACTTGGCCCTGTGTTTTAATACCAGATATCTAACTCAAGGAGAGAGATTCAAAAACACTAATAAGGTTATTAAATTCAACAACTGTTCTGATAAACTTTATAGAAACTCTACACATCCCACACTCTGCAATGAAGAAGCCAAATATTTTAAAGCTAATAAAACCATGTCACTTCTATCACAATTTTTAGTGACATTTGTAGATCGCTGTTATTTTAATATTTTAAAAAGTATTTAATGACCAATCTAGTTACTCTAGTTAATTCATCCCCTTACTATAAAAAAAAAAGAGAGCTGGGTCTATTCTGTGGTCCAACCTCTCGCTTCCTCATGCTGGCAAGAGTTGGGAGCAGTGCAGAGGGAATGTGATCAGATCTTGCTGAAGAACACACCATGTTGCTCTGAAGCAACTTCTGTAACAGAAATTAGGTTGATGGGATCTAAGTGGAGATCCCCCAAACCAATGAGAGCTATCAGAAACGTTAAAGTCAAATAAAGGCTTTTCTTGGGGAATGTAAGAAAGCTTAAGCCTTTATAAACCAATGGAGGACAGACTGAAGTGAGGTCAAATGGGTGGAGAAGCACAATAAAGTTTTGGCAAGACTTCCTTCAGCCCTGGGAGTCTTAGGCAGATTAGGGGCGCCTAGAACACTTGTCACTCTAATGTGGTTACTACTCACCCCTTTCAACCACCCACCACCACCCAACTCCTCATGTTGGTCTTCAGGATTATCTATCACTGCCCTTTCAACAACTCATCACAATGCAAGGCTGTTATCTCCTTCAGTGGGAGCTTTCCCATAGACTTCAACTGGAAAAGAACCAGGACCTTAAAAAGGGCCACTGTCAATTTGAAATCTATTTTCATATTTTCACATGTGAAATGTTTGTATAACCCTATCTCCCATGCAAAAGCGTCAAAAACAAAAAAGGAAACTACAAAGGGGAAACAGTGAAACTGACTAGACAAGACGTGCTGTCAAAAGCACAAGGTATGCAAACAAAGAGAAAAGTTCTCTAATCTCATTCAGTTGTAGTGATCTTGTGTTACAAGTTAATAAATAAAATTTTAGACAAATGTAATATTTAAGTTCACGGTGTCTCTAATGAGGAATTAACACACAGCTGCCTCCCATATGCCACCTGTTTGCCTCCTTATTGAGGCAAGAGTACAAAGGAATTTACATTTTTACTATCTGTATGCCAGAACATTCAATGCCTCCATTTTGTTTTCTAGAGTAGGGCACTAAGTTGTCATTCATTAGGTTTCAAAGACTAACATCCTATTGAGATGAACAGGGCAGCTCACACTTAATTTTTTTTTAAAGGGGTAAATCAAGTCCTGCAGAAGACAATGGGAATTCCACAGTGTTGATTTCTGGAAATCTCTGCGAGCCTTAAAGCACATGGGATCAAAGCAAGGTTCAAGAACTCACACTTTTTCAGAATGTTTCTTTGTAATTTTTAAGTACCAGAAATTGCTATTGTAAAGAGAAAATTCAATATTCAGGAACAAACAACAGTCACAATACTACTTTGTTTTGGGACTTAACATTACCTTTCTGTGGTGCTAGTACATATGTCAAGTGTACCTGTGTAACTAAATCTCATTTTAGTAGGTTCACCTATAGTCCAGCTATCCCTTAGCTAAGTGTTCTAGGCCAGCTCATTATTCTGAAAAATAGTTGTATGTCCTTAATAAAAAGTGGAATAACCTCGGCATTGCAATGAAGCAGTTTCTACCTGCCCTTTTAAAAAGAGTGATTAATATTTATAGATTAAACAGCAAATCATATACATACAGAAGAATGTTTTAACAGCTCGTTTGAAATTGCTTTGATTAAGTTACAAATTATAATACCCAATTTAAATATAGTTTTAAAAAGCTGCCATAGCAGACTAGTTACCACCTTAAAGAAAGTTAGAAAATGTTTCAGTTGTTTAGAAATGAACAGCTGTTGTTCTGATTGAGCTACATAAACAATAAAGGAAACATTGCTATTTTCCACCCTACTGTGCAGCCAGACTTACAACAGCTCTTGTTAATGGTTAGCATTTTAAAATAAATGCTAGAAAGTGTTAAGCCACATATTTTGGGGCTTTCTTCCAAACCACCACCGCCCAAGAAAAAGCTATTTCTGATTTCATTTTTATAGTAACCTTCAGCATCAAAACATTTTGGCAGTGATAAAGTAAATAAGCCTTTTGTTTTTGTGTAGTACAATTTAAATTCAAAAGGACAGTCTCATACTATGGCATCAGATTTATGCTAAACAATGCAGATGCCATAGTTATTAGAGGAGGTACCAAACAATTTATAATAAAATTGCAGATTAGAAAGATACTATGAAAATTATGCTAGTTCAATTACAGTAACAAACATTTGGGTTGGTACATATAAATCGCTAAATATTTGTTACATGTCCTATCTGCAAATAAAAGGTGACCATAACTGCATGAATACCACCATAAATACTGCCCTTATCTTAAAATGCAATCTAACCTACAGGCCTGTAATTTTTAATTTTATATTAGCCTGTAATTATATTTTAATCTTGATCACAGATCAAGTGAGGGGCCAATGATTAACATGTGTCCTTGATGCTTTTATAATGATCTTTCCTGTAATGTAGGGTGACCAGATAGCAAGTGTGAAATATCAGGACAAGGGGTGGTGGGTAATAGGAGCCCATATTAAAAAAAAAGCCCCAAATATCGGGACTGTCCCTATAAAATCAGGACATCTGGTCACCCTACTGTAATGCTGCTACATTCAATGAAAGAATAATGCTAAGCCCTGTCTGTCATCAACTCTTTACTTCACTGCCCTCCATTCCAATTAACCAAAAAAACCCAACCCAAGTGAAGTCAGAAGCAGTTTTTTTCAATCCAGTCTCAAATTGTCAGTTTCTTTTACTAAAAATTAATATTAACCAGGTAGATTTTAAACATTATACTTATAAATCCTAGACACTTACAAACTGTAAATTTATGAAGAGAAATCAACTATTAGAACAATCCTGTTCTGGATTGTGACTGATGCAAATGGCAGCTCCACCCTTATCTGTGGCTTCAAGCTATCCCTTTTTCCTTGTGCATTCCTGGAAACATGGGGGTCACAATTGTTGCTCCCAAGAAAGCCAAATTACATTTTTCTCTTTACCAAAGAAGGAAGATAACTGATGATTTAACAACCAGATAAGAAAATACTATTAACCTACCCTAAAGAAATACAATTAGTGTACAGTGTTACCACAGTACACCTTTCCCTCAAGGTATTCTGTCTAACTCCTTCACACCCTCATATTAAAGACACCTTGAGGAATTCTTAGAGGACTGATGTACATTTTAAAACGTCAGAAGGTGGATCGCATTTTTAGGCAAATAAAAACTGTCTTGACACCAACTTTAGGAAGCCTGGATTTTATTCTAAAACGTTGGACCTGTCGAGGGTGGAAGCCTTTCTGAGGAGAATACTGGGCTGATGTTAGCCCTCTGGGTTCAGTATTCATCCGCCCCTTCCAACCTTATACAGCTACTAATCTTACAACATTTATACTCTTTCCCTACTTACGTCTCGGAGGCGGAGGGGAACATGGTGGAGGATAAGTCATAGCTAGGCCAATCTAATGAATCTACAAAGAGGGGGGGAAAACCAACATTCAAGAGTGAGTGAGTGATGGCTCTCTAAGCATGGACCGGGGGCCAGGGCCGCCCCGCTACCGCCCGGGGACGAAAGGCCTGGCAGGGAACGGGCTCCCCGCGCAAAGGCCCAGCCAGACACGCCGCGGCTGCAAGGTGAACGCGGCCATCTTAGGACGCCGGCCGGCTCGGCCCTCTCGTCACCCCGCTCTGAGCGGGCATCGCAGCCGCCCCCTCGGCCCCATGTCCCCAGCCGCGGCCCCAGCCCGGACTCCCAGGGAAGTGGCCCACTCCCCTGCAGGGCAAAGCGGGACAGGGCTCGATCCCGGAGAGGGACCGGAGGGGCGCGGGCTGCCCCCACCTCACCCCACTCACACAGCCCCCCGCCCCGCGACCCCAGCCCCGAGGCGGAGCCGGCCCCGTCACCTGGCCGGCGGGGCTGTCCGAGGGGAGCCGGGAGGGTCTCGCCGTGAGGAGACCGCGCTGGCTGCGGCCGCTCGAACTGGAGGACGAAGTGAAGGAGACACCGACTAGTCGACCCGCCCGCCGCCGCCGCGCAGGACCCCAACGAGCCGGGGCCGCCCCACCAACCGCCTGCCCCGCCGCGGTCCCTGCCTCGGGCAACACCTCGCCCTCAGCTGGCACACACCGACCTCACCCCGGGGGTAAAACGGGGAGCCCGGCGGCGCAGGGTTAAGAGAGGAGGAGACCGCCGCCGAGCAGGCGCTGCGGAGGGCAACCCCAGGCGAGAGAGGGGTCCTCTTGGCCCTGAGTGAGTGAGTGAATGAGAGAGAGAAGGGAGGGGCCTGCAGGAGCAGGGGAGAGAAGGGAGGGTACTCTGAGGGGGGAGGGGCGAGAAGGTGGGGGTACTCTGAGGGGGAGGGGCGAGACGAGGAGGCTTTAGAGGGCAGGTGCTGGGAGGAAGCTGTATGGGAGATATTCAGAGAAGGGGATGGGGAAAGGCTGGGGCAGAGAAGGGGGCAGGAGGAGATGCTTGAGGGGAGAGGAGGAGGGGGGGCTGTAGGTGGGAATGGATATTGAATACTGTGAGATCATATCCCCATCTCCTCTCTCACGCTCCTGGGATGGGGAAACCGTTTTTGGTAGAAATGAGAATTTGGAGGTGAGGTGGGGGTAATTGAACAACCTTTGCTAATGTGCATCACAGCTGCAAGGCTTCCCAGAAAAAGGGCCAGGAGAAATAAGACACAGGCCTTTGAAAGCATGCATCTGTCCTGTTGTGTCCCCAATATTTGATGTACTGTTGGGGATGCTTTTTTTTTTTTTTTTTAATTCACACTGTTATCTAAGGCTGTCTACATTACCACTTATGTTGCTCAGGGGTGTGAATATTCCACCCCCGAGCGACGTAAGTGCTAGTGTGTGCGCAGCGCTTCTCCCACTGATATAACTACTGCTGCTCGTTGGGAGTGTATTAATTATGTCGACTGCACAGCTCTCTCCAATCAGCATAGATCTTACAGTGGCACAGGTGCATCGGTACAGCTGAGCAGGTGTAAGCTAGTGTATACCTAGCCTTAGTCTCCAGCTCCTTTGTTTCTGATAAGCCAGTTTGCAGTAATGCAGTCGTAAAGACATAGCAGAAGACTTCATCATCTGGTGGAAAGAAAGTGTGGGTGTGATGTGAGGGTTGTACTCAACATAACTGGTTCAGAGTTGATTGTATGCATGGTGGAGAAAACGTCAGAGGGCGCATGAAAAATGCAAGAGATGCCTGCCCACACTCCGCAAATATCCATATTGGGGAAATAATCCCCATTCAAAATACTGTTATACGCTAGAAATGGTGCTGCTGTAGTATACACACTACGGAGATGGAAGGGGTTCTTTTGTCACTGTAGTAAATTCATATCCGAGAGGCGGTAGCTAGGTCAATGGAAGAATTCTTCTGTCAATTAGTGGGGTCTATACTGGGGCTTAGGGCAACTTAACTAAGTTTCTCTGGAGTGAATTTTTTCACTCTCCTGAGCTACATACCTAGAACAACCTAACTTTGTAGTGTAGACCAGCCCTGAGTAGGGAATCTAGAATCAGTTTTAACTAACCAAAACAAGAGTCCTTTGCTGTGTCTGGCATGCTATAGACCATAGGTCCACAAGATGTAAGTTTAAGACATTCATGGTGACAAACGTATTCCTATTTAAATAAAGAATCAAATGAAGTCAGCATCCAGCCCCCTGCTGTGCAGTTTGGGGCGATGGGAATAAAGGTAATTGTGCCATTATGGTGCTATTATTGGAAGGGTATATGATCAAATTGGCTACTTGTCTCTGAAAAACAGGAAATAGTTGCACTCGGTTTCAGGGTCTGTCCTTGTTTCCAATTTACTACATACATAAAAAAGCCACTGCATTTTATGCTGTTTTCCTAATTCCTGCATGTGGTAGCAACATAAAGGTACCACCAGGCAGCTAAGCAAATGAAACTGCCATGTGCCTCAAGGATTGCACTACTCTCACCCCACACCTGGTCATTGCCACCCTTTCATTTCCCCTGCCCTTGGTGCACAAATTCTCCCCACCACAGTTTCCAAAGCCTTTTTGTGCACACCTCTCTAGCCCTGCCACCCCACCAAAACCATCCCGTGCTGCCCTACTTCCCTGCTACTGTGGTCCTGGCTTTTCCACTTTGAAAATGTGGGCACCCTATACATAATGTATGAACACAAAAATAACAAAGCAACTGTCCTTTAATTGTTTCTAGAATACATATTGACTAGGATTCCTCCCCTACAACTGGTGCTCCTGAATACTGTGGTCTAAGCTGCTAAAAAGCATCAGTCAGGTCACTGGCACCAATAGCCAAAAAACTTCTCTTTTTACAGTGCTCATCTGACCACAGAAGAGATCCCTTTCTAAGAACAGAAAGCAAAGCTAGACTGAGTGTCACATGACTGTTCTGCAGCAGTCAATCATGCCCTATGACAAACCCCACAGCAGAAATTGCTTAGTCACCAGTACAATATTTGTGCTGGGCCAAGGAACAATCTGTATGGCACAGCTGGTTCTAAGGTTCCTAGTCCCCTCTAATAGTATTGCCTTTTTAATTTATTTGGGACACAAAATGAGGTCCCACAAGAGAGTATAATGAATTCACTATTATATGATACAGTGGTTCATAATTTATCAGAATATATGGCACTAAAGTAATATTCTGGATTATGGAAAAGAAAGCCGTTTAGGAGCCGGGTCCGATATATTCTTGTTTGGTATCCATAAACGATGTGCAGAGTTGAAAAGCTGAATACAGTTTTCAGGTCCAGCGTAAATACATTCATGCTGGAGGACCCAATAAGCTAATACATTTAAATAAAGAAGATGAGCATGTTACAGGAGACAATGTATTAGTGAGTGAATACCAAATACACAGACCAAAGGAGTGAACAACAATTGGGGAGAGAGAGAGAGAGAGAGAGATAGAGGGATGGGAGGAAGAAATCAATGTTTTGGAATATTCATTAGAAATGAATAGATGTCTTGTTAAATACAAAATGGATTGTGGCATAAATTGCATAATAGTCCATTATTTAAAGCCACAAGTCCACTACTTAAAGAAACAGTCAGCCATTATGAACAAACCTCTAATCCACCTACCTGAAACCAGTTTTTTTTTTAAAAAGTTTTAGATATGATTTGGTTTTATTTTTAGAAATTAGAGACTGCAAGAAATAACTGCCCCACCCATAGGAAATGGTGGTGAATCACTGCTCTTTCAGACTGCACCCGCTTCCCCTTTGTGTCAGCATTCTATTAAGGGTATAAAAACCATGCATCCATCCCTCAGTTCCTCTTTAGCTACAGACACATCCCTTAAGCCAGTGGTTCTCAAACTATTGTACTGGTGATCCCTTTCACATAACAAGCTTCTGAGTGCAACCCCCCTTATAAATTAAAAGCACTTGTTTATATATTTAACACCATTATAAATGTTGGAGGAAAAGCGGTGTTTGGGGTGGAGGCTGACAGCTCGTGACCCCCCATGTAATAACCTCGCGACACCCTGAGGGGTCCCAACCCCCAGTTTGAGAACCCCTGCCTTAAGCCTTCAAAGTATTGTGGAAGGAGGGTCACTGTGGATCTGCAGAGATGATGTATTTGGAAAACAAAGGTTACTTTGGTAGGTAACTTCCTATGCCTTCATAACACTGTCTTCTCGAGATCTTAGCCGTTGTCACAACCACCCCTCCCCATTCCCTTCTCTCTAAATTGGCTTTCCTCCACTGTCTGCACCATTCAGCCAGCTCCTCCAGCCCATATTTCTTAACTAACACAACTTTGTATGGATCCAGGCACCAGTCTCCGTCAGAATGCATGTGTCTGATGTCAATGCATGGGGTTGGTTGAGAGTGATTGTAAAGTTGTCATGCAAATTTACCAGCTCTTGGAAAAACTCTATTGACCCATACCATGATGATCTTGAAAAATATTAAAAAGTGAGGTACTTGCCCATTAAAGAAAAAGAAAGCAAGTGGGTAGAATTCATATGTATTTCCACTAAACAGCTTGGCTAAGCTGGAGATAGGGCTGAACATACATATCAATAATTTAAGGCTAAAAAACGTAAGAACTTTGCAGATACCACTTACTGAGTGTTAGAAACCCAGGAAATGCAGAGTTGAGGGCAAACTAAAAAGAAAGCCAAGCATAACAGCTAGGGTACTCAAACTGCCAGAACTCTGCTAAGGACACGCTGAATTGTCCCAGTTTAATTAACTGTGATTTTAAACCAATTTCATTAAACTGGTGCAAAAGTATCCATTCCTATTTCAGTTTAATCCAGGCTTCTTTCATTTTTGTTTAAATCAATTAGAAACAGGATTAAATTAAACCAAAAAAAGTCACTCCTAAAACTAAAGCAGAATGTCCACACAGGGCATTGCACCAGTTTAAATAAACTTGCACCAATGCACATGTAGGGAAAGGCTGTGCTCACAATAGCACCAGTGGGTGGTATTCATGGGACCGGGAGAAAGATGGTTCAGGGATTCCAGCTGGGGAGCCAGAATGGCTGCAGGAGTCACCAGTGCTAAGGGAGTCCTGAAGCACTTTGAAATTGTATAGGCAACCTGAGCTGAAGGAAGCATAGGTGCCCTTAGCACTATAGGATCATTGGGCCGAAGGCAGCTAGACTCCCTCTGCTTATACTAGGCTTTATAAAGGGCAGCATCACTGCTGGTGGTGGCTGCAGGATCCCAATTATTCACACATATAAAGTCAATCCCAAAGCTCCTTAGTCTTTCACAAACAATAAGAAAATAAAAGGGGCCAGGGGAAAATTCCATTGTGAGAGAGAGCTTAGGAACTTAAGGGAAGGGGACAGTAGCCAACCTAGGACACATGAATGAGCTTGTACTTACTTTTACTTTTGTGCTTTTCTTTGCTTGATAAATCCTTTCTCTTCTTTTTCCTTTTTCTTTTTGGTGGGGTTTCCATCTCCCTTGAGGTTTTTCCCTGTGCCTCAGGAAATAAGTCCTGGTCTAACATAGGTAAACACTGCTATGCTTTATCTCCTGCACTAGTCTGTTTTACTAAGGCTTTAGGGTGGCTAAATTGGTGGGACTTTATCCCTTGTAGGAGGAGCTATTGTAGAGCCTTTTACGGGGAGGGGTATTTTGAGTTTTCTGCTTTAAAAAGGAGTAAGAGGTTCTGATAAAAGCACAATCTAAGATTGTTCAAATACTGACTGTTAATAAAAATATAACTGCCCTTGCAAATCTAAGGCTCATAGGAAAGTTGGTTCAGATAAAGAGCCCAGTTTCCCTAATTCACTGAAATGGAGTAATGAATCTGAGTGATGTAAAATATGTGTATAGCAGTTTGCACCTGAAATGGCAGTCAGTAAACATGAATACAAATATTAACTCCTGCTGTATTGTTGGTGTTTTTCTGTCTCTCATTTCTATTTGAATTCTATGCAGCACTAATCATACTCAGGGCTTTACAGACATTCACTAATTAATCCTCACATCACCTTCTTGAGATAATAGTATTCCCATTTTACAGTCAGCAAAAACTGAAGAAGAGAGCTTAAGTAGCTTCCCCAAGGCCGCAGAGAGGATTGTTATAAAAGGCAGGACTGGAACTTGGGATTTCCAGACTTCCAGTCTTGTGTTTAGACCACATCTCATCATCTGTTACTATTTTTTCTATTATATTTTTGGATACTATTTATAAGGTATTTATTTTCAATGCTAATGGATCCAAATGCATGTGGGATAGCAGTTAGAGTTGCTAATAGCCTCTAATTGAGGTGAAACTAACATTTAAGAGCAAGGTACTAGAATATGTCCCCAGTTAACAAATGAGGAAAAGTGTGGCATGAGTACACTTTTGGGACTGAGATCACTGAAAGGCTATATAGAGATGGGCCACAGAAGGAGAAATAGTCTTCTAGCCTACTGAGGCAAGGCCTTCATAAACTTCCTAGCATGTGGGGGAGGGCAGCATTTTCTGTTTGGTAGGATCACTGATTATGATGGGAGGGTTAACACTTCCTTTTCCCTACTACATGCCTCTGCAGGGTGCTGCTTTAAAGGGGTTGAAACTTCAGCAAGCCTTGCCCCTACTTTGTACTATGCTAAGGGCCTGTAAAGGGTTAATTTTGAGGCAGCTCCCCTACATGGAATAGTATTTGAATTAATGGCTTTCACTTAACTATATTCATCCCAGCTGCCCACCCAGTTACTACACTTATTCTCCTACTAGCTAGTGGTTTCCACCTGAAAGACTACTAGGGCACCTTGGCCCTAGCCCTACAAACACCGAGGAATGTAATTTTACTCATGTGAGTTCTATTGGTTTTGATGAGACTATTCCCAGGAGTAGAGTTACATATGTGCGTCAGTGTTTGCAGGGTTGAGGCACTGGAATCTAAGGGAGTTAGGAAGGGCTCTTCCCAAATCCCATGGTATTCTGAGGAGAAAAATTAGGCTTTTCAGGTCATCTCTCGCATTTTTATTTGATTCAGCTGTGTTGCTGTGGATGTCTTATACATCTGGGGAAGTCTATACACAACCCCTAGACCAGGGGTCTCAAACACGCGGCCCGCAGGGTTCTTTCATGCGGCCCACCAAGCTCCCCATGTGCCCCTCTGTCTACCCGGTGGCGCCGTGAGTCCCGCACCGCTCCCTGAAGCAGCTGGAACTATGTCCCTGCAGCCCCAGGTGGTGGGGGAGAGTAGAGGGCTCCGTGCTCTCACTTCCAGGCACTGCCCCCCGCAGCTCCCATTGGCCGGGAATGGGGAACCGCGGCCAATGGGAGCTTTGGGGGAGGTACCTGGAGGAGCAAGAACAGCACATGGCGCCGTTCTCCGCCCCCCCCTCGCCCCCCCAGGACTCCGGCTGCTTCCTGGGAGCCTGTCCTGGCCACAGTGTGTGGTGCTGCCACCCCTCTAGGTAAGCGGCGCCGGGCCGGAGCCTGCACCCCGCACCCCAACCCTCTGTCCGGAGCCCCCTGCCACATCCCACACCCTCCCGCACCCCAACTCCCTGCCCTGAGCCCCCTGCCACAACCTGTATCCCAAACCCCTGCCACACCCCTCACCCCTCCTACACCCCTCACCCCAATTCCCTGCCCTGAGCCCCCTGCCATACCCTGCACACCTCCTGCACCTCAACTCCCTGCCCTAAGCCCCCATCACACCCCGCATCCTTCCTGCACCCCCTGGGGGCAGGGAGGGGGCAGAGTTGGGGTGAGGACTTCGGGGAAGGGGCTGGAATGGGGGCAGGGAAGGGGCGGGAAGAGGCGGGCAGGGGAGGGGCCTCATGGAAGGGGTGGAGTGGGGGCGGGACCAGGGGCAGCAAGGGGTGGGTGTCGGTGATGCGGCCCTCGGGCCAATGCACTAGTCCTCATGCGACCCTCGTGGTCATTTGAGTTTGAGACCCCTGCCCTAGACTAGAGACTCTAATGAAACCTGCACACAGATCAGAGAAGGTGGTGGTTATGATTCCAGTTCAAAACATTTCCTTTTAATCAATAGGTTTAAGTCACTGGCATTGTGTGAAAAATAGCGGGTGTATAACAAAAATTGAAGAGAGACATGTGACCTTTGAAGATTTACGTCCTGATCTTGAAAACACATATGCAGAGTTACACATGAGAGAGGCCTCACTGAATTGTGTGGTGCCAGAGGAGTGCTGTTGATTGTAAGCTTCTGGGGGTGCCTTAAATACACCTCTACCCCGATATAATGCGACCTGATATAGCACGAATTCGGATATAATGCGGTAAAGCAGCACTCCGGGGGGGCGGGGCTGTGCGCTCTGGCGGATCAAAGCAAATTCGATATAACACGGTTTCACTTATAACGCGGTAAGATTTTTTGGCTCCCGAGGACAGCGTTATATCAGGGTAGAGGTGTACATCACCCTTAAATCAGGCTACCAAGTATTGTATCAGAACAAAGTATGGTGTATCACAGCACTCCACCCAGGGAGATGATTATAGAATCAGTCTCAGAAGTTTCAGACTTTTCACTTGTCTAACGTTTTTCCAAGAAGTTGTAAGAGGATCACCTGCCACAGACAAACTCCATGGGCTAAATGAATCCGTAATACAACTCCAGTGAAATTCCATCATAGCTGAATAAGCCTCCATGTGTTTTACTTACTGAGGTGATCTGCATCATAGTAGCATACAATACGATTGCCTCTGCCAAATGGATTTCTAGTCCCTTGTTGTCAAGGCTGCTTCCCCACTCTGAACTTTAGGGTACAGATGTGGGGGCCTGCATGAAAACTTCTAAGCTTAACTACCAGCTTAGATCTGGTCCGCTGCCACCACTCTCGATGCTAATTCCCTTCCCTGGGTAGCCTTGAGAGACTCTTCACCAATTCCCTGGTGAATACAGATCCAACCCTCTTGGATCTTAAAACAAGGAGAAATTAACCATCCCCCCTCCTCCCTTCCACCAACTCCTGGTGGATCAAGATCCAACCCCCTTGGATCTAAAAACAAGGAAAATCAATCAGGTTCTTAAAAAGAAGGCGTTTAATTAAAGAAAAAGGTAAAAATCATCTCTGTAAAATCAGGATGGAAAATAACTTTACAGGGTAATCAAACTTAAAGAGCCCAGAGGACCCCCCTTTAGCCTAAGGTTCAAAGTTACAGCAAACAGAGGTAAACACCCTAGTAAAAGGTACATTTACAAGTTGAGAAAACAAAGATAAACTAACACGCCTTGCCTGGCTGTTTACTTACAAATTTGAAATATGAGAGACTTGTTCAGAAAGATTTGGAGAACCTGGATTGATGCCTGGTCCCTCTCAGTCCCAAGAGCGAACAACCCCCAAAACAAAGACCACAAACAAAAGCCTCTCCCCCCAAGATTTGAAAGTATCTTGTCCCCTTATTGGTTCTTTGGGTCAGGTGTCAGCCAGGTTACCTGAGCTTCTTAACCCTTTACAGGTAAAAGGATTTTGGAGTCTCTGGCCAGGAGGGATTTTATAGTACTGTACACAGGAAAGCTGTTACCCTTCCTTTTATAGATATGACACTTGTCTTGGAGCTTGATCCTGCCAGATGCATAGTCCTGCAAGATGTTGTATGTTCTTGCGATAAACACTCCCATTGAAATCAGGAGATGTTGAGGGTGCTTAGCACCTTGCGGAACTAAGATAAGGTTCCCCGGACCTACATCAGGGCTTGTCATGGCTGGAAATGCTGCAAGAAAGCTTTATGTGAGGAAACTGCTTTAGCCAAGGATTTTAGCCTGTTAAAGTTAAGTTTAGACTCTAAGAAGCATAAAAAGCAACAAAGGGTCCTGTGGCACCTTTAAGACTAACAGAAGCCACAGAACCCTCTGTTGCTTTTTACAGATTCAGACTAACACGGCTACCCCTCTGATCTAAGAAGCGTGTTATACTTACATTTATATGTAATAATTTGTTTCCATTGTTATCCTTACTCAGTATCTCTTAAATCTTAATCTTTTTCAGTAAACTTATGATTGTTTTCCTATAACTCCATGGTGGGGTGGTATAAAGGACCTGATTCTGAGTTGTACCAGTCAAGCTATGAGTATACTGTTCCCTTGGGATTAGCGAACCTGGTAGTTACTGTGAGTGTGCAGTGACAGAGGCTGGACGACTGTTCAGAGTTGCTCAGGAACAACACCAAATGTTAACCTGCAAGGCAAAGTAAAGGCAGGCAGAATGCTAAGGAGATTGTTTGGGTGGCTAAGGGACTGGGAGTTTCAGGGGGTTGACTCCCAGTTTAGCACCAGCAAGTCTTGGTCTTGCTGAGGCAGGAAGTAACACAGTGACTCACAGGCCTGGGCACTCCAAGAAAGTGACCACTAGGACAATACAGTTTATAAGTACAGGAAATCAAGGACCAACAGATAAGAATAAATAATGTTTTATTTCCAGAAAGGCAGGGCTGAAAGAGAGAGAGAAAAAAAAATGGCAGGAAACAGGGACAAAAGGAAAAAAGCAGGAGAATCAGGGAAACAAATTAAATGACAGGTTTCAGAGTAGCAGCCGTGTTAGTCTGTAGCCGCAAAAAGAACAGGAGTACTTGTGGCACCTTAGAGACTAACAAATTTATTAGAGCATAAGCTTTCGTGGGCCAAAAACCCAGCAATAATTAAACACTTCCTCCTTTCATTACTCAAAATCCCACAACTCAGGAATGACAAGAATGGTCCCCAGAGTGTCCCACAGGCCGTAGCTGAAGGGTGGAGGTGGAGGTCAGTGAGCTGGCTGGTGCTGTTATTTTGCTTTTGCCACAGGATAAGGTTAGGGACCACGGATGTTCGCGTGGACGCTGACCAAGGGGAGTTCCGGGTTCAATGACTGGAAGCAGTGCTAGAGAAATCAGACATAAGGAGATCATGTCCAGGATGAAGAACAAACTAGTTATTATTGTTTACAGCTGTCTTATGCCTCTGGAAAGGTCCTGGGACCAGCTTCACAACAACAGAAAAGAGGCTGCTCACCCACAGTTACAGCTGCCGTCTGACTCTACCAAAACCTGTGCCCAGCCTCCTTGAGAGCCTTTCCCTCCTGGTTACCACCGCTAACCACCACCAGCTCCCTTCCCCCACCCTGAAGAGTCTTAGAGCTAGCAATTCAAAAACCCTTCAGTTCGGCCAACCAGGGCCATGGCTTCTGGAAGGGGAAACCCTCCCACTCTGATTGCCGAGTCTGCTCTGGGCCTTTCTACATATAAGCAGGAGGACTTCCTGCAAAGTCCATCTCCACACCCCAGGGGTCAGGCTGTGCTTATTACCAAATGGGACTGGGGCCTAGCAGTCCCCTTTCTCCCAAACAAAATTTTAAGTATCTGCACCAGGTTCCGATGCTAAGAATTATGCTGTACAAATCAGCACCTACAGCTAATATGCAGCTGCACATTTCCACAATGGAGTGTGGCTTGATCCAATCTAACTCCAGTTTTGAAGTGAGCTGTGTCAATGTAACAGATGTCATGCGGTCTGGAATAAGAGTTTTTTAAACCTTCTAATGCACATACTATTGACTGAGGCTTAGTTTACACTACAAAGTTTTGCTGTCATAGCTATGTTGACTAGGAGTGTAAAAAAAACCCCACACCCGCTAGCCAACATAGGTATGCTGGCAAAACACCTGTGTAGATGCAACTATGCTGACAAAAGGAGCGCTTCTGTTGGCTTAGCTAATGCCATTCGAGAAGGCAGCATAACTATTCCAGCAGAACTCCTGTTGATTTATTCTGTCTCTCCACTGGGGGGCTCTGCCAGCATAGCTATACCAGCAAAGGCTGTGTAGTGTAGACCAGCGTTTTTCAAACTTCGGGTCGCAACCCAGTACTGGGTCGTGGCATGTCAGTCACTGGATCGCTCTGGTCAGCACCGCCGACCAGACGTTAAAAGTCCCGTCAGCAGTGCTGCCCAGCTAAGGCAGGCTAGTGCTACCTGCTCCGACACCGCGCTGCGCCCCAGAAGCGGACAACAGTGGGTCCAGCTTCTAGGCAGGGGGCACAGGGCTCCGCCTCCCGCCCCGAGCACTGGGAACTGACCAATGGAAACTGGGGGGCAGGAGGCGGTGCCTGCGGGCGAGAGTCGCGTGCCTCTGCCTAGGAGCCAGGCCTGCTGCTGGCTGCTTCTGGGGCGCAGCATGGTCCGCGGTGCCAGGACAGGTGGGAAGCCCGCCTCTGCACGCCAGCTGCGCCGCTAACCGGGAGCCGCTGGAGGTAAGTCTGTGCCCCAACCCTATGCCCCAATCCCCTGCCCCAGCCTCGAGTCCTCCCAAACCTGGAACCCCTTCCTGCACCCCAACCCCTCATCCCCAGCCCCACCTCAGAGCCTACACCCCCAACCCAGAGCCCTGACCCCCTCCCGCACCCCAACCCCCTGCCCCAGCCCTGAGTCCCCCTCCAAATCCAGAACACCTTCCTGCACCCTAAACATCTCATCCCTGGCCCCCAGCCCAGAGCCTGCACCCCAAGCCCAGAGCCCTGACCCCCTCCTTCACCCCAACCCCTACCCCAGCCCAGAGCCCCCTCCTGCACCCTGAACCCCTCATTCCCGGCCCCACCCCACAGCCCTCACCCCCCGCACCCCAACCCTCTGCCCCATCCCTGAGCCCCTCCTATGCCCAAACACCTCATCCCCGGCTCCGTTGGGTCGCGAGCATCAACAATTTTCTTTAACTGGATCCCCAGAAAAAAAGTTTTAAAACCACTGCTGTAGACAAGCCGTAGACTGTTATGATGGTGGTCAATATAGAAATGTAGATCCCAGTAATTTAAAATGGTTACTCCTTGATTGAAGGAATTGATAAAATACTGTTTCTTTAACAAATGCAGTTACATGTTGTGGCTTGTTCTGACAGTTCATCTCAGAAGTAGCAAAAAGGTTGAATTGGCTGCCTTCCTAGAAAAGGCCTCAGGTAACGGGGATTAGGTTGGAATGCGGTTTGGAAGGAGAATTTCTACTCATCCACTCAAAATGATATTCTTTTCCCTCTCGCTTAAGAAGTGTGTTGTTGTAATGGCTGGGAAGTACAAAGAAGTACAAAGATACTGAAACTAGCAAGTATAAACTCTGGCTTAAGTTTGTGATGGCTGTTCTCGTCTCGGTGGCTGCTATTCTAGTCATTATAGGATTATAGCAAATAACATTGCTTGTTAGTTTTCTTTCAACTGCAGCTTTACTCAGCTTTTCACCGTGTTGTAGGTACAAGTGAACAATTCTAGTATAGTTGGAGTGGGATACATCCTTTTTGACAATTGCACAGACTGTAACCCTAAAACTCCTGCTGAGTTTTAGAGTTTTGTTTGGTTAAATCCAACGACACTTCTGGAATATCTATGGGTAAGTGCATCCTTAATTCATTTTCCAGTAGGATGGATTTCAAATCTGTGTTACAAACTTGCAGTGCAGTGTTGTGCTGCTATGACACACAAACAAGCTTAATACTCTAGTAATTTTAATTTATCAAGAATATTTCTGTTGGCAGGATTCTGGAAGTTCTAGTCATCATTCATTGAAAATGCCCACGTGTTGTCTAGCAGGAATCTATTAATCAGCTTCTAATAAAATAACTGTCTTTCAAACTTTAGTTCTTACATTTACCATTATTTTAAAGAAGCCTAATAGATCATGGCAAAACATCAGGCTTATATTTTTGCACATAGCTACCATTTCATACATTCAACATTTTGACCAGGGTTCATTCAGGGTAACAGGCAAAATACCAAAGAGTAATGCATATTTCTACACCTCCTCCAGATCTTAAGATGCTCAGAGATTTTAAAGGCCAGAAGGGATGATTATGACCATCTAGTCTTACCTTCTGCATAACAGGCCCTATGTCATCTGTCTGTCCTGGGCACACAGGAGGAATTGTAGGACAGCAGTGGAGGACTATCAACACTCAAGTGACCTAGTCTGCATCCTCACTGCAAAGTGGCACATGAGCATTAACTCATACCCCCAATTGAGCCAGTTAGCCCAGGTTTAAACAGTGGCTCTCAACCAGGGGTATGTGTGCTCCTGGCGGTATGCAGAGGTTTTCCAGAAGGTAACTCATCTGGATATTTGCTTAGTTTTACAGCAGGCTACATAAAAAGCACTACCAAAGTCAGCACAAACTAAAATTTCATACAGACAATGACTTGGTTATCCTGCTCTATATACTATGCACTGAATTGTAAGTACAATATTTATATTCCAATTGATTTATTTTATAACTATATGGTAAAAATGAGAAACTAAGCAATTTTTCAGTAATAGTGTGCTGTGTCACTTTTATATTTTTATATCTGATTTTGTAAGCAAGTAGGTTTTAAGAGAGGAGAAACTTAGGGTGCACAAGACAAATCAGGCTTCTGAAAGGGTACAGTAGTCGGGAAAGGTTGAGAGCCACTTGTTTAAAACACTGCTAAATTTGGGTGAGACTTTTTTTGTTTGGCTGGGAAGGGAGTTAGAAGCAAGGGCATGTCTACAAAGGGAAAATCACCAACATAACTCCCCTGTGGACACTCTACTCTGGAATAAAAGTAACTTTACTGTGGAAAAATTACTCTGCTTCATCTTTATTCCAGAATAGACTGTCTACATATGGGAGTTATACTGGTATAGTTGTAGAGGAAAGTTAATCCACTGTAACTATGCCAGTCATTTCCCTCTGTAGACAAGCTAACTCTGCAGTGAAGACATGCCCTTAGAGAAGCAGAGTATGCCTACACTGGAGAGGGAAGGTGTAATTTCCAGCTTGAATAGACATACTTGCGGTAGCCCTGATCCAGCTAGTGCACTAAAAATAGCAGCAAGCTACTCCAGCTCCAATATTAATCCAACATTGGAGCTAAACACAGATATAAAGGTTTGTTTTATAGTTAGCAACTGAGATCAAGAGGGGCCAGCCCACATTCAAATGAATGAAAAATCTAGCAACACAAAGTAATATTTTATTGCTTTTTTTATTCAAGATGAATGGCCAATGCATTCTTCTTTGAAAGGAGTCTATTCCGTATGCACAGTAATTGCATTTCAAAAGATTTCATAAGGATTTTATATATGATAATATGTATGTACAAGAGACTGCAAAAGCTGGTAAAAATCATGCCATTCAATAGTATGATTTTTAAGCACCTCTGTTTTTATAAAATAGGCACTCTAATTAGAGGTAGCTGATTGATTGGCGAAGATTTTACACAAGTCAAGATTAATACAAACCGTCCACTGAATATCCCAGAGGAGTTGCTGTTTCCAATCCAGCCTTGGTAGTGACTAGAGGTATTTAGCTGTTGATAGTTATTTGGCAATAGATGTGGAATTGGTGGCTTCACCCCATTCATGGTGGCTTGGGGTCCACATTAACCCCCTCCCCTCCTCCCTCATAGCTTGCAGGCTCAATTTAAATGTCAAGAGAGAGAGAAATGGCAGAGATTTAACAATCTTGTCACCAAAAGCGATTATCCCTCCAGATCCTAGTTGAAGTTCATCTCAATGCGCAAGATGGTTACAATGTTCATGACTGCTGCGTTGAGCTGAGCGGGCTCCATGTTTGCTGTGGTATAGCATCTGTACAGGTAACCCAGGATAAAAGGCGCGAAACGGTTATCTGCCGTTGCTTTCCCGGCTGGAGGGGGAGGATGTACCCAGAACCACCCGCGACAACATTTTTGGCCCCATCAGGCATTGGGCTCTCAACCCAGAATTCCAATGGGCGGAGGCGACTGCGGGAACTATGGGATAGCTACCCACAGTGCAACGCTCTGGAAGTCGACACTAGCCTCAGTACATGGACGCACACTGCCGATGTGCTTAATGTGCTTAGTGTGGCCACATGCACTCAACTTTACACAATCAGTTGCCAAAAATCGAATTCTGTAAATTCGGAGTAATCCCGTAGTGTAGACATACCTTAAGTCAATGTAACACTTGCTTACTAATGTGTAACACATTTACACTGCTAGTTACCTCTGAATTTTGCCCAGTGATCCAAATTCGGTATAAATGGGAGTACCTCCATAGAGTTCCTTTGCTTTCACCAGCAGGAGTTTAGCTCACTGATTAAAGAGATCTTGCAAGCTGTACCAATTATGACAGAAGTGTTTCCACATTAGATGGGTAGTGATACGAGTCACAGTGACCAGAACTGCAGGAAGTATTCAAAGTGTGGGCATACCATGATTTTATAAAGTGGCATTATAATATTTTCTGTCTTATCTCTTTCCTAATGGTTCCTAACATTCTGTTACCTGTTTTGACTCCTGCAGATGTTTTCAGAGAACTATCTGTGATGACTTCAAGATCTCTTTCTTGAGCGGTAACCATTAATTTAGACCCCATCATTTTGTATATATTGTTGGGATTATGTTTCCCAATGTGCATTACTTTGCATTTCTCAACATTGAATTTCATCTGCCATTTTGTTGCCCAGTCATCCAGTTTTGTGAGATCCCTTTGGAACTCTTCACGGTCTGCTTTGGATTTAGCTGTCTTGAGTAATTTTGTATCATCTGCAGATTTTGCCACCTCACTCTTCACCCCCTTTTCCAGGCCATTTATTAATATGTTGAATAGTACAGATCCTTCCAGGACTGTGACAGAATGTACCTGTGTCCATACCCCAGACACAATTTTAATAATCTTTGTACGAAGTATGTTGTGTGTGGTATCATTTGAAAATTCATAATTTGTTAGTCATTATTGTCCTGATAAAATGTGTGTGGCAACGTTGTGTATGAAGTTAAAAGATTCCACTGTATGATGTTAACACATGTTCCAAACTGAGGTTCGCAAACAGGTCTGTCTCAAACAAAGGAATGGGTGCTCTGCTTAAGTGCATTTAAGCTGTAAACAGTCATCAAACAGGAGGGGAAAAAAGGACATGCAAACAGGTGAGGAACAAGCAGCAGGGAACATCCTTCCATGTAGATTCTTTGTTTCCTGAATCTCAGAGGGACTGACACAATACAAAGGAGGAACAAACACCCCAAGGCACACTCCCGCCCCCCCCCTTTGCCCACAGCATTCATGGCACCAGAAGCAACAAAGGAACCATTTGTTGACTCTGGGAGAAGCGGGCTTGACATAAGGGTTTGGTCATAAGACTGCTGAAAGCCTATGGTAAGAAACTTTGCTTGAATCTGATGTAGTTTAAGTTAGGCACCAGTAGCACTGTAATTTCATTTTCTTGTAACCATTTCTGACTTCTATGCCTCATTACTTGTACTCATTTAAAATCTCTCTTTATAGTTAATCAACTTGTTTCATTGTTTTATCTAATCCAGTGTATTTAAATTGAAGCGTTTGGGAAACTCCATTTGGGGTGGCAAGTTGTGTGCATATTATTTCTGTTAAAGAAATAACAGGCTTTAAATAAGCTTGTATTGTCCAGGAGAGGGCTGGGCAGTGCAGGACATACATTTCTGGGGGAAATCTAAGGCTGGGAGTGTGTTGTGGTCACCCTGCACTATAACTGAGGCTGGTAAGAGCCAAAAGTATGGCTGCCTGGCTGCAGCACACACACAGACATAGCTGGAAGTGGTGGAGGCTATTTGTGAGCAGTCCAGGCTGAAGCTACAGCAGCAAAGCAGGTTACAGGGCAGGGGTGACACAGCGGATATGTCTACCCTACGGGATTAATCCAATTTTATATAATTCGAATTTTGGAAACAGATTGTATAAAGTCGAATGTATGCGGCCACACTAAGCACATTAATTTGGCGGTGTGCATCCTTGTACCAGGGCTAGCGTCGATTTCTGGAGCGTTGCACTGTGGGTAGCTATCCCATAGTTCCCACAGTCTCCTCCGCCCATTGGAATTCTGGGTTGAGATCCCAATGCCTGATGGGGCCAAAAACATTGTCGCGGGTGGTTCTGGGTATATCCTCCCCCCTCTCCAGGGAAGCAACGGCAGACAATCGTTTTGCGCCTTTTTCCTGGGTGAACAGTGCAGACGCCATACCACGGCAAGCATGGAGCCTGCTCAGCTCAAGATAGCAGTCATGAACATTGTAAACACCTCGCGCGTTATCGTGCAGTTTATGCTGAACCAGAACCTGCAAAACCGGGCGGCGAGGAGTAAGCTACGGCAGCGCGGTGGCGAGAGTGATGAGGACATGGACATGAAATTCTATCAAATTCTGTCCAAGCCCCGGTGCTTTGGAGATCATGCTGTTAATGGGGCAGGTTGTAGCCATGGAATGCCGATTCTGGGCCTGGGAAACAAGCACAGACTGGTGGGACCGCATCGTGTTGCAGGTGTGGGATGATTCCCAGTGGCTGCGAAACTTTCGCATGCGTAAGGGCACTTTCATGGAACTTGCTTTCCCCTGCCCTGAAGCACCAGAATACCAAGATGAGAGCAGCCCTCACAGTTGAGAAGCGGGTGGTGATAGCCCTATGGAAGCTTGCAATGCCAGACAGCTACCGGTCAGTCGGGAATCAATTTGGAGTGAGCAAATCTACTGTGGGGGCTGCTGTGATGCAAGTAGCCAAAGCAATCACTGAGCTGCTGCTACGAAAGGTAGTGACTCTGAGAAATGTGCAGGTCATAGTGGATGGCTTTGCTGCGATGGGATTCCCTAACTGTGACGGGCGATAGATGGAACCCATATCCCTATCTTGGCACCAGAGCACCGGTGAGAAGTAACTTTCTCAGGCTGAGAAAAAGATGCTGGCTGTTGGGGAGAATGGAGTGCTGTGTGCTCTCCACAAGCTCGTCCTCCTCCTCCTTCTCATCTTCCCCGTCCGCAGAATCCTCAGGCATGGCTGAGATTACCCCCTCCTCAGAATCCACGGTCAGAGGTGGGGTAGTGGTGGCAGCCCCCCGCTAGAATTGCATGCAGCTCAGCGTAGAAGCGGCATGTCTGCGGCTCTGATCCTCAGCAAACAAGGACTTTCCTTTTGCTTCTTTGGTTTTCTGGTAGGCTTGTCTGAGCTCCTTAACTTTCACATGGAACTGTAGTGAGTCCCTATTGTGGCCTCTCTCCATCATGCCCTTGGAGATTTTTTTCAAAGGTTTTGGCATTTCATCTTTTGGAACGTAGTTCTGCTAGCACGGAATCCTCTCCCCATATAGCGATCAGATCCAGTACCTCCCGTACAGTCCATGCTGGTGCTCTTTTTCGATTCTCGGACTGCATGGTTACCTGTGATGATGAGCTCTGCGTGGTTACCTGTGCTCTCCACGCTGGGCAAACAGGAAATGAAAGTTTGTGGGACTTTTCCTGTCTACCTGCCCAGTGCATCAGAGTTCAGATTGATGTCCAGAGCGGTCACAATGGTGCACTGTGGGATTGCTCCCAGAGGCCAATACCGTCGAATTGCGGCCACACTAACCCTAATTCGAAATGGCAATGTCGATCTCGGCACTACTCCCCTCATCGGGGAGGAGTACAGAAATCTATTTTAAGAGCCCTTTATGTCGAAGTAAATGGCTTCATTGTGTGGACGGGTGCAGGGTTAGTTCAATTTAACGCTGCTAAATTCGAACTAAACTCGTAGTGTAGACCAGGCCTTACACCGCAAGGGGGACAAAAAGGAAGGTGAAGCAGGAAACCCCCGACGTAGTTGCTACTGTGTGTTTGAAAGGAGTTTAGGGAATAGCTACAGTGAGGGACGGAATAAATAATCTTATAGGTTCTACCCAGTAAGAAAACATCTGAGAAATCCCCTTCTTTGCTAAATAAAAACTATGGTTATTTCTACATCACTTTCAGGTTATGGAAATGCACAGGTCAAGCACTAGCAAAAATAATTTTAGGAGGATGTATTGAGTCTGAACATCATCTGTGAGCAGCATAAGGGACAAGAGGAAGAAGGCTGTCTACAGTAACTGCTTTTAGCTCAAAAATGTTTTTAGTAGACAAGGTCCCGGGATCTTTGAAGTTCAGAGATAAATTCAGTCCTTTATAGTGGTAGGAATCAGCTTTGAAGTTTGGATTCAGAGCTGAATTTAAGTTCAGAGGTGTTTGGATCAGAGGTTTTGTTTCATATGCATGTGTAATTTTTAGGTTCACGTTTTCAGAAATAGCCTGTGCATTTGTATCCCCAGTTGGCACACAATTTTAGTCTACACAAACCATCAGATTTGCACCTCCAATTACCTGATTTCCATGCACTAGTGCCATTGCTATTCATAAACACATGTATATACCCACACAAAAATATTGATCAAGCAAAGCTGCAGGCATGGACCTGGAGGCTTAAATCTAATTAGGGGGATTGGATTTCACTGCCTGTAAACTAATATTGTAGTTAGGTTTGGACAGGATAATCTCACCAGGTTTTTTTTTTTTTTTTACATTTATAGCCAATTGAGTTTAAATAATCCATAAACGCAACAGCTAAGTGATCTGAGAGCCCAGACAAGTCAAATATATTGCTGATATTAAGCAATTTAAAAAGTGGAAATTAAATTAAATTTGATGCACAATCGATACACACTATTCAAAGTGATAGCCACAAGCAGATTTAAAACCATATATACACATAGTATTTCAAATAAGTGGATAGGTTTTCTCCAGATGGATTATTGTAACAGTCCATACACAGAACTAACCCAAAACTTGCCTGGTTTGGCACTGAATAGTGAGGAAATGACATTAAAGCTGCATGTGAAACCTTAAGTTCACGTATTTTTTCCTGGCACCAGGCCTTTTCCTGGGTCACGTGGAAAACTTTAGCACTGAGTTTATAAAAGGAAGAGCCATAGCAACCAGTATAGGTACGGGGGCATAAGCATTTCCAGTCTAAGATCAAATTTTTCAGTTGCTCATAACTTCCTGTATTTTTCGCATCTGATCTGAAATTTTCCAGACTTGATCTCTGCCCAAAGGTGATTTTCTTTTCATAAGACCTGAGCCAAAATGGTTCAGCTATTTGTTATAAGGAGAAAGGGAGTGGGGGAAGAGAACTTTCCCTCACCATTATTAAAAATCTCTACCAGTCTTTTTTGAACAGCTCTGTAGCTGAAACAGGTAGGGTTTGCAAGCAGGATCCTGCCATGGAAATACCCCTCACCCAGAGAAAAGGCCTTTGAATGCCGTGGTGAGATCTGGACTTGTTTTGATCCTGGGAAAATTGAATCACAATAAATTTCTTTTGATAAGCTCATAAAGTGCACCAATAAAGAAGGCACGTTATTCACGTGCTTAGCTGATTTAGCTGCATGGTGAAACGTCTAGTCAAGCATATCATTGCTCCTGCACACCATTTAGAGACAAGGGATGGTTCTCTAGACTGGAACTAGTTTGGGTTCAATTCCTAGATCTGCCATAGTCTTCATGTGTGACGTAAGGCTAGTTGTTTCATTCCTTCTTTGCACCCCATCGGTAAAATGGGAACGCTACTACATCCTTTCTCCCATGCTTAATCTATTAAGATTGGAAGTACTTTGGGGCAGGAACTCTCTCTTACCATGTGCCTGTGCAGAGTCTAGTACAAGGAGTCCTTGATCATGGTTGGGGCTTCTCAATGCTTCTGGAACCTAAATAATAATTTCTGTGCCTTTGCTAAGGTCTCTAGGAAGGAACACATACTGTTTCTTTAACTCTATAGAAGGAAGCCAGGCAGAAAGGAACTGGGGAAAGTTCTAGGCAGATTTCCACTGTGAAGAGGAGAGATGGAGAGGAGCTGTGGGGATACCACCATTTTCTTATTATAAGCTTCCTTGTTCAGTGTAAAGGGAAAGTGACTCTCTCCCATGACAAAGTCTGGAGTAGGGGTTTTATATTTATCTCCCTGCAACAGATTGCTTAACCAGCCTTCTTTAGTTTTCTCTTCTCAGTTTCCTACCCCCATAGTGAATAAAGCCATTCACAGAGAACTGCCCACCCCCAGCGTTTTAACTGTCCACATGTCCGGTCTGTTGGCTCCTGTAATTGCAAGCAGTCTCATTAGCTTGAGTGGGCTACTCTGGCTGTATTGGTGCTCTTCCTCAGGGGGGTACAAAAGCTCACACTCAGGATGGGGGGGTGCTGTTCTCACAGCTGGAGGCACTGAGCCATTCTTTCAGCCAGTCTCTCACTCACTCTGCTGGAGTATCTCTTCCACATTCTAGTAGCAGTACTGGCACCCCCACCAGCACACACACAAAAATAAACAAATCACAAGTCAGACCCCAACAAATCATGTTTTTTTTTTTAAATGTGTGTTTTAAGTTTTCATTTTTTAAAAACTCTCTGCCCCTCTATCCCCCCTCCCCAACATGTGCATGTGACAATGAGTACTGGCAATTTATAGTGAGAAATACTGACTTTGGCCACCAGAGAAATTCAATTGGGGCCTCAACCCAGACACTGACTTTGCACCAGGTGCCCCAAACACGATTAATGGTGAGCTCCCCCCCGCCACATCTGCTTTTTGCCCACCGTTCCCATAACAATCTCCCTCCCCCTCCCCCCCCCCCCCCCCCCCCACACACCTGACCCTTGCTGCCCAGCTTATCTCCGCTCCTTCTGTAGCAGGTCTTCATCCCCTCCCAGGTTTGGGGAGAGAAAGCCAGCTTCAGCAGATCATTGCTGTCTGCTCCCGGGGTGGTGGTGTAGGGACAAAGGGGAGAAGCAGAAAGCAGACCAGCCCATTATTCATAAAGCAGGGAGAGGGGAGCAGAGCCACCCCGAGCTCTCTTTCTGCTCCCTCTTCTCTTTTGGCTCTTCCCTCCCCCACCGCTGTTTCCTACAGCAGTTCTGATTGGCTTCTCTTCCCCAGGAGGCAGGGAAGCAGGACAGGCAGAGGGGAAGTCTGGAAACCCAGAGCCTTTCAGCAGTGGCCAAAATCCACCTTACTTGCGGTAATTTCATGAGAGTGGGCAGCACTGGAGCAGATGTGTTCCCCTGCTAAGGGCCTGATGAGTGCTGCGTTTTAGTCACGGGTATGTTTAGTAAAAGTCACGGGCAGTAAACAAAAATTCATGGCCAGTGACCTGTCCATGACTTACTAAAAAAAAAAAAAAAAAAAGCAGTGAATAAAAACCAGGGGCCCCGCAGGTGCTGGGGGAGGGCAGCCCAGTTGCTTGGGAGCAGTGCATGGCCCAGGACCCCCGCTTGTGCATGTGTGTGTGGGAGGGGATGGGGGGCAGGGAGGGGTCCCGCCCCCCTCACCCACAGCAGCAGAGTTTGGGTGTGGGAGGGGGCAAGGGGTTGGGGCACAGGACAGGGCAAGGCGAGCTCTCAGCAGCGCTCACCTGGGGGGCTCCCCAAAAGCAGCGACACCCCCCTCGCTGCTAGGTGGAGGCATGGCCAGTCAGCTCTGCAGCTGACTTGCTGGATCAAGCAGTACCTGCTCACTCTTGTTTTTGACCAAACCTTATGCAGTGTGCTACACATGGAGCCAAGTTACAGGAGGGAGCTAAGAGCAACCATCTCATTGAGAAGCTCTAGTGCAATGCTACCATGCTTTGGCACATGGGCCTTTTTCCTGACCCTGTGAAAATTCACCCAAATTTGACAAATCATAACTCTGTAAAATCTGAGTCTGCTCATGCTCAGTAGAAACTTGTGCAGGTAAATTCTCCAAAGATGCTGTCTGCACCAAGCATGGTCCATCCTAGGACTTCAGGAACCGACCAGGAATTACCTGGCAATTGCTCCTCCCTGCTACTGGGTGGGGGGCTCTGTGGCAGCAGGCACAGGAAGTGAGGGCAGAGAGACTGTCTCATGTGCTCTCAGTGTCCACCCATCCCCACTTGTATCCAGGCAGCAAGTATTAGGTGGATGCAGCTACACTGGAATGCAAAGGAGTTAGAAATTGGGGATGGGGATGGGGGAAAGAGGAAGAGGAGGTTGCAGGAGCCAGAGATGGGAGTAAGCAGAGGAGGATGGGTTAGGTGCTAGTAAACGGGTGTTGGGAACAAAGTGTGTGTGTGTGGGGGGGGGGGGGGCGAGGAGTTGTTATGAGTAAGTAGACAGAGGGGTCAAGTGACTCACCAAAGGTCATAAAGGAAGTCTGACCGTAGTGAGGCTAGGTGTTGAGTCCTGACACCCAGGCCCCCTGTTCTAGCCACTATTTTCCATGTTTACAAATGTAAAATAGATATTTGACCAGTCACTTAAATTTAAAATAAAAAAGCAGTCTTCAGCCATCTTCCAAAGATTTTATTTTTAATGCTTTTAAATATTTGTTTTAATACAAGATAAAAATAATATATTAATTAAATCTGGGTTTAATTTTAGAGTCAAAACAATATTTACTTATTTACATTACTGTGCTTCAAACTTCACTGCCACAGGAACTTTCAAACCTTCAAGTAACGTGTGTGTGTGTGTGTGTGTGTGTGTGTGTGTGTGTGTGTGTGTGTGAATACTTAACTAAAAGATCTGTGTTTAGTGCAAAGAAACATTTTCCCCAAAAACGTTTAAGTACTAGTTTTTATATACCTTGTTATGTGAAGCACTATACATTAGTGTAGTTTGTAATTCCTCTGTATAATAAGTCACTTACAGTTGAAAGAGGACATTACATTAAGTTTAAAGTAAAGTCACTACTTAAATCATGGGGTTAATACACGAATTCAATATGCTCCATTTTTTAAAAGTTATTTTAAATTCTTATACAACTACCACAACTCTGTTCTGAAAACGTATTTCACATAGAACTATGTACATTCCATTCATTGTAGCACACTTGTGGCTCAAGCTATGAACATTACCAGAAACTACAAAATGGATAACTGAAAACAGATGTAATATAGTACTGTGCCTTTTAGTGTTCAGAAAGACATTTACAATGAAGGAGAACTATTTTGTAGGTTAATTCCATGTCAACTTTGCCCACAACAAAACACTGTTTCAGTCAAATCATAAAAATCAGACAATCTTTCAAAATCTCTCCATGTCTCAAAGGAACACCAGAAAAATACATGTATATGAATTATTAGTGGTCTACCAATTAATCCTTGACACAAAAAGGCCTTTAGGCAGGCGAGGTAATTCACAGTTCACGTTAGATCATTGCTGGGGTATCTACTAATTACAAACTGCCAACCCTACAAAGCCATGTTGGCTTTATAATTACCATGGGTGAACTTTAAAAAAAAAAAAAAAAAAAGAATCCTAAATTGCTTTGAATAAGCAACATAAATTATGGCAAAATCCTTCTTGACAAAAATATCTTAATCTTCTCAAATAGAAAAAAATACAAGAAGGAAAGGACTAATAATTCATTATTTTTACTATGTGGTACTTGAAGTCTACAAAAGAACTTCCATTAAACTCAGACAATTCCAAGTAACTTGATTTTGTTGTACTAATAAGAAATTGTGTAACTAGTAATGAAACAGTATAGCACTGTAGTGTGTAAGTAGTTATACCGCTGTGCTAATAAAGTTATGCAAACTTTAGGAATGCTGTTTTAAATATTGATTTTTGTTCACAACCACAGTAAATTCCACTAATACCATTCCCCCAAGTGTTATTCTTTTTTGCACCATATGAAAAAAATACAGTTAGCCATATGGGAAAACAGATCAAGAATTGCTACACTGAACAATCTACACATTTATAAATTAGCCAAGTTTTGGGGCTTGGGGGGTTAGAAACTTGTGAAAAGGTTTTATTACCATATTAGCACTGGCAGTTGGGATTTCCAGCTCATTTTCACTGAGCTCTGCTTCTTATAACATCAAACCACTAATACCAACGGTCCTAGATTTGATGTCATCTCTACAGAAGTGACTTTACTTCGAACATTTGTTTATCTTAGATATTCTATTGGAACATGTTTTCCATATGGTGCATGGAGATTTAATGTGACCTAAAATAGAAAACAAAATCATTTGCCCACTTATTTATAATACAAGGGCTCGGTTCTACATGGTGCTGAGCACATTGGCCCAGATCCAGGGAAGCACTTAAAGCACGAGTAATCTCACTGAAGCTAATGGGTCTACTCATGTGCTTAAAGTTAAGCGTATGCTTCACACCTTGCAAGATCTGGCTCTAAGTCAGTCTGAAAGTCTGAGGACTTGGGGGCCTATTGAAATGTTTCTGCTTATTTGATTTTCTTAGAACTATCAGAACTATCGAGTTGTCCTGTTTTTGCTGGAGGACTCCATAAAAGGAATAGAGGAGTGGAGTGGAAGCTGAGTCCTCAGTTGAAAAGCAGAGGTGTTGAATCTTTGATAAAAAGATTCTCTCCCAAGTCTTTGTCAGGAGTTTGCGTTAAACGGTTTTAAAAAGTACTTGTTTTTTTATTCAGGTTCATTCTCTGGTAGTGTCACAATCCCACTAATTTTCCAGTCCTCAGAGGAATCCTCCAGCAAAAAGAATCAAGACCTGATACTTTGAACACAAACAGTTTGCATGTAGCTTTCAGCCTTCTTATGTCACGAGACCGAGAAAGGGCACTTTCCCCTTTGCGTTTCACCTTCACTATATACGCCAAAAATCTAAGCCTGAATTTACACTTTTGCCTCAAGTATTAAGCCAGAGTCCCTCAAGACCTCAACTATTTCAGCCAAGTTAAAAGGGACAATCAGTTTGGGGTTTTTTGTTTTTGGAGGGCTGGGGGGGGGGGGGGGGGGGGGGGGAAATCTGACCCTACTGTTCCAATAATCTCAGGTATTCCTTGTAACTGAAAAATTTAGAGAAATGCTTCTCTATTTGATTCAGTTTATTTACTTTGTGTGTTTGAAAGTCCATTTCTCATCATTTGCACTTCCTGTATAAAGCATTAACCTGATGACCTCACACATGTCCTGTTTTGAGGGGGAACTCACGTATGGTTTTACCCCAGGCTCTGCAACAGGGCATCTGCCAGAAAGAGCTGCAGGTAAGATGAACTAGAAGAGGCAGCATGCAGGTGTGTAAGGTCATAAAAGGGGAGGCACAGCAAGCTTGAGCATGTCTAGCATTATTCAGGCCCACCCCTTCTGCTGCAAAAACAAATACCAAGACTTGTTAACAGCAGGGGCAAAAAAACCTGTATAAAAACCATTTTAAAAATTCTGTACCTCACTTGACTTTGAAACGAATTGGGGGGGGAAGTCTAATCAAGTTGCCAGTATTGCTTTAAGGGCCAACCCTTGTTGTAAAACTCTAAATAAAAGCACCTGAAATATTTTGTTTTCTCTTTATAGTCAGAAAATCGTTATGAACTACTGCATTTGTATCTATTGGCAGAGATGCCCAACCTCCAAGAAACAGAAGGATTGACAGTCTTAACACCCTGCCCAGTTCCCAGGAAAATCAATCCTGCATGTTACAAATATCTGAAACAGATTCTTAGCAGCCAGAGGATCAGTGTGTGAATACATAAAGCAATGGTGTAGAGAGCAAATATCCTATTTTCATAAAAAATTTTCAAAACACAAACAGCAATACTGACTTGACAATACTTTAGATGTAAACAGCACTTGAGAAATAAATAAAGCTGGAGGCAAAATAAAAACCCAAGAATGTTTATGCTTCAAAAACAAAGATTTGAACTTTAAGTATTACACATAAAAATCTTGAGATGTCATTTTAGTTTATGTAAACACTTTTGTGATAAGTTATAGAACTTTTTGCTTTACTAGACATGAGTAAATAAAAGACTGAACAAGAATTCTACAATTCAGACACAGCAAAGCTGATCAGCAGTCTGGAGTTACTGTCAGAGTCAACAGCTTTGCAAATTTAGTTGCATTTTTTATTCCTGTTTTCCCTAAAGTATCAAAAACCTCAAAGAATATAAATCTTTACACATTTTGGACACACATTAAAGTGTTAAAGAAATAACACTGTTAAACAATGGCCCAATGAATTACTGGGCACTACAGAAGCAAGTGTGTCCCCATAGCTGGGGATGTTTTATTCCAGAGTACCAGAGAGGAATATTCAGACTGCCTCTTCCTAGCGGGAAGACAAGGGCAGCAAACAAACATTGTTTATCATGAAAACATAAGTCCTTGGAGATTAAAGAGTCTGTTTTGCAAAGTGTCAGTGCATTTCCCTAGTTTAGGTGCTGGGAGCACTCAGCAGGTTTGGATGCTTTACCATTAGCAGCAGGTTTGTTAAAGAACAGGAATGTTACAGAAATCAAAGTCTGCAGAGCAATGTAACTTACACTAGGTGTGCACCTGCATTTGGTACAGATACTCTGGGATATGGAATTCATCCCAGGAACAGGAACTAAATAAACTTGCAAACTTTTAAAATAAACATTATGAAGAGCCGGTAATATATTCTCTCCTGAATGACTGTTTCTAATTCCAAGTTTAAAGTATCTTTGTTAAGGCCCATAAATGTAGAGATGGGAGACCATACTAGATTGTTGAGCTTCAAATACCTAACTAAGTCTTGCAAAATTCTACTTGACTGGGTAAATTTGTTGTTGTTGACAGGCAAGTACTGTATGTATTTCAGTTTTCCTACACTCACTGTAAAGTGGGAGTGAACAGTTTGTATCGGGATGGCAAACTGTCATGGAAATTTTTTGAGGCTGACATTTTACTACCTCTTCTCACACATTAGCTATTCTGAAATTATGGGATAGTGAATTAACGTGATGATCACCAACATTTATATATTTGTTGCAATTTGCAACTCTCAAATTACACTACTATTCCCCATTAAATCTGAGTAACTACAGTTAAAGCTACCTTCTTGCACACAAAAATATATGGATAACGGTTTGTAAGATCACTAACAAGTACGGGCCTTGCTTGCACACACTATTTCAGGCTCCAGTTCTAATCACTAGTCTTTCACAAGCAAAATCAGGATCTCTCAAAAAAGTGATAGAAGTTAAACCACTTAAGATACTGTAACTCCTAGTGTTATAAACAAGCAGCTTATTTCTAACCACTAGTCTATTTTCATAATTTCTAAGACTAAGTATAAAGCATTTTACTGTCTATACAATTCATCAAAAAACCCTTAGGCATTCAAATATGTTCAACATTTGCTGATACCAGATGGATTGGGACAAAAAAATTAATAAAAGAGATCAACATTAGCTCTATTTTTGAAACTTGCTTTTAAACTTTTCCTGAAGGAAAAAAAAAAAAATCACTACATGCATTTCCCCATCTATTTACGAGGCACTACGTTACTTCAAGGTAAATTTAACTGTTCTATTCTTCTAGTGGTTAAAGAGTTGCTCATAAAAAGCATGCATAGGTTTAGGTGAAGTATTTGATAAACCATACAGAAGAGAGAGTAACTATGTGACTCTAAAGCACTAAAGCTACCTCAACTTCATTTTCAAGAGATGTAGCTTTCATTTCTAACCCAACAAGGAACTATCTAAGCGGTAGGACAATGGCATAAACCGTTTACTCTGACCAAATAAGCCCTGTTCAAACATGATCTTAATAACTGACAACCCCCAAATCAAAAAAAGCAGGCGGTTTCATTTTTGGCATTCTGTATATACACACACAACACATATTGTCCATAATACCTTTTTCAGAATTCTTATTTAAGATTTCTGGGAAACCATTTAGTAAAGAGCTATACTACCTTCCTTATTCTGACAAGCCACTCTTCAGAATCTCATTTTGTAAGTGTACACGCCTCAACGGAAAAAGTTATATTTAATATTATTTTTAAAAGAAAGTCAGTGGCTAACAAATTAGTACTTAGTATTATTTGTACAGGCAAACATTCAAGGTACCAGAGATCATCTGGACCTCAAAACAGCAAGTCTGGTAAAGCATACATTAAAAGTGTAAGTTATTCTCTACCCTAAAGCATTTTTCTAGAATCATGCCAATGGTAATGACGACTTCTCTATTTCAGATTCATAATGATCTATGGGGCAGCCTCTACTTATCCTCCTAGCGTTAGCTTCTACTATTACCTTGTGAAGTATGGAAATCCCAACTTTGTGACTGAGAATCTAAGAAGCAGGGCATGAGACCACAGGGATGGAAACAGTTATTTTCTTATTTTTTCAGCTAGTTCTGTAGAGATTTGTTACGAATACTTCATACTAACTTAGATTAAACTAGGTACTCTTCATCCAATTAACCTTCTCATTATTGTAGGTTTTGAAAAGGGCCAGCAATACTCATTAGGAACTGTACCATTAACATTGCATTCAAAAAAAGAAAACATTGGAAACCAGATTCTCGCTCTCCTACTCTGCTGATATGCTCTGGTATTAGCCAATGTGTGGTAGTACAAAAAGAGTCTTGTGGTGATATAGAAGGCAATGAAGACATCTATAGAATAATGTTCATGTGCAGCCAAAATGAAGAAGATTCCAAAGAGATTCAGGACCCAGGATAAAGTATGCAAGAAGTTCCAGCTTCTTGGTGTATCTAGCAAAGGACAAAAGTATCAAGTTAAAAGATTCACCTAGAATGTTTCACAAACCAAGGTTCTTAGCAAGTTTACTACACCCACTCCCATCAGACACCTGACATGATCTTACATTTACACAGTAATCCGAAGGACTGAACAAAATAGGGGCCTGATCTGGTACTCATATGCACAGCCCAATTAATTTACTTCAGCATACTTTATTAAGAATTATGACTATGAATCACTTCACCCATCATTGAAGTGCAACAAGCACAGGGGTGAAAGGGAGCACCTGTTTAACAGTACATAGAAATATTGCACAGTAGAGCCCTGTGCAGGACTATTCTTTACTCCCGCTCCTGTCATTATGGCAGCGGATCCTGCAGGATCCCAGTCCCGCTGCAGGGCTCCATTACACAGTAACATATGGCATGACTACAAGCAGAATACCTTCTCCAGTGGCAGCTATACAGATATAGGTAGGTCTGGCATACTTTTCTTTAAGAGAAAGAAGTTTCCAGGTGCGCATGTATAACTGATTTTGAAGTAATTCAACTACAATTCCTAGTCAAGCTAGCTCTCTTAATTTGCTGTTAAATGCATTAAAAAAAAAGTCACATTTTGAATTACTAACAATACCTTATAGAGTGACGGATAATTAATATCAGCATCAAGTACTGTGTGAAGACCAGTCAAAAAGCTCGTATTTTTGTAAAGTTTTATTTTCTAAGTACTAGACTCATGTTAACACTATAAGAAGCTAATTGTATGCAGGAAAGAGGGATGAAACACAAAAAGAGTGAGGATCAGATAAGGATAACCTGATGTGAAGGCAACTTCTAAAATAAAATTGAAAACTGAGAAAAGTAATAGAGAAAGGGAAAATATGAGCACGGGTACGGACAGTTGAAGAATGGAAGACCGCTGCTGTACAAGAAAGCAACTTGAACAGCAAGATCACATCTCTATTTAGTTCATTTAAGAGTCTTAAATTAAGAAGATTTTAAAACATGGCAGTGACACAGTAGTTGAAACTGATATGGCACTTCCATTTTCCACCCCCAATCTTCACTTGTTAAAATCTTTTTAGAAAGTTGCCTTTGGGGCTGGGGTTACCAAAACCCCACCCAAATGCTTCTGAGCCTGAAGGTGCTATGGAAATCCATTTCATAAGCTCCCATATGGAATGTATGTCCTAGAACTGCTCAGGCTCCCCCAGTTAGCACTTTTACAAGGAGGGCAGGAAGCCTGGTAAGAAGTTTGTTTGGGGGCTTGAAAAGTAGCTAGGTGCATTCTGAAAACCACGTACCCTTCACTTTCCAGTTATAGTCTAAGCAAATCTTATCAAGCACATTCCATGCTAATCTTTTAGGACACCTAGATTCTACAGTGATTGGCACATTAGAAATAGTTAAGATTGGTCAAAATACTCAAGGACTTAGTTCTTTTTAAGTAACTTCCATCTCCAGCTCAACACTAATCATGAAAGCTTTCAGTCATAAAAGGACAGTCACTGTCATGTCTCCATAATACTCGTACGTGTTTGGACATTGGCATTGTGTACTTACATTCAGTGACAAAGAAGTTCAGCATAGTCAGGACAACAGTATGGCCACTGAACATGTAGTCTCCACATGTATGTACTCCAGTGAGTGTCATTCCAAAGCCACTCCATATTGCAAATGCTCGCTGAAGTTTTGCCCACACGTTGCCATACAACTAAAATTAAAACAGCAACATTAATATTTAAAAGCCATTGCTAAGAATACTTTTTACTATAGTCCAAACATGTCTAATAGAAATTCAGTTGCTGCCTAGCACTATGTATATTTAATTCACATTCCCCGTTTCCATTTTTAACTTTTTACTGCAAATACAGATTATCAGAACAGCCCATGGATTCTATTTTGGCATAACTAGGATCTATAACTATAATTATAGAGGTACACAAAGTACCTCTGATAAGTACTTTCTCTAAATTCTGTGGTTTATTTAATTCATAGCTATAAATGATTCACATAATGGAGCTTCCACACATTCTCTTGAGGATTTATTCCACAGCCTAGTGAGTCAGTCAAAAAGATTTTCCTGCTATTCAGCCTAAATGTTTTTCATAATTTCATCCCTTTAGTTTTAGTTATAGTCTTACGCCCTACACAAGCCTTCTCTCTCCTTAGTGTTTCCATCCTTCAAATACTTGGCAGCCGTGTGTCATTTTAGCAGGCTAGATGAGGTATAAATATTTAATTTTCAGTCATTCCTCATAAATCATCCCCTTCAGTCACTCAAATGTGTTCCTCTGATGAATCCTCTCATTTGCATAGAGTACTACCCTGAAAGCCGCAAAATGAATGCAATATTTTAAGTGCTTTCTATCAAAAACCCTATAGAAGTGACTACCAAATTAATGATCCTTGATTTGCACATGAGGGTCAGTATTTAACAAGCAGAAGTTTGCAGCTAACTACATATATGCTTACAATATGACTATCCTTATCACAATAATTTTCATCTGAGAAGGTTAAACCAAAATCAGAAAAAACAAACATTTAAGAATATTCCTTTACCTTTCCGGAACACTGCAGATGCTGGCCTGGCACAGAGAGTGAGGTAACAAACATTGTAAAGCAACGCAACAAGAACACTGTCCCCATTAAGCTACACAATCTGCGTAAGAGTATAGACCTGGGGAAATAAAAAGGGAAGCAAGAGTCGTACAAGAATTCAAATACTTTTTCACATTTGGTTATGAAAATTAAAAGAATTATGAGAGATTTACAGCATTCTTCTCTAACTTATCCCCATGACACGATTTTTAATGGGACAGGGATTTCTTGAACTACAACAATTTAGCCTAACATGGTATTTAGTTTTATTTCTATTTTTATCTTTCTTTCAAATAGTAATGCTGTTTTATGTACTGGCATCTTACTGAAATAGACATTTTTGAATGAAATTGTGTGTCATGGTGAAAGTGACTGACAAAGATATTCAGATCAGTGCATACAAGGGTTCAGAAGTCAACACGTCTCTGAATATAGTATTTACACCCAAAATTTGTCCATAATAAAGTGACAAAAGCCAAGTCTCAGGAATGCCAGCCCTCATTTCACAAGCATATAAAAAAAAAAAAAAGTGATTCTTCATCCATGTCTGCTATGCTCTTGGGGTTTTCTCCTCAGACTGAGGTGACATACTCTATCTCCTATTCAGCAAAGGGACAATATGGATACTGTATACAAGAGCGCTTAGAACAACAAATTCTTCTCCTTTGGAACTACAATCTTAAATGAGGTCCTACACACAAGCTGTCCAGTGAACTCTTTAGTGTTGAGATGAAATGTTTCAAAGCACTAACACAAAATGCAGCAATAGTAAAATTAATTAGACCCTCCCAAATTTACGATCATTTAATATTGATCTTAAGACAGGCAAGTCAATGATTCCTTTGTCCTGCTCATGATACAAAAAGGAGCAAAGGTGTTTTTTGTCTGTCTTGTCTCTTGGGCACTAGTTAATGTTATGCTTCTCTAGAAGAGAAAAAAAAAGTCAACTCAAATTGTCAATTCTGACCCAACTACAAAGATATTGTTTATTCTAAGTGTAAGGTATGTAAAACTATTTTTCTTAGTTCTCTCATTAGAACTAAGTTGCTATTAGCTAGTCATTCAGAGAAGTTTACAAGCTTCTGGAGAAAGCCCTGCAAGAGGACACACTGGAATCCCTGGACTAAAGAGAACAGAACAGTTGGAAGAAATGTTGTGGAGCTAGTCATGTCTGACACATGTCACTCATCTCCCAGTCTGGGGACATATACACCCAGTTCCTATAAACAGGCTGGTTATTTAGAAATGGTAGACATTCAGACAGTGGGGCAGAGAGATATACAAGATTGGTTTTCATGGGTTCCCAATTCAACCAACATTGCAAAACAAAGTGGCAACAACCACCCCAATGGAAGTAAAGTAGCACAGAATAGTGGTATCCTCCAGGCACAAATAAAGGAAACAAAGGAATTCCTTCCTTTATGGGAAGTGGAAGGAAGAATTGTACCATGGCCTCATCGTGCCATCTTAATGATGTAAATAACAATTGTGTTTAAAGGCAAGTCTTGGCTATAGTTATTATGATGGATTTCAGTCACATTCAATCTTTATTAGGTTGCCAACAGATGTTTCTGAATTAAGAGTTCTTTTAATTGAAAGTACTATACCTGTGTCTGTGAAGGAGGAGAACCAGGAGCCAAATGTAGCAGAGAATCACACCACACACTTCAGTCATGGCAAAGGCCCAAGGTATCCTAGGAACACTAAAGCAGAAGGAAAAAGTTAACCTACATAATAGAGCTAACTTTTATGAATATGCGTGTTTTAAATTAGGCACCTGAATTAATGGCCTAATTTTCAAAAGGTGTTGAGCACCTGCAGCTCCCACTGAGGTATACGGAAGCTGCAGGTGCTCCGCACTTTTTGAAAATGAAGCCATGTATTTAGGTGACAAAATAAAGATTTAGATGCCTACCAGTGTACAAGTACCTTCACAGGGAGAAAATACCAGGTACTAAAGAGCTCTTTAATCTAGCAGAGAAAGGCGTAACAAGAACTGATCACCAGAAATTAAAGGCAGAAATTCAAATTAGAAATTCAGCCCAAATGTATAATAGTGAGTGAGGGTGACTAACCACTGAAAGAAAATACCAATGCAAGTGATAAATTCTCCATTTTTTTAAATCTTCAAATCAAGATTGGATACCTTTCTGGAAGATATGCTTTAGTCAAACAAGTTATTGGGCTCAATGCAGGCATAATTGGGTAAAGTTCTATAGCATATCGGAGGTCTGCTTAGATAATTTAATGGTTCCTTCTGATCTTAAATATATGAATCTACAGGCACCCAAGTTTGAAAGTTTTGGCCACAGTTTCTTTGGTACTACTATCTTGTATTGCATTCCTCTGAAACTGATAAAAACTAACACTGAAGATTTCCACAGCACAAAGAACTTTATTTTGTAATGCCTTAAGCTCTAGTTCATTTATTTACTCCCCTCACAACCCATTTTAAAAATGTTTTAGAGGACATTTAAAATGAAACTGATCAAAGGCCAAAACCTATTGTAAAACTCAATGTTTTACATGGATTTCCTACCAGAATTTCTTTACTGATCTTAAGGTGTTAGTAGTTTCTTTATAATGAATTTCCAAAACAATAAAACTCATCTTGACACATTAACTTACATCATGTATCACATATATTGTAACTGCAATAAAAAACTTGTCAGCACAAAGTTCTTAAAACACTTCCATTTCAATTTAGCGTTTAAAGCATAATAAATCTCTTCAATGCAGGAGGACAGGACCATGAAACTCATTCTGTGATAAAGGCTAAATTAAATTTGTAATTAGGGTTCATATACCAGAACTGTAAGATTAGGTCTTAATACACTAACCAAGAGGAAAAATACCCATGCTACCTTTCTCGCAAAACAATGTCCTCTGTAATTTATAAAACAGGACCTTGTACTGCTTATTGTGCACTCTACTATATTTAAGCACACTGTCAGCTTTTTATTTAATACATGCTACAAGGTCTCCACAGCTTTCTTTACAACTCCTTTTCCTTCCTCACTTTATGCCACTCATTTTCTTTTTTTTAAAAAGTGCATTTTTATCTGCAGTATCATCAGTGTATTCCTGCTTTCGCCCTGACAGACTTTTTGGTATTTCCCCACACTGTTTTCTGCCTCATCCTCCTCTTCCCCATAATATCCACCCAATCTCCTATTTCTCCTGTTATATCTGCTTGATCTCTCCTCCAACCCCCATATACTCAATCCATCAGCACCATTTGTGTTCCTCACTCCTTGCAACCCCATTCTTTTTTAAAGAGCGGATCAAGAGCGCCTGGGGCAATAATTCCCCAGCTTCCTCCTCTCCCAAGAAAGGATGCAGCAGCTTCACAGAGAGGATCATTCACTTGGACCGCAAATATAAATACACCCTGGTTGACTAGGTTTTCAAGCCCTGACTTGAGTAACAAAAGATCTTCATTGATGGTAATGGGAGTTTTGCTCAAAGATAGTAGGTTAAATATAGCTCTGATTATTAAGGGGAAGCATGGTGTGTGGCGCATAGTTAGAACAACTGCTCTTTCTGCTCTTCAATTTACCTCTTCCTAGTGTTAGGAAGTTCGCATTTATAGCTCTAATAGAATATATTTAGTATAGTTTTCTGAGACTTAAAATTTAGATATATACTAGGATTTTCAGAGAAGCTTAAGTGAGTTAGGTGTCCAATTCCCACTGAATTTCAATAGGAATTAGGCAGCTAAATCCTTAAACTCCTTTGAAAATCCCAGTCAAGATGTATGCAGCGGGAGAGAAGTACTAGGAAAAAAGTTCATTTCTGTCTTCATGCATTCTTACACAAGTCCTCACTCAGATTGCACAGTCTTGAGTACGATGTTTATATAGACCTAGAGGAGATAGGAGGGACACACCTATTACATGCAAAAACTTAATCCCTTGGAAAGGGTAGAGAAGCCTAAAATGCCTAGAAATCTCAAAGCTATTCCAGAGTCCTTTCATGATCAAACTTTTTGGTATAAGTTTTAATTTAACATTTACTAAATCATTACTTTGCCCTTATAATACATTGCATATTTACATTAATGAAACATCACCCTTCCGCTCCCCTCCCCCCCCCCCCCCAAACAAGGTAGGTAAACTGAAGCTTAGAAGTTAAGCAGCTTTTCCAAAGTCACAATCAGTGAGCAGAGCATGAAATAAAACTAAAGAATACTACCAGTCCCCTGCTTCAGTAGAAAATGTGCTTTAGTTAGCTTTTAAAATGTGATATTTTCTTGTTATTATTTTACAAGCACTTAAAATGTACTTAATGCTATATAATATACAAGGATCACAGTCCTGTGCTGTAATATTGTGCTGGAAAATGGGGAGGGTAGAACAGTTTGCATAGTTGGTAAACACCTATCACAATCCCATTTATGTCTCCACAGTAAAATACCCCAGGGCGCTAAAAAGAGCCATGTAGATGTTCAGGCTCAGGCTCTGAAGGGCAGGGAAAGGGGTGGGTTTCAAAGACCGAGCCCAAACATCTACACAGCTATTCTTAGTACCGTAATGCAAGCCCACATCTGCAGACCCAGATTCTAAGATGCACTGCCACATTGTTAGAGGTTTGTTTGGGGGTATTTTGGGGGGGTGAGGGAGGGAGAGGAGGCAGCGGGTCATGTAGACATTCTCCAATCAGTACTCTTGGGGTATCAGAAAGAAAAAAAAAAAAGAAGAAAAAGAAAAAAAAAAATGTAGAAAGCTAACAATAAGCTATTGCTAGCTGCTGAGTAAAACCTCTCCAAGAGAGGCCACTCAAACTTACTCAGTTTCTGTCCTCTTAGTGCCTCATCTGTTGTATATATATATCAATGAATGTTGAGAAGCTACAAAGCATTTTTTTAAAATTAGATTTCAACTACAGAATGATTGTGTATTAATCTCTTTAGCCTTGTTTGTCGAAGTTCCTTTCCCAGGAAGCTGGTACTGCCAGTAATTTGCACTTTGCAATATCATCAGAACAGAAATTGCTACAGATTTCAGCTGAAGCTGTTTCTCTGTCACATGTCCCCTTTGCTACACAAAAGGTAAAAAAGTAATTACTCAGACACTGGCTCTGTTGTAATCCTATGACAATGTTTTGGTTGTTTCTGCTAACATTCTCCACAGTAGTGCCCCTCTCTCCCCCCCTCCCCCCGGCCCCAACACTGTGATTACAGTGCTTCTGTCCTAGGAGCAGACTCTAGTATCCAGTCTTGTCATGACTGGCATTCTCCCTTCTTCCATCACTCCTTTGGTCATCACTTGCTGAGTAATGTCTAAATTAATGACAGGCTGTGCAGCCTTTATTCACGTGATTAGTCCTATTGCCTTTGATGAGACGACCTGTGAAGTAGAGACTACTTTAATGAATAAAGGCTGCAGGACTGAGCCCCTCCTGATACAGGTCATGTCTTTTTTCTGTGCACTTTATAAGTCTGTAGTATAGTGTGTGAGAATTACTTGGAATGGAGCATTTATTCCACATTAAACTCACATGGTTGAGCAGAAACTAAGTAGCTCTAGCAGTTGCTCTCTCTGGATTTAAAGGAAACATTTACAGCATGGATGTCATTCCTCTATCACTAAGGCTGTG
Source organism: Malaclemys terrapin pileata (assembly GCF_027887155.1). Classification (NCBI taxonomy): domain Eukaryota; kingdom Metazoa; phylum Chordata; order Testudines; family Emydidae; genus Malaclemys; species Malaclemys terrapin. Next base: position 64,330,187 of record NC_071511.1, on the reverse strand, counting down.
AGTTTGTCATGGAAGTCACGGATTCCGTGACTTTCTGTGACCTCTGTGACTTCTGCAGCGGCCAGTGCGCCTGGCTCAGGAGCAGCTCAGGGAGCCCTTGTGCCAGGGCACCGGCCACTGCTGGGGCAGTCTCGGGCCACCGCGCCCCTACCCCCCGCAGCAGAATTTGGGTGTGGGAGGGGGTTGGGCCACTGGACAGGGTGAGGCAGGCTCTGGGCGGTGCTTACCTGGGAGGGGCTCCCCGGAGGCAGTGACACCCCCCCCTCACTCAGCTGCTAGGCGGAGGCGTGGCCAGGAAGCTCTGTGGACTGCCTCCACCCAGAGCGCTGGCTTTGCAGCTCCCATTGGCCAGGAATCTCTGCCAATGGGCGCTGCAGGGGCAGTGCCTACAGGCAGAGGCAGCGTGCAGAGCTGAGCAAGGGGGGGGTGTCGCCGCTTCCAAGGAGGCCCCCCAGGTAAGTGCCGCCCAGAGCCTGCCTCACCCTATCACAGTGCCCCAAACCCCTCTCCCCCCCTCCTCACCCCAAGCACCACCACACCTGGACCGTGCGCTGCGGCCCCATCCCCCAAGCAGCCAGGCCACCCTCCGCCAGCACCTGCAGGCCCCCAGGCAATGCTCCTCCCCTCCCAATTTTATTCACTGGTATTTTTAGTAAAATGCACAGGTCATGGGTTGTGAATTTGTGTGTACTGCCCGTGACTTGTCTGTAACTTTTACTAAAAATACCTATGACTAAAACGTAGCCTTACCTATAATTAATGGCTCTCTCACTAGCACTCAGTCCACCAAGTATTACAGATAATCAAGTATAACAAACCCCTCTATGCATCTACTCCAGACATTCAGCTATCATGGGGATGTTGGGGCTAGTAGGAGTATTGAGAGAAATAAAACTAATAAATAAGCCTTCTCTAAAAACTTCCTATACTATTCAAAACAAGTGGGACTTTATGGTAGTACTCATGTTTAGGAAATGTGTGGGCTGTTTATCAACAGCCACTTACCACAGCCATTTACCAAATGCAGAATTAGAATATGCAGACACATCCAGGCATAGAGCAATTATATCTCTTGGCTAAAGGTGGAAAATGTATGACAGCTGATTGCTACAGTATGTTAATGAAACTCCAGTTAGTGATTTATACATCAGCAGACCTGACATTCCTCATTACATCTGGCTGAGCAGTCAGCCACGAACAAAATAATTTCCAATGTAAACAATCTCTTTGAAACTTCCCTCAGCTCCTTTCAAATTCCAAGCCTAATTGTATTATTATACTTCATTATTCTGAAGTACCCCAGTCTCTACCTAGTGATTTTGTTTAAACTGGTATAGGAAGTTGGAGAAATAAATTGTATATTAGCAACACAGTTTAAGCACTTTAGCTATCACAACTCTATTTGGTCTTTACTGATAGCAGATGAAGAGACAGACTCCTCCACATTTGCAACTTTAAGTCTTTAGTTTGCAGTTTTAACTACGAACTTTATCCAGTTCAAAGGGTGACTGAGAATAAGAGATTATTATTTGGTTACAATAAAGCTTTTTCCCCACTACAGTTGCTTGGTTTTGCAGGAAGCAGTTCCGTTTCTTCATACCCAGGAAGAAAAAAAGTGAGCTCTTAGCATCAAACACAAATAAACTGAACGTGGTATTAGCACTTAGATTGCTTTATTTCTCCAGCATGCCAGTTCATCAGTTGTCAAGGACTGTCACATCATTTTTCAGCATGCTATACACATTGCATAGCTACTTCAAAGATTATCAAAAGTGACAGAAGATTGAATGGAAGAAAATGTTTTAAAAGGCAAAGTTTGCCATTTACTTTAGTGCACCAAAGTGGTTGTAATCTTGTTCAAGTGCTGCATGCCCCAAAGAACGAGATTCAAAGAGCAAATTCTGCAATTCTGAAAAATGAGTTGCACATATACTGAATGATATCAAGTTGTTATCTGTGTCCCTAGAACACTGGTAATGTTTGGCCCAACCTCTTTAAAGAGATTTTTAAAAAAGGCCTGTCAGTCCTTCCCACAATCCATATCACTGTGTTCCAGTAACATCCACAATATGCTGATACTGTTCAAACACAAAGGAATGTACAATTCCTACCTCAAAGCACTTACAGTCTAAAATACAATCTCTTCTACTACCCCAGTTCAGTGCCTTGCTTCTTCTATGAACTCTTGCTCTGCTCCCAACTCTGCAACACGAATTTGTCATCAAATGCAATTTATTTACAGTCCTGTTTGGTGAAGCACCAGCACAAACTAAATCAAACTTTACAGCTAGTACATGGAATGGAAGAAAGAGCAGCACAGCAGGAAAAAGCAACACAATATGTCACCTGAAAGTGAAGCATCCAAAAGGGAATAGATTTTTAAAACATGACTGAAGCAGTACTCAGGTGGAAGGAGAACTTATACCTCAGGTTAATGGAAGCGCTATCTGCTATATGATAAATTACAACAACTAGTGTCACTTATGAGATTTCAATGAACATGTGAGAGGGGAGTTATGATTCTTTAAAATCAATTTACTTGGAGTGTGGGAGGAAGGGACAGTCAAGTCAGGTAGTGTACACACCTTTTAAGTAACCATTTAGCTAAGGAAGTAGAACTAATCACAGCAGTTTTCCTTTAAAATCCAATTGTATAGTAGTAACAGCAGCACTTTAAGTCAACTGCTCAATTTCTTTCTTCACAAAAGCCTTTTAAAATTATATTTCTTTAAACTCTTGAGAATTGGAGTACATTACAATCTAGACCGTGGGCGAATACATTCAGAAATGTGATATCCCAATGCCAGGTGTTAGATATTGAAAGATTATTATGAAATATATTGAAATTCAAAATATCATCTATAAAGATGTAAGAATTGTGTGATTTAACACCATCATTCTGTTTCTGAACAAGTACTTACCTGTCTAGAAATATGTCTGGTAGCGGTGGATATGTCTGCATGTCAGGTACGCGCTCATGTACTATAACCATGACAAATGATGTAAAGCCAAACACTATGAAAACATATATACAACTTAAGACTGTTTTCCAGTACTCAGGGTCCAGTCTTCGCATAGGATGTTTGTTTTTTCCATTTGTGTATTGATACTGATCAGCATTCAGGTCAGTAACTGGTCCACAGTCCCGTGGTACTTCACCATTACAAAACCAATCCGTATCTTGAAGGGAGCCAACGGTAGGAGACATTGTGCCAATGGGACTATCGCTGTTGTAACCCAACTCTTCTAAAACCTCAATATGCTGTTTCTGCAATTTGCGTATCGACAACATTAGTCTTTTGATATCCCCCAGGACTTTGATTTCCAAAGGAGGAGATCGCAAATCATATTCAGTCAGTGTCAATAATGTAATTCCATCCAGTCTGTGTCTATTGCACAAAACGTCCACATACTCGCAGAAGCCTTCTTCCTTTAGCCATTTGGCTACGTTCTTAGTAGTCCAACGTCGGATGCAAAGCTGGTTGTTGCCTGCCATTGTCTTACTCTCTACCTGCCAATAAAATACATTAATTATATACTGCAGAGAGATAAGGCTCAAATGTCCAAAAAATATTCCCAAAGAATTAATATACACACATTGAGCACACTGTGTGCTCATAATTACTTGAATAAGAAAAGATGCTATTAAAATTATTTCCCCTCAGTATTAGGATGTAGATGCACTATTAAATGAATAGTAACGGTCTAACACTTATTTAGAATTACTTTATAATATTCACTGATCCAATTTACTATTTTGGATTCTTAAGGATTTTTTAGATTCATTTCCTGAATCCTTGAGGTATTTTGTACAATTCTAGCTATTCAAAAAAGTTAACTAAAAATCACAAACAGAATAGACTATACTGAACTACTGCTAACCAGAACATAATTATTCTTTAATCCATTCTGTTTTCTAAAGCATAATTTGGTTCTTACATAAGGGTATCAGTATGTATGGTTTCTTCTTCAACGATAGAAACTTTTCTGTTTAGATACAGATTTCATCACCACACACTTCTGCAGTGTACAATTTGTAAGCCAGGTAAAAACATAGGCAGACGCCATGCAAACTTCCCTATGCAACTTTACCATTGACTCTTCAGTCCTGACCTATAATACATTGCTATTTAGGACCTAATCTGTCTCCTTAAGACAGTGCTGTGTCTAGTCATGTTCTGCTTGTGATGTATAGAAATAGAAAATAGGATGAGATCAGCTGGTTTTAATTTATGCCCTTTTTAGAGTTGAACATAGATATCCTAAAATATATACTACTGTTAACCCACTGCACTATCTAAGCTACTTTTCTTTTTCATTGTCTGCTACCTTACTCCCTATAACTCAGAGTTCCCCCAATGCCCCACATCACTGATTGAGACCCACTCCAGCTCAGTTTCTCCACAGAGATTCCAGATCACTCCTATTCCACAATATTGTTCTTGATATTTACTCCTCTCCCTTAAACTTGATTGAAATAGCAGTCTCATTTCAACATTTTATGGATCAGGAATGGGTATTTTTCCCTTTTGGCAACACAAAACCCTGTTCAGAAAACTATTTTCTGTCCAGCTATGAATTGTCATTTCCAAGAAGAAACACAATCCTTGGAGCCTCCTGTTGCAACATAAGGAGAGCTTCTGCATCAACATATTTCACTGGTTCATGACAAGATATGTACTGTGATTATATACTATATAGGGCATAAGAGCAACAAGGAGAAGGCTAAATACCTATAATGCCTAAGATACCTCATACTAATATTCTGCATGTTCAGAGTGTAAGCATATTTTAATTTATCCATTTCAACTACAGTAACATCAAAGTGACAGACACTTCAAAATGTTTTACATTGCTGCCACAATCATTTAACCTGTATTTTACTTTGAAACAAGCATTACATCTAGCTCCAAAAGAATCCAAATCTTCTTTTAAAAAATGATGCAGTAGTAGTGTCAATGATATTACATAAAATAAGATTTATGCTGTTGGGAAAATTTCCAATATTCCCAGACATCTTTTTGGACTGTGGAATATTACTCCAAGGAACAGGTAGATGTCCCAATACTTCAGCCATGTAGAACTAATTTGTCAACCACCACAAAAGTTTTCTGTAACGAATAATTCTGTATTGGCTGACTAGGTAACTGTTTTATTAATAAAAGTACAGATGATGGGATAACATAGTAAAAGCACTCCCAGAAGTTGAAATATTTATTTTTGAAGGCCAGTATAGTAAATCACATAACTAATAGAAAAAGTTACGGAAAAGAAATTCAGAGAGATGCTCCCAGAAAAAGCTAACATATTTTAAAAAAAGCTTATCAAAGACTTAAGAACTCTCAGAATTAGTACCATGCCTTTTTCGTCTCAGAACACACTTATGTGTACACTTTGCATTTGAGGAATTTGTATATTACATAGTCCAATGCTGAACAAAACAGAAGTAACAAGTGCCATTAATGAGTAAGCAAGATCTATAAAAGTGGGGAAATTAATTTGAATAACTCAATCATGGAGAAACCCAAGAGATATATATTAAGCTATATAAATACATATATTAATACAACCATATGATCAGAAGGACTATTCTTTGACCAGGTGTAGCATCTGAAATTACTCATGGGTTAGGTTGCAAGTTGACAGTATCTCTAACACAAAGGTTTAATATCACAAATAAAACGCTGTATATAGAGCTAATACCTACACAAACCTTATTAAAAATATATTGATTCAAATGATGGCCAAGGCATCCATAATGCATTGCTGGGAGTGTTTTTGCCATGCAATTTGACTCCCTATATGCAGGGGTAGAACAATGGGATTCATGCACTGTATACCTTTTATACACCATTTTGAAGACTGATATCACCGAATAATGAGGCTGATCTGCATATTGATTAATTCAAACAGGTGAGCTATGATTCTGCTTTCCTTTATCAGTGGTAGATGTGTTAGTTTATCTGATGTTCCTAAACCTACAATTTTTTTACAGTAAGAGCTAACTTTACACAGCCTAATGTACATATAACTTTCAAATTTAAACTTATTTGAGTAACGTTATATACAAAGGTAATTGTAAAAAGGAATCATTCCATGCTGACAGCTCCCTTACTGCCTTTGTTCAATATAAAGAAGTTGGAATATTTTCCGTTCAGAATAACCTTACTTTTTCTATTCAATGCACAACTACTAGCAGCAGGCTGCATTGTACGGATCACTAATTCCAAATGAACTATTAAAGGATTTTTTTGTTTTGTACCAAAGCATCTTGCGTTAACACCTAGAAAAACAATTTATATCAGTCACTAACATGTGCTTCTGATTTTTCCTGCTCAGAAATAGAGGCAATACAAGGGCGGCGGGGGAGTGGACGACTGAAATAGCTGCTTCCGATACCTCTTGTAATGGATACTGTACGCTGCCAAAGGCTTTGAGAAACAGTAAACTTAGACTCACCAAGAATTCACTCAAAAATCCACTGATTTTCCTTATCACAAAGCAATTCCTCAGGATGAACTCAGAAAATGTTGCGGAATCCCAGAGAACTCAGTTAACATTTTTTAATCAAGAATTATAACACTAGACAGACCTCTCCCTCTGACATTGCAAGGCAAATATCACCCCCTCAAACTCCATGTAATAAGAGTGATTTAATAATGCTGAGCAAGCACATACCAATACATCAAAGGTCAGTACTGGCAGGGTTGTACTTCGGAAAGGTCTACATCTAAAGTACGATGCAACTGATAGTTGCTGCTTACTAATTTCAAATGCATAGGAGAGGAGGAAAAACTGAGGTAGGGCATAGGTAGATTTAAAAAACTATAAGAGAAACAAACCCTTATGTGATGGTGTGGAATAATTCCTCTCCCCCCCGCACAGCTTTTACCAGTTTCAATAGTTACAAGTTAATTTTGGTTCAGTTATCTTTCCCAGTCTGTTTGAACTAAAAAGGCTCCTTCCCCCCTTTTTATGTATTATTCATATAAAGCCATTTTAATGTGCACAATAAAAATAGCTCTGCTAATGTAATATAACCTACTGTGTATTAAATAAATTAAGTACTATGTGTAGTTAATGAATTCAACTAGTTCAATTCAATAAGTAATTCACTGAAAGTTAATAAGCCGATTGCATATTAAAAAGCAATCTCTTCCAATCTATGAATAAAAATTAGGTACAAGAGAATGAGCTCTACTAGTTCTAAAGTCTTGAAGGAATGGCAACCAGAAAAACAAAAATCTATTCAATTCATTAACTACACATAGTACTTCATCTGTATAACACAAGTTGATTTTAAATGCAAATCATGTTTTGATAAACTCTCTTATATAAAACTGCCCTATGCCTATGCTAGGCATATAAGTTATTTCTGTAGATTTTTAATTTAATTCCAAATTCCAAACACAGATTGACACAAATGAGGAGTAAAAAACCACAAGTAAATAAGAAACGCATCACATACCATTTTCTAACAAAATGTAAAAAAATAATCTGAATAAATTTATGTTAAGCAACTATATTGCTTAAATAAATGTGTTGAGATATAGCCTATCCTCCTAGTTAGCAAAAAGTACCACCAAATTTAGTGTAAAGGCTTTTTAGTTGCAGATCAACATATTTTAATGGCTACCAAGAAATGAGACTAAAAAAATACAAATGCAAGACAAGATTAAATATCAATGATTTAAAGCAGGGGTTGGCAACGTTCGGCACGCGGCTCGCCAGGGTAAGAACCCTGGTGGGCCGGGCCAGTTTTATTTACCTGCCGACGCGGCAGGTTAGGCCGATCGCGGCCCCCACTGGCCGCGGTTCGCTGTCCCGGGCCAATGGGGGCCCTTCTTTCCCCCACTATAGTGGATAGTACTTTTCTAATTAATGGGGAATCCTTCAAGGGAACTCCTTAACAGATTGGCTAGACTATAGGAGGCATCTAAAGAAATTCCTATTGTTTAACTGCACAGAATATGGATCTCCTTGGCAACTTTTATTCTGATCCCTCTAACTCTGAAGAGTGAAACAGATTTCACTTATCAAAGTAAATTTTATATTAACAGTGAAAATTGGCATATAAAAGTGACAAATCGGAAAGACTGAAGTAATCTAGATAACTAGACTTGTACTTTGTAGGAAATGGTACAGAAAGAGCTATTTACTTTCCTTCTACATTGCCCGTTTTATCTCTGAAGCCAAATATCTAATTCCACTATGAGTAATACCTGGCAAGCAAATAACTTAAATGTCAACAGGTGGAATATGTTTTCCCCTGACATCAGCAATGTCTGCAACTAGCTTCTTAGTTGCTTATGGGCTACAGAGGCCTTCTATTGAGTCAGATTATCAACAGTCATTCTCTCCTTTTGCATGCCACTTCCCCCTTTCCTCCCAATTATTCAATTAAGGACATGTACAACTGTTGAACTGTGATTAAAGCTTAAGGTCTATGTGCAAAAAAAAAAAAAAAAAAAAAAAAAGAATCTATTGAGTGTTACTATTCTGTGAAAATACACAGTTCTCTTTCACTCCAATACTTCGACCCCTCAAACCACAAATATCCATGGCTCACTTAAAAAGCAAAGTTTCTGTATGAAACAGACCATAACCAGCTTTGTTAAACAAATTGTTTTGCTAAATAAGTGCATATTTAAATATACAAAATTACAGTATCTTATCATTGATTATCCAAAGTTAGTAAAATGACAGAAGCTCTGTGCTTTTGGAATTACCAGCAGTCAGCCATGTAAACAGACCTGTGCTCCTAACTTCCCAAATGTAAGCATTCATAGAACTTCATAACTCTCAAACTAAACGTTCTGTGGAAAGGTGAACAATAAAATCACTGGTGCCAGGTAATGAGCAGCATGGGTATTATAGGATCAAAAACTGTTGCTGACTGGAGCAGCATGGGCATTACTGTTTTAAATGCTGCTTGCATCTATTTTTTTTTCATCCCTCACTTCAAAAGTGAAACAACTATGTTTGGTTCCCCACTTTGAACTTGGGTCTGAGTACACCTCAGACAGCAACAGAAGTGATGGTGTCTAAGCCATGAACACACAATAGGGAACAATAGGAACGTGAACCTATCCTGACTGCAGTAAGAAGTCAACCTTCATACACCAACAGAGGGTCCTGTGGCACCTTTAAGACTAACAGAAGTATTGGGAGCATAAGCTTTCGTGGGTAAGAACCTCACTTCTTCAGATGCAAGTAATGGAAATTTCCAGAGGCAGGTATAAATCAGTATGGAGATAACGAGGTCACATATCTACACCAGTAACACCATCACAGGACCTAACCAGATCAGCTACAACATCACCGGCTCATTCACCTGCACGTCCACCAATGTTATATATGCCATCATGTGCCAGCAATGCCCCTCTGCTATGTACATTGGCCAAACTGGACAGTCACTACGCAAGAGGATAAATGGACACAAGTCAGATATCAGGAATGGCAATATACAAAAACCTGTAGGAGAACACTTCAACCTCCCGGGCCACACAATAGCAGATGTAAAGGTAGCTATCTTACAGCAAAAAAACTTCAGGACCAGACTGCAAAGAGAAACTGCTGAGCTCCAGTTCATTTGCAAATTTGACACCATCAGATCAGGATTAAACAAAGACTGTGAATGGCTAGCCAACTACAGAAGCAGTTTCTCCTCCCTTGGTGTTCACACCTCAACTGCTAGCAGAGCACCTCACCCTCCCTGATTGAACTACCTCGTTATCTCCATACTGATTTATACCGCCTCTGGAAATTTCCATTACTTGCATCTGAAGAAGTGAGGTTCTTACCCACGAAAGCTTATGCTCCCAATACTTCTGTTAGTCTTAAAGGTGCCACAGGAGCCTCTGTTGCTTTTTACAGATTCAGACTAACATGGCTACCCCTCTGATACTTCATACACCAGTTAGTAGTACCACACTTGAAGCATGGAGAGCTAGTTACATAGTACTGCCTTTATTTTAGAAGGACTTTGTCCCCAAGGTGCTCTGCATCTAACTTGCAACAGAGGTTGCTATTACAAGCTTTTCTTTAAACAGAATAGTACTGTGAAGTTCTCAAACTATATAAAGCAAATAAAGCTCTCATGATAATGCAGTATTTTGTCTTTGAAGAATGTTCATTAATGCACTGAGCTGACCCTGACTTTGCCTTCAAAATGTCACCACATATAGTATATTGCAAAATCCAAAACTTACTGTGCTTTCACAGTCAATAGTTGATTTTAAGTTTTTCAAGCAATGTGTGCCATTGTATGTATGAGCATGATCAAGAATATGGTGGACACAAACTGGAAAGGGGGAGAAAAATGTTTACCTGAAGCATACACTCTTACACACAACAGTATTGTAAGTTACACCCTTATTTTCTTAACAAACCTTGCTTTTATACAGTTACTACAAAAATGCTGATCTGACAGCTAGTGGCATGGTCAGCAACACTGCGTCTTAGGTTATGCTAAGCAAGCAGTACTTTATGAAGAAAAGCTAAGCGATCTTGTATTTAATATAGAAGCCCAACCTGTGCCCTCGTTTTTGAACTGGAAAGGAGAAATTGCCTTTCTTGCACTCCTCTTCAAATAGTTGCAGTAATGAAAATAAATGAGTGCTCTCAATAGATTTTACTTCTTAAACTACATGATGTTTTATAGAAGATTTATACTGCTAATTCCAAAGTTCAATTATGTTTAAAGAGAGCCTCTTTAGTTTGTAATATCTGCACATAAAATGGAGAAAGTATTAAAAAATTACTCAAAGCTATGTAAGTTGGCTTCACAACCAGCAGAAAGTGATTATGTTTTGCAGTGAGCTGAACAGCACACTAACTGCTACTTTATTCTTACGCATTGTTAAATCACATGGGCTACCAGTGCTCATTTGAGCACTGAAATGCTTGACCTCTAGCCTAGTAACCAAAAACGAAAACACTTTTCATTCAGTTATAACTTGAGGCACAAGCAGTGACAAAGAATATTGAAACCAACTTATTAAGTACCCTACTTCCCATACCACAGAGTGTAACTTACACATGTTTGAATGTTATTGTACCATTCTATTAATATTTGTACAACACTTAGAAATCTGAAGCACTATGTAAGTGCCAAGTATTTATTTTCTTACTTCAAAAAATATTACATAGCAAACAGAGAAAAAAGTTACAGAAAGGTAGCTAACTGCTGTTCTTTGAGATGTGTTGAACATGTCCATTCCACTGTAGGTGTTTGACTGCTTCGTGCACAATTGTTGGAGATTTTCCCCTCTGCAGTACTGTTGGGGCAGCATGGGCACCCTCCGGTGAGTCATGCCACTGCACACAGGTATAAAGGGCCATACTGTCCCAAACCCCCTCAGTTCCTTCCTACTGGGAGAGGGAAGGAGGGCAGGCAATCTAATAGATTGGGGAGGTATAATTTCCCTTTACAAGACATGCTGGCTCTTCCCCAACAAATCGTATTCATCTATGTGTCTGACAATTCTATTCTTTATGATAGTTTCAGCAAATTTGCCTGGTACTGAATTTAGGCTTACCAGCCTGTAATTGCCAGAATCACCTCTGGAGCCTTTTTAAAAAGTTGGTGTAATTTTAGCTATCCGCCAGTCATCTGGTATAGAAGAAGATTTAAATGATAGTTTAAATAACCCAGTTGTTAGTTCCGTAATTTCATATGCGAGTTCCTTCAGAACTCTTGGGTGAATACCATCTGTTCCTGGTGACTTACTGTTTAATTTATCAATTTGTTCCAAAACCTCCTCTATTGACACCCCAATCTGGGACAGTTCCTCAGATTTGTCACCTAAAAAGAATGGCTCAGGTGTGGCAATCTCCCTCACATCCTCTGCAGTAAAGACCGATACAAAGAACTCATTTAGCTTCTTCACAATGGTCTTATCTTCCTTGTGTGCTCCTGTAGCAACTCAATTGTCCAATGATGCCAATGATTATTTATAGCAGGCTTCCTTCTTCTGATGTACTTAAAAAAAGTTAGTGTTAGTTTTTCAGTCTTTGTCTAGTTGCTCTTCATATTCTTTTTGACCTCCCTGACTTGCCAGAGCTTATGCTCCTTTCTATTTTCCTCAGCAGGATTTAACTTCCAATTTTTAAAAGGACTGGACACATGCAATCATTTGAAGAACTGATATGCTAATTTACTGATTTAATTTTGAAATATGTGCCAATTTTCACAATATTCAACAAAATACACTTATATCAAAGTGGCAGTTTGTGTTTACATCTTCCCTCTTCTATGCTGATCAAAAAAGAGAAACAGGAAGAAGGAATCAGCATCCCCTGTTAAATTTGTTAGCTATAGAAGAGAGTACCAAAAATCAGAGGTTGCTTTTGAGGTTATTTTTCAAATGTTTGTCATTTAAAATCTGCTCTCTCTAGTTCAGTGAGCAGCTGTGAGCATTCTACATTTTAAGTATTTAACACAGAGAATACTTACAAGAAGTAGCAGTAAAAGCTATAACAAACTGAAAAAAATTCAAATGTCTAGTACTCAGCTTGGTCACAGACAACGCTGCAAATATATCCAAGATGAGAAGAAATTTAGAATAGAGTGAAGAGAGTCCCAAGCTAACAACACACGGTTGCAGTGCTCATTTGATGCACCTCATAGCCAAACTTCAGAGTTCCAGGAATAAAGGCTAATGTTGAAATTGCAAAATACTTCCATAACAATCACATTGCAGCAGCTGCTCTGAAAAAAGTGGGAGGAACCAAGCTAACTCTCCCACAAGATGTGCGCTGGAATTCAGTAGTGGATAGTTTTGAGCACTATATCAAGAACTGGCCTAATCTGAGGAGTTTGTGAACAAAATTGTGAAAAAAAAAATAGATGGCACTGTCACAGCCAAAGTTTTCAACATTGGGCTTAAGAGAAATGCTGAGTGCATGCTGAGTACCCTGAAGCCTACTTCTGTAGCCTTGAACAAAATACAGGAAAATAGCTGTTTTTTTGCTGATGCTGTTGAAATTTGGAAGGAACTGAGTGAAATCTTAAAAAGAGAAATATGCAATGACAGAGTTAAATTACAAGCATTAAAAAAAAAAAATCAAATGGGACAAGCACTGTCTCCAGCTCATTTTCTTGCAAATATTCTCAATACTCGGTACCAGGGTCAAACCTTAACTGCTGAAGAAGAGGAGTTGGCTATGACATGGACATCCAGCAATCATTCCTCCATAATGACAACTATAAAACTTCAGAGCTAAGGCTGAACCATTCCAGAAATATATGTTTGCTGATGATGTTTTAAAGAAAGTCACACCACTGAACTGGTGGAAGTCACTTAAGCACTTGGATTCAGAGACTGTTGAAGTGATAATCTCACTTTTACCAGCAATAGCTTCTTCTGCCAGCGTAGAAAGAATATTTTCTTCCTTTGGACTAATTCATTCCAAATTGAGAAATCGTTTGGGACCTGAAAAAGCATGAAAGCTTGTTTTTCTTTTCCAGATTATGAACAGGAAAATGAAGGTGAAGACAACTGAATTAGCTGGAGAAGCCAATATTTTAAGTTTCTCATGTTAACCTGACAGTCTATTTACATTTTTTTTTAAATATTTCATTTATTGGCTAGGCAGCAGTTCTGCAGAAAAGGACCTAGGGGTTACAGTGGACGAGAAGCTGGATATGAGTCAACAGTATGCCCTTGTTGCCAAGAAGGCTAACAGCATTTTGGGCTGTATAAGAAGGAGCATTGCCAGCAGATCGAGAGACGTAATCATTCCCCTTTATTCGACATTGGTGAGGCCTCATCTGGAGTACTGTGTCCAGTTTTGGGCCCCACACTACAAGAAGGATGTGGAAAATTGGAAAGAGTCCAGCGGAGGGCAACAAAAAATATTAGGGGGCTGGAGCACATGACTTATGAGGAGAGGCTGAGAGAACTGGGATTGTTTAGTCTGCAGAAAAGAAGAATGAGGGGGGATTTGATAGCTGCTTTCAACTACCTGAAAGGGGGTTCCAAAGAGGATGGATCTAGACTGTTCTCAGTGGTACCAGATGATAGAACAAGGAGTAATGGTCTCAAGTTGCAGTGGGGGAGGTTTAGGTTGGATATTAGGAAAACCTTTTTCACTAGGAGGGTGGTGAAGCACTGGAATGGGTTACCTAGGGAGGTGGTGGAATCTCCTTCCTTAGAGGTTTTTAAGGTCAGGCTTGACAAAGCCTTGGTTGGGATGATTTAGTTGGTGATTGGTCCTGGTTTGAGCAGGGGGTTGGACTAGATGATCTCCTGAGGTCCCTTCCAACCCAGATATTCTATGATTTAACTATTTTAGTTAAAAACAATTTTAAAAACAAACCTTATTTTAAAAAACTTGAATGTTTTAACTAAATTCAAAAATTCATGTGGTTGTTTTGTTAAAATATTATATGTTTGCTGTTGAAGAAAAAAATCCAGAATACCTAACGTTGTTGTTTTAGTTAAATAAAACAATTTAAATGTCTGTCTGGTGAGTTCTCCTCTAATATAGCATGGCAAGAAAATCCTCCAAATATTAACGATTAACCCTTTGAATTGGAGATATTTATGAAGTCATTGGGAGGTGAACTATCTGCTTCAATTACCTTTGGTAAATGAAATAACCAATCATTCATTTTCTGATATAGCTATAAATCTAATCTGAAAAGTTTTCAAAACAAATCACTTTAAAAATGTATAGTGTGTACCTTCTAAAAATGAAACCTACATCCATCTCTGAGTTGTGAAAAATATGTATTAAGGTTATAACAACCAACAAGAATGCACTTTTATGAGAAATCCATGATTAAATAGAGTCTTCCTGACTAGTGATTTAAATCATGATTTAACTCAAATCCACCCTGCTTATTATACTTATTAAAATGAGAAGGAAGAGATACTATGCACATGACTTACAAGTAGTGTATTACTAAATACTTACATTGTGTAAGTGCCCAGAGACTTGGGAATCTCTTGCACTAGTGCTGTACACCACACACACGACTGACACTTTAAAATTATACCAGAAGGATTAGAAGTATTAGGCTTCCATATTTGTTTTATTATATTAACCACTGAAAGACTATCAAGGATAACAGGTTTACGGAACCTTTCCCACATGTAGGTACAAATAAAGTATCCTTTAAGTTCCATATCTACTAGTTTATCAAGTTTCCCATGGGTGTATTTCCATTGCAGATAAAATAACTTTGGCCCCAATCTTGCTAGCTGATCTGTATGAACAGACTTTTGTATGCTTGCAGAGCTCGGTTAACATCAGTTGGGCTCTAAGGGATGCAAGGGACCACCTAAACAGATCAATTTGAATATTTTCACCTTTTCTAAACGAAAAAAAATCATTTCTAGCTGCAACATCATCATATCAATTGTTTGGTACTAAGAACGTAAAAAAACCTAAACCAGTAGTCAAGAGTAAGACTATTTGCATTTACAATATGCCTGGTTTTCAAAGCCCTTTATCAGTTGTAGCCCCAATCTTGAAAAGGTTTACATACCCGAGTCCCACTGACATCCATGAAACTACTCAAGTGCATAAAATCAAACGTGTGTAAATCTTTGCAGAACTGGGGCTTAATGATCAATCTTAATACTCTCATGACAGGAATAGGTCTACCATCAACAAAAACATTAGCATTAGCCACCACCAACAGTGTGCCTTCTAATAAAAACTTTCACAGTTCACATATTTTTAAAATAAAGAACATGGTGGTCCAATCACCTGATAAGTTTATCACTTATTTCACAATTTTGCTCATACTGCAACAAAACAGAATGGGAAAAGGCAGAGTAACCTTCAAGATGAGAATGCCATAGGAAGCTTCATTCCTTGTTAAACGGGGGGGAAAAATAAACCACTAAGGACTTAATCTTGCAAAGTGATCCAGGGGGACTGTATAGGAATACGGTCTGCTTATGCACATCACTATGTTGGACTGGGACCTAAATTATTAGGAGCTACAATTAAATACAGCAAAGCTATATTTAAATAAGTGTCAAGATTGTGACACAGAAGGACTTGCTGCTCTTAAGTCAAACCCCACAAAATGACCCAACAATTTATATTAAGGATCATCAGTATTAACTGACTCCTCACTTCCATTGGTTTGTGTCAAATCCCCAGAAAAATAAAAACGATTAGAGTTACAATTTATGGATATAGACAACTATATTTAGTTCCCAGAGAGACTATGAAGACTCCAAGCTAATTAAACACGGAGAATAGGTTAGGCAGTTAAAAAAAAAAATCTTTACTGAGCGTAATGAAGCAATTCCTTTGGAGTTATTCCTGTTAGTAGGAAAATATATATTGACTACCATAACTACTTGTGTATCCAAAGTGCAGATTTTTAAGACTCAGTTATAACTGTATTTATTCCTGTAAACGTAACTTTGGTGCTTCACTGGGGCTAATTATTTTGTTATGTATCTTGGTTATCTGGTGCAGGTGCCACCATCTTTGAGAGAAGCAGAACAGAGATCCACTTATCGCTAAGGCTAAGATTGTGTCATGGATATTTTTAGTAAAAGTCATGGATAGGTCATGGGCAATAAAGAAAAATTCATGGAAGCACTGCGTGGCTGGTTGGGAGCTCCAGGGCCCTCACCACCCATAGGTGGTTGGAGCTCCTGGGTCCCCTCCACCCAGGCTGGGAGCTGCTGGGGTCCCCCTGCCGCTGCCTGCAGGGAGCTACCGGGACCTCCACCCCTCATGATGGCCGGGAGCTGCCAGGTATCCCCACCACCACAGCTCCCAGGCACTGTGGAAGGCAACAGGACCCTGCAGCTCCCAGCCGCCGTGGGCTGAAGTCACAGAGGTTTTTGAACGTCATGGATGCCGTGACTTCCACGACCTCTGTGACAAAATTGTAGCCTTACTTATGGCCAAAGATCACATGACACTTTTTGCAAGAACAGAAGTGATTAGTCTCAACATATGGGAAAAATTCTAGCTATAGTAGTCTCATTTTAGTCTATTTAACTCTCCTGTGAAGTTTAAGTATTCTTCACTTCCTACCTCCCAAAATGTTATGTCATGGAAAATGTGTGCTACCCCCGATTGTATGACATTATCGTAGTAGGTGAAAGTCCAAGGGCTCTGATGCTCCACTAGCTAATCCAAGAACTATCTTACAGCATCCACTGACTTCGGTGGGGCTCTATGCAGGTGCATGGAGTTCACTTGTGCAGTCCTTACTGTAGGATCATAGCCTACAAACATAAAAGAATTTTAGGATCAGATTAAGATTTATGAATGTCACATAGTACTGTCAATAATAAATTATGAATTGAGAAAGGACTGCACATGAAGGAACTCTGATATGACTGTTGGCATGTAAACAAATAGACACTGGTCTGTATCACACCCAAATGCAAAAGATCCTTTAAAAGGCTGGAAAAAAAGTAAATTGAACTGAGTGCATAGAAAGGAAAGAATTTGATTAGAAGCCCAGGCAAATGTAATATTCATCCATTCATTCTGCCAGGACCTAAATGGACAGGCCTAAGAGATTATATATACTTATGAGAGTAAATAAAAGATCTACCTGTATTCTATGGACAAACAGGATCAGAAGTGTTTACATCCTGTTTTTGAACAGGTTTTAAGAAGTTGTCTGAAAGTCAGAAGACCGATCACTATATATTCAGGCCTACATAAGAAAACAGAAATTTATGTTTTTCAGTTTAATTTCCTATGCTTTTTAAAATTTAACACACAGAATTCCATCATGTAGAACTACAGTGCACCATATGAGGATTATCAGAAGGGTTGGGACCTTTAGATTCAGAGCACAAACTTCTAGTACTTGAGCTCATGGAGTAATGGGTACCAGGAACAGGCTGTTATCCTCCATGTGGACCGGCCTCTATAGGGTAATGAGACTTTGCCAGGGTGCTTCACAGCTATTTGCTAGACCGCAGAAGAAATTTTGAGACTCCGGAATCTTGAGTTTAATTCCAGGTTCTGGAAGGGAGTGTGCTCTAGTTACATAACCATGAATCCTCCTTCCCCAGCCCCACCTTCTGTTTCTATTCTCCCTTTTCACCCTGGCTCCTGCCTCCAGATCATTTCCCCAGTTCCTGTTCCCTTCCCTCCACTTTTTGCCTCCATTTCTCCTCTGCTCCTATTCCCCCTTCCTCCTGGATCCTGCCTCTGTCCCCTCCCATCCTTTGTACCTCCCTCCAGCTCTGTATGCTCTTCTCCCTGCTTTGCTCCTGCCCCCAGTACTCCCATCCTCACCTCCTTTCCATGTTCTTCTCGTTGAGTTTGGCTGCTTCCTCCTCTACATTTCCCCCCTCCCCCGATCGCAGAAGAGTTGTATTAATGAGAGCACAGGAGGCTCCTTATTCTCAGTTCTTGTGCTTGGCAGTACAGCAGGCCCCAGCTACTGGGAGGAGCAAGGCTAGGAGAAGCTCTGCTCAGCTCTTGCCACTCTGGGGTATCCACTGTGGGGTAGTGCATGTGCCATCCAGCAGCATGAAGGAGCTCTGTGGGGATGGAGGACACTCAGTGCAGATGGAATTGTTTGAGATTTTAGCTGACAGCTTTAAATAAATCTGAGTGTGAGTGAACAGCTATTTTTCTGAAGTTTCTAGGCAAGAGTCATGAAGAAAACCCTAAGAAAGTGATTTAACATAACTATTTGTAAAACCATATAACAAACAGGGAGATGGAACACATTAATGCTTCCTCTGACCATTGCCTTTTCTTCCATTTGTTTACTAAGCTGGGGGGGGGGGGGGGGGGAGAATAGCCACCTTTAAAATAGGATTTCAAGAGTTAGAAGTTAATAGATTAAGATGCTTGTACATTACTTCAAAGGAAATCCAAATCCTCCATTTAATTACCAAACCACAACAGCATAGGCAGCATTAGTACAAGCTTCTCCACAATGCCTTGCTATTCAAATATGATCTTCAAGTGGAATGACCAAACTGTTTCAATTTTTGAATTTTCTCCTAAGTACGTGAAACAGAACCCCAATTCGTATCAACTACCATCGAGTTTTGAGCAAAAACTGGAATACCACACTGTCACAATAATTATTCATGCTCATGCAAATAGCGACATCCTTATATTACCAAAATTATACTTTATTTTCTTTAGAAATAATTTGATATAAAGAAATCTGGTGACAGAATAAAATCAAATTAGGTCAGCTCTCCTTTTAGTCTATAAGGGTCCTACTAAGCAGAGCATCTTAACTGTCAAATATTAGCATAAGTTTGACTGCGTGTATGTAGAACATAGACCAGTTAATTAAAGATTTTGCCACTTCTGTGGTATGTATCAAAGTTTTCCAGGAAAGATTTTTCCTCCTTACCTTGGTTAATATAAAAAACTTGCACAAAATAATTTAAAATAAAATGAACATGACAAGTCACCAAAACCTAGGAACATTTAAAGTTAAGACTGTCATGGCAACCTTCCCCTTATACCCAAGAAAGCATACATTACAAATAACTTGTACAACTAATGTGCAATTTCCTAGAGAGAAATTAAAAAAAAAAATTAAAAACTTTAAAAAGTTTGTGTCAAGACATCAGTGTTACACCAATGGACAAACTGGCTGCAATTAGTATGCAATGAAGTTCTGATCTTGAAACCAAATCTTGTGTGTATATAACATCTCCTGTACCTTATTCACAATAGAGCAAATATCCATGTGGATCTGCATGCAAAGGCAGCAACAAAAAGTGCTCAACAGCAACAAACCTCAACACAATTTTACAGCATTTCCTAAAATAGGCACATTCCAAAACACAGGTTTCATATAAAAATATTGTGCCATTTTTAAGAAATATACCATGTATGGCTATATATTGTAAACAACAGAGAAATTACTCTTTTTGTTTGAATTTTGTAATTATTTTCCAAGCATCTTGTTCCCAGGGTCAGAGTATTGGGCAATAAGAACTATAATATTACATCACCAAGTCTATATCATCCCTCCGCTGCAGAGAGGGGAAGTACCAGATGTTAAATGAATACTCTACAATCTCAGCCAGAACAGCACCCAGCCAGCGAGCAGTGACCACATCGCCCCCAGAGGTGGGGCTCACACTGAGACTAAGGGGCCCAAGCACTGCACTGCTTGTACATTAAATAGGGTAACCAGATGCCCTGATTTTATAGGGACGGTCCCGATGTTTGGTTCTTTTTCTTATATAGGCTCCTATTACCCCCCACCCCCATCCCAATTTTTCACACTTGCTGTCTGGTCACCCTAACATTAAATGAATAAATACAGAGAAACCTCCCCCCAGCATGAAGCACTGCTGAGCAGCTGGCATCTACCGTACAGCAGTCGGGAGATGGAGGGGAGAGACCCGCCCCCAAGGGATGGGGTAACCGATTCGGGAAAGGGGTCTGATATCCCTACTCCAGCCCATTCTTCCCCCCAGCAAAGTCCCTCCCCGGAGCGGAGCGGAGCACCCCTCCCAGCAGGGCCGCCCCTTGGAGCCCCGGACCGGACCTTACCTCCCCGCGGGACCGTGCGCGCTACCCGGCGATGTAGAGAGGCCCGTTCCCGGGCGGCTGGTTGCCCCATCACACGGGCGGAAGTGCCGCCAGCGAAGACCGGACAGCCCCGCCCCCGTCCCGAGCGGAAGGGGCGGGATCCGGAGAGAGGGGCGGGGCTCGGGCTCCGACGGGTTCCTGTGAGAGGCAGGGCGGAGCTGTAGTTCCCGCCCTATCAGCGGCGCCGGGGGCGGGGGCGGGGGCGGGGCCGTGCTGGCCGTTAGCCCTGCGGGGGCGGGGCTGTGCCGGGAAACACACCGCAAGACGAAGGGGGCGGGAGCGAGCTGGCCCATTGCCCCGCCCCCCATTGCTTGTTACCCCGCAGGGGCTCCTGGGCAGCCCCCCTCAGATAGACATGGCAGCCTGAGGCCCAGGACCCTTCATGAGCCAGCCCATAGGCACCCCCATCGCTGGCACTTACCCCCGGGACAAGGCAAACTGGGCACAGCCATGCCCCGTCCCTACAGACCCCACCCCACTCTGTGCAAGCAAGGCCTGATCTAGTGCCAATGCCGAACAACTCCCCACAGTGCCCCCTGGGTACTGGATTCTTCTTCACTTCCTGTCCTAATAAACCACCCAGTCACATGCCTCTGTACCCCTGAGCAGCTACCGCCTTCTCCCTCAAAGGTGGCTGTCTCTGCTGGGGAGGGGTTTAGCTGCCTAGCAGTTTGGTATGAAAGGTGCTCCCTAGAAGGACATGTTTATTATGACTTGAAGCGACATCAACCTGCATGAGAAACTGCTGCCTTACGCTTTGGCACCAAAGCTGGGGCGCCAGATAGGAGTTAAAGTAACCCCCATTGGCCCTTTCATTAAACTTACCCTAGAGATCTAAGGAGCCAATCGGGGGAGGAGGGGGCGGAGTCGGGGCGGGGGGGGGGGGGGTGCAAGTACTTCCGGGCTCTAGGCTCCAGGGCATTTCCTTGTTTGTCCAGTGTCCCGACCGCATGTCGGTCGGGACGCGGGACAAACAAGGAAATATCGGGACGGTCCCGATAAAATCGAGACGTCTGGTCACCCTAGGCAAATCCCAAAGAGCCTTTATAGACCCCAGGTGCCAGCCGTGCCCAGAGGCTGCTTCCCAGACCAGGTTCCCCGCTCCCCACCCCCTGAACTCCCCTGGAGGGTGCACAGCCCCACCACAACCCCACCCCACCCCACCCTGGCGGCCCCCGCCCCGAGTCCACTCCCTTTGTCAGGCTTGGGCCGCTGCAGCAGCTTGGCAGGGAGGAGCTGCCTTCTGGGGGCTCCTGCAGCAGATGCATGTGAGCAGAAGCCCCCGTGCGCGCCCCCCTTCCCCCCAGTCCCTCTCCTCACGCTCGGGCTCTGCGGCTCCCGGGAGTGTGAGCCGCCGCTGCTGCCCCTCCCGGAGCAGGCTCAGGGCCCCGCGCCCTGGCGGCAGCTCACGTGCCCAGGAGCCATAGAGCCTGAGCATGGCGAGGGAGGAGCTGGGGGGCAAACGGGGGCCTCTGCCCACATGCATCTGCTGCAGCCTGGGCAGGAGAGACGGGGGGTGCGGCTGCTCCCCGCTAGCGGCACCACCCCCTTTGCAGGGCTCCTGCCCCCCTGCGCCGCGCCAGCTCCTCCATGGCTGGGGCTCACCGCCCCCGCAAGCCAAAGCTCTGGCTCTCTGGTGCCTCCGGAAGGCGGCTCCTCCGTGCCGAGCTAGGGCACCGCTTTTTGGCGCCCCCAGGGGCATCCTTAGAATTTATGGGGCCCTATGCGGTATTATTAAACTGGTGCCCCTAAGCTAGGGTTACCATTCGTCCGGATTTACCCGGACATGTCCTCCTTTTGTGTGCTAAAAATAGCGTCTGGGGGGAATTTGTAAAGCACTCACAATGTCCGGGATTAGCAGAGCGAGCGGCTGGGAGAGCTGCAGGGAAGTCCCGGGCTGGACTCAGGAGCAGCTGTAGAGGAGCCGGATCCGCCCTGCATTCTGAGCCGGCAGCTCCCTTGCAGCCCAGTCCAGCAGCACTGTGCAGGGCCAGACCGGGTTTTGTTGTGCAAGGCCAGACCGGGTTTTGTTGTGCTGGGGAGCTCAGCCACGTGTCCGGCTCGGCTGCACAGAGCCCAACACTCTGTTCTGAGCAGCAGGGTAAGGGGGACCGGGGGCAGGAAGGTTCTGGAGGGGGCAGTCAAGAAACGGGGGGGGCTTTTTGGGGGGAGTGGAGAAAGTTTTGGGCAGTCAGGGTACAGGTAGGGGGTAGGGTCCTGGGGGGCAGTTGGGGGGGGGGTCTTAGGAGGGGGCAGTTAGGGGACAAGGAACAGGGAGTCTTAGGTAGGGGGTGGGGTTCTGGAGGGCAGTTAGGAGCAGGGGTCCCAGGAGGGGGCAGTCAGGGGACAAGGAGCAGGGGGGGGTGTTTGGGAGTTCTGGGGGGGGCTGTCAGGTGGCAGGGGTGGGGAGATGGATCGGAGCAGTCAGGGGACAGGGAGCAGAGGGGTTTAGATGGGTTGGGAGTTCTGGGGAGGGGGTGGGGAGTGGTTGGATGGGGCGTGGGAGTCCCAGGGGTCTGTCTGGGGGTGGGGGTGTGGATAAGGGTTGGGGCAGTCAGGGGACAAGAGGCAGGGAGGCTTAGATAGGGAGTGGAGTCCTGGGGGGCAGTTAGGGGCAGGGGTCCCAGGAGGGGGCAGTCAGGGGACAAGGAACGGGGGGAGGGTTGGGGGTTCTGGGGGGGCGGGAAGTGGGAGGGGCAGGGGCGGGGCTAGGGCGGGGCTCCTCCCGTCCTCTTTTTTTCTTGCTGAAATATGGTAACCCTACCTAAGCCCGTCAGCAGCCTGAGCTTGCAGCCTGGCGTGGGCGTGGGCAGAGGACAAGGCAGAAAGAATAACAAGACGCCCAGCCCGCCTCACAGTGGCAGAGAGTCACAGTTCCCCGCAGAGACCCCTGTACCCTCTCCCTCATGCAGAATGGACATGCAGAAGGTACCTAATTAAAAGCACTAAACTTGGGAATAAAAAATGTCAGTCACAGGTTTTTTGATATGTCCTGAAGTTTGTCAGACATTTATTTGCAAAAACTTTGTAGCAAGGGTGAGTCAGCTGTCTTGCTGAATACAACATTAAATATTATGGAATACATGATGCAGCTCTTCTCTGTTTTACATTTTCTTAATCAGTATTTCTAAGCTGATTTTATATTTTAATTGTACTCTTAAGCCTTCATAAAGTAATCATTCCAGATTGCTACATATTTAACTCACTGAAGCAGACATAATTTTAAATTAATCAGTCACAGAGGTTCAGTGTGTTCATAACAATGTTAATTGCTTTTAGAAAAAGGGAACACTAATTTACTGTGTGAGATCTCCATAACAATACATGTTTATGAAATTTCACCAACTTTAAAAAAATATGTTTCCAAAGTTTTTAGGCATAACAAAGGATTTTAGATCTTACTAAGGTACTGATTTTGCTTAAAACTAGTTCATCAGATAGTCAGAAGTAAAGACAGGGAAACTCTATGTCCAGCTATCTGGAAGCAAAGGGCTGTTGCTTCCTTCAATGGGGAGGGGGGGAGAGGGAGAGGGAGAGAAATGGATGGACAGAAAGGACAGGAAGACTTTGGAAGTAAGTTTTTTTACTATAGTAATTAAAATGTATATATTAGATAAGGGTGGTCTTTTGAAGAAGTTATTTAAAAAACTATATGTCTGAAGATCCAAGCATTTCAGGCTAAAGATGATTGTGCATCTAAAAATCTATGCAAGGATTTTTTAGAGATGTGGTTTTATAATCTTCACCAACTCACTAATGAAATATTTTTAAAGCAAATTTTAAACTAAGGTCCTGTAGACTGACATGTTCTGAGTAAATATTACAGTCATGCACAACTGTTTTGGTCAGTACATTCAGAAACTGACAGTAGATACCTGGGGGTTGGCAAATGCCTGTTAAATGGCTCTTTAACAGTTTCAGTGTTGTGCTAATAGGTCTGGCAGGCTGGAGACTTTTTCTCTTTTAACTACTAGATCCCCTTCCCAGGAAGACTCAGAGCCTGCAGGAAGGGTCAGAACAGGGATAGGAAAACCAGTAGGGTGGACACTAAGACCCAGTGGTGCCCCAAATTTTCAGGTGCTCTACCCAGCTGCCTATGCATGAAGATGGTCCTGGGGGCCCCCAACCACTTGCACTCTAGGTGACTGCCTAGTTCGCCTAGTGGTAGCACCGGCCCTGCCTGCAGGAAAACATGAAGGATTTTCATCCTCTTTTGCTGTTCAGATTTTCAGTTATAACTAAGTTATGTTAAAGTAGGTTTTAGCATTTAATTATAACAAATACAGACACTCCAGCTTACTTTTGACAAATCAGTTTTGATAATCCAGTTTGATATTTTTGGCTCTTATACACATCATCTAAAATTTAAAAAAAACAACACAATGAAAGTGCTGAAGATTTCTGACAAACATTGAGTAGAATTTTCCTCAGTCCCACAAACCTGCACTTGAATAATCCTATTAAACTCTGTAATACATGCAAAGAAAGGGAGAATTCTTTTCCCATTGAAAACAAAAAGAACCATCAATAAACTGGTCAATAAACACCCCTCACCCAAGGACATGTTTTCTGGATAAATTTGCTGAAAAGACCTGCTGTCTCATCTAACACTAATGTCTATTTTCATATCATGGAACTACTACAAAATATTTTTTTATCTTTGAAGTGTGCCATTTTAGCTTCATTGCTCTTCCTGGTACCTATATAAGAAAAAATGAGTAAACTGGCAGGTAGACAAAAGTTCTCAGTCGGATGTTTATTTGAAATGGTTCAAAGAGCAGGGGTGTATAGCTCAGGTAACCTGTGAGACCATAATGAAGTACCAGAACTTTAGGTGCCTCCAAAGTTATAAATAATCTGAGAAAGGGGACACCGAGGCAGAATTACATAAGGGGGCCAATTTTGGGGGAGCAGAAGGTGTCCAAAAAAGAAATTACTTTTGTCCATCAGTCTTCTTGTTAATATACAGTGCCTTTGCAACATCATAATGTGCTCTGAGGAACTTGCACAGCTTACCTTTATTGGTTATATAGCCACCACCATGTCTAACAAAAGCTTAATACATTCTAGCTTCAGTAGTAATAACAAACTTGGGTGCTAATATAAATCCATCAAAGTTAATGGAATGCCACCAGCAGACAAATTGGCTTGTATCCTTGCAGCCTTTGTTTTCTGAGACCTCTCGTTTATAACAGTGAACTTGATTCTGCAATCCTTACATGTGCACAAATCCCAGTGAAATCAAAGGGAGTTTGGTATTCTGACCCATTTATTGTTCCGTGCATAACTTACACCACTGGGTAACTGTGACACTCTGTACCTTGGGGGAACACCCTGCACCCCCATGTTCATCCTTATAATATGATTGTGTGGTATCCAATGCAAAGTTTGTCATGTCAGGTGTCTTCGGAAGGCACTGACTTCCCCTCTTTTCCGTGGGTGCTCGACTCCCCCCCGCGCTGCCCCCACCCCTGCCCCCACTCCACCCCTTCCATGAGGCCCCACCCCTGCCCCGCCCCCATTCCAACCCCTTCCCCAAAGTCCCACCCCAACTGCGCTCCCTCCCTGCCCCTATTCCGACTCCTTCCCCAAATCCCCGGCCCTGCCCCTTCCCCACCTCCTGCCCTGAGTGCGCCATGTTCCCACTCCTCCCCGCACTCCCAGAGCGAGCTAACGCTGCCAAACAGCTGTTTGGTGGTGGCTGGGCAGAAAGCGCTGGGAGGTAGGTGGAGGAGCAGGGACGGGACATGCTCGGGGAGAAGGAAGAGGAGGTGGGGGTGAGGGGAGCATGGCTGCTAGTGGGTGCAGAGCACCCACTAATTTTTCCCCATGGGTGCTCCAACCCCAGAGCACCCATGGCATCAGCGCCTATGCTCATGGTGCACTGAACATTATTGTTATAGTAATGTTATAGATTGTAATTTCATGTATATAGTTATGAGGCTGAAAATGTGTCCTCATGCCTTAAAACAAGCCCAAACAAAAACTCTCCAGGAGCAGAGGCCCAGGCAAAACTCTCCAAGAGCAGAGGGGCAGTTCACACCTCATCAGCCCAGCCTCACAGGAACAAGGACACTGGCCAAGGTAGCAACAAAGGATCTGTTGGACTCTCCAGTAAGTCACCCCCCTTGGTTAGTTTGGGAATGTTCACCTGACTCTGAAGGAGGGGGGACAAAGCCAAGAGGGAAGAAAGGACATGATAAAAGGGAGAGATGTTTGCCATGCTCTCTCTCTCTTTCACCTACATCTACAGACACCACCACCACCAAGCAACTGAAACACTGATCAAAAGGGAGAGCCTGGGTGAAGGGCAACCAGCCAGCTGTGGTGAGAAGCATCTATGTTTGTAAGGGCACTGAAAGTGTTAAGATCAGCCTAGAATGCGTCTTGCTTTTATTTCATTTGACCAAATCTGGCTTCTTGTGCTTTGACTTATAATCACTAAAATCTATCTTTTGTAGTTAATAAATTTGTTTGTTTATTCTGCCTGAAGCAGTACATTTGGTTTGAAGCATGTCAGAGACTCCCCTTGGGATAACAAGCCTGGTACATATCAACTTATTTGTTAAATTGACAAACTCATATAAGCTTGCAGCATCCAGCGGGCATAACTGGACCCTGCAAGATGGCGGTTCGTAAGGTTGTGTCTGGGACTGGAGATATTGGTTAGTATCATTCAGTTGCACACTCCAAGCAGCAGCTGGCCAAAAGTGCTCACTCATGTAGCTGGGAGCAGCTTACATGCTAGAGGCTGTGTGTGAACAGCCCGGGAGCGGGGAGTCTCACAGCAGAGCAGGGTAAGTCTGGCTCCCAGAATCGAGGATTAGAGTGATCTGGCAGATCACCGGTCCAGAGAACACCAGGGGAACGTCACAGTGAGACATCAATTTATTGGGCCTAGAGCCTTCCATAGCTGTTGAACCCACTTAAACCAGGTCTGAATTAGACCAAGTCTGCATTTGGCCCACTGCGTTTTGTAGCCTTAAAAGAAATAGTTGCTGCACTGTATGACTAAAGTACAATTTTTACCTTTTTTCCCCTCTCAGCCGATTGATTGTAGTAATAATGTTTCCCCCTCTGTGGTACACCCTGGGACCTTAATTTGCCACAGTCTCCCCCGAACAGTTGAGCAGGTGGTGGCCTACAGGCAAGCCAGCAAAGCCAGACATTGTCTTGAAGAAAACTCTTAAGCTAAGCGTGCCTCAAAAACTTTTCTGGAGCAACCAGCTCTAGAACTGAGAGGTTACTTCAGCCTCCAAGTCTGTTCAGACCAGTAACTTCCCCTGAGAATGCTAACAAGGGTGCCTATTAGTTCTAAACGTGATGGTCATTTTTATGACATGGACACTGGAGGGAGACCAACAAATTCACAATCCAAAACTGGCCTGTATGCAAACCAGCAACCTGGAACTGAAAGGCTCTATATCCCATTCCAAGGCCTCTGACTTCAAACCCCTTTCATCACTCTCCTAATGTGCATGGACACTAGCAAGCATCGATCCTTGGCCTCTCTGGTAACACTGCCAACCCATTAAAGAGACCCATTAGTTCCAGTTGTAACTGATTTTTTTGGAAACTGGACTGAAACGACTAATACACATAAGGCCACTGAACAGCCTTCAGCTACTAATTTCAGTCATCTCAACCACCTTTCAGTTAGTGACATAGGTAGCAAAAAATTCCATCTCCCACAGCCAATCTCCTGAGCCTTCCAGTTCCCTACAGATTTTAAGTACTTTCTGATTATTTTCCAGTGAAGTTGATATTTCATGTGGTTTCCAGGGGTACTTACAGGGTCAGCGCTTCCATTTATGCAACCTAGGCGGATTTGGGGGGGGGAGGGGCGGCATTTTGCCACCCTTGGCAGCAATTTGGCAGTGGTGGGGTCCTTCCGTGCTCCAGGTCTTCGGCGGCAATTCTGCGGCGGGTCCTTCACTCGCTCCGGGACCCGCCGCCGAAGTGCCCCAAAGACCAGGAGCACGGAAGGACCCCCCCGCCGCAGAATTGCCGACGATGACCGGGAGCGCAGAAGGAGCCCCGCCTAGGGCGCCAAAAACCCTGGCGCCACTCCTGGGTACTTAGGACTTAATTCTATTCACTATTCTCTCCCCGCACTTTTGTATGTCAGTAAGGGATTGTTCATACATATGTTCCCGGTACTATGTAATATTGTCTAATACTACATGTTTTCATGCCTATTTTTTTAACAGCTTGTGGACAAAAGCTTGTAAGGATGGTCCTACGAAAGACTTTGCCATTTTCACTAATTTGAATGTATGACGTTTCCACAGGACCCAAAGGGTATAGTGTAAGCAATAAAGGGAAACCATTTTTTGCAGGACTCACTTTGTTACCGCATTAGTTGTGTGCTCATAATATGGTACCAGGAACAGCACTCAGATCATAGAAAAAACGTTGGGGGCTCCTGAATGTCAAGTGGCTTGCTTTAATGTAAACAGCAGTGAGAAGTAAGGGGGTCAAAAGACAGAAGTGAGATAGCCCCTAAATGTAGTAGGAGGGCCCACCTCCCAAATTTCCATATAATTTAAGAACATACCTGTGCGGATGGGGCTGAAGATTCTGTGATGAAATTTAGAGAACAGTGTATTAGAGGAAGAACAAATAAGCCCCAACAAGAAGCAAACAACAAAACACAGAGATGGAGGTGTACCTAAGCCACGCATGTGCTTCCTAGATTCTGGTTCAGCTGTGCACTGTTCTGGTCCAGTTCCTAGAATAATAAGTTAGAACAGGCTGAAGGTGGTTCCAAATTCTGTTGGCTGCTAGTGACCCTGTATTCCAGGAGGCAGATTCAGCATCTGGAGCAATCGAAAACCCCTCCACATACTCCTGTCCTTAGAGCAAGCTTATTAATAAAACAGAAGATTAAAAGGCTCAAAAAATACAAACCACTAAGGCCTAGATCCTTTTCCACTTTCTACCAGCGATGAAGGGAAGAGAATACATGCTTTCAAGATATTATGGAGAGTATCCAAAGACCCTGCCAGGTCTTTCTCTACTATGGGCAAACTGTCTCTAGTTATAGCTGGCATCTCTTGCAACCTGCAGTCACATGACTCCTGTCATGTGCTCCCTGAACTTAGTCCCCTTAATTTAAAGGGTCAAATCTTGGAATAGATGCAGGGATGCGTGCATGTGGCCCAGGACCAGCACCTGATTACAGGCCCCAAGGTGCTGTTACAGCAGCTGTGGATTTTCAGGGGGCAGACCTGTGACCCTGCGCCTTATACCAGCCGTAGGGATAGGGGTAACAGAGAAACATCTATGCTGGCCCTGCTGGCTTTAGGGCTATTCTGCATTGCTGGCCTGGCACAAACCACGGGGAAGAACCGAGGCCATTGGGTTTTATTGAGAGTTTTCACTGGTAATGGTGTTGTTATTCTCCCTTGTTTCATTGTTTAACAGCTATTTTCATAAATTGCCAAATTACTTTATAGAAAAGTGACAAATAGCACAATTCAATACTTTTTTTTCTAAATTTAACTGTAATTTAGTCATTAAATTTCAAAATTAGAAACTACCTCCGCTTGCTTAAATTTGGTGTATTTTTAAAAGATTGAGCTAAACATTTCGGGCTTTATTTAGCAGCAATTTCCAACAAACCTCATTCAGTCACTTCATGTTATGTCACTTCATGCCACATGAAGTGACTTGATTGATATGACTGAGTTTGACATGTTGTGGCAATGTAGGTGTGTCAGCCTAAGAATTTAAACCAAATGCTATACTACAGCTGTTTAAAACAATTACAAGTTTTAATTATGGGGTAGAACTTTACATTAAAAACAAAATCACTGATATGCAGTGTTATATTAGGCCAATGTTAAGGTTCAGGGTTTTAAATCAGGAAATTCAGAGTTAAGGTTCCCATAGCAATCTTAACGCTCCCTGCTTATATTTTACAATAGGGTCACAATATAAATGCAGTGATACAAAATGGGATATGTAAACTTAAGGGGTATTTTTAATACTTTCATAAAATAAGTAATACTGTTAAAAGTCAGTACAGTCATTTGAAATATGTATGTCTCAACAAAAAAAAATAAAAATAAAAAAAAAAGAAGAAGAAGAAGAACATATACAACAATACAGGTGAATAAAGAACAAATTAAGGATTCTCCTGGCTCGTGAAGACTCTGTTCCAGCAAAGAAACTAAACCTGGTAACTATGCATCCAGAACTAGCAGGGCTAATTAACTGAAAATAAATCTGCTTACTTTTTTTTTTTTTGCCAGTAGCACTGTAGTCCTATGTGAGAACTGTAAGCAACAATCTGGTGCACAAGAATACATTTGCTCCGTACATTCCATTATAATTTTGGTGATCTTTCATCAAAGTACTGACCAGTTTTAGTTTTTTAAATCACTGTAGTTAACTGCAAAGCACAACACTGCTATTGCTACGATCCAGCTACTGCCTCTTTCTGACTCCCATAAACAGAAATTACAGGCTAGATGAAAAAGAGCTGGATGGCTAAGAGCTAAAGGGATTGGTAATGAGAATACGATGGCTGTTTGTCATGGCAAAAAAAATGGTAGGTCATTTGTCATAGCATATGTACTGAACTATTTGGAAAATAAAGTAAATGGGGAAAAAAGCAAGTTGAATATTTGGTAATAAGTGGCTATTCTAAGGTCTCAGGAGTTTCAGTGTCACCCCTTGTGTTATCACAGTATTTGGTTTAGATTATTGCCCATAGTATCACCTACACTGTAATCACAAGAGCACAATCCATTGAATTAAACAGATGTGATTTATTAGGTGTTCCCAAATGAGTCATTCCTCTGTTCCAACTGAAAATGAAGCTGTTTTCAGATTTTTTAAAAAGGCTGCCCTTAAACTTTTGCATACTCTACTATTAGTGTAAGTTTCCACTGTTCTAGCTCTATTTGTTTCATCACATTGGGCCAGGTTTAGAGTTGCCATCCATCCCAAATTTTAAGGGACTGTCCCAAATTCCTGAGCAGCGTCATTTATTCAGAACTGATCTAGGATCCCATAATGTTCCTAATTCATGGCAAACTACTCTCTCTCTCTTTATTAGGGCATCATTTCAGAATGATAGCGTTTTACACCTACTCTGCAGAGATTTAAAAGGAGTATGCGGGGGGTGGGGGAGAGGCAATTTACAATCAAGCCCATGGTTCCTGCTCCAAAAGCTTAAAGTCTGAAAATAGTCCAGAACAAACTTTTAAAACAAACTCAGTTTAATACTTTGTACCATTATTTCAACATGTTCTTACTTCTTGAGAGTTGGCAGCACTAGCTGGATTATGCCTCCTAGGAGCAGTATTTGAAGGAACTCCTTTAGACTGTAGATTCTCCTACCCCTTTAAGGGTATGTCTACACTACGGGATTAATCCGAATTTACAGAATTCAAATTTTGGAAACAGATTATATAAAGTCGAATGTATGCGGCCACACTAAGCACATTAATTCGGCGGTGTGTGTCCATGTACCAGGGCTAGCGTCGATTTCCGGAGCGTTGCACTGTGGGTAGTTATCCCATAGCTATCCCATAGTTCCCGCAGTCTCCCCCGCCCATTGGAATTCTGGGTTGAGATCCCAGTGCCTGATGGGGCAAAAAACATTGTCGTAGGTTGTTCTGGGTACAGCCTCACCCCTCCCTCCATGAAAGCAATGGCAGACAACCGTTTCGCGCCTTTTTTCCTGGGTTACCTGTGCAGATGCTATACCACGGCAAGCATGGAGCCCGCTCAGCTCAAGACAGCAGTCATGAACATTGTAAACACCTCACGCATTATCATGCAGTTTCTGCTGAATCAGGACTAGAAAAACGAGGCAAGGAGGAGGCGGCGACGAGAGCGATGAGGACATGGACACAGACTTCTCTCAAAACGCGGGTCCCGGCGCTTTGGAGATCATGTTGTTGATGGAGCAGGTTCTATCCATGGAACGCCGATTCTGGGCCCGGGAAACAAGCACAGACTGGTGGGACCGCATAGTGTTGCAGGTGTGGGACGATTCCCAGTGGCTGCGAAACTTTCGCATGCGTAAGGGCACTTTCATGGAACTTTGTGACTTGCTTTCCCCTGCCTGGAAGTGCCAGAATACCAGGATGAGAGCAGCCCTCAAAGTTGAGAAGTGAGTGGCGATAGCCCTGTGGAAGCTTGCAACGCCAGACAGCTACCAGTCAGTCGGGAATCAATTTGGAGTGGGCAAATCTACTGTGAGGGCTGCTGTCATGCAAGTAGCCAAAGCAATCATTGAGCTGCTGCTACGAAAGGTAGTGACTCTAGGAAATGTGCAGGCCATAGTAGATGGCTTTGCTGCAATGGGATTCCCTAACTGTGGTGGGGCGATAGATGGAACCCATATCCCTGTCTTGGCACCGGAGCACCAGGGTACCCAATACATAAACCGCAAGGGGTACTTTTCAATGGTGCTGCAAGCACTGGTGGATCACAGGGGACGTTTCACCAACATCAACGTGGGCTGGCCAGGAAGGGTTCATGACACTCACGTCTTCAGGAACACTACTCTGTTTAAACGGCTGCAGCAAGGGACTTACTTCCCGGACCAGAAAATAACCGTTGGGGATGTTGAAATGCCTATAGTTATCCTTGGGGACCCAGCCTAACCCTTAATGCCATGGCTCATGAAGCCATACACAGGCAGCCTGGACAGGAGTCAGGAGCTGTTCAACTACAGGCTGAGCAAGTGCAGAATGGTGGTGGAATGTGCATTTGGCCATTTAAAAGGTCGCTGGTGCACTTTACTGACTCGGTCAGACCTCAGCCAAACCAATATCCCCATTGTTATTGCTGCTTGCTGTGTGCTCCACAATCTCTGTGGGAGTAAGGGGGAGACCTTTATGGTGGGGTGGGAGGCTGAGGCAAATTGCCTGGCTGCTGATTACACGCAGCCAGACACCAGGGCGATTAGAAGAGCACACCAGGAAGCGCGGCGCATCAGAGAAGCTTTGAAAACCAGTTTCATGACTGGCCAGGCTACCGTGTGAAATTTCTGTTTGTTTCTCCTTGATGAAAATCCATCCCCTTTATTGACTCATTCTCTGTAGGCAACCCACCCTCCCCCTTCGATCACAGCTTGCTTTCAAAAGAAATAAAGTCACTATCGTTTAAAAATCATGTATTCTTTATTAATTGATTATAAAAAGAGGGAGAGAACTGAGAAGGTAGCCTGGATGGGGCTTGGGAGGAGGATCGGAGGGAAGGAAAAGGCCACTAAAAAAAGGTTAAAATAATGACAGCCCTTTGCTTGGGCTATCCACTGGGATGGAATGGGAGGGTGCATGGAGCATTCCCCCCTGCGTTCTTACACGTCTGGGTGAGGAGGCTATGGAACATGGTGATGGGGAGGGTGGTTATACAGGGGCTGCAGCGGCAGTCTGTGATCCTGCTGCCATTCCTGAAGCTCCACCAGACACCGGAGCATGTCTGTTTGCTCACGCAGCAGACCCAGTGTTGCATCCTGCCTCCTCTGATCTTTCTGCTGCCACCTCTCATCTCGAGTGTCTCTCCTCTCCTCATGTTGGTCCCTTCTGTCTTCACGTTGGTCCCTCATGTTCTCACGTTGGTCCCTCCTGTCCTCACGTTCACTGGCATCTTTCCTATACTTTGAAACCGTGTCCTTCCACTCATTCAGATGAGCTCTTTCATTGCGGGTGGATTCCATGATTTCCCCGAACATCTCGTCTCGCGTCCTCTTTTTCCGACGCCTTATCTGAGATAGCTTTTGGGATGGAGGAGGGAGGCTTGAAAAATTTGCAGCTGCTGGAAAAAAGGAGAGAATTTTTAAAAAAGATACATTTTACAGAACAATGTTTATACTCTTTCACGGTGAACAACACTATTCACATTAATAGCACATGTGATTTCTGTGCAAGGTCGCATTTTGCCTCTTAATATTGAGTGCCTGTGGCTTTGCTGCTAAAGATCACAGACGCAGGTCTGGGCAACAGAATTCGGCTTGCATGCAGCCATGGTAAGCCATTGTCTTTCGGCTCTGCGCCCTCCTTTCCCACATACCAAGCAAAGCTCGTTGAGTGCTGCGGTTTTCCTGTTAACCTTCAGCAGCAGAAAACAAACTAACCCCCTCCCCATCCAATTTTCTGGGATGATCGCTTTATCCCTCCCCCTACCGAATGGCTGGTATCAGGGAAGATCCCTGCTAGCCACACGTGAAAAGCTCAGCGCCAATCCCCTCCCCCCCACTGCGCTTGGCTTACTACAGGGAAGGATTTATTTTCAGCCACAGGCAAACAGCCCAGTAGGAAGGGCCATCTCTGTCCCCTTAATTAAATTCCTGTATTTCAACCTGGTTACCATGAGCGATATCACTCTCCTGAGGATTACACAGCGAGATAAAGAACGGATGTTGCTTGAATGCCAGCAAACACCGGGACCATACGCTGCCCGGCTTTGTCATGCAATGATATCAGATTACTTGCTACTAGCATGGCGTGGTCAAGTGTCCTACCATGGAGGACGGAATAAGGCTGCACTGCCCAGAAACCTTCTGCAAAGGCTTTTGGAGTACCTCCAGGAGAGCTTCATGGAGATGTCCCTGGAGGATTTCCGCTCCATCCCCGGACACGTTAACAGACTTTTCCAGTAGCTGTACTGGCCACAAATGCATCCCAAGTCCTCAGGGCAAATTAATCATTAAAAAGGACTTGCTTTTAAACCATGTTTTATATTTTAAAAGGTATACTCACCTGAGGTCCCTTCCATGGGGTCATGGTCTTGGGTACTGTCTTGGGAGGCTTGCGAGGGTACTTCAGACAGGCTGAGAAAAAGATCCTGGCTGTTGAGGAGAACGGAGTGCTGTGTGCTCTCCGCAAGCTCGTTGTCCTCCTCCTCTTCCCCGTCCGCAGAATCCTCAGGTGTGGCTGATGAGATTACCCCCGCCTCGGAATCCACGGTCAAAGGTGGGGTAGTGGTGGTGGCCCCCCTAGAATTGCATGCAGCTCAGTCTAGAAGCGGCATGTCTGCGGCTCTGACCCGGAGCAACCGTTTGCCTCCTTTGTTTTCTGATAGGCTTGTCTGAGCTCCTTGACTTTCACGCGGCACTGATCTGAGTCCCTATTGTGGCCTCTCTCCATCATGCCCTTGGAGATTTTTTTCAAAAGTTTTGGCATTTCGTCTTTTCGAACAAAGTTCTGCTAGCACTGAATCCTCTCCCCATATAGCGATCAGATCCAGTACCTCCCGTACGGTCCATGCTGGTGCTCTTTTTCGATTATCGGCCTGCGTGGTTACCTGTCCTGATGAGCTCTCTGTGGTCACCTGTGCTCTCCTGTGCTGGGCAAACAGGAAATGAAATTCAAATGTTCGCGGGGCTTTTCCTGTCTACCTGGCCAGTGCATCAGAGTTCAGATTGCTGTCCAGAGTGGTCACAATGGTGCACTGTCGGATAGCTCCCGGAGGCCAATACCATCAAATTGCGGCCACACTAACCCTAATTTGAAATGACAATATCGATTTCGGCACTACTCCGCTCGTCGGGGAGGAGTACAGGAATTGATTTTAAGAGCCCTTTATTTCGAAAGAAATGGCTTCGTTGTGTGGACGGGTGCAGGGTTAATTCGATTTAACGCTGCTAACTTCGAATTAAACTCATAGTGTAGACCAGGCCTAAGAGAGTTCCAATGGTAGTTGTTGGCAGGGGAAGCTCCACCAAAGCCATGTTTACAGACAACAATAGGGGAGCAGGAAACAGTGTGGAGGTACAGAGTTTCTGTGCAGGTGGCCCTGCCCTAGAGTGGATCCCATGGGTCTTTGGGGCGTGGAGATCAAACCCCACCATCATTCAGCTTAGGTTCACAGTTTTCCACCCATAGGTTTTTCCACTGGAAGGAGCAGTGTGGCCTTCAGTTCTTACATAAGCAAAGTTGTCATGGAAATCAATGAAAGTTTTATAGCTGAATAAGGAGTTCAGGCCATTATGTTTAGACAAAATTCTGTTCTAGAGCCACATTGACTTTTGCAAGACCACATGCCAAGGACTGCACATGTTTATGTGCAATCACTGCCCCTGATTCAGAGGAGAGTGTAAGATTACAGTCTAGCCCAGTGGGAGTTGCACATGCTACCTTCCATGCATCCTGATGAGAATATACCCCAGGAGTGGTAAATTTCACCTATGCAACTTTGTATCCCAGTTTATCCCTGGTTTTCTCAACAAAAATGCTGGTCATATTGTACAGGGAGATTTTGGCAAACCAGTAAGGTGCCTGAAACCACTATGGCTTATTGTTAAAGACAGCCTAGTCAGCAAGCTGTAAATTGACCATTCAGCAAACTCAGCTTGACCAAGGCAGGAGGGGAGGGAGTTTTGGCTGCCACAGAAAGGGCAGCTTGACCCCGCGTCCTTCCTGATAAGAATTGTGTTGAAGTTGCTGATACATTTTAGAAGAGCAGGATGTGCCCCAGGAATGTCTATTGGGGTCTCAAGGCTACAAACTCTGGAGTAACCCATACCTGGTTAATCAATAATCAGAAGGATCCTCTTGCTTGACCATTGGAACTGCTTACTTAACAAGTTTTCTTTAAGGGACATGTCATTCTATTACTAATGTATAAATAAGGGGGAAAAGTTTGAGGTAGTGGGACTGGTCTCTCCCTTTGGATGCATCTTGTGTTCCCCACTGGCAGACAGGCTGCCTCTGTGTCACTCGAGAGCCACACTCAGCTTTGGTAATTATCAAGGATTGGGGGTGTGTTACTAACCTGTTGCGGACGTGTGTAAGTGCTTGAGACTAAGTAAAGTTTAGCTTTAAGTGAAAGCACTCTTGTGTTGTCCTGTTTGTGTCAGCCATCTATCGGTCGGATGGCCGTGTCTCCCCTGAT
The DNA here is from genome assembly GCF_027887155.1 of Malaclemys terrapin pileata. Taxonomy (NCBI): domain Eukaryota; kingdom Metazoa; phylum Chordata; order Testudines; family Emydidae; genus Malaclemys; species Malaclemys terrapin. The sequence goes on along the minus strand of NC_071511.1, from coordinate 64,292,810 downwards.
TTATTTCCTGACACCACCTCGCACAGAGTAAAAGTTGCCAACAGCTTTGGGTTGCAAGAATCCTGGATAACAATATAATCCTATGGCAGATATGATTTACTGATAAACTATACTCATAACTAATAGACTATGAAACATGACACATTTAGACTCAGATTTTCCCTCCAAAGATGAAAAGTCAGTAGTTCATTAAGTGAGCCACTCCAAAGCACGAGAGCATGCGTGATAGCTAGTGACATCATAATCCACTCAACAGTCATCCTTATGCTTACCATGTCACTGGAACCTCTTGAGCTGTGTGTATGGCTTTGTAACAGTTACATTTGTAATAGCCTCTGTGCATCTTGGGGACAATTATTAATGTGACTGTCTGGAAGGTTTGTTCTTCACCAGGCCTTTTATTCACTTAATATAGGGCTACATGTCTCTAATGGCAGCTGCTGTGTTTGCAATTTCATAGTGCGTAATGACAGGTCTGTCTTGGGAGATGGGAATATTGCAGGTAGGGAGCTAGCGTGTGCACACAAGTTTGAAGTCCCTGGCTCAAAACTATGACATTGCTACCTCTGTGGAAGGGGCGGGGCAATTTTAGCTGTATCTAGGATGCATTTTTCAACTAAATAATTTTAGTTGAAAAAAATTAAATGAGATGAGCACTGTTCAAAGTTGGTCTTTTTAATGTTAATCCTTAAGTGGCTAGTTCCTGGGAGTTGGAGTGCCTAGGTCCTGGTAAACTTACTAGGATTGCGGGGGAGGGAGGGTTTGTGGCTGCTGAGAGCATAGTAGGTTAAGAATCATGCTTGCAGTGATCTTCCAGACGCACCTGACCTCGACCTCTGACCTGCCATCCCAATACAACCCACTTCCCCCTGCTGGCAATGCCTGACAAGTAAGTCTTTTAGGCTGACAACCAGCAGGGGAAGGTGGGTTGCATAAGAAGTTGAACTCTGGTATGGGGAAAAATGTCAGAGTCCAGAGAGGGGCTGTACAAGAAGCTAGGGATGGTGGGGAGAATGAGACCAGCAGCCCACTGGGAGGAGGGGATTTCTGGCACTCGGCAGGGGCCTCATTCTTTTGTGGGAAAGGAGAACAAGACAGCCAGGGTGGGAAGTGGTGCTCCAGATGGGGAGACCAGATGAAGCACTAACGACAAATATACTCTTCTTTAGCTCACTGTGGCTTAAAATATTTTCCCTACTTTAAATGATAATTGCACTGATTAGCCTTTGCTTTTTAGTGCTGACCAGATGAGGGGAAGAAAATATCGAGACACATGGAGGTGGGGGTGCCCGCCAGCAGAACAACAACAACAGAAAAAGGCGAGTCCTGACAGCTGAGCAAAAAAAAACCCCCAGTGCTGCCGGCAGATATCGGGACATTTTATCAGGACGTCTGGTCACCCTAGTGCTGTTGATCATTTAATGGCTGTCTTGGAAGATACGGCTACTGTATTTCTTTTACAGTATGTTGAACAGGATATTACCATGCTGCTGATCAGCACCTGTTGCCACTAGTCTCCATGAATGAAAATGACAGCTGGGAATGTTGGCAAAATTTAAGTAAACAAGGCAGCATTGGTTCAGTTTCTCAGATTTCTGAGAGCAAAGTTTCTGTTTGAATGACAATGGCTGAAGGGGATGTGTTGCTCGCAAAGGACCCTGAAGGTTCTGAGACATGTACAGCTGAGGTCCCTACAGTGAAAGACATAGAGCAGCTTTTGAATACCGGATTATCTTCTTGTAACCACACTGATGAAGTATGGCCTAACCTCTTCTTAGGAGACCTGTAAGTATAACTTTATGGAATGGCTCAGTAGAATTTAAGAGCAACACAGTACTTTTTGCCTCTTTCAGACGGCTATAATTCTGGTGCTCCTGTTTATTGTGAGCATGGCTTATGAATATTGCATTGAGGCAGTTCCTGGTTGTGTTATTTGATGACGGTTTGAACAGTGCAGTCCTTAAAATCTATTTTGGATAAAATTATGATTGGGTAGTTAATTGTTGTGTAGTCTGGAGAAACGATGTCTTAATTTCTGCCCTAGAAAATGCAACCACAAAAATTTTCCTACTCTATAAATATCTCTGCAAATCTATTTGTTTATGTTTGTCTTTTCCTTAGAGTTACAGCTCACAACAGATTTGGTTTATGGAAGATGGGCATTACCCACGTTTTAAATGCTGCCCATGGCACAATGTTTTGCCAAGGAGGCCAAGACTTTTACGGCACTACCATTGATTACTATGGCATACCAGCCTATGACCTTCCAGACTTCGACATAAGCCAATACTTTTTCTCTGCAGCAGAGTTTATACATAAAGCCTTGAACACACCAGGAGGTATGAAATCATCGCTGTTCAGTTTGGTATTAGATTACATGCTATTTTGACAGGTTGGTCCCGCAAGTTTGATCAACAAACCACATCTGGAGGGTGATACCCACTAACTCATGGTCACCTGCTCACTCTCTGGAGCACTCACCACCCACTCTTCGGAGGGTGAGTGCAACCTGTGCTCAGCACCTTTTCCTTCCCAGCCCCAGTATCTCAAAAGAACCAAGGGAGGATGCAGAGAAGTGGAGGGGAGAAAAAAGACCAAACTCACAGTAGAAAGGATGAGGAGAGATTGGGGTAGAAAATAAAGGAGAGAAAAATCAAGGTGAATATAGCTGGGAAGAAAGGCTGAATCTAGAAAAGGAAATATGAACATTTAAAATGGATACAAATTACTGACACCATGAATCCTGCTGAGAGCAAAGAAACAATACTAAAATATATAGAAAGAACGTATGAGGCTAGGACAAGAAAGAGGAAAGGAGGGGGAAAGAATAAGGATGCATAGCTAAAAGACATTTACAAAGGTAGCCCTGTTTTAAACCTATTATTCTGTAACGTGATTTCATAGAATCATAGAATCCTAGGACTGGAAGGGACCTCAAGAGGTTATCTAGTCCAGTCCCCTGCACTTATGGCAGGACTGAGTTTTATCTAGACCATCTCTGACAGGTGTTTTGGCCTGATGTATTCATTTTCTGTATGAAAAGCTCATAGACATGGTCCAAGAACATAAGAACATAAGAACAGCCATAGTGGGTCAGACCAATGGTCCATCTAGCCCAGTATCCTGGCTTCAGAGTGATCTTTTCCCTGTTGTCCACTCCCCGCTTGTGGCAGTCAGAGGCTAGGGACACCGAGAGCATGGGGTTGCATCCCTAACTATCTTGGCGAATAGACACTGATGGATTTCTCTTCTATGAACTTATCTAGTTCTTTCTGAACCTGATTATAGTTTTGGCCTTCACAACATCCCCTGGCAACAAGTTCCACGGGTTGATTGTGCATTGTGTGCCGCCCCTGTATTTTGTTTATTTATTTTTATTAGTCATGTTTGTATTCAGCCTTAGCTGGTCTGTTGTCTCAATGTATTATATATTGTAAATAATACATTTTTAAACAAACACAAATGTGTAAAAAGACAGACAGCCTTATCCGACAGCCCTTACTCATGTGAGGAGTCTCATTCATTGCTAAGGAATTCTTCCAGTGTGAGTAAGGGCTGCAGGATTGGGCCATGAAGGATAACAGTCCGCACTACAGAAACCTTCAATGCATTGTACAAAATCTAGTGAATAACCTCTTTGTACAGTGCCTAGAATAAATGGGCTGGGTCCCTAGGCACTACCGCAATAGAATAACAATTAATAACAGTCCACAAAGAGCAGATCCTCATCTGGTGGCAATATACCTCTTATTTATCTTGTAGTTTAACTTGTGTTTTCTCCATCCATCCAGGCCCAATCCTACAACCCTTATTTATAGGGGTAGCCCCCATTGATTTCAAGTAAGCATGGTCTACATTCTTTGTTCCTAGATATATATATTTATATTTAGCCATATTAAAATGCATACTGTTTGCTTAAGCCCCAATTTACCAAGTGAACCAGATCCCTCTAAATCAGTGACATGTCCTCTTCATTATTTACCACTCCAATTTTTGTGTCATCTGCAAACTTTATTAGTGATGATTTGGGTCATGGATAAAAAATGTTAAATAGAACAGGGCAAACAACGAATGCCTGCGGGACTCCACTGGAAACACACCCGCTCAGTGACAATTCCCCACTTCTATTACATTTTGAGAGCGAGCATTAGCCAGTTTTAATCCATTTAATGGGTGACATGTTAATTTGATATCATTCTTGGTTTTTTTAAATCAAAATATCATGTGATACCTAGTCAAACACCTTGCAGAAATCTAAGTATATTACATCAACACTATTACCTTTATCAACCAAATTTGTAATCTTATCAAAAAGAGATATCAAGTATGAATAAGTATTACTTCTGTGAGCAGGATTGAACTCCAGATTATTAGCAGTTCATATGATGTATCTACCAGGGTTAGAAATCAAACTTGTTAACCTAACTACTTTGTTCAGAGTCTCTGGGATTTTTTCTCCCCTTTAATTTAAACTTCATCTGACATATTGCTGATCTTCCATAGCTATAACTTGCTTTCATTTTCTCTTACTAGCTAAAATTTTGGTGCACTGTGCGGTTGGAATAAGCAGGTCAGCTTCTTTGGTGTTGGCATATCTCATGATAAATCATCACCTCCCGTTGATCAAAGCCATCAAAGCAGTGAAGGAACATCGATGGATTTCACCCAATAGAGGGTTTCTAAAACAGCTGCGAAATTTGGACATTCAGCTACGGCAAACAAGAGGCTGTTGATCAGTGAATAGATCCAAAATATCTTTAAGTCACTTTTTAAATGTCTAGGAATGTTCATGAAGATTTGGTCTTCAGAATCATTGTACTTATTAAATGTATCTATTAGCAATACACATTGGCAACAAATAAAAATACATACTAGAAACAAATGATTGTAATAAATAGTAATTTAAGTGATTTTTTGGGCGGGGGGGGGGGGTTACCTCAGGCCCTCTAAGAAGAGCACAGCTCTTTCTAACTTATGCCTCATCTACACTAGGAGCACAAATTAGTCATTATATATCTGTCCCGTGTGGTTACAACATGGTTCCATTGTATAGTCTAGATGGTCTGGGCAGTCCTTGAGCTGTGCTAATGCCTTGGACATGCCCAAGGATTTTATTTACTTGTGCAATACAGCTGCGGTCTCATCTACATTAAAAACTGGGAGCATGTTGTAACCTGGTCCCCTGACTTGGCTACAACTGTAGTGGATATGGGCCCCTGGCTACAGTTTCTCATTGTGCTTCCCACTTTCAGTGATGATGGAAACTTCTCAGAAGTCCACCCAATACACTCATGTAAATTTCAGTAACATTCAGCATTCACTATTACTCTTGCAAGGTACTTGATTGTTCTGCTGATAGTTCACTTGAGGCAAACAGCATCAGTGAGAACTTCCCCACTCTGTCTCAGCAACTTCCTGAAATTGTCCTAAGACTACCAGCTCATGCGGGCAACTAAATAGCTGTCAGAGTGATGACTCGGGCATTGCCAATTTGGTAGCTCTTCCAGTAAACCCTTACTTGTGTATACAGTTTTCAGAGAATAGGATGTAGGAAATTACATTTGGTCCTGCTTTGAGCAGGGGGTTGGACTAGATGACTTCCTGAGGTCCCTTCCAACTCTGAGATTCTATGATTATAATATGTGTTATATCTTCAGAATGCTTTGCAAGCATTAACTCATTAATCCTCACACCCATTGTAAAGCTGGGAAAACTGAGGTAGTGAATGTGATGGGGTGTTCACTCTGAAGGGGTTAATGGGGGTTAATGGAGGTAGTGAGTGTGATGTGGTGTTCACTCTGAAGGAATTAATGGGGGTAGCGAGTGTGATGGGGTGTTCACTCTGAAGGGCTTAATGGAGACCAAATCGCGAAAAGGACGGTGTGGTTCCTGGAGCAAGAGAGGTGCTGCAGACCAGAGAGAGAGACAGAGTGATGTTATGCAACCAGAGAAAGGAGCATAGACCTCGTGAGCTAATCAACAGGGTGGCCAGGCAGAGTTGCCAGCCTAGTAATGAGTGGAGCACCCCATGAGTTTAAGCTACTTGCTCAGTTTAACCAGAACTCAGAAGTTTCCAACTCCTCCTCCCGTGTTATACCATTAATCCACACTGCTCTAGAAGCACTGATGAGTATACTTGATGTTAGCATCTCCCTTTTCCCTTCCTCCCCACCCCTTCCCAGGCCCCTCTTAGCTGCTGCTCCCCTCCACCAACAAAACCAGACCACAGACCAGTCAGGCAAGCGCTAGACCCTCTCCCCACTTACTAGAACACATTCCCCACAATTTGACACCTAATTTCACTTCGGTTCTTTCCTGGTCTCCAGCTTGAGCCCCAAGCGCAAGCCGCCTCCCTCTCTCTGGTTCTGGGTCAGGACTGGAACTGGTAGCAGGGAAGGTGTGTAAGGTTAAGACTCTTTGCTGAAACGAGTTATTGTCTTGCTTCCCAGTTGCTTGAGAATGTTCCAGGTTGTGCTCTCAAGCGTCCATGTTTAACCCTAGTGCCTTGTCTATGTGCAAAGTTTCACTGGTTCAACTTTAAATCAATTTTAAAACCAATTTAGTTAAACTGGAGCAAAGAGACTCAATTTGAGACTCAATTTGATTTAAACCTGGTTACATACAATGTAGCCTAATAAGACACTAAGTTAATTTAAATCATTAGTTAAAATAAACTGATACAAACCAGGTTTAAATCAAAGTAAGGGTGTCCACATAACATTCTGTACCATTGGTTTAAAAAAAAAAAAATCACACTTTTAGCTACAAACTATACCATTTTTAATATAAAGGTATTCAAATTTGGCACCACCAATCTATCTGGAAATCAGCCAGTTACTTTCTGAAACAAAGCTAAATCTGCTTTTGTCCTTCGTTACTTCAAAATGATTTATTGACTAAATGACCTTATAATAACTTTCCCCCACCAGATTAAGTAAACACATTTCTCCTTGTTTTTTTACTCTTGAAATATCAGGACTGATCAGTTCCCGGTCTTTGTTGCAGGTGATTTGCAAAATCTTTGGGGGACTTGAATAGTGGTAACTAAGCAACTGCCTCTCTTCTATCCCACAGCTTTGTGAAACTTGATTCCTGGAGAGTCTAAGAAACTGCCCCACAGTTCGGACTGCAGGGGTGTGAATAGCAATGCGCACCAAAGTGCTATACTGTAACTCCCCTGTGCAGATGCTGCAGGTGGAAACTAAAAGGTTCCTAAGTTCACATTAATTGAGTCCTTTTCCAACAGGACTACATTAACGCAAACTGGACACCTTTTCATTTGCGCCTTCACCATCTACATGGGGAATTACAGCGAAGTTCTTTGGTGCACTCTGCTATTCAGATCCTCATAGTCCAAACCGTGGGGCAGTGTAGACAAAGCCCGAGGCTTGGATCCTGATTCAACTCAGCACTACGCCTATGCTTAAACCCATACCTTGTTTCAACATGAGCTCAATTGCTTTGCTGAATCGGGGTGTGAGTGCAGATCACAGCTTTGTGACATGACTATTCAGGTTCTCCAAAACCTTGCCAAGGAGCTCCATGGAATAGAAGGGGGGGCATTGCAAAGTAAAAAAAAAAAAAATACAAGCGGAAAATGTTTTGAAAAACAGCAACTGCCTTAAGCCAACCTTTATACATCACAAAGGAGTGGGGGGAAATGTCTTTATGTCTTTGCTTTGAAGTTCTCCATTTGGATTAATGGGGATTTGTATGAGTCAATGTTTCATCATAATTTATAACTCATTCACATTACAATAGAATTCAGGCTTTAAGTCTTTGGAAGAGAAGGCATCAAAAATATAAAATATATGTGAGGGAAATAGTGTATCTTAATGGCTTTCGGCTGGACAGAATTACTCACATGAGTGAGATTAATGGAATTCCCTGTCAGAATAATGCTTTGCATGCTCCCTAACATCTGTCCCATGAAGTCACAGCTGCAGAAGTTGTTCCTGTTATAAATTAATATTTACTGTCCTGAAGAGTAGTTTCCTGAGTAGTGTAGATGAGAGAAGTACAAAGTGAAGCTGAGCTGGACTGGCATCCATACCAGAAATAACACAATGATGTTCTCCTGTCAGAAGAGCTGGTCAGTGAGAAATCATTATTTTTTATTTGCAAAGTCAGCATTTTATGCATTTACTATTTGCTCATAAAGGGCCCCATACTTACTAACACTAAGTATTACCTTACCCCAGGAGTAGCTTTATTTATTGTAATGGCACTTCTTGTGGAATAAGGCACCAATCTACATGAGTAAGGGTGATAGAATCAGACCCATATTATTTTAAGGAGAGAAAACACCTTGCTGCAGCCTACTGGAAGAAAACAAACGTCTTCACTACCATTCATGACTACTCAAGGGCCAGGAGGTGATACTACATTACTAGTCTACACTCACCATTCCCTTTAATAACTGGAAGAGCTGTTATTGCAAGTGACTGAATTTTGCAAATTAGCAGGCAAATGAACAAGACCATATATACCAAGTATACTGCACCACAGCTTGTACTTTGTTCATACTGGGTACCATTTTTAAAAGCATATAAATGACTGAGGAGCTCTTAAGTCACTTAGGAACATTTTGAAAGGTTCCTAGGTACCTAAAGATGTAGGTACCTAGTGGGGTTTTCAAAAGCACATAACTTCCATCGGTTTCAATGGGAGTTAGGTGCCCAGGTGCTTTTGAAAATCTCAGTAGGTGCCTATTTGCATCTTTAGGTGCCAAAATATCTCTAAAAACGTGACCCTTAGGCACTTCTGATAATTTTATACACAAGGCCAAATCCCATGAGGTGCTGACAACCTCCACTCCGCAGCCACTAACGTTAATGGGCACATGGCACTCCCTGCCCCAGCACTTAGAGTCACAGAGTCTAAGGCCAGAAGGGCCCACCAGATCATCTAGCCTGAGCTCTTGTATATCACAGGCCACCCAGCACCTGTACACTAAACCCAATAACCAAAAGTTATACAGCCCACCGGAGATTAAACTATTATATGCCACAGGCAAAAAAATAGGAGGGACCAATCTGACCCAGGGGGAAATTCCTTCCCAACCCTACATATGGTGATTGATTAGACCCTGAGCATATGAGCAAGAAATAGCCAGCTAAGAGAAATAATGCTTGGTGCCATCTCCGAGCCCTGACCCTCCCTGTCCAGTGTCCCATCTCCAGCCATGGCCATCTCTGATGCTTCAGAGGAAGAAGACCAAAAAACAAAAATCCAACATGGGGAATCGGGTGTGTGTAGTGAATCCATTCCTGACTCCTGCAGGTGACCAGATGACACCCTGCTGCATGAGCTTTAAGACCTAAACCATACGCGACCTCCAGGACTGCTGAGCCCTGCTGCCACCATCAAAAGCAATCCTGTCATACAATCCCACTCATATGTTCTCTGCCCAGCCCTGCCGCAATCTGTTCTTTCTTTCCTTATTTCCTTTCTTTTATTTAAATACCCACTTCTTACTGCCCTGGGGCGTGCTTGGAGAGAAGAATCCAAAGCATACATTTATCAACTAAGCCCCACCCACAGGTAGGGCTATCCCAGAGGGAACAGTCAGGTCCTTTATAAAGAGTATATACAGGGAAATTCTCATCATCCCACACAAAACTCTGATAAACAGTCCCCGTATGGTTGCCCTGTTGATGGGGACCCTAGCTATATAGGATCCCACAATGAAGGAGGTTAGGTTGGCATCCGCATTAGACAAGAGCTGGTGAAACGCAGGCTGCTTTTCTTGTGCTGGCCAAAACATTTTTCCCATTGTATACAGTGGTTAAGTTCAGGACTGACTAGACACTCAGGATCTTTAGGGATTTTGGAAGTTCCTGGAAGGAGGCATGGCTGATCGCAGTTGTGATTATGGGAGCAAGCTGTGCTTTGTTAAACTTCACCAACCATGAGAGACGGGGTCAGAAACACAAGCGATGGGCTGGACGTTCCCCAGAGTTTCCTGTATTTCCATTTGGGTGATTTGATGGGGTGGGTGTCATGCCTGTTTCTGGTTACTTCAGTCTCAGGAAAGCTCATTGTGATCATTAATTATTATTTTGTTGTTAAAGATATAGAAACTTGTAAGCATAGTGGTGACTAGTCCTTCTTAATTATATTTAGCTTAGATAGAGTCACGTAAATCTCCAGTGGAAACTTACTGAAGTTTGTTTATTTTGGACCTTTCTCTAAAATGAACGGTCTCCCTGTTTTTAGTTGACTACCACTAACACTAGAACAGTGCTGGAGTAGAATGACAGTTCTTTTGCAGAGAGCTCTGGCTGATCCTCTGAGCTCCAGTAACATTGTTTACTTCGGGCATGCAGTGCAATATTGTGATTAACACTTGTTTATTGCATACTTTTGTGTTGTCACTTAAAGTTTCCATTCCAACCCTGATATGGCGCCAAGTGAATCAGAGGGGCTGAAATAAGGCCTGCCATATTTAAAGAGATCCAGCTGCTTGGAAACATCAAGTGTCAGCAAAGAAGGCATAGTTCAGCAGGAGCTCCACTATCAATTCCTCAGCAACCGTATCTGACCGGGTCTCAGATAAGCTAAATCAATACATAACCAAAGGGTCAATGTCTGAAGACGGTCAGAACCTTCCGAACCATCAGCGTTTCCCATCTGCCACTCCTTCGGTCAAAGAGCTGGAGCATATTTTGGACAGCTGCAGGATGGAATTAAATCATGTGGATGAAGTGTGGCCTAACCTGTATTTAGGTGATATGTAAGTGTTATTTGAAACTGAGCCATTCTTTATGATTGTCAATGTAAGCTGTCTCACTGTTTTATTGGTGATATCTGCAAAACAACTAGTAGTTTTAAAATTGACTTTTAGATTAGAACTGGAGTGTGCACTAAAGAAAGTACTTACCATACCAAAGAATACAGTTAGAAAAGAATTCCCACATGCAATATTTTTCTCTATTATTTTATATAATTATTACAATTATTTTTAATGGATTTTACAAATGCTCCAAACAGTACATTCTCAAGTTGTGCATACAACTGTGACAGAGCTCTCTAAATTTGGTACAGAATATTTCTCATTTCATGAGACATGTTTTGTTTTTCAACAGATTTCCATGAAATGGATATTTTCACATTAAAAAAAATTAACATTCTAAAATTTGTTTTTAGAGCAAACTGATCTTCAGCTGGATTTTCTTGCTCACAAATATAACCATTTTTTTTAAATTAAACTGGACCCATTACTTTTGGTTAATAAGTTTGTGATGAAGCAGAGAAACTGCCTGCCAGCATGGCAGGGATTAAGGACAGCCTTTGGGCCCAGCTAAGCCTGCCGCCAATGCCAGGCCTGGAGGGGGTAGAAAAGGCTCATTTCAGGGCTGACTGGTGACAGGGCCTGTGCAAGGATATTTTGCGCCCTAGGTGAAACTTCCACCTTGCGCCCCCGCCCCCCCCCCCATCGGTTCACTGAGGGGCAAATCCCAATGAGCCTTTATAGACTCCAGAGGTCACCCTGCCCAGGGGCCAGCCATGCCCAGGAACTGCTCCCCAGACCAGGTCCGCCCCTCCCCGCCCCATGAACTCCCCTGGAGGATGCACAGCCGCCCCGTGAGCCCTCCCCTCCCTACCCCACCCCGGCGGCCCCCGCCCCGAGTCCACTCACTGGCTTTGCCGGGCTTGGGCCGCTGCAGCAGCTCGGCAGAGAGGAGCCGCCTTCTGGAGGCACCGGAGAGCCAGAGCGTCCCGCTTGCGACGGCGGTGAGCCCCAGCCATAGAGGAGCCGGCACGGTGCATGGGGGCAGCAGCCCTGCAAAGGCGGCAGTGCAGCTAGCAGGGAGCATCCGCACCCCCTGCCCCTCCTGCCCAGGCTGCGTCCCGGCGTCCCCCCGGGGGCTCCTGCAGGCTGCAGCAGATGCATCCCGGCACCAGCCCCCCCATGTGCCTCCCGGGCATATGAGGTGCTGCCTGGGCGCAGGGCCCTGAGCCTGCTCCGGGAGATGCAGCAACGGCTCACATGCCCGGGAGCTGCAGAACCCAAGTGCAGTGAGGGGGAAGCTGGGGGGTGCGCCTGTCCTGTCTATGACCCGCCCAGCACCCCCGCCCCCCGGTGGATCCTGCAGTGGATGCATGTGGGCGGTGGCCCCCATGCCCACCCGGCTCCTCCCTTGCTGCACTTGGGCTCTGCGGCTCCCGGGAGTGTGAGCCGCCACCGCCGCTGCCCCTCCTGGAGCAGGCTCAGGGCCCCGCGCCCTGGCAGTGGCTCACATGCCCTGGAGCCGCAGAGCCCAAGCATGGCGAGGGTGGAACCAGGGGGCGCACGGGGGCCGGTGCCCGCATGCATCCACTGCAACCTGCAGGAGCCCCTGGGGGGCACAGCGGCTGCTCCCCACTAGCAGCACCACCGCCTTTGCAGGGCTGCTGCCCCCCTGCGCCGCACCGGCTCCTCCATGGCTGGGGCTCGCCACCCCCGCAAGCCGACACTCTGGCTCTCTGGTGCCTCCTGAAGGCGGCTCCTCCCTGCCGAGCCAGAGCACCACTTTTTTAGGATTACCATATTTCAATAATCAAAAGAGAGGATGGGGGGGAAGCCCCACCCCCATCCACTCCCTCCCACTTCACGCCCCACTCAGAACTCCCAACCCCCCCCCCCCCGCTCCTTGTGTCCCCTGACTCCCCGCTCCTGGGACCGCTGCCCCTAACTGCCCCCCAGGACCCCACCCCCTATCTAAGCCTCCCTGCTCCTTGTCCCCTGACTGCCCCCTCCTGAGACCCCCCCACACGAACTGCCCCCCTAGGACCCTACCCACTACCTGTCCCCTAACTGCTCAAACCCTTATCCATACCCTCACCCCCCAGACAGACCCCCGGGACTCCCGCGCCCCATCCAATCACTCCCTGCCCCCTGACAGCCCGCCCCCCCGAACTCCCAACCCATCCAACCCTCCCCCTGCTCCCTGATAGCCCCCCGGGACTCCCCTTACCACCATGCCACTCGAGCCACTGGTTCCACGTGGAGCCAAACCAAACAAGCTGCTGAGCACACAGAGTGCTGGTGACGCGATGCTGAGGCCGGGGGAATAGGGGAGGGGATCTGCCTGCTGGAGGCCAATGGGAGCGGCTAAATCAGGCCCAGGCACCCAATCAGCCACGCCACACTCTGTGTGAGGGGAAGGGAGGGGAGGGAGGAAAAATCCCAGACGCCCCCAACCACTTGGCACCCTAGGCGACCGCCTAGTTCGCTTAGTGGTTGCACCGGCCCTGACTGGTGAAGAGGCAGGAGCTAGCTACAGCCCAACCTGAAAGGAAGGATCACTAGCCTACAGGCCAAGTCAGCCACTATGGAGCATGTTCTGTCTCCCAGCCAAGGGAGATTGCAGAGAAGAGCTAGGAGCCTCCAATAACTTGGTGACTGCACCCCAGAGACATTGTGGGGTTTGGCTTCACCAAACTTACAGCTGCCCCACCTGAAGGAGCGTGGGAACATGGCAGGATGCAGCCCAAGATCCACAAGAAGGTGCCAAGGGAAGCAAGCCATCCCAACAAATAGGACTATATGGGCCATGCCCCAAACTGAAAGGACACTTGTAGGAAGTAGCCTAGGATTGCCAACTTTCTAATCGCACAAACCGAACACCCTAGCCCCACCCCTTCCCCGAGGCCCTGCTCACTACATGCCCTCTCCCTTGGTGGCTCGCTGTCCCCCATCCTCACTTTCACTGGGCTGGGTCAGGGAGTTGAGGTGCAGGAGGGAGTGAGGGCTCCGGGGTGGGGCCAGAAATGAGGGGTTTAGGGTGTGGGCTCTGGGGATGAGGGGTTTGGGGTCCAGGAAGGGGCTCCAGGCTGGGGGGTGGGGCCGAGGGATTCAGAATGTGGGAGGGGGCTGTGGATTGAGGGAGGGGGCTGGGGTGTGGGAGGGGATATGGGATCTGGGCTAGGGGTGCGGGCTCTGCGCTGGGGCCAGGGATGAGGGATTTGGGGTGCAGGAGGGGACTGCAGGTTGAGGCAGGGGATTGGGGTGCAGGAAGGGGTAGGGGCTCTGGGATGGAGGGTTTGGAGTGCAGGAGGGGGCTCTGGGTTTGGAGGGCGCAGGGCTGGGGCAGAGGGTTGGGGTCCAGGGGGGTGAGGGCTCTAGCTAGAGGTGCAGGCTCTGGGGTGGGGCCGGAGATGAGGGGTTTGGAATGTAGGAGGGGGCTCCAGGTTTGGGGGTCTCAGGGCTGGGGCAGGGGCTCGGGATTGGGGCATGGGCTTACCTTGGGCAGCTCCTGGTCAGCAGTGCAGCGGAGCTAAGGCAGGCTACCTGCCTGTCCTGGCTCCGCAGTGCATCCCTGAAGCAGCCAGCAGCAGGTCCAGCTCCTAGGCAGGGGGACCAGGAGGCTCCATGTGCTGCTCTTTCCCAGAGGCACCGCCCCCCCCCCCAGCTCCCATTGGCCACGGTTCACAGCCAAAGGGAGAGCAGAGCCAGTGCTCGGGGTGGGGGCCGTGCACGGAGCCCTGTGGCCCCCCACAGCTAGGAACCGGACCTGCTGGCTGCTTCCGGGGTGCAACGCAGTGCCAGGACAGGTAGGAAATAGCCTGCCTTAGACCCGCAGCACCGCTGTCCGAACTTTTAACAGCCCGGTTGGCAGTGCTGACCAGAGACACTAGGGTCCCTTTTTGACTGGGCATTCCAGAAACCCTAAATTAGCCCAGGGCAGTGGATTTCGATTCCCTCCTTGGAATGCCCCCTGTTCAGGAGTCAACTCACACAGGGCCCTGAGTGGGAGGGTCCAGGACCCCTACCCCCCACAGTCTGAAAGACTGAGGCACCTTGACCAAGGAAACAAAGGGTTGGAAGTTGGGCACACCAATCATTAGGCCCCCTGGACCTACAAGCACCCTGTTACAAAATTATTTTTGGAATATTTTTGCTCTATTTTGGAGCTGTGGTAGCTATCCCATTCTTAGACCTTGACTCAGCAAAGCACTTAAGCACATGCTTAACTTTAGGTATATTCTTAAATACAATTGAAGTCAATAAGATGTATAACTTTAAGCACATTCTTACATGTGCTTTACCGCTTTGCTGAATCAAGGCCTTAAGATAGATGAAATTTTTCTTATAAGCCCAATTTAACCCTTTCCTACAGCTCCCCCAGAAGACTATAACCTTCCTAACACTTTCTATGATGTTTCTCAACTCTTTCCTAACTGCAAAATTTCTTATCTTATTTAAATACACACACCAACTTCTTTGCATTATAGCTTTAAAATAATCAACTATACAATCTGCACTGTTGGCCACAGAAATCCAGAAAAGAAAACATAAGTGTTTACTGCTTAGGAAGTATTTAAGTATGTGCTTTTCATGCTTAGTCCCAATGGGCCTATTCCCATGCTTACTATTTGCTAGATCAAGGCATTTAAATTTCAAAGGTGGATAAATTAGGCCCTAACCAGAAAGCCCTTTGCATGCAGAACTGCCACTGGGGTTGATAAACATTCCATGCTCGGAGGGCTTCCTGATCTGGAATCGTAATAGAGAAGTGTCATTAGGGATGGTACAACTGGGAGAGAAGGATTTCATTCCAGCCCTACAGAGATCACCTGCACAAAGCCCTTTGACATGAATTTTGTGCAGGGTCGCTAGGATTTCACCCTATATTTGCTTCTTTCTGATGCATAAAGAAACATTAATTTTGCCAACTGTGCAAGTCTAGAGCCCTGTTTTTATATCAAACAGGTCCCCCTGCACCATCAACAGGCTTAAATATTTGGACATAATAATCAAGATAATTACCATAAGAGAAGGAAGGAGCTACTAATGATTCTTTAGCCACATTTCCCTGTGATTATATTTGTAAATTGGAAGTTTTAGCAATAATCGAACAGAGCATAAAATAATGAGCAAGCATGTGCTGGGGAAATAAGACCATATGTTTTAAAAATTGAAACAATACTTTATGTTTCAAATTTTGCAAGTGCAAATCATGAGTTCTAATCTGCTTTCCAAACCTGTTGGATTTGAGGCCAGTAATCCTGCAATGGTATAATGGAGGCCTTGTCATGCTGTCAGCATGCCACAATTGGTGGCCATCTTCACTGCATTTTTATTTTAAAATGCATTTATTTTGTTGAAGGGCTTAATAATGTCAGTGGAAATCTGTATTCTTTCAAGAGCATTTTTAAAAAATCCCTGGTTTCCATTCACAGCTGAGAACAGTGTCTGTGTATGCTCCGTAAAGATCCAACAGCAGAAAGGGCTGAGCAGCTGAACAAGGCAGCAGATCTTGAATATCGAAGAAGAACACAGAGTTATTTAAAAATTGAAATTAGTAAAAAGCAAAACTAGAGAGTTTAACTGGAATTTATCAAGAACTGCAGACAGGATTTTCCCCCTCTATTGAAATCAGTGGGACCATTTGCACAAGCACCAACTATTCTCTGGAGTAAGCACCTTAGGAGGGGAAGAGAAAGAAATAGAGGGCTTTGAAGTTAGAGCCCAAGTCCACTGGAGTCAATAGAAGTCTTTCCACTGAGTTCAATAGGCTTTGGATCAGGCCCTTTCTGAGCAAGCCTGTGTCAGTGGAGATTAATTAGCATCTGAACAGTGCCATACGGTACAGTAGTCCGTAGCGCTATCATAGATTTATAGTTTTGATGGCCTGTTTCCTGGGAATTAGCCCTGTATAATCACTCAGGAGGCTGCTTGGCAAGCGGAAATGAAAGAACAATCTAGAATTAAGACTATATTTTGCTAATAAAGCCTTTTTCATCTTGAAAGCTAGCTTCCAAATTTCTTCTCTCATACTGTGCAAACAACCTGAACCTCTCTCCTTTAAAGCAGAATACTAATGGCTGCCTGCTACATGCTGCCGTTCATCACAGAGGATCCTAAGTGCTCAACAAACTGACTATTACATTGATGTACATGCATCACCCATAGTGAAATGCAGTGCCCTTTGGGGTGGAAGGCTGAAGGCCTTGAACAGTGCAGAGGAATGCTGCACAACAGTTCAGGGCAAAACATGAAGAATGCCTTCCACAAATGAATCTAGCTGCTGAATTTTAAGCAGGCAGAATATAATTAACCATTGGAATTTAGCCAGGTTCCATGGGCTAACACTCCTAGTCCTGCAAAAATGCATTAGGAAATTATTACAGATCGAGGCAAAATGGCTGCAGACTAAACTAAAAGCTTGACTATGTCCTTTCAATCTGAACCCATTCGTGAAGTGAACCTCCTTGTCAAGTGCTCAGGGCCAACAAAACCCCTTGACTTCAGTGGGAATGAAGGCAGCTTTGCATCTCTCAGGATTGGGCTTTTAATTCTCATTAAAACTCATAGGAACTTACACACAAAGAGAGAGAGAGAGAGAGAGAGGAGATTATTTTCGTAGACATGAAATCTCTTTTCATATTTACATGCAATTGCATATTTTCTATGTGCAGCTCCTATGTAATCATCAGATTAGAAATCACAACTTTCTGTCTCATGCTTGGTGTTATGCCATGCAAACAACAGATCTCCAAGTGTAACAGGTCCTGAACTGTTCATTGACATTCAGTCTCAATAAGAGGCATCAGGGACTTGACCACATCAAACTCTTTCATATAATACTTTTCCTTGTGACCTTTTATACCTAATTCTTGGTAGCTTGATTGCACATGACAAAGAAGAACTGAGGAAACTTGGCATCACCCATGTACTGAATGCGGCACATTCCACATGGGAAAGTAAAGGAGATCAAGCCTTCTATGGCCAGGAAATCCATTATTGTGGAATAGCTGCAGAAGATTCAACTGATTTTAACCTGCGTGAGCATTTCTACCCTGCCTCAGAGTACATTAATAACGCACTGAGTGCTCTGAACGGTAAGTGCCTCTCTTGATAATACTCTGTGCTTATGTAGTACTTTTATCCCAGGATCATCAGCTGCCATACAAACATTACCCAACACCACTGGGAGACAGACTACCAAAGCACACTCACCTGTGGAGCGCCTCCAAGTGGCGGAGTGTGGTATCACAGTCCTTTTCTTGGCCCCTGCAGGCCAGCCTTGCTGTGTCTTCAATGGCTTGGCCCTCTGGCCAAGTCACAAAGTCTGAATGAACCCCTTCCAGGGTATTAAAGAGTCCAATAAATAAATGGTGTATTTTGCCCTCACTAGGGTCTTCAGCCTGGCTCTGGACCCTTTAAATTCAGCCCTTTGTTCAGGCTCCCAAATAAGCTCCATCCCTTTCTTGGGGTTTACATCACTTTACCTGTAGCCAGTAGGGGAACCCGTGCCTGCCCATTACTCTGGGTTTCCAGCCCAGGAACCCAGTAAAGAGCCACCACGTATTGCTCAATCCAATTAGTTGCCACTTGTTCCCTGGGCCTCTTCCTAACTGTATCCTTGAGCTTCACCTTTAGCTCAGGGTTAAGGTTCTTGTGTCCTCTCTCCCCTGGAAACCCAGCTATACACAATGCAGCCAGAACCAAAAACTCTGGTTATCCTTCAACCTCCTTTGGCCAGAGGGGCGCACCTTTCCTCATCCCTCTGGTCCCAGCCAGGAACTGGTCTACTACAGACCTGCAGCTCCTTTCATCTGGGCCAGCAGGACCCTGATGGGCTGTCTCCCTTTAGAGATGGGAGGAAAATGTGACACCAAGAGGTTAAATAGCACACACAAAGTTACACAGCAAGTCAGTGGCAAAGCTAGGCATCTAGGCTCCACATGGGCCCTCTTGTAATCACTAGACCAGCTTCCCTTTTTTTGAACAAGGAAAAAGGCCTACGGAGGATGATGTTGTAGTTTAGAGAGTGGTTAATATATAACAGCTGGGATATGATGGCACCAGTGTTCTGCGTTGATTCATCAGAAAGCAAATGCACATGAATCACTCCTTCTCTGGCTACAAAACAGCGAAGAGCAGATGTTGCAATAAGGTGATGTTGTGATACCAGCTATCACAGAGAGATGTGTCAATGAGCCATTGACAAGGTCCAGGGTCATGCTGTTTCCTTCTGTTATAAATCCATCAGGACACAGGCCAACATTACCAGTAATTACTGTTCACTTATGGAATGGATCACTGTACTATTTAGAGGGCTAGATTCACCCCAGCTAACATCAACTGCACCTCCAAGAGCCAATGGTGGAGCTGTACTTCAGAGCAGATTCATCCCAAAGGAGAAAGCAGACAGTGTTTCCCCTCCCCCCCCTCCGCCCCCCCTGTGACCTTCCTCAAAAGGATCCACCAGGGAAGGCAGTTGTAGATTCTGACAGAGGCTTCAGTAGGGATGTGCTGAATAAACACACCTCCCTGCAACCCTAGACACACCCAATTCTCCAACCACCACAAGCTTAGTTTTGGGCTATGATAGCTCCTTTTAGGCCTGTTAATGGAAGGTAGGTTGGGGCTACTTTCTGCCAGCACTGCCTCCTCTGCCCTCTGAGAAGATTTTCTGCCTCAGGGGCCATGCTCTGTAGAAGATGATGTGAATCAGGAGGGAATCTACCTCAGAGATACCTAATATCTCATGGACTCTGAAGTCTGACCCCCTCTATTTAGTAGGAGTCCTCTTGCATGCTGCGAGATTGCACTAGCTATGGTGAAACACAATAGGCACTGGCTCTGTAAGGCCAGTATAAGAACCTGTGTGACCCAGTTGCATCTTGAGTGCCATACTTTTTTTTAAAACACCCATGAGAGGCACCATATGGTGAGCACTGACCTCTAGTTATCCACAGGAAATGTTTGGCACAGGCAGCAGCAGTAGCACTACAAGCTTCTCCCACAATACCCCTACAGTATTCCTCAGTGCCTTTATGGAGGGAATGCTTCTGGATTTGAAAGCATTGACGATGCTTTCAATGAGTACTTGGCTTCTCTGCCAAGACTGCCAACAATGCCACATAATAGCGCTGCATTTTGAGCAGGAGATACTTATCCAGAATTAACTTGCCTGAGACCCGCAACCTATTTCATATACTGGAGGATGAATAACGATCACATTAGAATGGTTTTTGGTCATTGACCCGGGATGTATTCAAAGCAGTGTCCAAGAGGTGAAAACTAGGGTAGTCCATGATCAACGTGCTGAGCGGCCCAAGACCCATTGTGACACTTCTGAGCAGACTGGAGCAGCACAATTCATCTTTGTTTTTCTTTTTTCAGGAAAGATCTTAGTTCACTGTGTTGTTGGTAAAAGCAGATCCGCCACCTTGGTGCTGGCTTACCTTATGATCTACCATCACTTCTCACTGACTGATGCTGTCCAATGTGTCATCCAGCACCGAGCCATTTCACCAAACCGAGGGTTCCTGAAACAGCTACACGACCTAGATGTTGAATTGCGAGACAGGACAAACCTGTGTGAGCTCTTATAATATGGGGGGAAGAAAAAAGATCAATAGTGACTACAAAATATGAAGTGCCACACAGTGTTAAAGGAAGTAAAAAGATTAAATGAATCTGAACCAAAATTCTAGTACCAAGCCTACCCCTCTCCAAAATTTTATGATGGGGGATCTCATAATCTGAACTTGGATCTGGCTCTGAATTTCACATCTTATCTCCCCTCTCCCTCAAACTGGCTTAACTCTAACCTTGATCTGAATAATACTGATCTTTGGGATAATTGTCACCTATTGAGTCTCCATTTGTATCTGCTGCTCTTCTGGGATTGATCCCATATTTCGCAGTAATCCTGGCTGAAGAGAACCTGCAACAACCCTAATTCTTGGTCAGGTGCAGTTTGCTTTAGCTGATATTAGAGATGGGTGGCTCTCCTCTCATGGAGTTTGAGGATGTGCCACTTTGTGTGTGTGTGTGTGTGTGTGTGTGTGTGTGTGTGTGTGTGTGTGTGTGTGTGTGTGTGTGTGTGTGTGTGTGTGTGTGAATATTTGGTTTTTTTACAATTTAAACCCATGGCTTCCCCATTTCCCCCCCCCCTCCATTTCCCACCCCTGCTCCCCCAAAGGAACAGTCAATTCAAAAAAAAAGGGGGGGGGAATGAATTTCTCCGTAAATGACAGCATTTATGCTCTATATTAAGGAGAGAAAAATCTATCAAATGCTAGGCTGGCCTGAGTGGATGCCTTGCAAGCTACAAGTGCACTGTACTTACATCTTTTACAAATCAGAGACTCTCTCCTCCCCTTTTTTTTTTTTTTTTTTACCCTTGTGCTGTATTTTCTTAGTACTCTGTCCATTGTCTGTTCCATTTTCCCCTAGGGATATTTTTCCTCGCTCCCATTTTCCACTCCTTTTCCAGCCTCTCCTTCACATTTGAACCAAATCTTGCAAACTCACAGGGTTCTCATGGATTTGAAATGTCAAACAACTTGACTCATCCCTGGTTAATGTGGGCCTGGAACAACCCTCCATGAACTCACCTGGGGGTATTTCCATGGGTAGTTCTTTTGCTGGCAGTGTTTCTGCTTTGGCACTGCCCCAACACCTTATAGAAGCCCCTTCATTGTGACTTCATGGAGTGTTAGGGGTGGAGCTGGGGAGTGGCCACATGCTCCTTGGCACCATCCACAGCAGCCTGCCCAGATTTCTGCATTAAATTGTATTCACTTTCTCTGTCTCCTTTCTGTGCCTGCTGCTCAGCAGCTGCAGGGAGACTCTGCCAGTACCAGTGCTGTGATGTCACAGAAAACCACACAAGGATTCAGAGGTGGAAGGGAGTCTCTTTCCCATGAATCACTAGGATCTATGAGGTTGGGATGACTCCCCCACACCCTATTAGGCACAACTGACAGAAAACTCTGCAAGTGGAACCTTAGGGAATTTACTCTCTTCTCTTGTGGACTTCTCCCTGGAAGAGGCTGGTTGGCCCACATATAGCCTGGAGCTCACACCTTCTGATTGTACATCAAATCCTGAGATTGCTGCAGTCTGCATTGTGCAACTACTCTAGCCCTGTGTCTGGTTCTTGGTTTGTTGGATATATTTGGTTACGAAGGGTGTTCTTGTTTTTCAAAGAACCTGACATTCTTGTGTAATTCTGCATTGTGTGTGTTTTAATACCCTCATAGAGCAACTAAGTAGAGTTGTTAGGCGTGCTATGGAAAATATATACAGTGTCACTTTAATGCGGAAATTTCATTTATTTGGAACGTGTATACAGTTACACTGTGCTTTGGAAAGCTTTGCTTTTGACCGTTTTATCTGAGTGACTCACTTTTTCTTTTTTTTCCGTTCAGCAAATATCAAGTTTCTTAAAAAAAAAAAACCAGGTGAAAGGGCCTCTATTCTCATTTGATGAGGATCAGGGCAGTGTCAGCCTTGCTGCAAATACATCTCGTTATTGCAGGAGAATTTCTCAGATGCAGAAAACAATGTTTAAAACAAAGATCTGGGGGTTACTGGTTCCTGACATTTATCAATGCTTCTTTGAAGAATGACCTGACAGCTGCGTACAGCAAAACCTGCTTTCCTCTCTGCCCCGTAATCAGTTTTCAAACTCCTGCTTTAATTCACATAAAACTGAAGTGAATTGATGAGTCAGTTACACATCTAGGCTTTCAGATGGGTTATATTTCCCATCCACTGCAAGCCGTGACAGCCATGCAAACCAACTACAGATTCACCAGCAATGATGACACTACTGCCCAGATGCCAATTGCTCCCCAGCCAATCCCACTCCATGCAGCTGTCCTTCCCAGTCGGTAGCCTCCCCTCTATAATAAAAATAGCTATTCATGTCATTATGTTAAAAAACAAACACCAAAAAAGCAAGCATTGGTTGCTGCCTGTGGGAGTCTATATCTTCCAAGGAGTGTTCTCCCTGGCCCCAACCCTTTTGCTCCCCAAACCCTCCTTGTCACTGTCAGCCAGGGCTGGCTCCAGGCACCAGCTGAGCAAGCTGGTGCTTGGGGCGGCAGACTGTTCGAGGTGGCATTCTGCCCAATCCTAGGGCAGCACAGCCGTTTTATTTTTTTTGTTTTGTTGTTGTTGTTGTTCTTGTTCCGCTCCGGCTGCCCTGTAGGGGGCGGCGGCGCGGAGAACCAGAGCACCCTGCAGGGCAGTACTCTTCCTTCCCTCCCCACCGACCGGAGCGGAGCCCTCGCGGCAGGAGGCGGCGCAGCGGGAGGGGCCACGTGGCAGCGCCCCTGCTGTAGCCCTGGCCGCCCCCTTCTCTCTCTCTCTCCCGCCCACTCCCTCCCGCCCCCCGCCCCCCCGCCAGTCCCCCTGCACCCGCGCTCCAGCCGCGCCGCAATTTTTTTTTGGTTTTTTTTGCTTTGCCATTCTGGCCGCCCCGTTTTTTTTCTTTGTTTGTTTTTGCTTGGGGCGGCCAAGAAGCCAGAGCCGGCCCTGGTGTCAGCTGTCCTGCTGTTCTATCTCATAAGACATAAGCCCCTTAAGACAGAGATTTCTTCTTTTTGTTTTCACCTATAAAGCACCAGACACACCGATGGTTCTATATAAACAAATTATAATCCTCAGACCTTCCATTGATCCCAGCCCTTTTACCACCGCATCTCAACTTCCTTGACCATTTTTGCCTTGTGATCCCATATTTTGTGGAACTGCCTTGGCTAAGAGGCACCACAAAAATACATCATTGTGACAGTCAGAGTCCCGACACCCTAAGGGAAGGGCAGAACCCAAAAGAGCAAACGATTGAATCTCACAGTGTTATTGTGTATAAAAATATTTCAAGTAAGGTCTTTTACCAAAGCTTGTAACATTCAGAACTTGGTCATTATGAGCCATACGGACTGTGATTATGAATTTAAGTATTTGTTAGATATGAAATGGTGATCATAATCTGTGGTGCAACATTCATCTCCACCTCACAACAGGGAGTGGGCAGGCAGGCAGGGATGGTCTGCCTCCCCAACCAGACAAGACTAGCTCCAAGCACCTAGCATTGTACAATCCAGGAGCAGACAAATGGTAGGCCGTTAGGGTTAATAGGAAAACACGGAGACATCCTGGCTAGAATTTCCCCACCCTAAATAACCATGAGTCACCATGCCAGGAGAGGAAGGGAAAAAAGACAGGGAGGGTGGAGGAGGGGGTGGAAGCCCTTAAACTTTATCTGAAATTTTTATCCAGAAACTGAGATGCAGGAAGCTATCCATGAAATTCCCTCTAAGACCAGTGGCATGCCAGGAAACTCTTCAGAGGCAATAGGTAGCATATTGGAAAGGGGGATTTGTCTAATGTAGAGGCATAAAGCCTGAAGTTGTGTATTTATGTTTATTTTCTGTGTAACTTGTGTGTTTGCTTTTCTTTCAGACTTCAGCTTTGAATCTGTGATATTTCTCTTAAATAAACCTTTTCTTTGTTTTTACCTCAAGCAGGCCTCTGGTGTGCAGACTGTGTGGGCCAAAGGGAACTGATCACTCTGGGGCTCGTTTCATGCCTTTAGGGGTGATGAACCAAAGGGAAAAAGTCAGAGTGTCTGATAGTTAACTTGGGGTAGATGAGACTCGGGGCCAGAAAAGCTGTTGGGGTCACCCTGCAAAGAGTAACCAGGCTGGTGGAAGCCAGGGTGAGACCTTTAGACTCGTGGTCTGGCTAGTGGTGTCAGGGCTCTAAGACACTGCAGCATAGCACGAAGGCACCCAAGATGAGAGGGCAGGCAGTGACAGAACCTTACTGGTTTGGGTGATCCCCAAAACACCACAACCAGGCGTTCTGAAGAAATGGCACCTAGTTTAGAGAGCATGATGCCACTCCAACAGCAGCAGAGGCAGAGTGCAGCTGTGGGGAGGAACTGTGGATGGGAAAAGCAGGTGAGTTGGTGGGGGAGACAGAGGAAAGGACCAGGTGAGGATGAAGGGCCAGTTGCCTTTTGAAGAAGAGCCAAATATCTATCTATAAGGATGGAAGGAGAGGAGGGTGGGGGGTAAAGGGCATTTTTAAACATTTAATTAGGGGTGGGATACAGAGCCATTGTCCTCACTGGTGCTATTTCAAGGTAGTAGTGATCAATGGTGAGCCAAGGTGGTAGTAACCAGAGACTGTTAGCAACCAATGGCTGTGTGATAGCCTATGGAAAATAAGGTGGTAGGCTCCAGTTCTTACTGGGCAAATTCCATATTACTGAAACCACCACCAGTGCTAGAGCTTAAATTTTCACTCTTATTGGTGTTCCCAACTGAGAGGCCAAAGACCCCACAATCTGTGGAGACTGAACTCCCCTCTCGCCCCAGAAGAAAATAACTGAGAAGCATCAGCCGGGCGACCTGAGGAAGAATGCACTGCCATTGCCCATGCTGTAGTTGTTCTGCAGGGAAACAAAGAACTTCAGTCTCCAGAACTGCCAATTTTGCATCATTCGTCTGAACTAAATTCAGAACAAAAAGTAGCTTGTATTAGATAAACAGGGAGAAATGTAATTGGTTTCCTGAACAAAACCAAACCTTAAAATATATTCTGACTCAGCTCAGTTAAACGGGAGTCTGGTTTGGGTCTTTCTCCAACCACTTGCCCATCCTCACTTCTCAACATGCATGAGCTACGCCTGCAAGTTAAGGACTGAGGCCCCAGGTCAGTTGTCCCTGTCAGCCCAGCACTTAAACATTGACTTCAGTGAGAAATGGGCACCTGCTCCACCAAGTTAGGTACCTGCTCCAGGGCTTGGACAGATCATGCTGAACTGCTCTGCTGCATAGGGGCCTGAGAACGAAAGCTGAATTGGGGACCGCAGAACGAGTAAAAACCAAGTGTAACAATCACAAAATACGATGTCCCTACAGATCATGGCTGGCAGGTTAAAGCAGAGTTAGTTGTCCAGCTCCCGTGACGTTCAATAGGAATTAGGCATTGGCCCTTTTGAAAATCTCATCCAACACTTTACAGTTGAATAGCTACTGAGCATCCTACTTAGAATTGCCATACATTCTTCTTCTTTTTATCCCAGAGGTTCACCATTTCAGCCCCAAATTCTCTCTTGAGTATATTGACACAAGTAGCATGGGACCCAGCAGTGCAAGAAAATCTGAGGTCTGAGGAGATTAATTTGCATTTTTTGAAAGGAAACAAACACCACACAAAGCAAGACTGGCACTCCACCCAGCTCCGCTACTTACCCAGCAGAAAGGCATCTCTCATTTCCCTTGTCAGCCCCTTGCACAGAGACAGAGAACTGCACTGATAAAGAAAATACAAATGATGCCCCAAATTCATAGGATCGTCTACATTCCCCATTCTCCCTCCCCACCCCCTGACCTCACAGTTCCCATCTTGGAACTGGCATGGGAAAAATGTAGTCGCCGACCCAGATTTGTAAAGGTATTTATGTGTTGCTTGGCTCAGCGGTGCGACATCTAACTGACATAGGAGCCTACATCTAATTTTCAAAAGGGATTTAGGCACAAGGCATCTATCTCCCATTGACTGTTGAGGGAATTTAGACTCCCAAGTGACACCAAGCACGGCAACACCTAGACACCTATAAAAATCTAGGCCATCATGGCTAGGTGGGGCAAGTGGGCTACCAAGCTGTTCTTCTACCTCTGCCGACTTAAACTGAAATCCTGGAAGACCAATGTTGGAATAGCAGGAAGGAGTTATAGGTCAGGATTGTAGTACCTTAGCAGAGCTATATCTAGCAGCACCCATCTGCATTGTGTGTACCTCTATACAGATGGAAACTGGCTAAAGTATGAATTTAAACTCATGGGTCAAATTCATTCCTGCTGTCAACCCAACAAAACCAATGGAGTTACCCAGGGATGAATCAGGCCCAGTGTATCCAAATTGCTCCGTTATTCAAGGACAGCGTGGCCTCAGAGACACACATAGTTGGCAACCTGTCACAAATTAAAATAGAATAAGAACTGCAAGCAATGCATGACCCGTGGCTCACAGATCGGCCCCAAACAAGACGCAATATCCAGGTGTCTGGTGGAAAAGCAACTTCACAGGACTGGTCTAACCAAGAGATTATTGTAATCCATCAACTTTGGCAAGTACCAGTTTTCCATATGTATTACAGCTACTGCAGACTGCCTGCTGGGAGCAGCTTGGGCAGGCGTATGCATGCTTGTTATCGGCAGTGTGAATATCTCTGCCTTGTGTCACTGTGGCACAAAGCAGCTGGACCATTTCAAAATCATTTAAAAAGCACTATAAAATTAGGACTCCGGTGCGGTTGTTTTATGACTTGCATGAGCAGCCATTACCTGGAGAGAAATTATCTTCTTTATTTCCAAGGCTAAAGGTTCTTTTAGCATTCATCAAATGCAAAGTGCACCCCTGATAACACAATGGGCTGTTTTTATCTACTGCAGCCTCTTTCCCTTCTGCATAATTTCACATTTGAGATCTCAGCACTTCACACGTAACTCATTTCATTGTGTCTGAGATTGTTTTCACCAGCTGGACTTGTATAGTTACAAGAGAGATTTACTTATGCCCTGAAACATATTCTTTCAAAAATTCTTGCTTCTTTAATCCTTAGAAAAACAACTCTGAGTACTCTTGTTATCCATCCTTCCTGGAAGCCTGTCAAACGCTTGGCTTCAGTGATCCGCAAAGCCATGTCATTATTCTCCTTCAAATCCTACCATAAACCTCTCCTTTGCCAGGCTACACAAAAACCTGACACTGGTTAGGCTGTTAATGTGCTCAGACCACCGCACCACGTGGACCAATATTGTCTCAGTGCGTCTTTGTATTCCCTTATGGATCTGTCTGTATCCATCTGTTGTCTTATATTTAGATTGTAAGCTCTTCAGAGCAGGGCCTGTCTTTCTGATCTGTATTTGTACAGCACCTAGCAGATTGGGGTCATTGTCCAGGGTGCAGGCTCCTATGATTATGATAATACAAATAATATCTGGTAGCAATCAATTCCCCAGGCTAGTTAAGCAGTGTGGGTGGGTGTGGGATGGGGTTCAAAAGCATGAATAGTAGTTAGGTGCCAAATCTCCATAGATTCCCATTTGTGCCTTTGAAAATCTTCCCGTTTGGAAAAACTATTCCTTTGATCAATTTTAAAATTGATATCTTTCTTTTTAATTGACTGTCCCCTTGTTCCTAATATGAAAATGAGTGAATAAAAGTTTTGCATCTACCTTCTCTATACTACTATATAATATTTATATATAGTGATATCAAAGAGGTACAAGAAAATGAGAAAGGTAGAAAATGAGTTGTCTGGTTGCTAAAAAAAAGGGTGTTAAATTATGGCCTGCTATACTTAAAGTTAGGAAGCATGGTCTTTATGCGATTATAGTCTAACTGGGAACATGTTATAGTGAAGATACCAAAGAAAGGAACTCTCAGTGATTGTAATAACTGGTGTGGTACCACACTTTTATCTGTGCCAAGCAAAGTATTGTGTAAGATCATAGTCCGGCATATATCAGAGGCAGTTGATAGCGTTCTCAGAAAAGAGCAAGCTGGTTTTCAGAAAGGGTGTGGATGCACAGACCAGATCTTCACTCTACGAAACATAATAGAACAGTGCTTAGAATGGCAACAGGAACGCTACATAAATTTCATAGACTTTGAGAAGCTTTTGATAGCATTCCCAGGTCCAGCCTATGGCGCATTCTGCGGGCATATGGAATTCCTTTCCGTTTAATCAACATTATCAAAAGCTTCTATTTCAATTTTACATGCAGTGTTGATCACAGTGAGCTCAGTTTTGAAGTCAAAACAGGAGTACGTCGGGGTGTGTTGTGTGCAATCCTCTTCAACATTGCCATCGACTGGGTAATGCAGCGTACAACAGAAGACATGCCAAGAGGCATTAAATGGACACTCTTCTCAGCCCTTGAAGACCTGGACTTCGCAGATGATGTCATTCTCCTATCACATACCCAACACCAAATACAAGAAAAAACAACTCGACTCAACGCATTCAGCCAGCAAATCGGATTGAAAATCAACTGCAATAAGACAGATATCATGACCTTTAATATTGCCTCACCATCACCAGTACGGATAGAGGATTATGTTCTCATCAATGTAGAAACATTCACATACTTGGTAGCACCATCAGCCCGGATGGTGGAACAAGCCAGGACATCTGGAACAAAATCAATAAAGTCAGGAACACCTTCAGGAGCATAAATACAGTCTGGAAATCATCAAAATACAACACCAAAACCAAACTCAAGATTTATAGGAGCTGCATACTTTCAATATTACATTATAGTGCAGAATGCTGGGGAATGAGAAAGTATGACATGTCCAAACAGTCTTCATTCCATACAACCTGCCTCAGAAAAATCCTCTGTATCTTTAGGCCCAGAACAATCTCAAACCAAAATCTATTGACACAGTGCAGCCAAGAGGATCTGAGCATCATCATTGCCAGGAGGCGTTGGAGATGGGTCGGTCATGTGCTTCAGATGGAAACTGATTCCATCACCAGAGTAGCAATAAGATGGATACTTGAAGGCAAGTGAAAACAAGGCCGCCCGAAAACAACATGGCAAAGAGCTGTGGATGCCGAGCTGAAAAACCTGGGGCACAGCTGGGGAACCATTGAAAGACTTGCCAGAAACTGACAGGAGTGGAGGAGCTTCGTCACTCCCCTAAACGCCAGAGGTGTAATAGGAACATGATGATGGTGATGATGATGATGATGTGAACATGTAGCCTGTCCTGAAACTCACAGCTACAAATGTGATGAGTGGTTGGGGGATGGAGTGGTCTTTCATGTCCATCTTGGAGCTCAGAAACACTTTCCATTTCTCCCCCTGCACCCTTAGATATATTTATCTTGCTTAGGGCACCAATCACCATAGTATCTAGAAATGAAATACAGATTAATACCTTGACTATAACTCTCTATATACCCATCCTTCTGCTCAGCCACTTACATTTTGGAGCTTGTCTAGATGAACACAGTGCACAGCTGGCTAGTGCGGGGTAGATTTACACCTCAGATTGTTGTGAAGTAAGGGTCCATGTTGACCCTGCTGGTGTGCACTAGAAGTTCCCTAATGTGCTTTAATCTACTCCTGTTTTAAAGCGGCAGCAGGGTCCATGTGAACACTTAGTGCACAGCAGGCTAGTTTGAAGTAGACTTATGCCCCAGCTTGCTATGCACCAAATTTTCATATAGACAAACCCTTGATTTTTTTTTTCCAGAGGAGGCAAACTCTACTCCTCTGCCAAATGGTGCCAATGGTTTGATCACCAGGAGTACTCTGTATCTGCCTATCTATAGTTAGTAGATAAGCTGCCCCCAGATAACAATCCAGAATATGCAACACAGAATATGTCTACACTGCAAATGAAGGTGTGATTATAGCATGGGTAGACTTTATTCTACATCACACGCATGATCACAACAGCAGTGTAGACGTGGTAGCACAGGCTTTATTGTGGGCTAACGATCCTGCAGTATTTTGGTGCTGCTGCTGCCACCAAAGAGAGACCAAAGAACGTAACTAAGTAGAACCAGCACTGAACTCCCTGCTTTTGGAGTGGATTTGCCCTTCTGGATTGGAGCCACTGGTCTTTCTATTCAGTCCACTGGCACTGGTCACTTGCAAGGGTGTCAGAGGAAGGGAACAGGGAGAATATATACCCAGCTCAATCTCTGATCCAGCAATGCACTTAGGTATGTACTTAAGTTTTAGCATGTGAGCATTACCATTAAAGCCAATGGGACTAATCATATAATTAAAGTTAAGCATGTGCTTAAGTACTCTGCTGGATCCAATTCTAATTGTGCAGAGCTGTGCATGAAGGATGAGCGGGTTAATTCTGAATCCACAAAAGTGAACCAATATGCTCCCTTAATGGGAGGCTGAGACTGAACAGGGAAGCTGTAAAATGTGGACTACAGTAGTAAGGGCAATAACCATACAAGATTAGACCCATCCCCACAAGACAAACTTAGCTCCTGCTGCTGAACACAAAGGGTGTCAGATATAGTGTGTACTCCTGCTTGATGAGTCATTAGCAAAATATGACACAAGCTTATAAAATGCTATCGGACCTTGGGCGGGGCAGGTGGTAGATTCATTCAACAGAAAGAAAGCACAATGGCACGCAGAAACGCTCTTTTCTTCTTGCTTCTCCCTGTTTGATTCTGGTGTGAGGTTGTCCTTCACCTTCTTGCTACCACTCTGAAATGAATCACGAAAAGACCCAGAGTAATTAATTTGCTGCAAGCCTGAAAAGTGTACACTGGTAGTTGAGTGCGTGAGTTATACACTTCAATGGCAGCTATTCTGGAACTACCTATTCACAAGAGCTCTACAGACCTTTAGTTACTAGAGATGGGACAGAGGTTGGAAGTTCCAATCCTGGTATGAAATTCCCCAATGTTCAGGCACATTTCAATCTAGGGGTCGGTTCAGCTGGTTTTAGAGGGGCCAGCTGAAAAGCTTGGAACTAGAGCTGAACTCTGTCAGAGTTCAGGGCGTGTAGAGGGTGGGATTTGGGTGTAGGCCCATCTCTGGCTCTTTCTTTATGTGCCCTTTACTGGCTCATAGTAATTTTTAAAAATTCAGCGCTGAAGACAGCTATAGATTTTAATTCACACATTCCCGACTCTGACTAGAAGAAAAAAAAATCCAAACCCCAAATCCTTTTCAAACCCCTAGTGACAAGCTAACTATATGTGGGGTCACCTGCAAAACTGCAGCAATTAGGGCAGCAACTCAACCAAAAGCTTGATATAAGCACATGCTCAACTTGAAGCTTGTAAGTATTCCCCTGACTTCCATGAGACCTTTCATGTACTTGGAGTTAAGCACAAGTTCGATTCCTTGGCTGAATCAGGGCCTATAAGTGCTTCCTGCAGAACCTGTTCACTTCTCTTTTTCCTTGTGTGGTCGCACAGTGACACCTAATGGTGGAGGTGGTGAATCTCTAGCACTTATTACCACCTGCCTTATATAGACAGACATGCAAGCTGAGGAAGACCCCTATATTTTACACTTAGTCTTGCTGCCTCCTGCATTCATGGCATCATGTGATAAGTCAGACTGACTACTTGTGCACCAAAAGTTTACACCTAAACTCTCTGTCTAGGTTTCCAGACCATGGTAAATAGGATTCCCGTGGTGGCATCTGGACATGGGGCTACATGGACAAAAGAAACACTGATCCTGGTACCAACACCACACAGAACAATGTTTTCCTGTCACTGCCCTATTTCCGACAGGAGGAAATGCAGCTATTCATTCTTGCATCCACAGTGTCCCTTTGAAACTGATTTCAGCCTGTCAACCCTCTGAGGCAAACAGGCCTCAGCCTTGCCCATTAGCAGCTATCACTCGGCCTTTCTGATGAGCTAGCAACATAATAGCTAATTAGTGACACCCCACCTCACTGGGTGTAATGGGGCTTAATTAGAAACTGACCCCAATGAGTCAGGCTGCACACCTGGGGGGCGACTGATTAATTGCCTTCTGGCATACGAGGCAGAGCTAGGACTTAAATAGAGCTGGGAACTCAGTAGATGGGGGAAGATCCTGGGCATGGCTACACTTGCAGATGTAGAGCACTGTGAGTTAAACTCGCCTTCGGAGAGCACAGTAGGGAAAGCGCTGCAGTCTGTCCACACTGACAGCTGCTTGCGCACTAGAGTGGCCACATTTGCGGCACTTGCAGCAGCATTGGGAACGGTGCATTATGGGCAGCTATCCCAGCATGCAAGTGACTGCAATGTGTTTTTCAAATGGGTGGGGGTGGAGTGTGACAGGGAGTGTGTTGTGTGTATGTGGGGGAGAGAAAGAGTGGGGTTTTGGGGGGCTGAGGGAGAGCATGTCAGCATGCTGTCTTGTAAGTTCAGACAGCAGCAGACCCCCTTCCCCCCCGCTGCCCCCCGCGTCTCTCTCTCTCACACACAGCATTCCACACTAATGGCTTGCAAGCCGGCTGTCAGAAACGGAGCTTTGAAAGGGCATTTCCGCATTCCTACAGGAGTTCAAAACAATGACAAGAGTGGCCACTTGACTTAAGGGGATTATGGGACGTTTCCGGAGGCCAATCAGAGCGCAGTAACCCAACGCTTCGTTCACACTGATGCCCATGCGTTGCAGCCAAGGCGCAGCAAACATTATTCCTCTCGCCGAGGTGGAGTACTGGCAGCGCTGTAGCCGCGGAGACAGAGCGCTCTATGTGCCTTGCCAATGTGGACGGGGAGTGAGCTAGGGAGCCCGGGGCTCCTTTACTGCGCTGTAATTCGCAAGTGTAGCCAAGCCCTGGAGGAAAGAACAAGGGGAGTTCCCCTGTGGGAAGAACCTGAGTAAGTCAGGCTGAGAGACCCACAGTGAGTATTGTACACTTCTGGGGGGGAGCCCTGAGGTAGGACCTACAAGGAAGCCCAGGAGAAGCAGAAAGACTATTTAGTTGTAAAAGAAGCTCAGCAGCAGAGAGACCCTTAAGGAAAGCTATCAGAATCCCTGAGGAAGAGAAGCAGTAAGGGAATCCCACTGGAGAAGAAGCAAGACGAGAGAAGCTCTGTAGGGGCTACAAAGGGCCAAGAAAGTGGAGCCCCAAAGTGGCAGAAAGACTACTATTTTGGATATTGATATTGGACTTTGAGTTGGACTTTTAGTTACCCCGGAAGGGGTGTGAACTTCACATGATTTGGGCAGAGGGCTGAGACACAGAAGATCTGGAACCTGAGATAGACGGACGGCCTGCAGGAGATGCTGGAGCCAAAGATACTGGTGACATCACATTAGGTGGTGCTCCAAGGACTTTTAGTTACCCCAGAAGGGGTGTGAACTTCACATGATTTGGGCAGAGGGCTGAGACACAGAAGACCTGGAATCTGAGATAGACGGACGGCCTGCAGGAGATGCTGGAGCCAAAGATACTGGTGACATCACATTAGGTGGTGCTCCAAGGTGTATGCACCCTACCACCTCAAAGGCAGAATCAGAAAATGGACACCTTTTTGGTTTTAGATCTGTCTTGGAAATAAAATCAGAAATGTGAGTTCTGATTGGAGGATTTGAATCCAGACTATTCAAACGGATTTAGACACGAAGTCCTGGTTGGGTCATCTCCAATAACCACCCTTATTTTGCTCTCTTTCTCTGGGAATGAAAGCACCTTCACTTAAACTTTCTTCCAAATGGCTTACATTGTGATTGCTAAACATCTTATAGACTGTCTTTCTGCTTATGACCCAAAAACAACTGCAATCACAGAAGGATGCTGAAGCTATTGATTACTCTGATTTTAGAGCAGAAGTCTTCCTTCTCCCAGTAGCAGAAGCTGACGGATAAACTTTCAACTATCAAAGTGAAAGCAGACACCTGGAAGTAACCAAGAGCAGTTTCCATTCTAGACAAATTTCATGCAAATCTTAATAAGGTATTCAGTGCCCAGATGACAGATGTATTAGACAGATTTCAGCAACCGATTTCCAATTTTATGCAACTTAATAAAGTTGCCAGAAACAAATCTAATCTTTCTGGAAATCAGTCTGTAAAACAAGAGGGGAAATATTGCAACTTTCTTGGTCATCAGACACAAATATCTTTGTTGGGAATACATTGGAGGAATGGATTAATAAAAACAGGAAAAAAATCATATTCCTTTTTACTTTGGCTAATTACATTATATCCTGGACTACTCAACAGTCTGCTCTGGTACAATGGATTT
Source organism: Malaclemys terrapin pileata (assembly GCF_027887155.1). Lineage (NCBI taxonomy): Eukaryota > Metazoa > Chordata > Testudines > Emydidae > Malaclemys > Malaclemys terrapin. The sequence goes on along the minus strand of NC_071511.1, from coordinate 64,258,312 downwards.
TATTCACCAAGGATTTTTGCCACCAAAGCAAGAACCAGGCTGAATTGCACCAGGTCATTGCTTCGTCTAAGAGAAGTAGGTGCCATTGCAGAACTTTTCTAAAACAGAAAATGCAGGGTAGATTATTACTTACCATATTCAGTTTGTAACTACATAGTTTATCAGAATTAATCCCATGCGTTTCTCCCACCCAGTCAATGTTGTGTCTTGTGTGTCAATAATGCATTTCTTTTAAAAATCCAATCATGATCTTACTCTATCACTCCTTTATAAATCTTTCAAAATAATTTCTTCCTGCCATCCCCTGGCCGAATGAAGTATTACAGTGTTTCAGCCAACTGTCCACTATTCAGAATGGTGCAAAACGTCCTCTGTTTTACAGGCCTTGCATTTCTTAAACGTTTTTAACCGCAAAAGAGCTCCAGGTGAAATGTTGGCAATCTAAATTTTCCATATAATACACATGGGTTGCATTCCAATGCAACATAAACACCTTTTAATAAAAGCTCCTCTTGCTAACATTTCAGGTTTTCTGCTTTCAAGAACACACAGCTCATCAGCAAAAAACATCTTTGATACTTGTAGTTATAATTCTTGTCTTTATGCAGAGCTATGAATCATACTGGGGATCTTGCACTATGAACATATAGAAGCTACTTCTGTGTTTAGGAACTCCCTATATAACCATGAAACGACTTGTAGTGCTGGCTTAGATCAAAAAGCACAACAAACCTATATTTCAAATACATACTGTTATAGATAATATACCAACCCTCACTCTTGAATGCACAATTTTGTACTGTTGCTTAGATGCTCTAAGATGTGAGTAGTAAGAAATTGGCAAAACAGAACCACACTCATGATCAGCTGTCTGAAAGACATATAATGCATTACTATGCGGCTATTATTATTTATTAGAGCTAGGGAAATTATTTGAACAAAGACTTTCATTGAAAAATTGTCTTTTTTCAAAAGTGAAATATTTCACAATAAATTGACATTGCTAAAAATGTTTATTTTTGGCAAAAAAATCGTTTTCTTTTTCCAAATATTTTCCCCAATTTTATTAAAAGCGTTATTGAAAACATTACTGAAATGGTGGTTGACATTTTTTATTTATTGAAAACCAGGTTTCGGTAAATAAAACATTTCAAGGACAATTTCAATAAAGTTTTCAATATCATTTTTGATATAAATGTTGGGAGTAAAATCAAAAACAAAGTTCAGGCAAAATTTTTAAAAGATGAAAAATGGAGCAGTTTCAAATACTCTGAAATGATGACAGCTTCAAAATTTCACATTTCGCCCCCATGAAAATAGGCTTCTCGTTTGACCAAGTCTATTTATTATTTTCATTACAATATTACTCAAAGGGCTCAGTCAGGAGCAGAGCCTCACTGTGCTAGGCGCTGTACAAATACATAGTAGGAAATGGTCAAGTGAGCTTCACAATACACTAAATACAGAACAAGTAACAAGTTGGCCTGGAAAATCTAAGAGAAACTCCAGCACGCAGAAGAAAGTAAAAAGGAGTTTCGGTAAAAGAGCTATTTGAAGTTACATGTATTAGATGAGAAAAGTACTAGCACTGGCAAAACACTAGATTTTTGCAGTGTAAGAAACTGAGATCAGCTCAAACATCCTCTGTCTATGGTACTCTGGTGGCCCATCATTACCGTTGTATCTGACCACCTTGCAAACTTTAATGTATTTATCCTCGGAACACCTATGTGAAGTAGAACCCCCATTTTGCAGATGGGGAATAGAGTCAGAGAAAGTGTCTTGGCCAAGGTCACACAAAGGCTGCAGCCAACCAAGGAATTGATACCAGGTTTCCCAAGTCACAGGCTAGATCACTAACCATTTGACCACCCCTTCCTCTCAAAGTCTATTATGTACAACAACTTCCCGTCACATTATAAGCATCACCATTTGTACCCTGAACCTTCAGCCTTCCAGCACGGAGTGTGTTGCAGAATTAAGCCAGATATTTTAAAGGGAGTTAGGCACCAATGGGAGTTAGATGATTAAATGCCTTTAAAATTTGGCCTTGAGTACATAGCTTTACAGTGGATTGAACCAAAACCTTGGACGTTGAATTCCTGCCAGTGGGATTTCCAAATCAAAATCTGAACTCCCCCGAAGTTCAGAGCAGTTAGGGTTCAGCCTATTATATGAAAGAATCAATCCATATTCATGTGTTATAGACAACAGATGCAATTAGTAGATAGTGAATAATATAGAATGTCTGTAATGTAAGTGCCCAATTCTGAGAGATGCAGGGTGCTCTCAGTTCCATTGGTGTCTATAGGAGATGACGGCACTTAGCACTTTGAAAGTGGTATTCAGTGTGTCAGAATCATTGCAGAATGCAAATTTAAAAATAATCTGAAGAATAGTTTTGCTCCTCTGCTGAGTGATGGAGGAGAAATTAGTGATGCAGAGTTGGGGGAACAAATATCTTTTCTCCCTGTGTACCTGATGCATTCGGAAGCCCCTTCTGTTATAGTCCGGTTCTGTTGCTTGTCATTTGCATGGACTGCTCTGGGCAGAACTCACATACACAAGGGGGGAGGGGGGGGGGGTTACCAGGAAAAGCAAAAAACCTGAAAGCAACTTGAAAAGGCAGCAGGCAGGCAACTGCAAAGACAGGAAGCAGAATTGGGGGGACCAATGCAAGTTTGGGGGTGTTGCTAACTCTCCTTTGCTGGAAAAATTATTCTCATTCTTTATATTCTGATAGCACCTAGCTGCCCTAAAATCAGGACCCCCCTGAACTGGGTGCTATGCTGCTAAACAAACACACAGTGAGAGACAGAGAGCTTGCAACTAAATAGACATGACAGAAGCACAGAGAGGTAGAGTGTTTTGCCCAAGGTCACACTGCAGGTCAGTGGCAGAGGAGGGTATAGAAATCAAGTCTCCTGATTTCTAATTCAGTGCCCTAACTAGTATACAATGCTTCCTCCATTATAAACATCGCCAAGAGAACAGAAACACCCTTATTAAAACACATTTTGAAGGATTTTTTTAAAAAATCTGTAATTCTATTTAAAGTATGTGCTATCAGAAACCTGATTGCTTTTTAATTACTCAATTTCAAAAATATCCAAGTAAAATCCAAGTTGACAGTGTTCCCTGAAGGACACATTATTTGTCCCAACAAATTGACTGCCAGGATATTCCTCAGCCTAGAGGTTTTTGGAGTCTTTTCATTTGAAATTCCAGCCCAGAGAGTTAAACCCATCCACACTTGATGAAGACTGTCTTTCCCATGCTCATCTTGCAAGCTGCAAGGAGGGAAGGCACTTTGAGCTGTTTCTTCCAGCTCCTTTAAAAGTAAGCAGTAGAGAACACCATTCACTGTACTGCTGAGGAATATCAAATGCCTTTACCCGTGCCGTCAGATATTCTGAAATCCTGCAAGCTTGACAGCGTTGTCATCTTTTTATTGGCAGCATCAGCCAGATGAAATTGGTCAAGGAATAAATCAAGTAGAAGTAAAAGACCTTTTAATCCACAATCACACACATCCGCACTGCCTGGAGAAGGGTAAGTGCTTTAGAACCTTTTTGAATGGCAGGATATTAACATGCTTATTTGTCTTTCCTTCTGCTTGCAAGACCTTTTTCCTTTCAATCTTTTCTCCCTGTCGACGTTTGTATCAGGATTGATGTACCTTATACCTATTGACAGTTTTTGACACTGATGAAATCTGAACACTGTGACAGCACTTGGGGGACTGTTAGCAATGTCAAGGTCACTTTATTTCTCTTGCTTTAGATCTAATTCTTCCAGCCTGAGGAGTACTTTGTCTTAAGGGAGTCCTCCTTCTTGAGCATCTCGTGATTCACAGCCTCCTTGCTCCATTACTGTGGCTATTATAAGATCAGAATGAAGTTCATACAGTAAATAAACTATTAGTTGGACGGTGCTGTTGTGCTTTCCTAATTACAGCGTGTAGCACAGTTCTGACTGCTGGTAGCAAGACTTAAAACCACAGCTATTTTAAATCAGGGAGAATCAACAACTTAATCCAGCAGTATACGAGAAGCTGTAGGGTTTATCCATTGGACATAAGTGACTAGGAAAAGGACTAGGAAAAGAACTATAGGAGGAAAATAACCCACTCTGGACTGGATACATGCTGAGTTGCCAACAGCAGATTCAGAGGGGATACACCAAGGGCTTGTGGAAAGGCTAGGTAACGTGCCAATGACAGCATATTAAATAGCACATAGGTACCAGTTGCTAAGGTATAATGATTTTTTTCTTCTGTTAATTGCAGATTGAAAATCTGCCTTCTTGTTAAACTTGCAGCCTTGCATTTGGCAAAAGCATTGCAAGCCACCGAGTCCCCATTTTTCAAAGTCTTCCATGATGTATTTCAAAACTTCTTTTTTCACCAGAGTCAGCCACCTCGATGTTCGACAGAAATGTCCAGAGATCCCTCTGAGCTGTACCCCAATAGAGCTCTAGAGGAATATTCTTAAATCCTACAGACTTTAGAGACTTCTTTCTTTAAATGTCACCATAGTAGTTTTAATCAGGAAGGGCTGGTTTGCTGAGTAGGGAAGGTCAGTCGATTCTGCTCCACTACCCATCCCATTGGGAGCAACTAAAGTGTGCAAGAAGCACAAGAACCTTCTAATTGTTCTCCAGAAGCCTCTTCCCAGTAACCCATCCTTTGTGACCTTCGCTCAAACATTCATTGAGCTTAGATCAGTAAGGGCGAGAAGAGGGGCCTTCAAGGGTGTATAATTCTGATAGGAGAGAACAACACATGTGTTAACATACCCACTATCAAGTATTCCCACTAGCAGTGAAGGTACAGCCTCTTCTCCACCAGACAAGAGATGCTCCATTGGCTTCAGTGGGGCGAGGATTTCATTCCAAGGGCTTGGTAAATGAACAATTAGACCCCAGCGAGTCCTCTTTGAAAGGGGTCTAGCTCAAAACACAAACTGTTCACGTGCATCAGCAGGGTGCAGATGGACAGTCAGAACACAGCGGGCTAGCGCAGGGTAGAGTCACACCCCAGCTTGCTGTGCTCTCATTGGTCATGGAGACAAGCCCTTAGTGTCACGTGATCCAGCCATGGGCAGTCATTCCTAGTGATCAGAGGAGAGTCAGGCCTAGCATCAGAGCAGGTGTTGGTAGTCAGGAGTCAGAGGTCAGGAACCAGAACCAAGGGTTCCTACCAAATTACCATGAGTGAAACAAGACAGGACAGGGCTGGAACAAGGCAGGGACAGGGCTGGGAACAAGCAGGCACAGGAGCGATCACAGCCCTGGGAAAATGCCTTGAGCAGCCATTGAAATGCTGCAGCTGCTGGGCTTAAGAGCCAGTCTTCTAAGTCTTCTCATCAGTCAAGTGGTGTTGCCAATCAGGGAGCCTGCTCCAGGTCAGCTGTGTTCATTAGGTTGCCTGGAGACTGACACTGCTGCAGGCCATGATTCCTGACACTTAGGATATGTCTACACTGCAATTAGACACCTGCTGGCTCGTGCCAGCTGACTCAGGCTCACGGGGCTCAGGCCATGGGGCTGTTTAATTGCAATGTAGACGTTTGGGCTTGGGCTGCACCTGAGCTCTGGGACTCTCCCACCTCGCAGGGCCCTACAGCCTGGCTGCCAGCCTGAGCCCGGAAGTCTACACTGCAATTAAACAGCCCCACAGCCTGAGCCCCATGAGCCTGAGTCAGCTGGCACAGGCCAGCTGCTGGTGTCTAATTGCAGCGTAGACATACCCACAATCTCATCCTCTCTTGAGTAGCTCCTGCTGGGGGTTGGAGGGGTGTATATAACACACAGAGTGACCCTTCTGGCTGAGTAAGGAGTAATATGAAGGGAAATAGATGGCCCATGAAGACTAGTAATGAGGCAAAGAGTCATTTACCTCTAACGTCCTGATTCAAACCTAGGCCAGGCCAGTACTACCAAAAGTTGGTATCTCTCAGTCTAATTCATAAAGGACAGAAGTCCATATCACAACTGCCCCAGGTCTGGCATTAATTGGAAGTCTCAGCAGAGACATCAAGGAAGGAATGGAGATGAAGACTCCGATATTCTCCCACCCAGAAAGGGGGCCTCTCCAGTCCAGGGTTTAGGTGCATTTGGAGGACAATTGGGTTGTGAGTCTCATGAGGAGAAGTTTGCAGTGTTGTTCCCTGTTTTGTCCCTAAACTGTGGTTAAAGAGGGGTCTGTATTCTCCAGATGCATCAGATACCTTTTCCAAGCACTAAGTTTACTTTAAAAAGCAATCAGTGCTTTAATCATTCATTCTGCTTTTCTCTTCAGTCCAGAATAATTAAAACAGCATTAGCACAGCAATGCATTAAACAGAGACCACCAAAGAGTCAGAGGGACAGATTCTGCTCTCTGTTACTTTGTTGCAAATCAGGAACAACTCCAATGGTGTAACAGAGAGGAGAATCAGGCCCTAAATATTCCGGGAGAGCAATGAACTTCTACAATCCCTGCTGTTTGAGCATTGGCAAAATAAAAGGCTATAAAATATGATGCAGTCAGCCAAGAAAGCAATATTGCTCTGCCATGTGCATGGGCTATACAAGGGTGAGTGCAGGATCTCATTTCAAAATCCCTGTAGGTGCCTCATTTAACCATCAGCCATAACCCGTTTCTTGCTTTCAATATCACTTGGTATTAGAGCTGCAGTGAACTGCTGGTGAGAGATTCTAATTCCTGCAAACAAGCCCCTGTAGGCTTGCATGGAAAATACAGAGTTCCCCTTTCAGTCGCCTGCTAGGTTCCCATCTGGCTGCTTTAACTTGGCTATTACTTTTAAATGTGCTTGTTTCTGCACATGAGACTCTGTGTCCTGCCTCAAGAGACTTCTGGATTTCCTGAGCTCCATGTTCTGGCCAAAATTTTGAGAAAGAGATTGAGTCTTTTCGGGGGGGAGAGGGGGGGTTTGTGGAGAAGAAGAGATCAGATTCCAGGTTACAGTCAATGAATAATTCCACTCACATGGTCATTTCCTTGGTTCTTTCCCTGACTGGGTTCTTCCATAACAAAGACAAAGGGCCCCAGGATGTGTTACCTGAGAGAGAAGGGCAGGCAATGGAACGATGACTGCAGAATGAAAAGATGCTCATATGGAAAAAGAGGAAGAAGGAGATGGAGCTGACAGATGTCCAAGTGCAGAAGCAGTAAAAAGAGCCATGCTAATTGAATAATGATTTCATGCTTGGTGTTACTGTTTGAATCTTTCAAGTGTTTAGTTATTTCATTTGTATTGGTTTTACTGTCAAACTTCTGTTTTATATTATTATTTAACATTTGTATGACAGCAGCAGCCAGACTCTTTGATCAAGGGCTGCACTGTGTTAGTCTGCCTTTTGTACAGCACCTAAGATAAATTTACATTCTAATTTAAGACCTTGTTATCTAAAGTCACCTGTGGCTGGTCTATGTTAATTATTCCACCTCCATTATCACCAGTGGAGCTGCACCACTGGGGAAAGTGATGGTAAAAGGAGAGGGAAAGGAAGCTTCAGTGGTTAGGATGTTAGCTGGGACCTGCTCAGTTCCTAGCCAGATTCAGTTCCCTGCTCCATCACACACTCTCTTGGTTAGTCACTTAGCCTCGCTCTGCCTCAGTTCTCCAACCATACAATGGGAATACTACTACTTACTGTGTCACCAGAGAGTTGTGGCTAAACACAGTAAAAGTTTGTGAGGCACTGAGGTACTGTAGACTAGCGGTTCTCAAACTTCATTGCATTGTGATCCCCTTCAGTCAACAAAAATTACTTCACGACTTTAGGAGGGGGGACTGAAGCCTGAGCCCCCACCGCCCCGGGGGGGTGGGGGGGCAAAGCCCAAGCCCTACTGCCATGGGTGGGGGCCAAAGCCCAATGGCTTCAGCCCTAGGTGGGGGGCCTGTAACCCGAGCCCCACCACCCAGGGCTGAAGCCCTCGGGCTTCGGCCCTGGATCCCAGCAAGTCTAAATGCAAAGTTTGAGAACTGCTGCCATAGACAGACAAAATGCTTATGTAGACATGGCCCCGTAGTACATACTAACTGTTTGGGAAATGAACTAGAGCCTGGCTCTCTAATTTGATACTTCCCACCTCAGCAAGCGACAGGCACTGAGTCAGTTGGAGTCTGGAATAAAATTAGAGGTGCTGAACCACTTGCAGGATACCTATCATGGGGGCGGGGGCTTTGCCTTTTGGGATAGGGTGGCTCCATAATGACTGCAGAATGGAACCCGAGGCTTCTGGAATCAAATATCACTGCTCTGCAGACACAGGGCCCAGCCAAAGCCTGGCCAGTTAGGACTCAGTGCTTTGTGCATTTGTAAACTGATGCTTAATAACATCATATATATATTTGAGGGTACAAGCTTCTTAAAAAAAAAATCCATGCAGTAATAAAATCCTAAAATGTTCCCAAGCTACAGCCTAGTTTTGGAATTAAAAATAATCCTCCCTAATGTATGTGGACTAGATCTTTGCAAAAAAAGTTTCCTATTTAAAGTCCTTGTAACACTGAGCAGCTACATTTTTCTCTCCAGAACTTATTTTCTAATTACAAGGGACCATACCTTCCTACAGTTGCTGATTGTCACCAAAATGGATCCGTTTCAATTAGCCATGCAGGATGGTTTACAAAAACCCAAATCAGCAGCAGCACTTTTTGCCAGCTTTACAGCTCGGTCTTTTAGTATCTTAAAAAAAAAAACAAAAAAAAACCAACATCTCAACAAAGTCCCAGGTCTTCAATTAAAATTTTCATATAATTTTCCTCATTAGTCCAATCATCTGGTGTAATTATTTCGGAGTTTACCCTAAAGGCCGTACAGACGAATTCATCTCAAGGTCAATGCAGCACAAAAACAGAGTTGAATGGTTAGGAGTTACACTCCATGATGATATGAGGAACTTGTTTGTTTAGTAGTAGTCATGTGGAGCAAATGATGTTGCACACTTCCTGGGAACAGAAGAGCTGTATGAAAGGGCACTTTGTTACAGAATGCATGACAGGGCATGAAATGGTGAAGCAACCATTCAGTACCAAGGGCTCAATCCCGCAAGGTGCAGAGAGCTCCTCTGACATCAGTCCCTGAACCACAACCATGGGAGAGGGGAGAAAAATGTAAAAGGCTCACGGACTATAGCAGAAGACTAAAATCATACGAGAGAGAGAGGATCTAAAAGAGACCCCTTTTAGATCCCATCTCATCTGTGCCTAGCTGTCTCTGCTGGACACCTCCCTACAGTATGTTCCTCAGTGTCAATCCAATCTACTTTTAAATATCTAAAGTAATTGAGGTTCAAGCACTTTCCTTGGAAAGTCTAATGAATCAACAGACCTTACTGTTAGGGAATTTCTCCTAACCTACATTTCCCTTTGCTTAATTTCATCATATTGCATATTAAATGGTCACCCCAATGAGAGATCCTTTCCTGAGGACAGTTGTCAGTGCTCTTGAAATTAGCATGAGAAACAAAAAAAATTGTGTGTAGGCTAAAATCTCACAAAGGAATATAGCTGGATTATTCAAAACCCTGATATATTGTCTGCATTGTTCCCCCGCACCTCCCAGGTGAAAATGAGCTTTTTTCTAAATAAATCCTTTCTGCTAATTTTTTTGTGTATGCCCCAAAGCTCTCTGCTGTTGAAGAAAAGAGCATGGTGCTAAACTGGCAAAATTATAGAGATGAGTGTGAACCCGAACCCTGGGTTCAGGTGTCCCAATACTACAAAAATGAGCAAGGTATAAGAATTTATGCAGAATAGAATAGAGTCAAAGCACTCCCAGATTTAGCTCTGGCTTTCTAGTGTATCTTAACCACCTTGATCCACATAGACTCCTCGATCCAAATTGCTCTGCGCTTTGGGAAAAGTTTGGATCTGAATCAGAATGGCAAGTTGCTCACTGGCAAAAGTGCAATGTTCTTTGGAGGCGAGAATTGCAATAGTTCCGTTTAAAGAGATTTTATTGGCATGACAAGCTATGCAACTATTGCCAAATAAAAGAGACAGACCTTTCAGGTATCTTTCAGAGGTAGGTAAGAGCCAGCCATGGTAGGGCCACACACTGCCTGGGGTTTGATCCCCAGTGTCCATTTGCCATTACTGATCTGGCAACAGGTTGCTGAATAGCATGGTGCCACCTCTGCCATCTCTCCCCCTTCTCGCCGATCCTCCTTTATAATGTGCATTGCTGTGGCACCCACCACATGCTAGGAGCTTTCCAAACAGAGAGAAAGACGTGGTCCCTGTTCAGAACAACTCACAATCTAAGCAACCAAATTATCACAACCTTTATCAAGGGTAATAGAAATGAATGAGTTTTGCAGTGGGCAAAAATGAATGCATTTAAATGAATGCATTTCTGCACTCCAGACTTGAAGGCATCAAATGGATGTGTTCTGAAATGTTAGTTTAACCTGTCACTAGCATCATTGGGTTGATGGAATCATCACCCCTGACCAAGATGACCTCATTATCCCAGAAATTATTTAAGACGTAGCAAAGGCAATTGGGAATGAAATTTGCTCAATCTTAATAGTCGATATAAAACTTCAGTCTAGTGCAGTGTTAACTAATAAAGGTTTCAGCTGAGCATGCAAGAGAAATCTCATAGTAGGTGGGACATCCAGACCTATGGAAGAGGCTTATTTACTGAGGAATCAACAAATGGGTTTTTGCACTACCACAGCAGCAAATGTCATTGCAAAAGAGATGTAGATACGCTACCCCGCTATAACGTGACCTAATATAACACTGGTGCGCATATAGCGCGGTAGCAGCGGGACTCCAGAGGCGCTTTACAGGGTCCAGGGCTCCGGCTGCTGCGGGGAGCCCCAGCCCTTTAAATCACAGCTGGAACCCTGCCGCCGCTACCCCGGGGCTGTGGCAGCGGGGCTCGGGCAGCGCTTTAAAGGGTCCAGGGCTCCAGCTGCTGTGGGGAGCCCCGGGCCCTTTAAATCACCGCTGGAGCCCTGCCACCACAACTCTGGGGCTGCGCCGGCAATTTAAAGGGCCTGGGGCTCCCCGCGGCTGGAGCCCTGGGCTCTTTAAATCACCGCTGGGTAGGGATTTTTGGCTCCTGACGACTGTGTTATATCGGGGTAGAGGTGTACTCAATTTCTTCTTCCAGGTGTATCAAGGAAGATGTGACAGGGTGTACAAATCCCATGCCAGGCAAGAAGGGGTTAAAAAGCAGGTTTGGGCTCCTGCAGTCCCGTCCCCATCCTCTCATCCCCCACACCTGCAAGGCATGCCAATCTTGGAGGAGGAGCCTTAAAAAGGGAGAAGGTCAATTCAGAAGGCCTCAGCCTGGGAAGGTGGACAGACCTCTCACCCTCAGCTCATAGAGGCCTTTTGTTGCCTGTGAGCACAGAGCCACAGGACAGATGGCTGGAGGATCCGGACAGGACAGAGAAGTTGGAGCCATCTATCTCTGTTAACTTATTTTCTTTGGGTACATCTACACTACAGGGGGGAGTCGATTCAAGATACGCAAATTCAGCTACGTGAATAGCGTAGCTGAATTCGACGTATCGCAGCCGACTTACCCCGCTGTGAGGACGGCGGCAAAATCGACTTCTGCGGCTTTCTGTCGGCGGCGCTTACTCCCACCTCCGCTGGTGGAGTAAGAGCGCCGATTCGGGGATCGATTGTCGCGTCCCGATGGGACGCGATAAATCGATCCCCGAGAGGTCGATTTCTACCCGCCGATTCAGGCGGGTAGTGTAGACCTAGCCTTTGTTACCTTGAGGGCTGAGACTAGGGGGCGTGCCCCAGTGCAGACTCCTGCTGAGAATACAACCTCCCCTGAGGAGAAGATGGAGACATTGTAGGAAGTAGCCCAGGTAAAAATCAAGAAGTCTGACCAGACAGATCTTAATCACTTGCTACAGGGTCCCTGGGCTGGAATCCAGGGTACAGAGAAGGACTGAGTTCCCGTCTACAGCCTCAACGGGAGGACTAGTGGGCCTGGACCAGGGCCATCAAGGTTCACAAGCCTCTTCAACTTGAGGAGAGCTTTCCCTCAGCTTGGATGACGTTTCTCCTTAGTACAGAACACAATGAGATGTCCCTGGGCCACAGTATTTCAGGGACCTGGGACGGAATAGACATGGAGACTGAACTACTCCCTTGCTTCTAAAAATGGCATCTCCAGTGTAGTGTTGAGAACCATTGTTGCTGCCCATACTGTACCTGTTCTGTGGATACATTCTCATTAAATGCATTTCAAGCCCCCCTTTCTCACTCCACATGGCAATGCACCACGTTGACACTTTTCACCACAGCTGAATTCATTTTCAAAACTATAAAATGCAGTGCAGTGGAATGCCAATACCCTAAAGTATCAAGCAGGGAATTAGAAGTTTACTTGGAGCCTTTGGACTTGTGTGGTGGTGGTGGTAGCTCTATCATTATACCTGTGTTCGTCAGAGTGAATGATGTACTAAGGCAGGGTGCTGTTGCTGAGGATTATGTGGAGGGGGTTGAGGGTGTTAATCACCAATGCATTTGGAAGGGACTGGGCTTTTCTTCTCCGCAGCATGATTTGACAAGAAATTATTATACTGTCTTATGATCCTGCTTTCCTGAGGGACAAATTCCATACCTGTATAGTGACAGTGCAGAGGCAACCCTCATGGCTGGCTGCCTTTAGCAACAGCTTCAGGCTCAACTGTAATAAAACTTCTAATAAAAATGCAATATTATTTGGAGGGCAAAGAACAGGACTAATTTACAGAGAATGTTAGTTATGTATGAAAAGCTTCTCTTGGTTTATTTCAGAAAGGCTCTTTGCGATACCACCTGAGTGCGTGAAACAGAAGAGCAGGCATGCTGAACACCAAGAGCTATTCCTCTGAAACCAGCAGCCAGGCACCATATGAAACACCAGCACTGTCTGACCTTCAGAAGCTGTTCTGGTTCAGAGGAGGGTCTGACAATCATTTGGACCAAGTCTGGCCAAACCTATTCCTGGGAGACGTGTAAGGGGATATTGTATATTATGTTGTTACTAGCACACTAGAGAGAGATGGAGGGGTGGTTAACAGTGAGATGTAAAGCTATGCTCACATCACAGGGTTCCAAAGCCAAACACCATGACAGTCAGCCTCAAGTGGTTTGGATGTCAAGAAAAGCTTGACATGTACACGTATAACTTACTCCTAGTCTGCCTGAGCTGTGCTTTCTACATTCCATGGATCACAATGGATTTTAGCAAGATAAACATATTTATTATTTTTATCATGGACATTGACAACTGGGTCTTGGTGGGCTTTATCTCCTCCAGATATTTAGGGTTTGCATTTATAAAGGAAACAGTTTAAAACACAAGCTCAATTATCTCACTATATTAGAAGTGGACTCATTTAGTTATGGTACAAAGTTACTCCAAGAGACATTCAACAGCCCTTATTTTATTATCTTTTAACTCTAGGTACTCCAAATAAAAAAAAGGTGTCTGTTCCCCTCTAATAATGCCTAGAAGGCCCCAACTGAGATCGCTATCTCATTGTGCTAAGCACTGTACATATACATGCTTAGAGAGAGTCCCTGCCCTTAAGACCTTATTCTCTAAATAAGACGGAAAATGGGTGAGAAAGGAAGTATTATTATGCCCATTTTACAGACAGGTAACTGAGGTACAAGAGGTTCAGCCTCAGGAGTCAGAATGAAGAGAGGACAAAGACCCATAATTATATGGTAGGGGGCCCCACAGATGCAAACACAGAATTTCTTTTACCAGCTTATAACTAAATATCAAAACATATTGCACAATTACTTTGTACTTGTGGCAAAAGACACATTGCTGAGCTACTTTGCCTCTCTCTATCAATCACCAGACAGACACTTCTGTCTATTTGTCTAAATTGCTTTTCATCCGAGGATCTTAAAGTGCTTTAAAAACATCAAACAAACATCACCACTTCCTTGTGCAATAACTTTATCCCCATTTATCCAGATGGGAAATCAGGGAGGCCTGCAGAGAGGAGATGACTTGTTCAAGGTCACACAGTGAGTCAGTGTCAGAAACAGGAATGGAACCCAAGAAAGAATGGCTATTTTCAATAACTGCAGGGCTTTGAGATGTTTTGTTCACATGGAGCCCACTTCATGGGGCACGTGCGTACCAGAAGTGGGATCAATGTGGACAGTCAAAGGAGAATCCTAACTACTATCCTTTGCTCTAACCACTGAACAACATTCCAAGTGATTAACTACAAGGAGGGAGTTACCTGAACAACTGGTATCTCACAGGCTGGTCTGTACTCATGTAGCCCCTTCTCTGAAGTGTGGCTCAAACCTTCTCCCTTCTCTCTCCATGCTGCTTGCCATCATCAATATTAGGAGCTGCTTCTTCCTTCTCCTTGCACAGGTTGGATCCTGGGTATTTTCTGGCGTGTGATGCCTCTACCCGAGGTAACTCCTCACTGCCCCATGCACAGGGGTGCTTCCCTTTGAGAAAAATCAATACAACTAGCTGGCAAGGAGTGTGAAGCCCAGTACATGAGGGACAATAAAGTACATAAACAGAAACCCCAGAAAAGGAAGAACACATCTAAAAGAGCAGCATAACAAAGGGGGGCTTTGCGGGAACAGGAAAATAGAATTGAGGGAAGGAAAGGGTTAAGGTTAACTAATAAGTACTAAACATTAATAAACAAACAAATCCCTCACCTCCCAACACTCACAATTTATCCCAACCTCCAGCTCCCATCCTGGCATCTTCCCAGGCACATGGCATCCTGAGGTTGAATCCTGAGAAGGAGTGTTGCAGCACTGTGATATGGGCAGGTTTAGATAGAAGTCAGCTTACTTTAATTCTTCATGCCTGGCTGGGCCAGGATCTTCTCTGGACTCATACCAGGCTTGCTGTTTCCATGGTCTAGAATCCTGGGGGGGGGGGGCGGGGGGGTGTCGTCTTGGCTGGCTCTCAGTAGCTGGCACCAGGTCGTATCTCTCTCTGGCTGGGTGCTGGAACGGCCCAATCCATGCAGCTAGATCTCACAGCAAAGCAAATACTTGCTTTGGGGGCAGTGGGCGCTGTGCTGTTTCTTTCCCACTTTCCAAACTCAAAACTGAAATTAAACCTATCTGTGTGGAGTCAGGCTGTCCCCGGCTGGGGGCGTGCAGCCCTGGCTTGTCACTGGTCCACTGGACTGCCTCCGTATTAGCCTCACCAGTAATTTCTAGTTCTTTCTGTCCCCACCCCTGACTCCATGCGCGCTGGGAAATGGTGTCAAAAGGCTCTGGTAGTTGCTTTAGTTGTAGTCCTTTTGATAGCGCCCCCTAGGGAAGAGGCTCTCAAACTGGGGGGTGGGACTCCCTGGGGGGGCATGGAATGTATTTGTGGGGGAGGGTGAGAAGCTTTAGGAAAAAGAAAACTTACTGCACACATTTTATCCACAGCAATGTGTAACTAGCAAAGCTGTTTCCTCCAGACATATCAGGTCCTCAGATGGCGCTGTGCATTTGACTCTAGATGGCACTGTGCATTTTGATGGATTTCTGTTAAGCTTGTATAGCATTATACAAAGTCGTTGCCACCTGTACCTTAATCGGTTTGCTGTCATTTAATTGTAAGCATTTAATTGTAAGCATCGACCATTACAGTTTGAATCAATGCCTTACTGTTTTTAATATTCAGTGAGAGTTGCATGCTGATTTTTTTAAAATCAATATATGTACTTGTGTGGTGGGAAGGAGGGTGTAAACTACTACAGACACAAAGAAGGGGGCACAATCAAATTAAAGACCCACTGCCTAGCGGCTCAGTCCGATGATCCAGCAGCGGGCAAACTCCAAGTGGTGGTTACAATACCATCTCACATTCTTCAGTAGCCATCTCTCTAAGACCAAGGCACTATGGACTAACACAGTTGTCTGTTAGCCATTCACTGCCCTGTAAAGCGAGCTGCAGTGCTTGCATTCTTCCCCAGGGTGAGTGGGCACTCACATTAAACGGCACTATTTGAATGCAGAAAGTCAGCAATGATCTCAGTGAAACCTTCATCATCTTTCAACAGCTGGGCTGCTAGAAGTAAAGCAACTCTTCAAAATCTCAATATTACTCACATCCTTAATGCAGCAGATGGGCCATACAGTATCAACACAGGAGCCAGATATTACAAAGATCTGCAAGTAGCGTACCATGGAGTAGAAGCGTTCGATGACCCTTCCTTTGATTTAAGTATCTTTTTCTATGATGCAGCTAATTTCATATACAAAGCCTTACACACACCAGGAGGTAAGAAAGGTGTTTGATATTATGGGGAGCATGTGCATAAATGCTTTGCTGAATGGAACCTATTGCTCTAATTCAGACTATTTCAGTCAATTAAGCCAGCGAGGCAACATGAACTAGTGAACTGAGCCAAGGATGGAGGGCCTGATCCAATGCCCACTGAAGTCACTGGGATTCTTTCCAATCACTATCAGCATCATGGCCTAGTTGCTAGGAATTTTTTTAGGTCTAGTTGTTCCTTCTGATCCTGACTGGCTGTGTGGTCTTTGGCAACTAGTCAATGAGGATCTTATCCTAGGATGTACTGATCACCCTCCACTTCCTCCTCAGTGCCTCACAGGTCTGGGCCATCAACCGCTTTGCATCTCAGATTCTCCACAAGTAAAATGGGGAGAATAGTCATTTACTCTCTTGCAAAGGTGCTGCAAGGGTTCATGTTCATACAGTACTTCAGAAAGGTAACGTGCTCTCTAAGTGTAAGTATAATTAGAAAAAAAGAAACCACCTGGTGTAGTAACAAAGGAGGAAATAGAGGTTTGCGCCTGACTGATGCTTGGAAATAACATTTCATAATCCCAATAACGACTAAGGTGTTAACATTTTATGTTCTGTGGGGTTCAATATTTTTCATCTTTCCCCCATTTCAAGAGAGGAAGAGTTAAAGAGTTTTTGTTTGCAGCAACCGTTGGGGTCACAAATTTAAATCATGAGCCGGGGGTCTGATCTTAAATAGCTTGGCTAAGGGCCCCAAAGCACCATGGGAAAAGAAAGTCCTCCTCTGTATACCTCTGGTGAGGTCATACCTAGATTACTGTGTTCAGTTCTGAGGCACCTCAATACCAGGAAGATTATCAGAGGAGTTTCAGAGCAGAGCAACAAAATACATAAAGGGACAGGAGGGTTTGACTTGCGAGGAAAGATTAATAAATAGTTTGGCTGAACAATAGCTAGGAGAGTGGACATGATAGAATCCTACAAGTGCATGAAGCTTGCAAACCCTAAGAGGAGTGGAATTGCCTTAGACTACAACCTAGGAGTAATGAGGTGACAGTAAGAGAGAAAAAGGTTAAGCAATATTAGGAAAAACTTCTTGTCCTGAGAGCTATTAGTCTGTGGAATAGTCTCCCACAGAAATTGACGGACTCTCCCCTGATTTGAGATAATTAAAGCTATTCTGGAGAAAGCTAAAGACTAAACCTGCTGGATTATAAGTCTTTTGCCTTGGTTTGAGGAACATCTGAACCATTTGGCCTACAAAATGAAGTCAGAGACTTTTATTGTGAGATTTGAGGTACTTCCAAGTTTAAAAGTTTCATATCCCATTACCAACCTCCTGATGGTTTTGCCTAACAAGGTGCCAGGCAAGGATAACATGGAGGTCAAAATCACCCATCAAGAGGATACTTCCTTTAAGACCAGTGTGGAAACCACAGATGTGGGAAGAGTTCAGCACTTGGGTCACAGAAAAAAATAACGGTGATAACACTGCACTTCTCACTGGAACGCTTTTAAAATATTCAGTAGTTAAGCCTCACATCACAATTGTTGATGTACAGTAGGTAACATACACATTTTACAGCCAGATGATACATTGATATGCAGAACAATTATATAACTTGCTGAAGGTCACCATTAGGGCCGGTTGAAAATTTTCTGATAAAATTGTTTTCATGGAAAACAACATTTTCACAAAAAGCATCCACCTTCTGCAGAAAGTTTCAATTTTTTGTCAAAAAACCAAATACCTGAAAACAAAATATTTTGATTTGGAAATGGGAGTTGTAATTTGGTTTCTTCATGTCCCCATTGTCCTCTCTAGGTCATGCTTCTGGCTGTACTATATCTCCCATGATGCAACATGGCCAGGGACTCCCATGATGCATCACCTCTCTTCTCCAAGATGGGTGACCATGAGGGGAGATGTAGTCCAACCAGGGAGAAATGGGAGTACAAGGCACTTAAACTACAAACCCCCTGAGATGCTTTGGTAGCCTTTCCAAATTGAAATATTTTATTTTGGGGGCAAATATTTCTGTTTCTGGCCAAAACATTTCAGCATTCAAATTTTATCCAAAATTTATCATAGAAGAAAAACACCATTTTTCAACTACCTCCAATCACAGTGAGTCCATAGCAGAACCAAGATTATCATCAAGGACTCCTGATGGCCAAGCCCTTGCTGTAAGATCTAGATCCCACTCCCTTCCGGCATACATTTAGTAGTATACCTATTGCTGTTACTCATATATGGATGATCAGAGAGCTTCAGTGTCCCAAACCAACAGCACCTCAGAATGCGCTAACAATCAGTGAAAATCTGGCTATTTATTGTATTTATTGATTCTGGCTGTTTTGACCCGTCTGGGTCTTTCTTACCTTGCAAGTTCTAAAGCCCACTGGGCACATGTTGTCTCATTTATTTGCAGGTAAAGTGTTCGTTCACTGTGCCATGGGGATAAGCCGCTCTGCATCTTTAGTGCTCGCTTTTTTAATGATCCATGAAAACATGACGCTTGTGGAGGCTTTAAAAATGGTGAATTCTCACAGAGAGATCTGCCCAAATACAGGATTCCTGAGCCAGCTCCGAGACCTGGACATCAAATTAAATGAAGAGAGGAAAGGAGTTAGAGAATCTGCCAGCAAAGAACCATAATACAGAACTGCACAGAAAGTGGATGCAACACCATCAGTATTTTCTGGATCTCTTTTAAAATGAATTATGTTTTCCAAACCAAGGGCATAAACTGAAAATGCAGCGTAACACATAGTCTATATGTAAATGCTTATTTGACTTTATTATCTTTACATTGTATAAAGCCTATCTAAATTCTACCCGCAGCGCAATTGGCTTTGGTATTCTTCACTCCCTGCCCTCAAATGTTGTGAGAAATAGCTGTAAACTGTTAAGCAGCTGCCAAGCTCCACCCTAGAGGTGGCTGCATTTCAGTGATGCATGACATTTATATTAGTCCGTGAAGTGTTAGGATTCTTTGGGGGTGAAAAGTGCTTTGTTATTATATTATTTGTACTTCAGTAGTGCCTACAGGCCCCAATCAGGGCTCCCATGGTGCAATATATGTTTAAGATTGTTAATGTTTTGAGGTTTTAATGTTGGCATCTGTTTGTTATAGGTTATAACAATTTGTGCAGCAGTCTGAGCCCCTTGGCTGGGCCATGGAGGCTCTTTAGATATAGAACAGCTGGGAAATGTTGAAGCCACTCTCTTAAGAAACAATTCCAGTCTGTTTTCCATATTCCTCCCCCTGGGTCTTCATCAGTAGGGGATTTTCATGAAAAGATCTTAACTTGAATGGATTTTCATCTGCTCTGGCTGCTCCCCACCAAAAGTCAAGCAGTTGCTGTAGAAAATGATTATGCTGTCATGAAGGAGGCGGCTTGGAAATGGTCTCACAGCTGAGGGTCTAAAACTATTGCATTGGCAGCAGAGGTAGGGGGTGTGTGTGTGAGGCAAAACTCAAAGCCATCGAGAATCAAGGGTCTTTCATTAGATCTGAAAAGATGATCCAATTTTGCAACTTTAATTTTTATTTATTTACAGTTTCCCCTCTCAAAATCAAGACTACGTTCACAGAAAGATCATGTTTTGTAGTATTTGCCCATCTGCAATGAGAAAACACAAAGAGAAGCCACTGGGGCACTGGATTGTTAAGGGGAGTGCTAATAGGTGCAGCACCTTTTATCTCTAGGTCACTGGAGCAAGTCTGGGCCAGTGTAGCAGTGACCCACAGTCACTGTCATCTGATGGCTCTACGCTGGCTTGTAATTATGTGAAATGAATCTTGCTGTCCCAGTCCCATCCGCCAGTAGACAGGTGTCCCCATCACAAAGCCAGCTTCAGAACTGCCACTGATGTGCCCATCCTTGCTGCCAGTTTCAGGAATGAATAGGTATGGATACCAGACTACCCTGAGCTGGTTGCTCAGGAACAGGGCAGAGGCAGATGAGTAGGGCAGCATGGAAAAGCATGCATTGCCCCTCCCTGTGCTGTCCATAAGACAGATTTCAGCCTCCCAGGCAGTCAAGTGCAGAACTATCCGCAATTACAGGATTTTCTCCGATTACCAGCAGATCCCATTTGCCTTAGCCTACCAAATGAATATGAAACTTTGAAGTATACCAGACATCTTTGAGTACTCAAGCATGATCCTGTTACCATTAAAGTCTACAGCAAAGCTCTCGTTGACTTCAGTGGAGGGAGGACTGAGCCCTTCAGGCAATGTTTTCCTCCCAGGGGAACACTGCCATTGAACCCTGAAGGAATTTGCTGAATAGCAATATTTGCCATTTGCCCAGAAGAAGGTGCAGTAAGATCTTTTCCACAGGACATCCCCAAGCACCAAAACCTAAGGAGATTAATTTGTGTAAAACATTTAATATCTTTATTGTTGCATGTTTACACAACAGTACAACAGATGAATTGTAAAGAGGAGAGAACCAATATTTTAATACCATTAAAATTAACCCACAATTCCAAAGGCGTGACAGACACATGGGTGTGTCAGAGCTGCTGTGGTTATTCATTGTTATGATGGGAAAATTCTATATGGACTTTAAAGTGTCATTGATACTATAGCTGTGATGGTTTACTATAGTGCTGTTCATTCGTTTCCATGGAAGAAACTCTAGTGCATTTTCCCAGAATTGCTGATTGGTTGGGGGGAAAAAAAATCACTAGAATGGTGTTTGCACCATCTCTCTAATAGAAATTCCAACCCAAGGATTTGCAGACTGTTTCTGCAATAAGTATTCTCTGTGGGAGCAGGATGAGAAAACATGCTAGGAGCTATGATCCCCTCTCACCAGTAGATGGCAGTATAAACCTGAGGCTGAGCTGAGGAACCCAGCAAACTAAACCCTGGGTAATTGTACACAGCACATTTAAAATCCTACATACAATCCACAAGTTTTCCCATCATCCTTTCAAGAAAGCAAATCAGCACACCATGCTGAATGTGTTCCATTAGAGCCAGAATTACCACATCCCAGATCATTAGGAAAGCTCTCTGTCTCCACCCTGAAATTCTTAACATAAACTCCTCCTTTGTACAGTAATAAGCTGTAAACACTTATTTTCTCTCTCTCTCTCTCTCTCTCTATATATATATATATATATAGAGAGAGAGAGAGAGAGAGAGAGAGAGAGAGCGAGCGAGAGCGCAAGCAATGATACAACCAGATTGGGACAAATTTGTTGCACATCAAACACAAAGAAAAATAATAAATTAATAACTTGTATTCCCTATGCAAGATGTGTTTTACTCCATGTTGAGGTAGAGGTCCTGTCCCAGGATTAATGAGCAGCTAGGAGGAACAGATTGGCCCAGTCTGCACCTCTGGCTATTAATTCCATCTGGTCATTAATCCTCAGGAAATTCCCTGCATTGAACGCTTTATTGCTATTTTTATTTAGGATTCTTTGAAAAAATCCTAGCTGGATGGGATATTTTATGGCGCTTTCAATTGATAGGTTTACTCAACAGCACAAGGAGCTCAGATTCTTAGATGGTGTAAATCAATGTAGCTCCATTGACATTAGCAGAGCTACCACAATTTGCACCAGCTGAGAATCTGATCCCATTTAGATCTCAGTTTCTGTCTGTTGTTGTCTCAGCTGCCCTTTACTGGATGATGCTTTAGGTTTATAATTAACCCATTAAAAATAGAAGTTGAATACACGTGAAAGTAGCAGGCAGTCTGGAAATCTGCTGCGTAACTAACATCTTAGGAAGAAGCTAAACGGCATCATTTAAACAAAATTAATCCAAAACAGCACAGTGAAGGAGCTGCAACTTCAAGGCAAGTACTTTTAAGCTTGTTTACAAACCAATAACACTAAACTTAATACATGCACTGGGCAGCACGAAATTAATCATAGGCAACTATGTGAGTGGTGGAACAACTGCAGCTCTACGCCATGTTATGATCTGCATTGTCGTTCTCAAAAACTGAAACATTTGTGAAGCTTTAGATTGCTTTCTCCAGTTGGATTATCAGGAAAAGTAAGTTGCATTGAAAAGGACGATTAAAACAATGTTGCTTTTCATTCCAGTCCAGACAGGACATTCCTAATTTAAAGAGTATATTCTATAATAACGTACTTCACAACATTTTGTAAGGTCTCCCTGATCCCCTGTTGATGTTTATAAGAGTCTTTTCAATAATTGACTAATATTCAGGGAAAACATGAAATTGATTATACACAAATGCTGTCAAATGCATGAAGCAAACTGAAAAAATAGAGAAAGATTTTTTTTTGGTAACTCCTTTCAATTACAGTGATCTTAGGGGTTACTTAAAACCAAGCAGAATATGAGAAATGTGATTTTTGCAATGACAATCCCTTGTAAATTGCAATTATTGAGGCAATGCATACCATAGGGCTGGGAAGGCAGTGAGTAGGAACGTGCAATCGGTCAATCTCTGAGAGCAAAGAGCACAGACCTAAGAAATTCATTTAAATTAATTCCTGCTAAATATGGACCAGCAGACATTACTGTCTGCATGGGAAATTATACACAGAGCTATCCCAGGGCTAAGGAGACACTGTTTATCTAAGTATTTATAGCATGGTCCTCACTATGTAAGAATTTAAAGGAAAACTCCAACTCAGCACACAGGGCTCATCATCTGCTTCTGTCAAGATAAAATCATGGGGGAAGATCATCCCTCTTGCTCCCGATCTATGCATGGCAGGCTCCTTTATATAGAGATCTACCCCCTTCATGTAGAAGGGAACTCTATCATGTCTGTGGTATTGGCCACCCTGCGCCACTCAGGCCTTGCAGAGCTCTCTCCATGCAGACCACATAGGGGTAGGAGGAGGAGACTAAGCCAATGGCAGAACCAGGGCGATACAAATCATTCCCCTTCTAGCTCCATGCAATTTACTCTTAGAACCTGAAGCTGGTTTACCTTTATGTTACCCTTCCCTTTACCCCCACCAGGTTTCCCAGGGCACCCACAGATGAGGGAGTGCCTGGTAGCACAGCCCAATGCAGCTGGACTGCCAGGGGCCACAGCAGGCAAAGAGGAACTGGGTCTTGTTGCGGATAGCTTTGGCCTCAGTCCTCACCTTCTGCTCCTGTGGCTTTTTCCATGGAGGCCACACACACCCAATCTGACCAGTCATCATGGGGCAATTGCAGAGAGGGAAATGGGTCCTAACAGATTTGTAGAGCATGTTTGTTTCTGTTTTTAATTATCTATGAGGTTATTAAAGTAAAAAGGGCAGTCTGTAAAACGTGTGTGTAAAAAACATGATTGTCCCTTTAAAAATAGAGCTGGCTGCTGAGGCTCCAATGCTACACTCCTCCCCTCTTCTCTTAGCTTCATGCTCTCTCTGATCTTTCTTTCACATCTTCCACCTTAAGGTTTCTCTTTAGTGTGGCTGCTCTCCTTTCTTTCAGGAGCAATATCCACTCTACTTACTCAATGCCCCTGTTTTGTGATTCCATTCTCCTGCTGTCTGCTAGGCAGGGAGCAGAAGTTGCAGGACCTGGAGCTGCCTTTGAGGTGCAGGTAATTATTATGTGCATCTGTTGTATTGTGATCTCTGCCTCAACAGGTGGAAAACATGCTGTTGCTCTGATAGATTTGCAGTGCTCTGTGTTCCTGGCTTCTCCTTACTGTGAAGCTAGTCATGTGCTGTTTCTACAATAATAAACACAGCCTTACCACTGCCACAACACCCCTTCCCCCCAGTAAATATCTTTTATCGGAATGAAATATTATTAAGGATTTGAAGAGTTATTCACTGAAAGCAAATATGAGCAGTAAGGTTGGGGAAAGAATGAAAGACTAGTTTGCTTCCTCTCCCTGGGGCCTATAAAGTCAGCAGTGCCTGCACTTTAGAGTTGGATAGTGGGGAATTACTTAACCCGAAATAATGGAAACAATTCAGACCATCATAGTATAGCATGAAAGTTACTCACATTACATCTGTTTTCCATTCTACAGGCTATATTCTGCCCTCAGATACACATGCACAACTCTCATCAACTTCAGGGCAAATTGTATCTGAGACCAAGATATGTCATGCTGTCTTTCTAAAGCATCTCTGTGGTTTCATTGATGAGCACTCTCACCTGTGGGCAAAAGGACTGTGCACAGAGCTTGTCTGATTCCCAGTGGTTTAGTTCTCAGGGGTCCATACAAACATTTTGTTTTCTGGTGTCAGTTTGTGAGAGACCCACATTTGCTGAGTTTCATCTTCCTAGTAGCCCCAAGCTATAGGCCAATTTCTCTATAGTGTACAACCTATAAACTTCTTGAACGTATCACCCTCAAAAGAATACACCCTTTTACTGAGCCAATTATCCCTGTCGAACAGGCAGGCTTCCAGCCAAAATGTAGTTGTTGTGACCAAGTTCTGGCACTCACAACTCACATTGAGGCTGGCTATAAAAAAACCTAAAGACTGGCGCAGTATTTTTTGACCTGTCATCTGCATAGGATACTGTATGGATTAAGGGCCCAATGCTGAAACTTGTTAAAATTATACCTTGCTACCAAACACTTGGCCTACTGTGGACCATGCTGAGTAACAGACGCCTATGGATGTACCTGGGTAATAAGACCAGCTCACCCCATATCAAACAATGGGCTACCACAAGGCTCTGTACTTGCGCCAACCCTTTTAAATATTTACATAAGTGACATGCCTCCAACTAAATCACGAAAATTTGGATATGCAGATGATCTTGCCATGACAATCCAAGCATCAAACCTCCATGACATTGAGAAAGCATTAACTTAGGATCTCCAAAATATGGAACAATATTTCCGGAAATGGAGGCTCAAACCAAATCCTGGAAAAACAATAGTAAGCACATTTCATCTTGATAATAGGAGTGCCAAAAACACACTGAAAGTAGCTTTCTGTGGTAAAAATGTGCAACACGATTACACTCCAACATATCTTGGAGTGAAACTCGACCGCACCCTCTTCTTCCATGATCATTTTGAGAAGGTAGCTGCAAAGATAAAAACAAGAGCCAGCATAATCCAGAAACTAGCAGGTACAACCTGGGGTGCATCAGCATTAGTTCTGAGAACATCTGCAAAAGGACTTGTATATTCAGTAGCAGAACATTGTGAACCAGTATGGAGCAGATGCAGCCACACACAATTTGTGACTACCCAGCTGAATAGAGTGATCTGGTGCATCACGGGAACCCTTAAATCGACTCCAACACTATGGCTACCTGTCCTGTCTAATATTGCTCCCCCACCAATACGCCGAACTGCTGCAACATTCCGCGAAGCTCAGTGAATCCAGGAAAACAGAGGTCTTCCTATTCACCAAGACCTTACAATGCCCCCCTGCAACATCTTAAGTCCTGCAAGCCTTTGTGGGAACATTCATTTAGCCTCATGCAATCAGGGTATGATCAGGAGGCGGCTTGGGAAGCAGATTGGGCTAAGCAAGACTTAAAAAATAAGCACCTCTTGCCAGATCCCACATAGAAGGTTCCTGGGTTTGACCTTCCACGGTCATCTTGGTCAACTCTGAACTGAATTCAAACCAACCATAGTAGATTCAGATATCTAATGCTCAAATGGAAAATCAAGGACTCCCCAGTGTCTGAGTGTGGTTCCCCATGACAGACCATTGAACATATCATTACCTACTGCCCAATTTATAAATATGAAGGAGGTGTCACTGCAAAAAATTCTGCTACTCCTGATGTAGCCATTTGGCTTGATCAACTTCAGGTGAAATTGTAGTTGCTGCTCTACACCAGCCATACGAAAGAAAAAAAAGTAGCCCCCAAACTCAGAACAAAACACAGCCAAAACTGCCAATTTTCATGTAGTTCGGGGGTCATAAGCCACTGAGTTTCCTATGAGTTGGTCTAGATCTAGTCCAGAATTTTCAGACACAACATTTTTTCATCAGAAAACATTGATTTTTCAGCAAACAGTTTTTGTTTAGAAAGGGTCAGTTTCAATGAATCTCCGATTTGGAAAAAAAATTGAAAAGAGAAGTTTGAAACTGTTAAAATATCCTGTGTTGACATTTTTTTAAAAGAAAATTTTCATTTGCTGGTTTAAAATAGCTTTTTGTTTAGAAATTTTAATTATTTATAGTTAAAAAAAGTTAAAATAAAAAAGGCTCAATCAAAATGTAATTTTTACAGGTTATTGAAATGAAAAGTGTCAGTTGGCCCACTTAAGTTTTTGGATTATCCATTTACAAAAATTTTCAAGATTTTGACTTCTTCTGATTTGGTCCTGGAAAGTTTTTTGATATCCTGAAAACTCTTGTGGGTCAGGAAAGTTGTTTCCCATCCAACAGTGGTTTGTTCTAGATATCATAACATTGACCCAAGCTTGTCTAAAAATGCTTTTTTTGGGGAGGAGGGGGAGAGAGGGGGCAAATCAGGTCCAAGATTCAGACTGTTAAGGAAATCCCTAATATTCCATTGTCTGTCTCCTGGAGATTTCATGTGGCTTTGGGATTCATTATGAAAGATTCACACTACTACTTGTAGATTCTCTGCAAGACTTCAGTTCATCCCCAATGCTCACACTACAGAGTACTAGCTGGGGGACAGGGGCAATTTGACCAGGGAGGTTCAAATTCTTCCTTATTTTATTCACCACAAAGATACAAAACCACACAGCCAAAAAAGGCGATCCTTTGTCCTGTGAGCAAATTAAGTTGGTCTGAATATCACTGTTAACCTATGGATCTACATGAAGTCCCCAAATGAGGCTGTGCTACAACTCTACCTCTAGCATATATTGATGAATGAGATAATTGACTTTCCTTTCTCATTCCAATATTTTCCCCAGTTTAAAAACAATCCAAATCAAGTGATGATTGTATGCTTTAGTTGGAAATTAAATACATCTTTTATCAACTTTGTTCCATTTAAGATATTGATATATCTAATCTATTTATACATATGTACAGCTGTTACACCCTAGCAGTGCAACCCCATTGGCTTCAGTAGGATTACATTCGTGTCACTGAGAGCCAGATTTTCCCAGCAAGTACAGAACCATACCTTGATTGTCCTTGGAGCTCTGCCCAGCAAGTACAGTACCATAACTTGATTGTCCCAGGAGTTTAGAACAAGTCCAGTCCTGACTTTAGACCCTTTGGCCCCCACGTGGGCAGACCCACCAGGCCCTTCTCTTTCTCACCAGATTAATAACCTAGTTCTTACTTGATTTATTATTAATTGCTAACATTTCATGATTACTTTTTTCACTGCTTTGCAATGGAAGCAATAGGCTTGGTCTAGTGACCCTCTTGTTCAGGGCTGTGCTCTGCTGTGAAAAAGATCCTGGGCCAATTCCTCGGACCTTTCTCTGGTGCCTCAGGTTGGGAGCCTTGAGAAGGCACAATGGTGAGATCCAAGATTGGATAAATTCATGGTTTACCCAAAGAGTTAGAAACAAAAAACAATACTCAAATACTCTCCCTGAAAGATTGCAATGACACTACTTTATTTCTTAAAATGCAAAACCCTAGCACACAAGAACCAACAAACAGTCAGAGATAAAGCAGGCTGCTCCCTAAGGCACAACTCAAGCCACCTTGCTCTAGCCAGGGCTGGCTCCAGCATTTCTGCTGCCCCAAGCAGCCAAACAAAACAAAACAAAAAAAAGCCGCGATCAGCGGCGGCAATTGGGAAAAAAAAAAAAAAAAGCCGCGATCGGCGGCGGCAGTTCAGCGGCAGGTCCTTTGCTGCTAGAGGGAGTGAGGGACCTGCCGCCCCCGAATTGCAGCAGGTGCCGCCCCTCTCCCTTGGCCGCCCCAAGTACCTGCTTGTTAAGCTGGTGCCTGGAGCCGGCCCTGGCTCTAGCCTGGCTCTTTGCAGACTGCCTGCTAAGAACCAGATCACACACTTCCCTATAGAGCCCCCTAGGCTGTTAGCAGGACCAGGAAGCCCCCGACTCTTAAAGTGATAGTGTCATTTTAACATAGTTTTCAATACACCACAATAAGCAGCTGACATGTCTTTGCTATAATGCCTGTAGCCAGTCCAACAGCAGTCTCAGTAGGCTCAGAACAAAGCTGCACCCAGTCCTCTGTGACTGAAGGGCGGTTGTTGCAAAGGAAGCCTCAGGGATAGATGGCACAAATAGAACTGAAGCTTGAGGAGAACCCACGCAGAGCACCACTAAAAGGATAACACTAGGAAAAAAAAAAAAACAGGAGAGGATTCTCAGTGCCCAACTGTTTTTTTAAATAGTTTTAAAACCCTGCCTCCTCCAAATGTTAGAGTGTCACATGGGATGAAGGGGATCCAGTTATTATTAAGTATATGTATTGCTAGGCACTGTATTTAATGGTCCTCACCCCCAAGAACTTATTACCCAAATATAAAGTCAAGACAAAACAACAACAAGTGGATACAGACAGATGGGAGCACAACAGTTAGAAGATAGTCTTTGGGATCATTCTGTAACCACATAAACCTCGCTTTCAGTCAAACCACACACTAAGGTCACTTAGACCATTTATATCCCATAACATTCACTCTCATACAATGCTGTAAGTGTAGATGGAATTCAGATCCTTTTGCTCCAAAAAAAAGAGCTCCTTACCATTTGAGTTTAAGGAGCATCTCCTTCAGCTAAAGCAGCATTAGTGATTATAGCCTCCTTAGGCCTCCAGCCACTAGAGGGAGACATGCCCTTCATAAAGTTGGCCATTGCATCCAATAGAATACAGTGGAACACAATCACATTAGCTAATACATTGCCCTCTAATTGTGCCTCTCTTTTTTTTTTAATGGTTAACTAGTTCCTCATACTGCTCTTTGTATAGATACCATTCCTTTCCAGGGTAAATCTTGTTCTTTTCTCTTTTTTGCTTGCAACGTGTGTTATGTTTTGGATCATTTTTATCTTGAATGGTTAGTTATTTTAGAAATGTGGTAAGGATTAATCTATACTTAGGCTGATCCAAAACAACAGACATATTTTGAATCCAGAAAACTAGCACAAATGCTGGGATGAAAGTCACCCACGAGGCAAAATCTGATCAGTTCCTGTTTGTCTTCACTACAGCTGGCTTAACAGTGAGATTTTACAATGATGGCTTACGTGATTGGGATTTCATTTATTTCCACTGTATTTTTTAGACTGTGAGAGGATGAGCCAGCAAGTCCTAGTCTGTTCAAGCTCAGTTTGACCTTTGTACTAATTTACTTTATTAATTTTAGTTCTCAAATGGTGCATTACTCCGTACCCAGGGGTCTGATTATAACAGGCCAGTATTTTAATGATTTATGAGGGGCACCTGGGATTGCATGGGTAGCACATGCATTTTGTCACTGTTATCGGAGAAGCCTTTATTGATCCATACCCGAGCACCAAGACTGAAGCATCTCAAATTCCAATAAGCTTTAGCTCACAAACCTGATTTAACAGGTGGCTTGTGGCCTTACTGTGGGAATAAAACAAAACAGCTGAATTGCTTCGGTCTGTTGTAAGTCTCCCATCGTGGGAGGATTTCCATTCCTCTCTCCTTTTCTGTGTCTACTTCGCAATGGGCAGGGAGGTGTCAACCTTTGCCTATTATCCAGCCGGAAACCTAAAAGACAGGATGTTGTTACAAGTGGCACGGCTCATCTCTTTGCCAAAAGAGACTGGTGGAAGGAACATGCTGCTGAAGCCGCACTTCTGAAGGCTCTGATATGCTGAATCTTGGCCTTTGCAAGAGGCAGTCATGCTGTTCGGATTAGTGGGTAAAGAGGTGAAGAGCCACTGAGAAATCAAAATTCAGAGGCAGGCACGGCATTTAATGCAGGCACATGCCTACTATATGATGGGGATCCCATAGCAGCAGCATCAGGGAATGTACAAGTTTCCCCAGTTTCGTCTCGGAAGGAGCCAGGAGTCCTGGAGAGCAGCATTTGGAGCTGTGATATTTCAGTACTCAAGGAGTCACATCTTCCTTGATTTGGGTTTGCACATCCTGAATTTCTTTCTGAACTTCAGGTCAAGTGAACCCCAAAACTCAAAACAACACTCAGCCCAAAGCATCATTTTGGAGTGGGGATCATGCAGAAACACTAATTTTTCCCCACTTTGTGCCTCAGACCCTAGACTGGCCCAGATTCCCTGGGAGACAGATGTAGCTTTGGGCAAATCTGTCCCAAGTTTTGGACTTTGCCTGGATTCGGGTTTCACTACCAACATTTTGCATAGCTCTGCCCCAGCTAAGCTAATAACCTGCGGTCACATAACTGCTCATTGCCTCAGTTTCCCCATCTGTAAAATGGGGATATTAATGCCTGTGTCACAGGCTAAATTTAGTAATGACTCAGACTGCCATAAAATGCCAGTTCTTAATATATTCACTGTCAACCTCCTGCCATTTCCCTTCATTCCTCCTACTCCCTCACTAAATGTAAAAGCCTCCCTTCTGTATAAACATAGAGATACCCAAGTCATCGCTTTCCTGAAGCTCGTAGCACAGAGCTACTGGTACACCACAACTTACAGCAAAGGCTATGGGTCAGGAACAGAGGCAGCAACACTACAGCTAGCCCTAAAGAAACAGACATGGCAGGAAGCAACCTGCTAGCAATGACCTTTATAGACAGGAAAGTTAACCCCTTCTTTTTCGGCAGTTTAAATGGGGAAGCACTTTAGAGCTAATACAGGAGAGAAGAGCCTCACTTTATATCTGCTAAATAAGTACTTTGTCAGTAAATTCTTTGGGGCAAGTGTTGTCTCTTTACAAGTAATGGGATTGAACCTGGGACCTCTGGATCTTAAACCACAAACCTTTACAGCCTGAGCTAAAAGATAGAACAGGCTCATCGACCTATATATATGGCCCGGCCACCACTAGAGGGGAACAGAGCCCCACACGGAGTAGGTGTGGATTATAGTTGTGGTTTTGTACAATGCCTAGCACGATAAGGCTCTGGCAATAAAAGTAATAAACATCATTCTGTTTCAGACTATTTGGGACAGAGATCAGCTGAGCCAATCTGGAAAAGTGGGTAGACTGAGAAAAGGAACAAGGGTGTAAACCTAGCAATGGGTGAGAGGAGTGGATGAGGGACAGGAAGCAGCCGCATTTAGTCCTTCTGTCATCTAGCTAACTGTAGTCAGACCTGCTCGCTGTGGTGACAAGATGTCCAGGTTGACAGCTCTCGAAAAGAAGCCTGTATGTTAAATAGCAGAAGGCTTTATGCCTGGTGGGTCAGCATGACATGCTTTTAGAAGTTCCTTTGGGTATGACAGTCATCCCAAACGCCAGCAGCAGCTGCTAAAGAGAGAATGTTTTTTTGCTATGAGAATTTACCTGGTGGGGATAAGATCCTAACAAACCCCTTTCCTGCACAGCCATCACACTGGCATTTAACTCACATCACCATCAGTTACCTTTTCATTTCTGTACCTGCTTGGAAGAAATCAGCCCAAATCAGCTGTGAATAATCCAAAATTTGTGCTTCTCTGCAAGAGTACCCAAAACAAACACTGTATGCTAATAAGATGGTGTAAATCATGGGTTCTCCAACTGAGGGCCACAACCCCCAGCGGAGATGCAAATAAACATCATGTGAGCAAACAACCAGTGGTCACAACACTTGCTAACTGGGACAGTGGGAGGTCCCATTTAGATGAGAGTGAGACACCTAGGGGCAGTCCTGATATGAAAAAGGTTGAGAGAACTATTGATATAAGTGAAATGAAGCCATCTGGTCACTTACAGTCCAAAACAAAATCAAAGTGACACATATTTCTTCTACCAGGCAAGGGCAGTTGTATTCCCTATAGGAGGCCAATGGAGATTTATTCTGGCATCGTGATCATTAGACTGTAACCCACAGGATGAAAGAATCACTTTGGAATGTAGCAAGGGCCTGATTTTGCCCCTGCTCATAGAATCATAGAAGATTAAGTTTGGAAGAGACCTCAGGAGGTCATCCAGTCCAACTCCCTGCTCAAAGCAGGACCAACCCCAACTAAATCATCGCAGCCAGGGCTTTGTCAAGCTGGGCCTTAAAAAAAATCTAAGGATGGAGATTCCACCACCTCCCTAGGTAACCCATTCCAGTGCTTCACCACACTCCTAGTTTTTTCTAATATCCAACCTAGACCTCCCCCACTACAACTTGAGACCACTGCTCCTTATTCTGTCATCTGCCACCACTGAGAACAGCCTAGCTCCATCCTCTTTGGAACACCCCTTCAGGTAGTTGAAGGCTGCTATCAAATCCCCCCTCACTCTTCTCTTCTGCAGACTAAATAACCCCAGTTCCCTCAGCCTCTCCTCGTAAGTCATGTGCCCCAACCCCCTAAGCATTTTTGTGGCCCTCTGCTGGACTCTCTCCAATTTGTCCACATCCTTTCTGTAGTGGGGGCACAAAACTGGACGCAATACTCCAGATGTGGCCTCACAGTGCCGAATAGAGGGGAATTATCACTTCACTCCATCTGCTGGCAATGCTCCTACTAATGCATCCTGTAGCGGGGTCCCTGCTAAGCCCACCTGGCTCCTGCCCCTGCTGGGCTGAGAAAGTCACTCAGAGTCTTTTGTTGCAGTGCTCACCTGGTGCTTTATTTTACAAGTAGCGTTCCCACCACCTTTTCACCACAATACACACAATCCTTTTCTGCTTCTCTACCAGCAGGAGAGAGGGGACAAGCTACTCCTCCCTGTTTTCCCTTAGTGCAACTTCCCCTCTTCCCAGCTCCTCCCTGGCTTCCTTTCCCTGGGGCTTTTATCCAGCCCCAGCCTGATGAGGCAGCAGCTGTTCCAGGTTC
The DNA here is from genome assembly GCF_027887155.1 of Malaclemys terrapin pileata. Classification (NCBI taxonomy): domain Eukaryota; kingdom Metazoa; phylum Chordata; order Testudines; family Emydidae; genus Malaclemys; species Malaclemys terrapin. The sequence continues at coordinate 64,225,300 of NC_071511.1, read as the reverse complement.
CCCAGTCAGGGCCAGGTGATCTACCCAGCTCCAATTCACCTCCCTTAATTGGAGCTGGAGTGACAGAGGGTTGGCTAAGCAGCTTTCTGCTTTGCACCCTGTCACACAGCCCAATATGCCATTAGCCTTCTTGGCAACAAGGGCACACTGTTAACTCATATCTAGCTTCTCATCCACTGTAATCCCCAGGCCTTTTCTGCTGAACTGCCGCTTAGCCAGTCAGTCCCCAGCCTGTAGCACTGCATGGGATTCTTCCTTCGTAAGTGCAGGACTCTGCACTTGTCCTTGTTGAACCTCATCAGATTTCTTTGGCCCAATCCTCCAATTTGTCAAGGTCACTCTGGACCCTATCCCTACCCTCCAGCATATCTACCTCTCCCCTTGCTGAGGGTGCAATTCATCCCACCATCCAGATCATTAATGCTTGTGCAAATCAGGAACAATGCCACCAGAGTCACTATAGTTACGCCCGCGTAAAACCTGCATACAGGAGGCAGGTTCAGAATCCTACTTCCAAAATTTACCCCTATCTACAGGAAGAGCCAAATTTGATCAAGCATCACTTCAAGTAGAAGTCTTGAAGTGGGAAGAGAAAATGTTCTAAATGAATTGTATAGTCTCAAATAATTTGGCTCGATGAGATAAGCATCCTATGTTTGGGGGACTATCTAAATTAGAGGTGAGCCTCAATGAACTGAGATCCAAATCTTCTCCACGTTTGGATGGTTGGAGTCCATACTAGGAGGATGTACTAGCCATGACATTTGGATCTGGATGCAAATTTCCCAAAGTTCAAGGGGATGGAATTGGAGCAGGAATTCCAAACCAAAACTCTCAACCTTTCCAGGCTCCAGCCACTCTGGCTCCAATGCATAAAATGTCACATGGGACAAGGGATGATTTGCCTTATCAAACAGTGAAAACTGAGGCTCCCCCAATTCTAACAGAGCTTGAGTTCACCTCAATAAGCCTATTGCACATAATTCACCATTGGCATTAATCCAATGGTAGAAGAAGTTGTAGGGTAGGTAGGACTCAGGCAGGCATTTACTATCATGACCTCCTACAGATTTAAAGAAACAGTGCACATATCCTCACAGCACCCAGGCATTTTTCCTGAAAGAGAAGTCAATAGTCCTATGAAATTCTCTGAGATTACTTAGGCCTGGTCTACACTGGGGGAGGGGGATGGGGGTTGATCTAAGTTACGCAACTTCAGCTACGTGAAGAACGTAACTGAAGTCTACGTACTTAGACCTACTCACCGCGGTGTCTTCACTGCGGTGAGTCAACAGCTGCCACTCCCATTGACTCTGCCTGTGCCTCTTGCGGCGGTGGAGTACAGGAGTCGATGGGAGAGCACTCGGGGGTCGATTTATCGCATCTAGACTAGACGCAATAAATTGACCCCCGCTGGATCGATCACTGCCCACCGATCCAGCGGGTAGTGTAGACATACCTTAATTGTAGTCTAGAGATCTAATGCAACAATGTGGCAGCCCACATAGGGGCCATATTATCATTTTTATCACAATCCAAAACAGAGAGCGACAGAAAACTTGGAGCAGAGCAGCAAAGCAAGTAAATCTCTGGGTTTTAAACTTAAAATGGCAGCATATACCTCTCCTGTCCCCACAAACCAAACCTCCCACTGAAGTCTGTCTTCCTAAATACCACTTAAAGTTTGTCTGTAAGGCCAGTTTGGGTGAAGGGCATGAACTATAGACTATAGCTGTGAGCAAACCTATGAAAAGCACCTCTCCATTTTTCTTCATTTGAAATACCAGCATCTGAGCTGGGCAGGACAGTTGTTGTTCATGGTCACACTTTTAATGCAGACTGAAGTGCTTTACAGAGAAAATGTTTGAGATCCCTGAATCACTAACAGTTTCTATCTTGCAGTTTTGTGCTGCTGCTCATGACTATAGTATCTGATCACCATCCATGTAAAGTAGACTTCAAGGAGTGTCTGGTTCCTCTCCTTTTTCAGGTAATGGAAAGCTCCGCTGGGGTAGGATTTGAAGTTGTGACTGTTGTTTTGGTTATGGTGGGAAAGGTTTATTAAAGAGGAAGCAATTGCAGCATTTCCTAAAGGTGGGCAGACTGGATTCATCTCCTCTCCTCCAGACGTTTGTTCCTCAGCCAGATCCCCTGGAACAAGAATGCATTTTTAGCTGGTTCTCACATGTTTCAACCTGGGCATTGTCCCGGAGGGATGCAACTGTCCTGGTGGTTGGTGGAAAGAAAGGTAGTGTGTAACACAGCTGATCCATCCCTGGCTTTGAAGACTGGGACCAAGGCATTAAACTTGGGAGTAGAAGCTGACTGGGAGCCTGTGGAGTGTCTGTGGCATGGGTTTCATTACGGAAGAAATGGCAGATGCATTTTGGACCAGCTAGAGCCTTTGGATTTTTCACATTCATAATCACCGTATCTGAAGTTGTACCAGAGCCTAAGTGTTTCACTTTGCTGCTCAGGTTGATGGGAATGGAGGGAGCTCAGCCAGCTCCCAGAAGCAGGGCTCTGTTGGGATGCACGTGCAGTCATTACAGTTTCTGTTCCAGGCCGCCATCCTGCAGCCATTCTCCTGTACTTGCTCTGCCAAAAATCCAACTGTCTTCAATGGGCTGAAGGGGGACTGACTGCAGGATTTGGCCCATGCTGCTTCCTTCACTCCTCTGCCAAGAGCTAAGTTCAGGCCCTCAGGGCTCTGTTTCTCTCATGCTCCAGCTGATGACCTCATGAACACCTAGCACAGGGGAGGAACACAGCTCCCTGCACAGCTTTAAATGTTTGTGTTTCCTTGCAAATGCCAATGGCATCATTGACACCTAAGGGCCTGACCTCCGGTCTTGGCAGGTAAAAGTCTTTTGGGTCACTTTACCTTGGGGTTCCTGCTCTTGATGAATATTTATTTAATGATCGCTAGATGGCTGTAATTAAAGTTACTGTAAAGCACGGTCTAAAATGCACTAGTAATAAATTCTTAATAGCTGATGCTATAACAAGCAGTTACAAAAAATACATCGTAACGTGCAGATTGTTAACACAATGTCTGGGCCTGTTTAATGCAGGTCTTTAAATAGTTACAATGCACACTATTAAAGTGGCACATAAAATTCGTAACTAGTAAATAAAGGGCCCAATTCAGCAACAAAATATTTCCAGGCAGCAGGGGTGCAGAAGCCATAGAAAATTGATTTCTGTGTGTTCACTGTCTGCCATGCTCCCCATAGCTATATGTTGCGGTCCATATTGGGCCCAAAATGCCTACTCATACAATAAAGGGAAATTTTCCTCCCACAGTTGAGTAACAGATTAGACTCCTGATTCTGCAAACCCTTGCTCATGAGTCAGCTTTGGACAAGTCTGTGGGAATGCTCACAAGAGTAAGGGCCCAGTCCTGCAAATCCTGTTAACCTCACCATAGCCATATAAATTATCTTAATTCAATGTCTTAGCAAAGAGGGTCTGGTGTCCTTTTCTAACCCAACTCACTCAGGACACAAGCCCAAGCAGCCACTTCAGTATCTTGCTTTTCTTGGTCAGCCACTTTCTATACTTTACAGAAGCTACAGCTCCTTTTGTTCTGGTCTTTCACATCCTCTTTCAGCTACATTCAGACAGGTGCCCTCAGGTTACTTACTGGGGAATGGCAGAGCTGGCTTCGGATCAGGCCTTAAATCTTCCTCTTCCAGCATGGAAGTGGTGAGATCTTCCCACTCAGCACACATACACACTCATTCTCAGGGCTCTGACACCCATCCTCTTCTGGACAGGAATTCCATAGCCAGACTCCCTGCTGATACTGGGGAGGGGTGTGTGTGTATGGAGTGTACCTTCACAGTTTGGAGACATCATTGCAATCCAACTTACATTACCTGACGAAGCCATGTTTTAACAGCTATTTTGTAACCCTGCCAGTAGACTGAGTGCTCACCATGGCAACCAAGAAGGAAGGGGCGCAATAGTTGTGTAACCCTTCTGCCAGGTGGAGCTGGCAGCAACCAGGGCCGGGTTCAATATCTAGGGGTTCCTTTTCAACAATACCACACAGAACCAGCTCGAGCCCCCACCCAGTAACCTAGGACAATTACACGCTACCCCTGGGCACCTCTGAGAGGCAATACTTCCCCACTCCCAAGAACAGAGTCTGAGTGTAGAAAATAAACTTTTAATGAAAGGAGGGAAGTCACCAGATGCCAGAAGCAGGATTCATAATCATAAAACTGTGAGCAGGACACTCACCCCAGAGCGCATGGGGCAATGCCTTCCACCTCATGTTCAGGATTCAGACATGTATCTGTGTGAGTTCACCTCCCACCTGGGGATGAAGGCACCTCGCTTGCACTTCCTTGCTGCCTGGCCGCCCCGCCAGCCGCTCATTCTGCTCGGCGCCCTGCCATCCACTCGTTCACCAGCTGTCAGTCACCTTCTGTTGCAACCTCTGCACATCAGTCTCTTAGTAATTTTCAATTCTTTGCAGGCTGGGCAGAAACACTGCCCCATTTCAAGTGATTTCAGCTCTCATTTGAGCACTTTAACATAACAAAGAGGCTCCTAATGAAGCCTATTTAGCTCTTTCTTTGAACAGTGGGAAGGAACAGGTTAAACCAGACCAGGGACCCTTAGAGAGAGTCCACACCTCCTGGCTGGGACAACTGTCCCCACCCACTTAGTTTCACAGGGCTCTGGCATTCAAGCCCCTGGCTTAACCAGGTCCTTTCAGCTGAGGATGACCCCCTCATTTGGGTCAGGTTAAGCACAGTTCTGCTCCCCTTTATTCATATAATAATGACAACAACATTGGTAACAGCATTTTACTACCCCTGCATTCAGTACTCAAGTGATTTGTACACCCAACACCAGCCAAAGTTGATTATTTTGAACCACACTGCTCTATCTGATGGATATCTAAGCAGAGTAGGTGTGTTCATGTAAATACAGTTTGCTCCTGAAGTCTTTCCCACTCCCAGCTAGCTCTCAGGGGAGAATTCATTCAGATCCTGCTTACAGTTGGAAAAATGGTCTCCCAAGCCAAGAGGAAGAGGGGGAACTCCCATGTACTTTTAACAGGGGAGCAAGGGCTGTGTTCCCCTGAACTTTAACCCCTGACCATGACCTTCAATGCAGTGTAGGTAACTTCTTTGGTGAGCCCATTTTCCACTCTAAAGAACAGCAACATCAGCAGCTGTAACCAGACTTTGCAATTAACCACAATATTACTGCACAATAGAGAGAATCCGCTCCATGCTCTCCCCTTCCGTGACCACACACACACACACAATACTCATCAACAGAGATACAGCAAGTAGCTGATGTCACAAGAACATCTGATACTCTATAGAGCAATATAGACCCATCTGGAGGGACCATGTGCTGTTTTACTTCCTACAGCATTCAAGATCAGCAGGTATGATCCCAGCTGACTAGCCCACAGAATCACTGAGAGAGGAAAAGAGAGAGATCAGGGAGACCTATCTGAGGCATGGTTTACAGAAGGGCTGTCTCTCCACAATTCCAGCTGAAATCCATGGGAGCTGGGGCAGGCTCAGAACCTCTGAAAATCAGGCCAGATAGTGATGCCCTTATTGATGTTTGGATAGTACACCTTACTCCATGAATACTTCCACTGCATTCAGTGGGACTTACTCCATGTGGAGTAAGGGCATCCCAATCTAACCCTATATTGGGAGAGGCCACTTGCTACCAGCATAGTATCCAAGGAGCAGACAGGCAGATGTTTTATTCTCATCCGTGCAGCTCTATGTTGTGTGAAGAGTGATCTAGCTCACATTCCTCCAGACATTGACACCACATTGTATAGAGAAGACCAGGCAATTCTGCAAAGTCAGACTAGGGCATGTGGTCATCACCTTACACAAAATGCACAGCTGGTGCTAAACTTGTCCCTACTGAATTTGGAAATGCTATTCGGGTTACATCCTCCAGCTGCTGAAAAGATTTTCTTACAGACAGTTGGCTGCTCAAATACCTTGTGCATCCCTAGAAACAGCCAATGTCTCAGCTTTCAAACCCAGCCAGTCCTACCTCAATCATCACTGTAGTTGATTCATACTATTTCCCACAGCACTCCCAGCAATCGATAAATTATGGCTCCAGTGAGACTATCGGGTTAAACGGCAAGAAGGAAGAATGATGACTATAATATTTGCCATTTGTGTAGAGACGTAACAGATAAAGTACAAAACCTTTCCTCAAACATATGTTATCATGGAGTAATCTTTCCAATGGATAGGTTTTCTGCAAAGCATTTGTGACTTTCTAAAGCACAACTGTTAGCAGTGGTGTTGTGGCGGTGTTGGTCCCAGGATATGAGAGAGACAAGGTGGGTGAGGTAATATCTTTTATGGACCAATTTCTGTTGATGAGAGAGACAAGCTTTCAAGGTACCCAGAGCTCTTCTTTAGGTTTGAGAAAGATAGTCACAGATAAATACAAGGTGCAGCTTTTTTTTTGTTTTGGTTTGGGGGCGCAAAAAAACTGGAGCCAGCCCTGATGACTGCAGAGGTATTGGCTACCTACTTCACCTTGAATGGTCTCTTGCAACATATGCTAATTACTTATGCTAAACAATCTGTTCCACTTTGTATTTAGCTGTGACACTAAGTACCTTTCCAAGACCTAAAGAAGAGCTTTGCATAAACTCTAAAGCTTGTCTCCTGGTCCAATAAAAGCTATTACCTCACCCACCTTGTCTCTCTAAAGATACAACTGGCACAGATCTGACATGCCCTACCTTGGCCAAACCCAGAGCTTCAGTCTGGTCTTTTACAATCATCTGTCAAACATAATCCAATTGAAGTGCATTCAGGTTGACTTTTTAACTAAAATGATAGGGTTACAACATGACCCAGCCAGTCAAAAACAAATCATGAGTAATGTCTCTGCAGGGTGAACATTAAAGGCGTGTTTATTAAGTTGGGGAAAAGATGGTATTCTACAAATGCACAGACTGATAATTACTGATGGGATTAAAACACTTAACAGATTATTAACGCAAGAATAATGATGTAATGAAATTTTCCTAAAATTCTCCTCTATCCCACCAGAAAAAAGAAAAGTATAGTGAAGTGATGAGATGAAACTGTGCTAGGGCACTGGCTTCATATCCATGCAAAGAACACAATACCACCTACTGAAGTGCCAACACTATTTTGTGCAGCACTGTGTCATCTGCTAATATGGTGCGGCAGTTTGGTTCAGTACTGACTCAAAAGGAACAGTGTCACTTAGTCACTAGTCACCCTGCCCTATTATTTCCTTCCTTCCTATTTAGCCAAGTATGTCTACAGATAAATTGGGAGGAAAGTAATATGGAGTTTCAAAGGACTGGGATTTATGTTAGGGGACCTTACCTCAAAGGTCCTCTCCATATTGTGGCATGAAACCATGCTAGTTACACCACCATGCTTCAGGGCACCCCTGAGGGTATGTCTACACTACAAAATTATGTCAACTCAAAGTTATGTCAGCATACAGCCGCCGCAGAAAATAAATCACTTTTGCCTTGTGTCGGCAGTGCCCGTCCTCACCAGGAGCACTTGTAGTAACTGGACTATCATTGAATCATTGAGAGGTCATCTAGTCCAGTCCCCTGCACTCATGGCAGGACTAAGTATTATCTAGACCATCCCTGACAGGTGTTTGTCTAACCTGCTCTTAAAAATCTCCAATGATGGAGATTCCACAACCTCCCTAGGCAATTTATTCCAGTGCTTAATCACCCTGACAGTTAGGAAGTTTTTCCTAATATCCAACCTAAACCTCCTTTGCTGCAATTTAAGCCCAGTGTGGGGCATTGTGGAACAGCTTCTGAAAGCCAGTAACAGTCGTTGGAAGCAACACAGTGTCTACACTGACACAGTGTCAACCTAACCACATCAGCATGGACTCTACGCCTCTCCTGGAGTGGAGTTATTAAATTGGTGTAGCAAGACAGTTACGTCGACAGGAGCAAAATTTTAGTGTGGACACTTACATAGTTAGGTCAACGTAAGCTGCCTTGCGTCAACCTAATTCAGTGGTGTAGAGCAGGCCGGAATTAATGAAAATGGCATTCTTTGTTGCTTGTCTGGGTAGGAAGAGAGAAAAGGCCTTCCCACCCACCCAAATGGTGATGAAGAGAGAGACTCTACGGCATTCCCATGAGGAGAGTAAAGGACAACATATGAAAGGACTTCAAGGCTGCCATGAGACAAATCAACTGTCTTCCTATGCATATTACTTTTGTTACCCAGTCTTCCTCCTCCCCTTCATCCAGGCTCCCTTGTTTGTCTGTAAGCAATTTGGGGGCAGGGATTGTTGTTTACTACATATTTGTACAGTATCTAGCACAATGGGCCCCTGAACTGGTTGGCCTTTAGGCACTATCATAATACCGATGCTAAATAACATCAATAATTCTCCAGGAGTTGTTGGGCTAGGTGCTGGAATCACCGATGACACTCTGGCCTGTGTTCTGCAGGGGGTCAGACTAGATGATCATAATGTTTCTTTCTAGCCTTCAGATCTATTAAAGGCTTGCCTGATTGCACTTCTCCAGTTAACATATACATATATATATATAATTAAATTACATTACACAGTTCACCTAAAATTACTAGCTCTAGTATAAAGTGACTCAAAATTAATTTAAATATAGTGCTAAAATTTCTCTTACATGGTTGAATAATTACTGTGATACAGTTTCAATAAGGCAAAGACCAGAAATGTCTCATATGAATATCATTAAGAGCATCCCAACTGGATGGGCATTTTAAGACAATATACATGTAAAGTAAGCCATAAAACCAAGCCCACTACAGAAATAGAGTAAAAAGATTTAAATAAGCAATGTAAGATAAGTTAAACAAGCTAATCATTAAATATATATTTATAAATATTTTACAATAGCTTTGGATAACCACATTATTTACATTCCACGTGTGCTTAATGTTTTTAATGTACAGCCTCATTTTAAGCAACATGCCTAACTTATTTCAGCTAGACAAAATAACTTTATGCATGTCGTCACTTTTTTAAAGTGTGCATTTAAATAAATTGGTACAAAATTAATTTGCATGTATGTGAAAAAGTGGTAGACAAAAAAATTTAGTGTGTGAAAAAGTGGTAGACAAAGCTAGAGCTAAAATAGTTTGGAGTGAATAGTTTATTCAGTAAATTTTTCTTTTTCTGTTTGTAAATTTTCTGTTGGAAGCTACTTATTTTCTTGAATTCGTTCATTATTTAAATGATTTCTACAAGGAATTTTCTATCTATAGATCATTTGTGATCAACTTGCTACGAGTATTCTGTTTTTGAAATTTGAGCAATGATAGCTAGCTTTGATTGGACACAGAAGTCACATGACACAATTCTATTCCCTAGCTGGATAAATGTGAGTCTTAGAATCAGGCTGTAGTGGGAATATTTGTGTGTGAGAATTCAAGGTTTGATTTCCATGAATTTACTGTAATGCTTACTTTTTCAGTGAACATCCCTGTTTGTAAACTCATTTGCTGGAATACAAAATGGGTGAGACTACAGCTGGAGCTTACTTGAGGATTACTTACTTTGGAGGGATTCGCCCATTTTAGTTGCAGTCTCCAAAACTTTCAGTATATCTTCTCTTTATCCATAGGGCACGTACAGCACAAGGTTCCCTGTACTACCTGGTCGACATGCCTCTGCTCTCCTGGAACGACCACCTCTAGGGATACATCTACATCAGCGCCAATCCCAACATTTGTCTACCACTGATGCAGCTCCATCAGTCATAGCATTGGTGGAACTGCTAGGGAATGTAGGAGTGCAGGTGTTTTCACCATCAGGTCACACTCTGAACACAGTTTGACAACAGGGTGATAAATAAAAGCTCATGCATGCTCTGTTTTAGTGCTTACACCACTGGCAACTCTGGAAAGTACACCACTGGTTGACCAACAGTGCAGAAAAGCTAGTGTAGACGAGGCCCAGGGGCAGAAACGTCTCCATGGCCCATTCAATCCTTGGTCTCTCTGCTGAGGCTTTCAGTAAATTCTAACTGTGTTTGTGATATAGGTGTCTCTGCACTGTTATCCAAGAAAATACTCTCTCTATTTGTATTTTGATAAACTGCCCTCTCCTAATATAATTTAACAGTCCAATTCCTGGAGGGGCAGTATGATAAATTTTAAACCACCCTGTTTCCCAGATCTCATTCAGCAACACAATCTACACACAGCTACCCGGAATGCTCACAAGACAGCCTATAATTCATTACTACTGTATGGCTCAGAGAGGCAAGGTTGATAGGTTTCTTTGGCTCTCAAAGACTCAGCAATATTAATTAAAGTCAACCGAGAATTTTATGCAGTAGAGAAAGAAAGCGGAGGGGATGACAGGAAGCAGTAAATAAACAGAGGCCAAAACAGCTGAAGGAAGCTTATAAGGTCATCAGCTACACTAGAGTGGTCACCAGCCACGCTGCAAGGGATGGGATATGTCAAAGGAAGGGAAGGTTAGCTGCAACTATTATGAGATGGGAGGGACTGAGGGAGCTGCTATTTTTTAATGGAATGACAGATGGTTTGGTGGTTAAGACACAGAAAATCTGCTGCAGATTTCCTTTGTGACATCAGGCAAGTCATGTAGGTGTTTGAGATCACCAGCTGGAGTTAGGGCATGAATTGACACAATTAGATTCATTATGCACTGGAGGTGGAAGTACCTCTGAAGTAGCTGATACTGGGACTCATCAATGTCAAACTGAGGATATCAGAATAGGTGGAGCATGTCTGTTCTTATATGCAAATTCCTGTGTTCCTTCTCTTTCCTAAAGTAAGCAGAGATGGGCAATTTTGTAAAGGCTCCATATCTATGGTCAGTTTTGTTTTCTATCTGCAATTCCAACATTTATTTCAAGACTAGAAGTTTAGAGAGGAGAGAGAAAAGGAATGAAGGAGGAAAGTAAGTGAAATAAAATTAATGCTCTCCAAAACGCTAACATCTACATGTCTGTGAAGTTGTTCATTAGTCAGAATTGTTCTGTCCTGCTTATACTATTCCTTCCTACTATGGCAGTTTGTCATCAGGACATTGAGTATGACCACTGGAACTGAACTGTTCAGTGCTATCACAATACGGCCCTTACAGCTTATATTATTATTATTACTACTACTATTTATATTGCAGTAATAGCTAGGAGCCCTTGTCATGGATCAGGACACACAACACAGAACAAATAGATAGTAAGCTCTTTGGGGCAGGGATCTTGTAAGTTGTTATTGTAATTGTAGGTGAGTTTTTGAGTAGGAGGGAGAATGAAACTATATAAACGGGGGGGGTGTCTTCTTGATTCTGTATTTCAGAATGGCTTTCAATTCGTTATGCAAAGACGACTTACTGCGCCCCAGGATACGAAGCGCTTTGAGCCTGACCCCCAGAAGCCAGAGCAGTTACCAAACGCCACCTCTGACAGAGCTTCAACGCCTGCTGTGGACACACAAACCTTCCACTGGCCACGTGAATGAAGTCTGGCCAAACCTCTACGTGGGAGACTTGTAAGTGAGATTCTCCTAAAGAACCTGATCTCAAAATGAGACAAGAACTAGGAGATAAACGGGGGCTCTGTCAAAAGAAATCACTTGAGAATGGAAAGTTTGGGAATCATCAGCTAATGGGGGCCCAATCCTTGGGTCTGGTTGAACTATGCCTAGGGCAGGGGAGGAGAAGGCAGCTTTACACCATCTTTACCCCTCCTTTAATCCTAAGGCCTAAAGTGAGCATGGACCACATCTCCTCTGTGGTCGTACAGAAGCACTGTATCAGGACTGCATCAGTACAGCAGCTAAGCATGCTACCAGTACTTAAATAATAACGATACTTTTTTAAAGTTTGCTTTGAAAAAAATTGTTTTTTCCAATGAAAACCTGAAAGAAACATGATGGAAACGAAAAATTCACAAGAGCCAGTTTGTGCTGAAAAAAAAATATTGATGGGGAAAAATTAAGCCACACCAGTTTGCTAGTATTTCAAAGCACCCAGCGTCTGTAACCGATAGCAGCACAATTCCATTATAGTTTGGCCCAGAGGTTTGTGGGGCAGTGGGCAGAGAAATCCTTGCACAACCCCCTGCATACCCAAGGTGTTCTTTCTTTCAGATATACAGCTCGGGACAAAGAGCAGCTGCGCCGAATGGGTATCACCCACATTGTGAATGCTGCTGCTGGCAGATTTCACATTGACACTGGAGCTAAATTCTACAGAGACCTGCCTGTAGATTATTATGGAATAGAAGCTGATGATGATCCAAATTTTGATCTCAGCATTTACTTCTATCAAGCTGCCAGATATATAAGAGCAGCGCTGAATTCACCAAGAGGTAACAACACTGGCTATGCACGTTACGTGGCTTCAGCATAAAAACAAGCAGAGCAGGTCATCAGCTAGCATTCAGCACAAGCAGATTCCAAGTAGAGATGGGTGGGAATTGAAATACCTGGTCACACAGCCGCTACCCATAATCCCACAGCTAGTCTGGTAAGCCAGTTAGCCCATTAGCCATAAAGGGAAGGTGAATAGTTTTTCACTTAAACCTTAGCCCTGCCAAGAGAAGGAGACACAAAGCCTTGCTACAACTGAACTCTACTTCTATATTTTCCACTATGCTCAGAACTCAGCTGGAGCAGCCAGGCTGTGTGCTGGAGGAAAGTAAGCTGCACACAGTTACCGCCAGACCACAACATAGGAAGAAGGGCATCTTTAAGAGCCATCTTCACAGATCTCACAATTACAGTAACATCTCTGCCAATTCATGTGACGATTCAGTGCTCACCAGCACTCATAATGGCTCCCAGCACCTATAGAGTGTTCTGTCACTGGGTGTAGTATATAGCATGCAGAGCCATTAGACTAGCATATCTTTAAACCACAATCACACTCCCCTAGGCGAGTGCACTTTCTGCAGGTTACAGATCACAGCTTCTTTACATCTGGCCATTGGAAAAAATAGAGGCAAATTTAAAAGATGTGGCACTATGGGTGGGAATAAACATCTCCAGCCCTTATGCACCAGAAAGAAAAACTCATAAACCTCTCATGAGGAAAGAGAGAGAGAAGACTTGCTTTCAAACCCACAGTCTATTTCAATGCCAGGAAGCCAGTGGTCTGAAATATTATACGGCACAGAGGAATTAAGGGCCAGATTTTTCAAACACACGAGGTCTGCAGTTGTACACTCAGTGTTCAAAGTAGTTAGCATGATGGCAAATGAGGGGGAAAGGTGTTGTTACTTCTTGAGCTGTGTCGCCCCCTTTGGGCCCCCTAGGGGAGAGCAGGTTGCAACTGCTTTCTGCCAGGACAATCTCTGTGAGTGGGCTCTCTCTGTGCTCAGGAGGCATAGACCCTGTGGTGAATCCAGATAGTTAAGTGCAAATCTTTATTGGGAGGGTTTTCCATAGCACCACAAAGTTAAGTGATTACAGACTTGCACAAATGGTAATTATGCACCTAAGGGCCTGTTCTGTTTCAACAGTTGCAAGTTTTTACAGCAACATTGATCCTAAACACTAATTACTAAGGTAGGATGTATCTGACAGAAAGGTCCATAGCTACTACACTCTAGGGTTAGTCCTAAGCGGCAAAATTTGGACCTGGATTGTGAACACCCAGAAGTTCAGAGGCTATTTGGAAGACTTGATCTGGCCCATCATAAAGATTTACTTGGGCTTTGAAAAACTGAGGTCTATGTTTGGCATTCAAAACCACCACCATAGTACAGGGAGTTTGGATCTGGACCCCCTTCTACTACAGTGTGCGCTATTTACGAATTAAGTCAGCCCTCTGAAGAAAGGTAGAATCCGTTGTAAATCCATTGTAAATTCTAGCGTAGAGAATGTACAAAGGAATAAAACATGAGAACCAAGTTGACTTAGTGGCTCCCTTTCCCCCGGATGATGTTAGTACAACTTTGCCCACAAAGCCTTTCTGGGTACATTCCAGAATACTGAAAGTGGAACGGTTAAGAAAATAGACTATATTGCTGCCCCATGGAACTCCAGTTTGGGTATAAGGTAATCACAGCTGAACTAATCATAGCTAGAATTGATATTTAGTCCTACTGTTACGGCTATAGATATCACTTTACTGAACTCCCCGAGACCACATGCCAGCAGGAGTGCTGGGAATGGAGAGAAGACTAAATTAAAAAAAAAAAAAAAAAAAAACACAATCCAGCTGCTGCGGACAGTCATCATTTTAAGGTTTTTTTAAAAGGGGTGACAGAGTTTGATACGTATCCGAACACGATGTTCTGGAAGCACAATTCCCCGAGCTACAGTAACTCAGCAGCTCAGTATCCAGGGCCTGCACAGGAAAAAAAAAGGAGGGATGGGTGTGTTATCCAAATAGCCGCATTTATTTACAAGTAGTGATACACAGCAACGTAGATGTACCAGGTAACACGAGGGCCATTCGTTTGAAAGTCAGGATATACCATGGTATTTTTGTTTGATGGAGAAACTGTTTGGTAGAACTGCCACTTAATTATGACTAGTTAGTTCCACACAGCTTTTTAGAAGGTATTTTTATTAACGTGTTCATCCAGGAGGACACTGAGTCACATTTCAGTATATATGACGCACACACATACATACTGTTTTTTTTTAAGCTGTGAATCAAATATTTTATCTTTAGAATTACACTTGAGGCCAGATTCTGTTCTGTTACACCACTGTAAATCCAGAGTAATGTCACTGAAATCAGAGTTACTCCAGATTTATGCTAGTGTTACTGAGCAGGAGACATTCCCAGCGGGATAGGGTTGGTTTTGTTTGATTTCAGTGGGAACTCTATTGTATCTTTAAAGGGGAACTGTTGTCTTAGTTATTGGACACCCTTGGCCTCCTTTCCACCAATACTATTCTGGAGTATTGGTAAGTTACGGAGCCCCCATCACCCTCAATGTGCAACCTCTTAAGTCTTGACTGTGATAGAGAGCAGGTGTCCAGAGGTTGCTGCTGTAGCCAGGCCATGAGAACACTATTTAATGAGGTGCCACCATTCCAGCTTCTTTGGCTTGTGCCCTGCTTGAAAACCAGCCACTCCATACCTGCATGGCCCTATGGCACACAGTCAGTACAACCGTTGGTTTCAATTGACAATGTAACTACCACAGTAGTTTAAGAATCCCCATTCATGGGTCAGCAAGTGAGATGAGTCTCCTCCAAGCAAGCTAATCCATGCAGCCAGAAATGTTTCTGGCTGATCCTTTACTGAACTTATTTGCTTCAGATAGGAGAAGGCGCTAGGGGAGAGAACGACACCATGAATATCAATTTCGCTCCTTTGCATGGGAATGCATACAATTTGCATTTTTTCAGACTATAACTAAATGCGAATGCAAATCTGCAGTTTTTGATAAAGTCTGCAAAAGGAGAAAAATAATCTGTGGACATAGATCAGAGAAGTCCATGGAAAATTATTAGACTAACTGCATGCGGAGAGAAAGGTTTGCAAATACAGGATTTTCTTTTTATTGATCTGTGCACATATTTTAAACAAGCAGATGAAAACCATCAATTAACTCATTGAAATTACGGGTGTTCAGAAAAGACCATTCTTCTAACATTGTGCTCATGCAAATACAAAAGTTGGTCTCCCCTTAAGGGAGGCAGAGTGGCCCAGCGACTTAACAAGGATTTTCCTCCTTGAATCTGTGGCAGGCTCATTAGGCATGTCACTTAACCTCCCACTTTCCCCACCTGATCACAATTCTTGGCCACATCTGTGAGCACTTTCAAACCCTCAGATAAAAGGTACTATATAGGATAAGGGCTTGTCTACACAGTGCAGCAAAGTGCGCTAGAGGGGGTGATTTCTAAAGCGCATCAATGTGTTGCATACTAACTGTCCTGTGTACACCCTGCTGGCATGAACCAAAAGTTCTCTTGGGTGCATTAATATATTATATTAATAAAATCCCTCTAGTGAGCATTGCTGTGCCGTGTAGATTAGCTCTACATTGGAAGTAGGCCTTTGCTATTGTTCAGCTGATAGTAAAGACACAATTGGTTCTGCCCATGGCTTTATGGTAGTGGGTAAAATGAAACAAGTGATGAGAAAAACAAGGGTAAGCTAGAAGATTCACAGATGCATAGAATAGACCAGATCCTCAGCTGTTGTACATTGGTGTTATTCCACTGAAGTCAATGGGGCGAGGCCCATTTACACTGGCTGAAGAGCTGGTTCACAGTTTTAACCCAAATTAACTCAGTCCTATGAGGAAGCAAAGGCTAGTTCAAGGCATTTAGCTCAGTTAATGATGGGTAACAAAAAGGACAATCAGATCTTATGTGCTGTAATGTCTAATTTGTTAAACAACATTCAATTTTCCAACTTGAATTTGGCCAACAAAGTTGAATTTGCAAAATTCATCCCTGGTGGAAACCCTGTGAAGTCAGCGGAGTTACATCAGGAATGAATCTGAGATAATAGCCATATTCCGTTGTTAGAAAGAAAGTGTTATTGTTCTATGCAAATCCCAGCCAGATGACAGATCTTCGTCCATCCATGCCATGTCTGGCTTTCTGCTGACTCTACTCTGCGAATGAGGACCTGGAGCATGGATACCAGACGCCAAGGTGTCTTTGCTAGCTGCTTCCCTGCTGGAGGTAATATTCTGCCATCAAGAGTGCTCACGTCTGCCATCCAGAACATACCAATTTCAGGATCGATTCAGTAAAACAAGTGCAATACATCACAGTGAGTTCAGATTGCACTTGCCCCATTTATATCAACTGCTATCAGACAAGGATCACAGCCTGTAAGAAGAGCTAAATAGCAACATGGCTTTTTTTTCCTTACTCAAGTTTAACATTCATTTGTTTGCTGCAAAACAATCACATAGTAAATTAAAATCCTCTTTCAGGTAAGGTAAGTTCCAATGGTGGAATCTTTGGGGGTGCATGAGGAGGAAAAAAAACATAGCTTGGTCTCCAGATCCCAGATTAAATGTGGAGACCGACAGGGGTGCTGGAACAATTTGTATAGTGGGGGGGGCTGAGAGCCATTGAACCAAACTGTAAACCTTGTATATAATGGAAACCACTTCAAGCCAGGGGGTGCGGAAACATCCCTAGTTCCAGCACCTATGGAGACTGGGCATACTTGAGATGGAAGAGTCATTGAGTGAGAATAAATATGGAACCCAACATTTAAAAAAAACCCATATTTGCTTTGCTGATTGCAGTCTCACACTCCAAGGGCTTGTCTGTACAGCAAGCTAGTGTGTGGCAAGCGAGGGGGTGCATCTACAACCGCCGCAAGCTAATTCGCCATGTGGACCCTGCTATCATGCACAAAAAGTTCCATACAGGAAATTTTAGTCAAAGTCAAAGCACTTTATGGAACTTTCAGTGCATGGTGGCAGGATCTACACAACGCAGCAAGCTAGTGCACTGTAGATTTACACGCCTGGCTTGCCGCTCACTAATTTGCCATGTACACAAGCCCAAAGCCAACAAATGGAGTTCTGCCTGACAAGTCTGACCTGAACCAAGTACTCAGAACAGTCTTCTATTTTAACCATGCTGAATTTCAGGGACAGTTTGGATTCAGATCCGATCTAGTCTATGGATCTAGTGCTGGGTCAGATCCATATCAGTAGGACCTTCTTTTCTGGATGTAGCTCAAACCCTGGACATTTTAAATATTATTATTTCTAGAGCTTCATAAATATGTACAGTGTTTTTCAGACACAAAAGAAAGTGTCCCTGGCTTCTTCCAAGAACATCCTTTCTTCCAAGATTTCCACCATTTGGGGCTGGGGTATGTAAGAACTTCTGGAGTCTCCCAGTGCCACTAATTTATGTTTGACCTTGTGCAAGCAACTTAGGCTTGGATTTTAAAGAAACCAATGGGAGATAGGCACCTGATTCTATTTAATTTTAACAGGAGTTGTGTGCTTAACTCCTTTAGTCTCCTTTGAAAATCCCAGTCCAAACTTATCTGGGTCTCAACTGTCTCCTCTGTAAAACGAGGAGAGCAATGCAAAACCTATCTACTTACCAGGGGTATTGTGAGGATTAACGGTTGCATAGAACTTTGAAAATGAAGCACTCTGAAGTGCAAGGAATTATCTTTTAAAGGCCATTTCCCATACTCACAGCACATATTGGCCTATTTTGCAAATATACTCCCATTGACTTCAATGGAACTACTCATGGTGTAAAATACAATTCAACATGAGAAAGGGGATCCTTATTTGTCTCACAATAATTTCTGAAATCTGTATATGAAAAGGAAAAATGATAACACAAGCAGCAGCTGATTTTTTTTAATTGCAAGATCAATAATAAGAGATTTTAAAAAAAGTTTTAAAGCCTGGTCAATATCTGCTCTCAACAGAGGGGAGTTTGTACTACTTCCTTGTAGTCTATATTTGTCCTTTGCTTTCTATTGAAGACATGTCTATATTTAGGGCAGGGCTCAGGTTTCTTATGCCAGGATAGTGAAAGGTGACGGTCTCATCAGATACAGGCCATTGTGGAATTAAACCTTTTCTGACCCTGCTGACAAGAAGAGGTTTTAAACCACATGCTCGCTCATTCTCTGAGCATGTGACTATGAGATCGTCATGAGTCAAAATTGCAACTGTTGCTATAAACTCCTTAAATAAAAGCAGTGTCACAAAAGCAATGAAATATGAGATGAAAACCAATGCACAGAGTACAAGGTATTAACAGCCAGGGAGACAGGCACAGCAAACAAGTTTCTTTGGCTGGACAGATTGACATAATCCACACAGGGGTATCTTTGGCCTGCTCTCCACTAGAAAATTAAGTTGACTTAAATAGGTCACTTGGATACGTGACAAATCCACACCCGAGCATTGTAACTAAGCCAACCTAACCTTCAGCGTAGACAGTGCCAGGTCGACCTAGCTAGTACCTCTCTGGGAGGTGGATTACCTATGCCAATGGGAAAACGCCTCCCGTCGGCACAGGTAGCGTCTACTCTGAAGCACTTCAGTGGCGCAGCTATCGCATTTCAAGTGTAGAAAAGTCCTTTTTTCCTGATCCCTGATAATAGAGAAGCTAACATGCTGTTAGAATGAACAAACCAAGGACAAACCCTGACAAGCTGTAGGCTCTACAATGTCCACATCATCAAACACCCCTGCATTTTAAAGGCTTACAATAACCACAATAGTTGTATTCTGCCTCCAAGGGACAACAAAATGGGATATTTTCTGCCCCATTGGGATCAGTTGTTCTCACGTTCTTCTGGACATAAGTTGTAACGTATTCTAATAGTATCTAGCTGAGCTGGATGAATAGCATTTGGTAAGCAGGAAATTTGATGGATTAGTGGCCTTTGAAAAATGAGTTTCTATAAAACTCACATTCCCTATTTGGGCTGGATCCTGAATAGTGGTGAGTGCTGAGTGGTACTCCCACTAGTTTGAATGGAGGAGAAGAGAACTCAAGTACAGAACAGCTGTGGAAAGTGAACTACCCAATCGTACCTAGAGAGGGTCTCTCCAGGGCAGAATGGTGACACACTGCAGGATTTGCTATACTGCTCTTCCCATAGTTTGCACATTACTGAAATCAGTGGCATACTCAAGATAGTCAATTATCCATTTTTAAAGTTACCTGCTAGTAAAGAACAAAGTGGATGTCATAGGGATAGCAGCAATTGCTAAGCCCTTGTTGTAAAAGGAAAAAGCAAAGAAAATCATATTCAAATGAGTGCAGACAGACTATTCAAATGTTAGGCTACTTTCCTCAAAGAAAAATGCCAATTAGGACTTAATTTTCACTCTCAGCTTGAAGAGATGTCAGCACCTCTGAAAAGTCTTCCCCTTTGTGTTGCAGGCAGATAAATAGAGCAGGTAGAACAATGGGGAAATTTTGCAAAATTTGTTCACTTTTTTGTTGGAAATTTTGAAATTCAGAGTTTTTCAGCCAGTTCTACTAGATAATACTGCACCTTTCTATACCCGCTTTCATGGAAAGACTCTCTGCCCACATTTTACAGGCAGAACTGTGAGCCAAAGAGCTTTGCAGAAGGATAAGTATCGTTCCCACTGCTATGGATGAGGGAACCCAAACACAGAGGGACGAAGGGCTGGATTGGTACCTTGCAGTTCGTCATGAGAGCAGGGACCAAATGGTAACTCAGGCACAGATCAGTCCCTACTCCCTCCTTGTTTCATGATAGAAGTAAGCTGTTCCAGCCCTTCTTCTGGCATGCGTCCCTTCCCCCTTCATGTTAGCTTAGCTCCACTGGCTGGTTCATTGGGGGAGGATCCACCATCACTCTGTACCCACTTGCACAGGAGGGTGAGTAGGGTCTGACAATGCGGGGTCAGGCACAGGTCCTTACACCTCCTTACTCCCCTATCTGCATGTGCATCTGGAGCGATGAATGACTTGCCAAAATAAACAAAATAGAACCTCAGAGGACATGTCTACACTGCACCTAGGACCACAGACTTGCACTAGCAGGGCTCGTGCTAGCCTGCTAAAAATAACCATGTAGATGTTGTGGATCAGGTTGAAACTCAGGCTCTGAAGCCTTAGCGGCTGGGGGTGACATTCAGAGCCCGAGCCTCAATGTCAAAGTGCCATCTACTCAGGTATTTTGAGCGCACTAGCATGAGTCTGGGAACCCGGGCTGGGCGGTTTGCTCTCAGATGCAATGTAGACATACCCTGAGTTTGTCTGTGCTCAACCATCAGACTACATTCCCTCACAGATGATGTACCATGCCTGGTCTGATCATGAAAGTCTAGATGCTCCTGTCTGCAGCAGTAGCCCAGCCAAGCTCAGGCTGGATGAACTCCATCAGCAGATACGGTGTAAAATAGTGACACCTGCTCTCTCTCTTTTATTTTCAGGCAGAGTATTAGTTCACTGTGCAATGGGGATCAGCCGATCAGCAACGCTTGTACTTGCTTTCTTAATGATCTGTGAAAACAAGACCCTTGTTGATGCAATTCAGGCTGTGTGTAAACATCGAGGGGTCTGTCCCAACTCTGGCTTCCTCAAGCAGCTTCAGGAACTAGACATGCGATTAGCGAGGGAGAAAGGAAGAGGAATAGATCCCCTCAGACTTTAGATGGGGGGACATCTTCTGATTATAGACCAAGAGATACAGGTTGCCTCCAGGAAGATTATACTTCTGGCAAGACAGATGAACCCGGACTATGCTGTAGTTGCCTGGAGAAATCCATATGGAGCGAGCAGGGAGAGTTTGAGAGTTTGAAATTTCACCTCCTGCAGAAATACAAGCCAGATCCTCAGCTGGCGCCTGTCAATGTCGTTCCACTGGACTTATGCCAATTCATACCAGCTGACCATCTGGCTCCTTCATTGGATCCCCTCCCTCCCCAGCAAGCCTTAGTGGACTCGTTGGAACCCCAACAAGCCCTTGTAGGTTAGTTGGGGTCCCTCACAACTACCCCACACTCTCAGACCCTTATAATGATCAACAGATATGTGAGGTCCCAGGGATGTGCTGGAAGCTGATGCTCAGCTGTGAAATCACTAACACAACACAGTTAGAGCCCACAGCCACGTTCTGAGCACTGCTATTTTATATAGAAACAATCATAGCTTCCATTTCCATTGGCTTTTAATCCCAGTGTCTCAAAATACTTGGCAAATAATTGGTTCAAGCCTCACAACCCCTCCGTGAGGTAGGTAATTAATGTTAGCCCCATTTTACATATGGGGAAATTGAGGCCCAAAGATGTTAAGCAAACTGCCCCACTGATGCACTGCAAATCTGTAACAATGCCAGGAGAGGAATCCAGATCACTTGGCGTATAGTGCCATGGTCTATTCAGATTCCCCATCTTTCCCTTTGAAAACGGAACGCTAACCTCATGTCAGAGCAAAATCGAACAATGCACCTACCAAATCCAATGCAGCAGCTCTGTATTCAGATTTCCCTTTTACGTCCAATTGACCACATTCTATCTCATAAACAACTGGAAGGAGATATTTACTTCGATGCAATTACAGCCCCATGCAGCGCATTGGCAAGTGCAAATAATATAGAATTTCCACTCGACGGCAGATTAATTTGGTGTGATGTTTTCCCTCGAGAGTTCTTAAAGGCTTGCAGTAGTGAAAGTGTCATGCAGCTTGTATTTTTAGTACTGTGGATTCTGAGCAGGAATAGAGGGCTGTGCCTGAACTGCTGGGTTTTTAAACCGCCATGCAGTAACGTTTTTACTGAGCGCAGCACCCTTCCTGTGTGTGTCTCAGAGTAATATGAAAACGAGACTTCCCTGCAGAGCTGGTGGCTAAATTCAGGTGATGTTTTCTTTTTCATAAGCACTAGTAAGCCCTTGCCACCGATGCTAATTATTTGTATCCTCAAAGGAGTCAGGTGATAGCAAGGTTGATTTAGTCTCCACTGTTAAGATAGGACAGCTGGAAGAGGATTGATCCACTGGGGAATGGAGAAAGTGGCTGGGAGGGAGGTCACAGTTAATGATGGGGAGAGGGGGAGAAAATCACTGTTGTATTACAACTTTTCAAGGAAAAGCTCTAGGGATCATTTTAGGGATGTTTAGTAACCTGTGTTGTACAGGAGGTCAGGCTAGAGGATCACAGTGGTCCCTTCTAGCCTGGGAATCTATGACTCTAAGGTCTAAGTGGCCCGCTTATTGGCAGTCTCAGCAAAGAGGCCAAGCATTTCAACAAGCATGGAAGCTGAACTACTCTCTCACTGTTGGAGGTGGTCCCCCTCCATGTCAGGGGCAGGGCGTATTGATGGGGCAGTGTGGGGAATCTTGTGTTGTCACTGCCCGGCCTGTACCTGTTTTGTGGATAGAAGCCTTCACTCTCCACAGCTGTCAACCGGACACCTTTCCTGAGCACCGGACTCACTTTAACTCGGTCTGTACGGTACGGTAGGGCATTTCTGGGCAATCCTAGCAGAGTGCAGGTGATGTTAGAAAGGCACAAGTCCAAAGGGTCAATGCATTTATCCAGAACAGAAATGTCATAACCCCCATAAATTCCATGCCCCTCCATGATTACACAGTGGAATTAAAACAAAACCGCCAATGAGCAAATGTGTTATTGACATGTGCCTCGCATTATAACAGGGGAACTTGGACTGCAACCCAGTCAGTGCTGTGACAAGGAAACATGATCAGATTCCTCAGCGGGCTCAAATTCTTATCCCCAGACAGCTCTCCACCAACAACAGCAGCTCATGTTCAACAGCACCCAGCAATGCAACACAAGCAGTAAACCTCACAATAGCAATGGCAGGACTCCCATGACCGCCCCAAGTCACCGCAGGCCCAGCAGCATTAATTGAACTAGCTGATGAGGATAATAATATGTAACTTCTTCATGGTGGTGTTGTGAGGCTAAGTTCATGTGTGCAAAGCACTTTGAGTTGCTGGGATGAAAGGTGTCACAAAAAGTCCTGCTAGGGCAGGTGTCACCATACCATGTAGTCTTTTAGATTCTCTCTTAGCATGCAAGCAAGTGTTGACTCACGGGCAGGCGTGCTGTGCTGTTAGCTGTTCTGGTTATGTACAGAGTTTTTGCATAGAGGCAGCTTTGGGTGAGAGGGAGCTGTGTGAGCAGCAGGAGACTGAATCTGGGGCTCTGATTAGAGTCAATTCCTGAAGCAGAGCAGGCACTGGAGTTGGGCTAAGATATCTGGAAGAAGGGGTTGCCTGTATGCTGTTTGACCATCTCAAGTCAGGACCGGTGCACGTGTGTAAATAAAGCAAGTTACACTCAGACTATAACCAGACTCTGCATCACTGATTTAGCCTCTGTAGGGAAGCTGACCTGCAAGATCTCAGAAATCTCCAACCACTTGAAAGGTTACATCAGGGGCAGCAGCACAATTTATTATTACTAGATAACATTCAAAGCATACACACAGGGTTGATCCACCCTTCTCTTGGGAGAGGGACCCAGAGAACTAAAAGAGGCCAAACGGCAGGAGCTGAAAGTGAACCAATAGCACCTCACTGAGAAGAGAAAGATAAGGAAAGCTTTCCCCCTCCCACAGTGGTCAGGCTGGCTCCCAGATACTCCCCTTGAGTCATCCCATTTTGCCATAACTTCCAGGTGCTGGTGAGCAGGTAGTCCCTCTCCATCCTTTCTTTGAACTTGGTTACATCTCTTCACAGTTCCCCCTTACCTTCCCCTCCTGCAGGTATTTTTATGGATATAATAGGTGCTTGCCCGCCTGTTGAACACGTGCCGTAGCTATGAAAGCATCTACTAAAATAAAGGCTTTGGCACAGGTGCATCTTGGAATTAATAAGTAATCATAACCTTTGACCCACATGCGTTACACACACTGGTGGCTTCTTCCCACCAAGCTTAGTTACCACGCAGGAATCTCTTAAAGCGCACTTAGCATCAGACAAAAATCAAAGAGGCATTAGGGGGTGGTTCCATATTTATTCTCACTCAATAGCTTCCAGATCCCATGTGCAAAGCTTGCTCACTGAGATGGCTTTTCAAGCTGCCAGCTCTGCGAAACCAACTTGGGAATCTGAGAAATCCAGCTGTTATTTCTACCACTGCAATTCTCACCAGTAACAAGGAGTCTGATACCGGAACTTAGCTGGCAATTTTGCTGATCATGCACCAGGAGAATAGAATCCCACTCACTCTGCCATAGGTGTACTGACTCTGCAGTGTCAGTTCTAGTAAAACTTGTCTGCAAGTGTACTAATTACTACTTGTGAGAAACACAGGCAGCAGATACTATAGGCTGAGTAAGGTGGTAGCATTTTTCTGTCCATAATGGCAAGTGCAGAGCTAATCATAGCAGATACATGTATGTTCCCTCATAAGCATTCTCTTCTTCCCACCCATATTTTACATGGCACTATATGAGCACTAAGGATGATTTCATCAACATCTATTCATCTTAGGTGCTTATATGACCCCCCACTACCGTTACTGCGGTATATGAGCCTTGCAATCTGCAATGCATTTTTCCTCAAAATCCCTCTGAGAAAGGGAAGTACTGTTATTCCCATTGTACAGAGGGGGAACAGTGGCACAGAGAGGCTAAGTGACTTGTCCAAGGTCACACGGGTCTTGGATAGAGCAGGGAATTGAGTACCAGTCTCCGCAGTCCTATAGCAGCTCCCCAACCACTGGACCATCTTTTCTCCCCTTCTGAAGATATATTAACAATCTCTCTGGCTCTCCCTCCCAGACATATGTTAATGATAGTAATTATAGAGAACGTTGCAGCAGACATGTCTGTGCTGCATTATTCCTTCTTTGTTTTTGCACTTGGGGTTTTATTTGTAAAAGAAAAGAGAGACTATAAATCTGTCCTGTGAAGAGCTAAGGGAGGAGAGGCTACTGACTCCAAATAGTAACATGAAAGGAGCAAGGATAGTGGCTTTTGCACCAGCGGTGATTTCCCAAAGAACAATTAAGGGCATTGCACAGATGTACACCATCTGGGGAGATGAATATGTGAATGAGACAGCCATGACAGCTATGGTCTCATCATACCCTGGGGGCACTAATTTATACCATCTCTCCAGAACTACAGATGCAAAACTTGCAGACATATCTCCACTGCTACAATGATAAATATGCACCCATACACCTTTCAAGATCCAGGGGTCCTACACATGCCTATCACAGCATGTGGTGTATCTCAGCCAGTGCATCAAATGCCCCAACAAACAACTATGAGAAACCAGGCAATCACTACACTCTCAAAAGAACTCATACAGAAAAAAGATAAAAGATATATCCATATCTGACCTGTCAGTTCTCCTCCTCAAAGGAAACCTGCACAACACCTTCAAAAAGGCAAGCCTGGGAATTAAATTCATAACTCTGCTGGACACTCAAAAAAAAAAAAAAAAAAAAAAAAGGACTTAACAGAGACATGGATTCTCTGGCTCATTTACAACAATTTATAACTCAGCATACATACTGCCTACTAATGCTTAACTGCCCACTTGATTTTAAGTGATTTCCTACAACATGTGTGAACCCCTTATGCTTAACGTGTCCCACCTTGTAATTAGCTTGGAGACCCCAGTAACCTTCTCCAGACTGAGGAAGAGGTCTGTGAAGGTCGAAAGCTTGTGCCTTCTACCAACAGAAGTTGGTCCAATAAAAGATATTATCCGACCTCCCTTGTCTCTCTCACAGCCTTGGACCAACCTGGCTACAAGAACAGGGCAAACATCCATCTCTCTAGGATAGTTTCAGTGCAGTTATGGGAAGAACCACCCCTATATCGGGTTTTTCTTTGTACATGGTGTGGTTGCTTTTGCTGTTTCTCTTGTGCAAACAGCCTGGGCCCTTGCACCAGAACATGTCATACTACTAAAACATTAAACATGACCAAGGTCTGTAATGCCTCAGCATGGGAAGGACCCACAGAGCAGGCTTAATTTGAGCACTTCCACCAGTGTAACTCTTCGGCATGCAACTTGCAATAAAAAGATACATTTGCTCTTTGAGTATAGTACCCTAAAAACACAACACCCATGAGCAATGATGGACTAAGATCCATTTAACAAATAGAACTCCCACCTCTGCATCTGTATCGAACATATTGCTCTGGTTTAACAAAGGGAACCCTGCTATCAGAGTGCTATCCATATGGAGTCAGGGTGACTTTTCTTCTGTTTGACAGATCTAACAGCCTGTATCCAGATCTGAGTTGCATTGTGCTCCCACCTGCCCTTCCAGGATTTTAAAGCATGATAAAGCTCATTTCCCTACTGTTAATTTGCCCCTGTTGTTGCTTTTCATTCCATGTGTACCAGAGATAGCTCTGCTTTCGAGGAATGCCTAGCTACCCCATGCTTTGGTATGAAGAGCTTATATGCAGGATACTTCCATCCTTTGAAAGATCACTTGAGATTTGTTCACAGTTAGGAATGTACATACATCTATTGGAATCATGTTAAGCTGGAGTCTTGGTCCCAATAGGCTTTGGACAGTAAAACTTCCTTCTAACTTCTCCGGTTTCACTGCACCTTATGGACCAGATCCTCAGCTGGTATAAATGAGTGTAGTTCCACTGAATTTGCTATTTGCAATGCACAAGAAGTTTTATTAGTTCTACAGAACCCAGAAACAATTATGCATTTTCTTGAGTACCACCTACTGAAACTGTCTCATTTAATTAACTATTTTTAATTTTACACACACACACACACACACACACACACACACACACACATACACACACACACACACACCTCTATTTTATAGAGCTCTCCTGTAAAAATGCTAATTTATACTCACTGTGAAACTGGTCCTACATCTCCTTTCGCTTGTGACACCACAACACTTTTCTGCTATCATCTGTACCTAGAACAGTCACATTCCTTCAGTTTTCCAAGCAGTCTCATTCTCTTCCTTTCCCCCTACAAATCTCACTTCTTTTAGAAGATGGCCATTGGCAGAAGGGACTAGTGGCTTTAACAGACACGGGCCTGCTTCAACAAAGTTTCCACGTTACCCCAGCTTGAAGCTATGCATTGACTGCTGGGCTCATATTTGAGTCCATACTACCCCTACCAAATCCTTGCCTGCATTTCCAGGCTCTGCTTCAGTTTTCAGGCACTAGGAAGATGTGGTTTCAGGCAGGGAAGACAGAACTAACAGAAAGAAAATAAAAACTATTGATTAAATATTTATAATCAAATTGGCATATAAAGATGACAAATTAAATGCATTCACAGATTTCAAATCTGTTCTCAGAGAAATTACTCGGGAGATGAAACACCTCTCTCCAATACAAGCCCCCAAGGAAAAATATAAATATTCCCATAATAATAAAAATTGAAAATCTGCAAAGCAAAAATCCAACCAAGATTCAATTCATATTTCTCCACAGCTGATTTAAAAGATATTTCCTAACTAGTGCCCAAAGTAGCCTGCCTCTGTAAGAGAAGTGTGAGTCTCCAGTGGACAAAATCTGCCACACATTACCCACCTTTGACAGGTCCTGATCCTGTAAGGTGCTTAGCATTCTCCATACCCACTGAAACCAAGGGATCTTCAGGTCACTCAGGAGGCACTTAGCACCATAGAGAATCAGCCCTGGGGTGGGAGCACACAAGTTCTAAGACTCCACAGAGACAGAATCTTGATTCCTGCTGGGGTTCTTAGCTATTCATGCTGTACCGTATGTAAATCAATACTTCGGTGGATAAAAGCTAGAGCGGAGTTAACACATATTCAGATTCAACATAAGTGTTTACTCAAATAAAAAGCTGAACTTGCTTCAGCTGTGTTTGCTGTCTTTTGGCACTTGCTCCCCATTAATATTTGAGCAAATGAGCTTGATTCCAAGACTGCTCACTGATGCGGCCAGTTTTAAGTAAACATTAGCAGGCAGCATTCTTTTAACTCATACATAGCAGTATTCTCACTGGAAAACTAATTATAAGAGCTACACCTATCCTGTCAGAGAACAGAGGCAGTACCATGTGACCTACACGTCCAATCCAATGAAAGCTAACCAAAATACATCTCCAATGTGTTGATATCGAATATCTTCAACAAGCCAATAGTGAACAATCTACAGACCAAAATTATTGACCAAATTATTTTCTAAGAATATTTCCTGGATAGCAATCATGTTCGCAAGAAACCATTAGAGGAAGAGGAGGCTTGGAATTTTTAAATGAAAAATGTCAAAGTCAACAATTTTTCATAAAGTTGTTAAAAAAACCACAGCAATTTTTTGATGAAAATCACCTTTCTTAAAAAAAAAAAATCCTGACCAGTTCTAGCTACAAATTATTTGTTCAGCTCTAGTGACAACTGACTGTTACTAGAATTATTCTGATACACTGTACAAGAGAACATCTGTTTCCACTCTGACTCCTTTAACTTTCAGATGTGAATAACAAAAGCTTATTGTCATGCCATGTCTTCCATCTCCAGTTGGCAACAGCCTCATGATTATGAAGTTATTGTTATGCTGGATGTTCTGTTTGTCAGTTTATATTTTCCTTTGGTATCTATTTTTAGGTGCTCATTAGCATTCTGAGGGCCCTCTCCTATAAATCTTAAACCTTTATAGCACATCTTGACAATTCATCTCATGGAGCCAACAACCTCCAAGGAAAGGAAACCCAAACCACTTCCCCCCACTTAACTGAATAAGATTCATACTCATGTCTTTTAAACTTCAAACTCAACATTTTCCCATCTGCTCTTTAGACACCACAGCCCTTTTGTGCTACCAATATTTTATTCTCCATTCATAACTCTTTATTTCCCCCCAGAGGTTTCCAGATGCTTTTTAGTCTGCTACACTCATGGAAGGTTTGGATTTTAAGGTCACTTTTCTCCCACTGCACCCAACCTTCAGAAAAAAATTACTGAGGTGGCTGAATGGCCATTACTCCCGCACAACAGTTAGCTAGCGAAGTCCAACGGCCACCAATTGTTCTTAATGCAATGTTTATCCTTCCAGAGTGACTAGCCAACACCACAGACTATCTACATTATTTTTAAAAATTTCTTTCATTTACTTTTCACTATTTACGCTGTTTGTTGACTTCCATTTCCGTCAGCTTGGAGAAGGATGGAAAAAAAGTTTCAACTGAACAATTTCAACAGCTATTGGCTGTGCATTGTTGAGGCACCAGCACTGCTGACATCACAGTACAGGGAGAATTCCAAAAGGCTTTGCTCTGTAAATGAACTCTGAACTGCTCCGGGATCATCTGGAGTGGATGACCTGATGGTAATGCTATGTATGGCTCTGCGGCAACTCATCTAAAGCTACCTGTCTCTATTGGCAGTCATACATCTGGATCCCCTGTTCATAATAATGATGATCAGGATTGTGGTGCTCAGCGGTGCTTCCTCCATCCTGCCTGACAGCAATTTGAGAAAGTGCTGGTCTGCTAAAAATCAGAAGAATTATAGGATACCAGGAAAGGAATCATGGGAGTTGTTCCAGGTGGCATCCAGAGTTCCATGTGGTATCCCACGATCCACCACAAGAAAAACCAAGCAAGCGGCAGAACATGGTATATCGGGCCAGAACACAGAGTGGTTATTTAAAAAAAAAAACACAGGGCTGCCTAGTCAGTGTCTCACAAAAGAATTAGATTAAGCCAGCATAAACAACATGGTGTGGACACACTGTTTAAGTGTAGTTATACTGGTAAAGTTATAGTGGGAAAACCTATATTGGAAAAAACATTCCCATCTAGACAAACCTCAAGGCAGATGGGCAGAATCCCTTGCTGTGCCTTTGTATTAACACTTAATTTTAACTGAAGATGAGCGTGAGCCACAAAATTCAGATCTTAATCCAGATTTCAAACACCCTGAACACTGAGGTTCTTTGGACCCGGGGATTTTGATTCAGTCTACTCTGGTAACAGCAGCAAATTGAAAACATTGATCTGGAATCAAATTTGGAATTAGATAAGCACACATAATGTACCACTTAGTTTTGTGAGCAAGAACTGCAATATTGTCAGCCCCAAGTGTTTAGAAATCATGAGTACAGTTTATAAATTATGATATTTGGGGTTCTTTTTATTTGCCTTTAAGGTTTACTTAAAGATTGGAACATTGCCAACTGGCATGTCATGCAGATGTACTGGTGCTAACACAAATAGGAGTACAGGCTGTTGAATATACTTGGCTATGCCCTAAAATTAGAAGCTCTCAGGAAGGAATACATCTATACCACTGAGACATTTATAGTTAAGGCTACAATTTTGTCATGGAGGTTGCGGAAGTCACTGATTCTGTGACTTCCAAAAACCTCTGTGGCAGTTGGGAGCTTCAAGAACTCGCAAAGCTCTGAGCCACCATGGGCAGCCGGGGGATCCCCGCAGCTCCCAGGCCCGGTGGGCAGCCGGGGGATCCCCGCAGCTCCAAGCTGTGGGTGGAGGGGGACCCTGGAACTCAGAGCCCCCATGAGTGGTGGGGGCCCCCAGAGTTCCCAGCTGCCCCCACAGCTGCCCAGCAGTTTCCCATTTTGTCATGTATATTTTTAGTATTTTCTTTATTGCCCATGACCTGTCCATGACTTTTTACAAAAATATCCGTAACAAAATCTTAGCCTTATTTATAGTCTATTCTTTAATTAGCTACCTTGAGCCTTGCAAGCTTTCACGATGGGACAGTCTTTGATAGAATATCAGTAAGGTTGAGGTTGCTAGTTATATCCAAGATGACTCCCAGCATAAAGTGGAAATTTGACCAGCCCCCACGTCACAGCAAATAAATGGATGGAACAGATTTTTGTGTCAATTTACAAACAGAGCCATATCTAATCAAGTTTTTCACATCTGGAAAGATCATATAATAAGATTTATACAAGGCTTTACTAGGGAGATTTTGATACTTTAGTTTATAAGATCTTGTGTGAATTGCCTGGTCTTGAAGTCATCTTCTCAGAAACATACACACACTTATAAATGTATCTTCAGTTGTAAAATTGGGAGAAAATGACATTTCACTTAGAACTATG
Organism: Malaclemys terrapin pileata; assembly: GCF_027887155.1. Classification (NCBI taxonomy): domain Eukaryota; kingdom Metazoa; phylum Chordata; order Testudines; family Emydidae; genus Malaclemys; species Malaclemys terrapin. The sequence goes on along the minus strand of NC_071511.1, from coordinate 64,193,821 downwards.
TTTTGATTGTAACAAATGGATTCCTTTGAAACATACAGTGCTTAGCTTTATACACTGAACTACTGACTGTTTTTGTAAATGTCATTAATTTTTTATTTCATCAAAAAAAATCAAATTCAGAGAAATAAAAAAGTGTTAAAACTGTAGAATACAAGAGACAAACTGCAAGCCACTTACTTCACAGCTGGATCTGACCTTCCGGAAGTTGAAAGGGCATGTGATCTGGTGCTCCAATTCACTTTCACCTCTAATCATTACCTTTTTTTATTTGAAACATATTCAAACCATACTACTTTACTGGTATTGCTCAGCTCTGACATTAGCACTGGTGTATGATTTGGTGGGCTAGACCTGAAGTTCTCAAACTGATTGGAGGCTCACCAGCTATCTCCCGGCTTTAAAAACAGAAGACTTTGAGGGCCAACAAGACATGAAATGAAGAGCAGAAAGAGCCATTAATGTAAGCAACTTTTTTCAAAAACACCCACCATCTCAAAGTCAGCTAAAAGCATATAGATATATAGATATATATATATATATTTTAGGGAACTTCTATATGACGAATTGTGGCAGTGGTCATGTATGTGAGGAGAGTAGTCCCTGAGACAGCCTGCACTAGGATGCGATCCACACTATTAAAAAGTGTGAAACTCCTCCTGTAGACCATTACTCCAGGACACAGCAGTGTCTTCATAAAGGTTTCTAACTGTTACACAAGCCATAGTGGACTTTTGCCAAGGTCTTTATTGTCTAGCAGTGACCAGGTGGAGGCATTAAGATTCTGAGCCCCACGTTGGATGGCCATTTATGGTCACTATAGATTACCACTGCAAGATCAGTAATAGATCAGTATCAACACTGGAATCTCTCTGAAAAATGCATTAAGATTTTTTATGTTTATTAGCTGTAAGTCAGCTTTGCACATGATGCTCTAGACTCATTATGTGGTGTCCCCTTTACACTCTTATTCCTAAATATACAGCCAAAAAAGAGACAGGTTTACTGTCCCCAAACATGGCAACTGTTGTAGCCTTTAAACTGTGGAGTATTCTGTGGCCCTTTGTCAGTCCATAAAGGATGTATTCTATAACCAGTTCTTTGGAAGAATTCATGAAACAATTGTTAATTATTCATCTAGCTCATATTTTAAATAGTATCCATTATTACTATGATGTCTTGAGCCCCCCAAGAAGAAGGCTCAACCTCAATGATGAAACCCCTCTCCAAAGAATCTGAATAGGAGAGAGAATACATCAGATTCTTTAGGTAAGAGGTAGATAAGGAACAGGCCTTAAATTTAGCCAGAGCTGTCTGGAGTAAATATTTTTAACTCCCCTGGAGTTTTTATAGCATATTGGGCAGGGGATAAGGGGCGGGCCTCCAGGAAATACACTATAAGAATTTAAACTGGATATCTTTTGAAAAGATGTCCTTTGGCTCAACCAAACAATACTGGGTTCAAAACAGGAATGACTGGGCGACATTCTCTGGCCTGTGTTATACAAGAGATCAGTCTAGATCGGTTGGTTCTCAACCTTTCCAGACTACTGTCCCTGTTTCAGGAGTCTGATTTGCCTTGCGTACCCCCAAGTTTCACCTCACTTAAAAACTACTTGCTTACAACATCAGACTTAAAAATACAAAAAGTGTGACAGCACACTAGTACTGAAATATTGCTATCCTTTTTACCGTATAATTATAAAATAAACCAACTGGAATATAGATATTGTTCTTAAATTTCAGTGTACAGTATATAGAGCAATATAAAGTGATTGTCTGTATGAAATTTTAGTTTGTACTGACTTCACTAGTGCTTTTTCTGTAGCCTGTTGTAAAATTAGGCAAATATCCGGGTGAGTTGATGTACCTCCTGGAAGACCTCTGCGTACCCCCAGTGGTACACGTACCCTGGTTGACAATCACTGGTCTAGATCAGGGGTCGGCAACCTTTCAGAAGTGGTGTGCCGAGTCTTCATTTATTCATGCTAATTTAAGGTTTCACGTGCCAGTAATACATTTTAACGTTTTTAGAAAGTCTCTTTCTATAAGTCTATAATATATAACTAAACTATTGTTGTATGTAAAGTAAATAAGGTTTTTTAAATGTTTAAGAAGCTTCATTTAAAAATAAATTAAAATGCAGAGCTCCCCTGGACCAGTGGCCAGGACCCGGGCAGTGTGAGTGCCACTGAAAATCAGCTCGTGTGCCACTTTCGGCACACGTGCCCTAGGTTGCCTACCCCTGGTCTAGATGATAATAATGGTCCCTGCTGGCCTTAAAAATCTATGAAATATTATGAGATTTCCTCTAAATATGAATCACAAACTGGACCATCTTCTTTGCCCCTCCCAGCCCACCTCCCCCTAGTCAAATTGATACATGTTCCTTCTAGTGCACAATTGGTTATGTCATAAATAATTCTCACTCTGCAAATCCTCCCCTAAATAAGCAAACTCCTTACTGTTGTTGAAATACAGAACAAAAATAATCCTGCTTTCAAGTTCAAATTGGTAAAGTCTCTTATGGATACATTATAGAATAGAGCTGAGAGATCAGATATAGTTCATTTAGTATTATTATATACCATTGAGAGACAGAGGTACAAGAATAGTGAATGCGATTGTCTGCCTCCCAGGTATAATCAATCAACTCCACTTATGCACTGTACAATGCTCTATCATTCTTATGCAATGTTAAAATTTTCACCTTTGTGAAGCAGGCCAGTCTCTCAAGCAGCCTTTGCAACCCTTCCAAACAAACACATTAGTACTTAAGGATTTTAGGAATATCCTTCAGATGTATCATTGCTCTTCCATTAATGCTACAAAGCATCTGCATTTTTCCAAAAATCTATTCAGCACATTTTATTTCAGTTGCTACATAATGATGCTAGTTTTGATATTGATTGTTTTCTTTCTTGCTCTCTGGTAACTCATCGTTTATAAAGGTAACAATAAAATGGTAATGGTGGTAATAATTTTACAAGTAGAAAGCCTTTCATTTAAAGAACTTTATGTAAATTACAAATATTAAGACTCACAATGCTCCTGTAAGATCACTCAATATTATACCAATATTACAGATGGGTAAAATGAGGCAATCATATGGGTACGCAGATAGATTAAATTACTTCCACAATATCAGTGAGAGAGAGTAGCAGAGATAAGAACAGAATCTAGAAGTTGACACACTGGACTATGCAATGATCAGTAGGCCACACTAGCTCCCACCCAAATGGCTTCCCACTCTCTTGATCAATCCCTGTAAAAGCATATTTGAGTGGAAGAAGTGCAGTAACAAACCTAACACTATTTGTCTTTAGTTTTTTTCATAAAATATTTCTGTAAGCTAAGATGCGTGATGCATTTCATGGTCTAGCAATGCAGTGTCTTAGAGATTTCCATTCTGCAAAGGAAAAGCATTATCTAGCTCATTTGTATCTCAACCAAAGTCACCCATCCCTGGTAATAAACAGATCTAGTCAGGCCTCAATGACTCGAATGCTTTATTTGATGTCACCGAAACTAAGATGCAATTACTGTTTGCTGAAGGTTGTCACAAAGCTTTTCAGTAATCACTTTCAGACAGAATAGATGCTTAATTGTTCTTATTTCCCTCCAAGAAAAAAAGTCAGCTTGCTCTTCTTTAATAATTCCCTCAGATTTCATTTTTAATCTCTTAAGCAAATTACTAGGAAAGACCTTTGATGTATGCGCCAACCAAACTCATTCATTCCTCAGTAGTGGATGGAGTTGAGAGGATCTCCCGTTCTTATGTCAGAGGATGATAATTATTACTTCAAAGCCCTGCGGCATTTTTTAGCTTTTCCTGATTTCTTTGCAGAGTATATGTTTTGTGGGTCACCACCACTAAAATTCAGAACCAAATGTATTTGGATGCTAACTATTAAGACAGCTGTGCCATCTTTCACAGTACAGATCCTATTTCTATTTCACAGTGGAACAGCTCAGTCTGGACTGTGTATTTCCCCATGCAAGGCTGTACTCTATACTCAGTATTTATGGTATATAGCTCTTCAAAATGTTCTCATCTTAGAGCCCTAGGAAACTGTCTATACTCAGGCTTAGCCTACACTACAGAGTTTTGCCAGCATAGCTATGTTGACTAGGAGTGGGGGGGTGGGGGGGAAAACACACACACACCATCCCAGCAGACATAGCTATGCCAGCAAACCCCTGGTATAGACAACTACGGCAACAGAAGAGTGTTGGCTTAGCAAATATCATTCAGGGAGCAGGCATAGCTATGCTGGCAGAAGAATTCCTTCCATTGGCTTATGCATCTCCACTAGGGGGCTCTGCCAGCATAGCTATACCAGCAAAGGCTCTATAGTGTAGCCAAGCCCTCAGAGTGAGAAGCGATCTCACCCAAGCGTAGTGCAGCTATTACACTGTCGAGATGCAAAAGTGTCCCTGATAAATTTTGATGCATTGTTTTGCTGTTTTCTTTTATTACATTACATATATTTTGTTAATTCTGAGCTGGTTAGCAAACCCAGCCTGACAGTGTTGCTGCAGATTATGGAACCACAGACCAGTTACAATATGAGCAGTAGCTGAGGGGAGGGGCATAGAATATTCAGTGCAAAGGTGGCAAATTCAAACCTGATAAGAGAAACTATTTTTCACACCGTTAACCTGTGGAACTCACTCCCACAATATATCATGAAGGCTGAGCAGTATCCGAGAAAGGATTGAACATTTTATAGAGATAACAAGACCAACCAGAGACAAAAAGTAAGTGATTTAAAATAGTTTTGGAAGGAATATAATTGCTCTTGCTTTGGTCTTAAGCCACCTGCAATTGTTGGGGATTAGGTAGACATTTTCCCTGGGGACAGATTATCCTATAACCTCACACTTCAGGGTTTCTTGTACCTTCCTCTCAAGTACCTAGGACTGACCACTTTTGATGGCAGGACCCAGGACTATATAGACCAGAATGGGAATTTCCACATGCCCTTATAATGCACTGGCAAGGAGCCTGAAATCTGTACCGAAGGGATAACCGACAGCAATATAATTCCTGGCTATTTACTTTGTGTTAGACTCAGTTTTGGCATTCAGCGCATCACATGAGGTTACTTTGACATGAAATGTGCACTCAGCATGCCTGGACAAAACTTTTAAATTAGAGTTACATGCAAAATATCAACTTCTTTTTATTTACGTTGTGCTGAGGGAATAGATTGGCCTGTGTTTCCGAAATGAAAACCTCCCTGCCCTCATGCACAGTGAAAGGAAACAGACTGTGGCAATCTCCCAATTTCTCCTCCAGCAGATTGATTAAGCACAGTGTTATGCGTCATGCTCTAGTATGTTAAGGATAAGGTCATCCTAATGGCGACAACATGTATTGTACTTACAGTGCTACACAACTGTTATGGTCCCTTCATTGCTTGCAGCAGTCAGTGGTATGCAGGACACCCTGACAGAAATAGTTTATTCATTGGTCAATGTCCCCCGCTTTCAGGGTCCATTCAAAGAAGCTCCTCTTTTGGGGCTATCCTCCTGAACACTGACTAAGAGATAGATAAGGCTGCATTACGAAGGCCACCACACTCCTCCTGTTCCTAGCATGCTTTGTTAAGAGGAGGGGACAGGCAGTCCTCTTTTGCCAGTCTGCTCTATTCCATGCCCTATTCTCTAGGTAAGGACAAATCTCCCAAAGCCTGGTAACATCCGGGGGAAGGAGGGGGAGGGGAAGAGGGGCCCTAAATGGTCCTTCTCTCAGGGCTCTAGACTTGGGGCCCCACCAAACAAATGGGGGAGAATACCATAAATTCAGCTTATTAAAAGGCAAGGTCTTTTCTTCCTTGAGGTGCCTTCTTAATCCCCAGCAACAACTTGTTCTGTCTCAAAGCCCAGGTACTGCCTTACAAATGCAACCATCATTACTAGCAACAGAGGGTCCTGTGGCACCTTTAAGACTAACAGAAGTATTGGGAGCATAAGCTTTAGTGGGTAAGAACCTCACTTCTTCAGATGCAAGTGAGGTTCTTACCCATGAAAGCTTATGCTCCCAATACTTCTGTTAGTCTTAAAGGTGCCACAGGACCCTCTGTTGCTTTTTACAGATTCAGACTAACATGGCTACCCCTCTGATACTTGACATCGTTACTAGGTTACTTGCTGTATGCTGTAGACAGATGCAATGTGCAGCCTAGACACTCTAGCCACAATCATAGAATCACAGAAATGTAGGGCTGGAAGGGACCTCAAGAAGTTATCAAGTCCAGTCCTGTGAGCTGAGGCATGACCTAATAAACCCGGACCATCCCTGACAGGTGTTTGTTGAATCTGTTCTTAAAAACCTCCAATGATGGTGATTCCACAATCTCTCTTGGAAGGCTATTCCACAGCTTAATTACCCTTATAGTTAGAAAGTTTTTCCTAATATCTAACCTAGATCTCCCTTGCTGCAGATTAACCCCATTGCTTCTTGCTTTACCTTCACTGGACATGAAGAACAACTGATCATCATTCTCTTTATAACAACGGTCTTCAAATATATTAAGGGGTATCAGGTATCCACCTCCCACCCCAATCTTCTTTTCTCAAAATTAAACATGCCCATTAAAAAAATGTCCTCATAGGTCAGGTTTTCTAACCCTTTTATCATTTGTCTTGCTGGCGAGAATCCAGAGGACAATCTGTCCACATCTTTCTTAAAGTGTGGCATTCAGAATTGGACACCTTACTCCAACTGAGGCCTCACAAGGGCCAAATAGAGTGGGATAGATAAAATACCTTTACGATAATATCAGAAGTTGACAAGAAGCTCATAAAACTATATCAGTTTTCTGTCTGTTATGTTACTTGGATAAACAATACCTATAGAAATATACAAGAACATTTGGCTCATGACTGGCTGAAAAAAGCAATGTAACAAGAGAAGCTTGTCCAATAAAAGATATTACCTCACCCACATTGTATCTCATGTAACAAGAGAGGGAGTGAGTACTTTTGTCCAAGGTTTCAACAATACGAAGTTTATAAGCACTGTTTGCCAGTCAGGTCCCATCTGTAAGAAATGAATGCAGATTATTTATCTTTGAGGAGCCATTCAACTAACAGAAATTTGCATGCACCTCCTGCATGACTCAGAAAATTATTATTTTTTTGCAGGACCTTTCATTTCATGTCCCCTTTAGAATATTATGAGTTTGTTTGTTTTGTTTTTAATTTACACTTAAAAGCATGATCATAATGAAGAACTTTCCAATAAATATCCAATCAAAACATTTAACAAGTATCTAACAATGTATATATACACATGATGTTTCAACAAACACCTAGATGTATTGTCTTTTAAGGAAGATATTCACACCTGCTTTGCCTTGGTCAGTATTTTCATTTTCCTGATTTAACACAATTTTGATTTCTACCTTCATAAAAGGCATATACCTATCATGTCTCTCATACTAACTATTTCTCATTGGGATAATGACTTGACCCTCCTTCGAGAAAGATCTTTGTACAAGTTTCTATCACTGTATTAGACTATTGTAATTATTGAGATTGCTCTATACTCCAACCCCCTAGGGTGCCAGTAGCATGCCAGGTATACCGCAACTCACAGGTGAGCACTGTAGGACTTCAGCAGCGAGGCCTTCTTGGTGTCAACCTTAATCCTTTCTCTCTCATCAACCTTTGAAAGTAGTAACCTATTAAAGAAGACAACTAAAGGGCTGAATATTTTTTTTAATAAAAATGAATTATTTGGTAGTGATTACAATGGGGGAGAGAAGGAACAAATGACAATTTAGACAGCAAGTCATGTAGAGCAGGGACTTTCTTTTTGTTATACCTATATACAGAATGTAGCATAATGACCTCTGATTGGCAATACCTCCATACAAATAATCAAACCGTGTCCTTATACATGTATAGTATTGTCATACAAATTCTAGGCATCACTGTGCCTGCTTTAGATGACTTCAATGAGTGTCAAAGGCACTCAGCATTTTGTAGAACTGGGCCATTTGTTTTTGAATGCGACTGTCTCAATCTGCAAAAATAAAAAAAAACGGAGCTGTGCCATAGCTATATGTCTAGTTTAAAGACTGCTTGTCTGTGCAAAAGGAGACCATCTGGATTTGCTTTATGGTTAACTTAAAAAAAAAAAAAAGTAAGTTTCTTAACTTTTGCCAAAACAACTCAAAGCGTAGTGGTTTCTGCATGCTATTAGCATTGCAGTGCAGCTGCAAACTTTCATTAGGATAATCTTATATAATTATATATGTAGTCTTCCCATACAATTGTTTAAAACCCTAATTCTCCAAATAACAGCATATTCTGTAATAAAAGGGAAATCTTCCAGTTAGGAGGAAAGAAATCATTTCAACCGGAACCTTATTCAGAGCTTTCATTTTAAAATTAAATATTAAACTTTCAAAATGCCAGATTTTTCCAACTATACTTCCAGTGTGGTCTGGCCAAAATATCACGGTGGTTTCCCTCCCTCCTGCCTTCTTTGCCCAGTTGATTTATAGGGGGAAACTCAGTGCTTCTAAGAATTTTGTCACATTTCAGCTTTTACTAAGGTACTAAGTTAAAAAAATATGCACTAAAATTTTACATTGTTGGCTGCTATTTCAAAAGAGCCTCCTCTCCAAAGACATGATTGAGATTATGGCCAAAGAGTGGAACAAACAGTGAGGCCCTCTGAGCTCAGAACTAGGCAATACAACACTCATTTCCAGATGTGTAAAGACACAGAGGAGAACAATACAGACCATGTCAGCTCCATTCTTCCTCTTCCAGATCTCAAAGCCTGGACACATGGGATGTAAAGCCTGAAGTAAGAGGCAAAACTCCCAGTGACTTCAATGGGGACAGAATTTCCTTCCATGGAAGCTATGTTAAGCAGATCCAGAGATTACATTTACACAGATGTTAGGAACCCAAGACAAGTGAGAGTTCATAATGTAAACTGAAGCAGATATTAGTGATGGTAGCATGAAAAAAAATTATTGGCGTTGGGTAGTGTAGAGGAGTGGACTCAACCCTGCGGCACCTCCTGCTGGTGACTTCCGGGAATTAGCTTGTTCCAGCTCCGGAGCGCCCTCTGCAGGCCAGTGATCCTCCTGTCCTCTGGCCCCCGTGTCCCTCCCTGGACCCCGGTGCCCTTTTACCTGGGGTGCTGGCCCCTGGCAGTAACCCCTCAGTCTTAGGGTCTCCCCTCCCTGGGGAACCCCCACCCACTATCCCCATCTCACCTCAGTATCAGGCTACTGCCAGTCATCGTCTAGCCCCACACTTGGGGCAGACTGCAGTATCAGCCTACTCATCACTGACAAGGAGGCTCTGGACCTGCTGCCTTGGCCTACCCCTGGGCTGTCCTCTGCAACCCCCAGTACCTGTTGGCCTTATACTAGACCACAGCCTGGGGCTTTCCAGGCTGGAGCTCCTCTGCCTTTCCCCAGCCCTGCTCCACTCAGGTACCCTGTGTCTAGCTCCCTGCAGCCAGGCCCTTCTCTCTCTGAATGCAGAGAGAGACTCTTGAGCGCCTGGCTCACAGCCTTTTTATATAGGGCCAGCTGAGGCCTGACTGGGATGTGGCCAAGCTGCAGCTGCTTCCCAATCAGCCCAGCTTAGCCGCTCCCAGCCACAACCTTCCCCCAGGGCTGTTTTAAGCCCTTCAGGGCAGGAGCGGGGTAACCACCCCGCTACAGGTAGATGTACAATATGGCTTGTAAGAGGGAATATCATCGGTCTACTCTTTGGAGGTTAGGAAGCCAGCACAGCAGCTGTAGAAAGCAGTTCAAGCTAGGACTGATGGACAGAGGATGCTATCAGTGTGTTCTCCAGTTTTCACTCTGAACATGATCTCTTTGCTGATTGCCTGTTTGCACTAATTCCTCCTTTTATCTCCTTCCCAGTCTCCAACCCTCTCTTTTCCCTAGTCTTTCCATCTAGCTAACCCTCTTCACTTAAAGAATTTAAAATAAACAAACAAACAAAAAATGCAGAACTAACAGGACGTTTACTGCCGTTGCACCGTTCCCTCTGCTTGTATGTTCTCTCTCTTTCCCCATATCTTTTTCTGTCTTCTCTATTTAGACTGTATGTTCTTCAAGGCAAGGACGGTCTTTTATAGTCGTCTGTACAGCATCTAGCATAATAGGGCATCATTTCTTGGGTGGCTCCTAGACACTATCATAATAAAAATGATAAATACATTATGCAACACTTCCTATTATTAGTGTTTGGGGTACTGGAGCTGACCTGGTTAGGAATGTCAATGAGTCCAAGTACCAGCTTTTTCATGGAGAGAAAAAGTCTATGAAACTAGGTAAGACCAGAATGGAGCATTAGATCTAGCCTGACCTCCTGTATTACACAGGCCGTTACCCCTGTATTGAGCCCAATAACTTGTGGTTGACTAAAGCATCTCCAAAGCATCTCTAAAGACTTCAAAAAACACTGAGATTTTTGTAAAATGTGTTTTTTGAACTGCCCCTGCCCACCCTCAGGGTGTGTGCTTGAGAGGAGAATGCACATGAAAAGGGTTTCAGAAGGACGATACACAATTTGGCTTTGACTGTATGACATGGAAGCTGATTGTAAGAAGGAATTGTCAGACAGAAAGAAAAAGATAGAGGCTGAAGTGTGGGATTGGGCAACGAGACAAGTTAAGTCCACAAGTCCTGCCCATCACGCACTCTGAAATACTGACTTGTAACTATTCTGTACCCGGCTGATAAGAAGACACTGAAGTATGGGCAGGCCCTGGCTTGGTCTTGTGCTAAGTAACGTCCAATGCCATCTCTAATTATAATTTCCTGCTTGTCCCATAGCCCCCACAGCACCCTTCTCCCTTTGCCCCTGCCTGTTCAGGTTGTTTGGGAGACTTTCTGACTCCTGTCCACATGGAGTGGGAAGGTAGCAAGTGGAACTGATGCTCATCTTTCCAAGCAGGGAATGGTCCTTAAGGAATTGGATAGCTGCTGTGGGTGTCAGTGCTGGAGCGAGACAGAACAGCTGATGAGGAAAATGTGTTTAACAAGCCAGGAGCTCCTCACCACATGCACACACTTGAGAGCCTGGAGCCCTGTGTGGCTGCCTGGGTCTAAGGCCATCTCTGCTCCTGTGGTCCATTATTTTGAAGGCATAAAGCCACCAGAGGCATTGTGTCTACAAATACCTGTTAATTGCTTGTAACAAAGCCATGAGTAAACTCAGCATCAGGATCAAGAGGGGAGTGGGAAGGTAAAAGAAGCCTTCTTGTTTATTATTACAGCCAACGTGCAGACATCACATTACCTTACTCATGCTGTGACTGATCACAGACTATGACTAAATGGCAGGTTTAAGGTTTCGGGTCACATCAGGGAATAGTTTTACAAGCAGATATAAAGATTCTCCCCGGGGACTGGGTAGCACACAAGGTCAGAGTCAGCAAATCCTACCCTAAAAATAGATCCTAGTTTCAAAGTTGGTAAGATTTTCTGTGTCGTCCTGCCACACTTCATAGAGCCAAGCTACCTACAGCGCCTGCCTAAACTTACAGGTAAGCCTAACCAATATCCACTTTGAATTATGTTTCCTATGCTACCACTCCTCCTTTTAAAAACTAGCTCAGCAAGTCATGGCACAAATTGAGAGCTGGCAAAACTTCCAAGGTAACTGATGGCTTCATAAAATTGTTACAAAGCAAAGGCATGAAGAAGTTTAGAATCAAATTTTGCAAGAATATTGGGCCAGTTTCTCTTATAAATCCCAGTATGAAGAGACTTATAAAAGGAAAGTTAACTAAAATAAATGTGTTTATGAAGCAAATCCCCTTTAAACCTGGGCTGAATTTAGATTAAAAAGATAGCAGAGAAAATCCAGCTTCAGTTTTACAGGTTAATTTTTTTTGACACCTTCCTCTAAAATCAGAAATCCCCCCACCTGAAAATGTTGTTCATTCTCTGATGATCCCTGCTCCACCAGCTTAAATCTGACTTTTCCAATTCAGTTACAGATTCTATTAAATGAGAATGTGGTTTTAAATTTCTTGGGCACTCGCAAGATATTCAATGGAGCCCCCAACTTAACCTGTTTTAAATTAACCAACAAAGAATGAGGGCAAAATGTATTTTTTTTTAAAAAGGCATCAGAGGTTTAGAGATTAATTGAAATAGCTGGTTAGTTCGGAATGTACACAGCAGGAGGGTTTGGGAAATAATTACACAGAGGCTACAACTCTGTCTGGCTTGAAATTGTTTAAAGACAACTGCATTAAATGAACTATTTTACAGCCCCCTAATCCTCTAAACCTAAGGACATATGGGTGATACAAAGAGGCTGAAATGAAATGACCATTTCTGGTGAAGGTTGGAGGGGATAATAAATATGGATCATAGTCTCAGGCGTTCCTTCATTTAATATAATGGGAGTATTTTAGGATTATTAGTTATGTATTTACAGCCCTTGTCTGCATTCTTTCTGGGCTCCCAGCTGAAGTAGAGGAAACCAGTTTTATAGGGGATTCAGAGGGGTAAAAGAGGTAAGGTTTCCCCCTCCCCCAGGATAGATTTTTACTAAATTCTAAATCTCAAATATATTTTAATCAGCTGTAAAAAAAAGAATCCCAAACACATCCCTCAGTTCCTTGCCTAACTGCTGCAGGGCTTGGTAAGTGCCAGTCTCACACAGGACGGCATAAAGCTCTGAGGATGTTGCTCAAGCAAAGTGTCATGAGGACGATATAACCAGGAGCAGCATTTTTCAGCCCTCAATACATTTAGGGAAGTAACCTAACCCAAAGGGCTTTTCTTCTTGTAATTTACGTACTGTTAGCTCTTTGTGCCAAGTACAATCTTTGAACCTAGAAAGCAAAGCGCTGCTTACATTCTCAGCCAAAAGTAGACAGTGCACTTCACAGAGTCTGTACGCTGAATTCTGAAATGACAGCTCTCTGCCATGTAACCACCCTCTGATTAGCAAAATGAGATGTAGTGACATTGATCAAAGAGGGTAAGTGCTTGTCTGCCCAGATCAGTAGTATGGAGTGGTAACATCTCAACTACTAGTACTGCCTGGAAAGGAAAGTACAGAACAATAGCCAGGAATTCAGGGAACATACTACACTACCGTTCACTATTTCTAAAGAAAGAAACTTGGCTTATTTAGGACCATGATTTTGTTTCCCGTTAGCATTCAGAGGGTACTAGTATGTAGACAGTCATACTGCTAAATTAGAACCAGATCTGTTGCATACTCTTGAGTATACGAGAACTTGTCATCCTGATCACTTGATCTCAGATATTTCTCTCTCTCTTTCCACCCCCCTCCCTTTCTCTCACATGCAGTGTTTGCAACAATATTCTTTTTCTTTGTGTAGATCTTACGTTAAGTGGAGTTAAATAAGAAACCTCATGTTGCACATATATGGAGCTTGATAGGGCCAGGATTTCACTCAAAGTCAATGGCAAAACTTCAGTAGTCTTTAGTGGGGCAGGATATGCAATGAACAGGAAAAAAATCAGTATTCTAACCCTCTACAGAAGAAAGTACAGACATGAATGATTTATCGTAATGTTCATTTCATGCGTGGAAATGTTTCAGCAAAACTCCTGGGTTTTCACTTTGTTTTCATCATTCAGCTTAAGTACAAACAGCAGTAAATAAATTCACACCCTGGAGTCTAGGAGTGAAATCTTGATTCCATTGAAGTCAATGGGAATTTTACCACTGATTTCAGTGAGTACAGTCCATGGGCATTGTCCTGGCCATGAAGTCCACTAGGGACTTTGCAATTGCTATTTGATTTTACATGGAAGTCACCCAGACACTATGGTGATGGACAGCAATATAAAATCTTAAAGGACAGATGGTGCCAGTCTGCTCTCCTGAATTGTTTTGCTGTTTTCTTTCCTTCCTACAGTGCTCTGAAGATCTTTACACACTCACACACATATACATACTAGGCATTGCCGGAGAAAAAAATGGAGTAAAACTGAGGCTGCAGAATCCTAAGAAGTCAAGCCAACACTTTCACACATGGGTGAAGTAAGTTAGGCATCAGTAAAACAGATAAAAGTGGTCTGGCTATCAGAGATGCTGATCAATGAAACCTGCAGGTGCTTGGAATGTCTTAAAGCACAACTGCTTTTACTAGAAACAAAACAAGTTTTAACCCAAGCTAATACTGCAGTGAAGACAAGCCCTAAGTGTCTTCATTCATGCAAGTCAATGGGGCTATCTGTGTGAGGAAGGTGAACAGGCTCTCATTTGGGGAAAGCCTGACTAGTTCGCTGTGGACCTTCCCCAACCTGGCTTCACTGACTCATTATTCCCACCCCTACACTGCACGTGAACTAAAAGTCACATATCTAATCACTTGCTTTCTACTTGGAGACTTTGTAAAATAACTGTCAGCATGCCAGGCCTGGTCTCAGAAAGAGAAGGACCAGCTGGAACTGGGCAGATACCATTACTGGCCTAACCCCCCCCCCCCGTCATGTTTCTATAGCTTGACATTTAGTCACAGAGGGTGAAATTCACCTTATGCAGAGGGCTGGTACAAGGGCTAGGTACCACTTAACACCTCCCCAAGAGGGCTGAGTTAAGCCCATGGAGTATATTTGTGGGATAAGCCATTACACCTTGAAGAAGAGGCGCTCTAATCTTATCTCTGCACCACACTCCCTCATTGATCAATTCTTCCTAAAAATGTGCCAGGCTGCATTATTTATATCACCGGAGCACCTAGCGGCCCTAGTCATGGGCCTGTTCTACAAACACAGAACAAAAAGACAATCCTAATAATCAAAGTGCCTTACAAACAATCAACACCCTTGTGAAGTTGGCAAGACTTAACTGCATTTTAGAGCTATGAAGAGAGTCAGATAGCACAGCTGCCAGTAGCAAAACCAGAATTAGAACTCAGGGGTGTCTGGTTCACAGTCCTGTGCTCTGACCACTAGACCAAGAAACATTCTTCTTTATAGGCCACAAGCATCATGTGGGAGGTTCTGGTGTCCACTACATCTATGACATGTGACTGTAAAAGTCACCTGCCTTTACTGCTTTAAGCCAATGACTCTTCAGCCTTTAGAAAACTGTTGCTAATAGAGACTGGAGCTGTGTCTACACAACAGGGTTATGCCACAGCACCTTAGCTATGCTGCTATAATCGCTGTAGCATAGACATGGCCTAATTGGGGACATTGGCAGGAATTCTTGCTGTTTAGCCACGGACTGGGAAGCCGAAATGGCTGCATGCCTGTGGACCCTTAAAGAGAATAAGGAACTAGTCAGAATAGACAGGCAGATGGGAAAGAAGAATTCTTTGCAACTAGGGAGGCAGTGTGGGGTAGTAGATAAAGCATTGGAATATGAGTCAGGAGATTTGGTACTATTTTTGGCTCTGCCACTGAACTGCTGTTGATCATAAGTAACTCATTTCCCCTCTCTATACCTCAGTTTCCCTCCCGCCTTTTGTCTTGTTAGATTTTAATTTCTTTGGGGCAGTGATCATCTCTCACTGTGTGTTTGTACAGCACCTACCACAATGGGTCCCTGGTCTCAGCTGGGGCCTCTAGACTCTTTCACACAGATAATACAGGCAGAACTGGCAACAAGAGATGTGTCAGACTTGGGTAGTCTTGAGAGGGCTTTGTAGCTATCTAAGGACAAAGAAGAGGAATCAGCTGCACAGGGACAGGGTTGGTTGAGGTTCCTGCAGGGAGTAGAGGACACATTCTCTTTTCTCCTTACACCGACCTTTTCTCTCTACAATAGACGTCTGGACATAAATCTCACTGAGCAAGTTGTCTGGTGGCTTGGCATGCAGCCGTAAGATTTATACAGCATGTCAAGCCAAAATATTTAGAAACAATAATACTTTGGTTTTTACAGAATGTCTTGTATCCATGGACCTCACAGTCCTTTAGAAACGTTCAGCAGTGCACATAAAACAAGGGTGGGGTATCTACACGTCATTACTGGAGATCACAAAACTACAACTTTTGCATGCAGATCCGAGCTCCAGAGTTCGGGGATGTTTTGCTCCCCTTTATACATGGGACAACTGACACGCACAGAGGTTAAGGGTATCATTTCCAAGAAAGGCCCCGAATTTTGGGACACCCATGATCTGTTTTCAGAAGTGCTGAGCACCCACAACTCAGTTGGAGCTGCACCTGCTCAGCACCTCTGAAAATCAGCCCACGGATGTCTCAAATTGGATGCCCAAAGTGAATCCCCCGAGTGGACACTTGTGGAAATTTTGGCCTTTGGGACTAGCCCAAGGAAACACAAGTGAGTCAGGTGCAGACACAAGACTATATTTTCTGACTCCCACTGGACAACGCTCCTTCTCTGAAACAAACACCAGACAGCCCAGCTCTAACAGTACTGCAGACTTCCCTTCAACAACAACAACAAAAGATAAACCACAAACAATACCATTTGGCAACTGTGGAGTGGATAGTGAGCATAAAGAAGAGATTCCTTTGCAGAGCCTAATGCATGCTGCTTATCCAAATTAGCTGCACAATTACTTCTATCAATGCAAAAATAGTTGAATGTTTTTTCTAGTGCACAGCACTTGAGAGAGACTTAAAATGCAGTGTAATTTGCCACAGTGTATGTCCTGAAGTGGTTTGCTAATGAAAAGAGGATTAAGTTTCCATTATTCTGAATTACCATTTTGTGAAATCACTAACAATATTTTCATTTATATACATATAACCCAGGGGGGTGGGAATATTCCTTCCAACCAAATGCTTAACAAATAAAATTCATTAGATAATGTGCACTTTGCTCTTATTTATGCAAAGTAAGATTAGGGTATAAAATTGCAGATGCCGGAATTTTTATCAGCCTATGTCTGACGATAAGTTTAAAGATCATCACATTGTCATTCAGAAGCAACAGGTTTTGAACCTAATGGTTATGTCCTGGTTTGCAGAAGGGATGAACCCTGCAAATGACTCAGGGTGAATAGGGGAAATCATGTCGGGCCTGATCTCATGCAAGGAGCACCAGCCTCAGCTCCCACTGAGAGTTGGCACTGAGTAAAAACTAACTACTAATTAAGAAACTCAGGGCTTGGCCCTAAGGGAATAGACAGCACTCGGCATCTCTGAGGATCAGGCCCTTCACATACAGCCATCTGTCTGAGTCTTGCATGGCAAGGGGCCAGAGAGTAGCCCAAGAAAGTTATAATACATGACTCTTCCATAGCACTTTTCCTCCATAGATTCCAAGGAAGATTCCAAGGGAAGATAATGCATATCAATCTCCCCACCCATTTTCCAATCAGGGAAACAGAGGCACAGGGAGATGACATGACTAGCCCAAAGTCACACAGTGAATCAGTGACAGAGCTGAGAACAGAACTCAAGTCTCCTGTCTCCCAGTCCAGTACACTCTCCACCCAGTAAATAGCCAGTGGGGCTCGAAGCACACTGCTCAGCGTGAAGTAACTGACTTGGTACAGTGGCATAGCAATTTCTTCTCTCTGGAGCATATCTTAATTTCTCCTCTGTAAAGTGGGGATTCCTATTATTTAATATTTCTACTGAAGGGGCATCTCGACACTCCAGTCACGGATTAGGGTCCTATTGTGCTAGACACTGTACCCAAAAATGATGGCCCCACACCCCAAAGACCCTACAATCTAATAAGAGTGCTTCCCAAAAACTCTATGGAAGAAAACGGACATAGAAGTGGTAAGTATTGTTATTCACTGTCAACAGGAGAGAAGAACAAAGCTGAGACACACATTCCAAGTCTGTCCTATAAAATAGAGCCCTCTTAAAAAAAAAAAAAAAAAAAACTGACTTTCTCTGCCATAACTTGATTTGTCTTAGACATAATTTATCATATTTATATTTGAGGCAGTATCCAGGGGCAAGAGAAGGAAAAGAAATCCAACCAGTTTTTAACCTCTAATCTAAATTCAGGGGGTTGATTTGGGGAGCAATCCTCCCTTAGCTCTGTCTGTCATACACATAGAAGACAATGAAAGGGCAGATTAGAGTGACTTGGTTCTTTGACTGACACTAACCTTTCCTCCCAAATAAATACTTGACAGTAATTAATTCCAGAGCTTGTGCAGCAAGCCAGCTTTTTATAACTGAAACAACATTATTTCCTACTTAAGTTTAGAATCAAATCTGAAATATATATTTTATTAGGGGAGTATCAACGAATGCTTCCTTGTATTGTAATTCAATTTAAATATCCCCGCAGCAGATAGCATTGGCAGGGGATGAAAGTGCATAGTTTGCTTGAGAGTTCAGGGGGGAATACGGCTTCCCAAGACAACCAGCAGAACTGAGCGCGTCTCAGAAGAGGTTCCATTTTCAGAGTGCTAACAAAGCTTAAAACTGAAACAGTATGTTGCAGTATCACAGATGATCATTTGCAGATGTAACTATCCAGTTTTAAGGTCTGCACTTTAAGTGCAAGACTATCGATGTTACAAATCCATGTTCTGTGGTCACCAGATATAATTACCAGGGACATCTTTCTCTCTCACACACACAGACTCACTTAAGGAGCCAGGCCTAGAACCTTCATCAGTCCCTCAGTATCAAAATTACAGGCCTCTTCCACTTGAGCTAAGGAGAGCATTCTCCCAGCTAGCACCAGCAATAGGTCCTTTATCCTCAGAGTCTGCCACTAGCAAGGCACAACACTCCTCTCTCACCCACGCAGTTAGAACACATTATGTTGGTGTCTCTGTAAATAACGTTAGACAGCCAGTGTTAAACAGACTGCTGGCATGAGTGTGCTTTAGCCATTAGAAGAAAGAGTTCTCTTCATGAATTATTGCTGAAGGTGCAGAAATAGAATTCCATGCTTCTAAGCTCTGCAAAATACAGTGCAAGGTGGATATGCCAGAACTGTGAGCACTCACATTTCCTTGCAAAACTCAGAAGCCTGTTTAGCCAAACAACCAGGGCCAGTCTAAGAGGTGGGTGGGCAATCAGGGCAGAAGGCCTGGGGACCAAATCGGTAGGGGTGGGGGGGTGCACATTGCTCAACCTTCCCCCATCCCTTTCCTTCTCAGCTGGTTGCCCCTGAGTGATGTGGAGGAGGAGACAAAAATGTGTTCCATCTGGGGGGGGGGGGGGGGAGGGAAGGGAGGGAACTCCTAGGACCAGCCCTGCAAACAATAATATATTTTAGGAAGTTTGGCTGAAAGATGGTGTCACAGTTTCCAAGGTCTGTGAACCTCTGACCCCTTTGTGGCCTTCATGAGAGCACCCCACTTAAGTCTCAGGCCTGTAGCCATCAGCTTTCTCACATCAAGATCCCATGATCCACTCCCTCCAGCTGGGAAAATTAAGCTGCAGAGTCTTGCAGGTCACTGTGATCACCTCAGCAGTCTGACCTTAGCTCAGCACCCTGTGGTATTCTTCTTTGTTGGGCAGCAGCCACCTACCTGGTCTTGCTTCAGGCTAGCTGCTGCCTCATTTTCCTGTCTCTCCGGCTGTATCTCCCCACCTTCCCAGGAAGGGCTCACTGTCATGTCCAAGTCTCTTTCCAGGCAGCATTTTATTCTTCAAACATAGAACTCAGGCAAAAATATCAAACACAAAAAGCAATACCTCTCCCCACCTCTCCTGCTACAGCTCCCAAAGACATGTCCCATGGCGTCTCTCGCAGATGAAAGGAGGACACACCATTCCCTTCAGGGCCTACCAGTCTCCCTCCTGGAACTCCTCTCAGCTGAGCTCTCTCACCCCTTAATAGGGATCACCTAACACCTTCACAGGGCTGGCTGACCCCAGGTCTTTAAGGGGTGACAAGCCAGCTTCCATAAAGCAAAGTACTATTTAATCAAACAAAAGCATTACAAAAAACAAAAACTTTAAACACAATAAACAGCTTATGTACATGTCTAGCTTATCAGATGTCCCCCATCTTCTATATGGAGAGCCTCTCACAGGGCCTGTCCTCCTTGGTCAGTTTCATGCCAGTTCTTGGATTGGGTGAGAGTAACCTTTTCCCCTACATCAGAGTGGGCACTTTATATGGTTTCCTGTTCTCTGGAACCAGGTCAGACCAAGCTATTCAATTTCCCCTAGTGAGATGGGCCTTGTTATCTGCCTTGGGATGTAAGGGTTTGCATTCATTATTTCCCCTCTCTCCCCACAGCAATTTTAATCCCTGCAGGAAACTCTTTAGCTCTCCAAGAACCCAGAATACAATCCCGAGCCCATAAAGATACGTATGACGTTTATAAAGCTGATGCAATAGTCTTTGGATAGTCCATGTGTCCATAATCTCTGTCACAGCTGGATCCCAGTGCTAGTGAAAATGAGCCCAGTTTCTGAACAAAGGTGTACACATCACAAGCAAAAAGGAGCTTCACAATCCTGCATGTGGTTCAATAGAAAATAGCCATTTTTGTTGAATGTTGTGGAAAAGCAACATTTCATAGGCACCATTTCTGCCCCCCACAAATATCAGTGAACAAATCCAGTAGCTAATTTTGAGGAGTTTGGGGGAGCCAGTCCAGGGTACTTTGCCTGCAAGGAGCATGGGTTTCTAGCCACTGGGAGGCAGACTGACATTTTTGGGAGGATGGAGTCCTATTCCGCCACCTCCCTCTGCTATGAACCTCCTTTTCCAACTGAACTGCCCATCACTGCTGCCTATTGCTTAGACTCATGACCAGTGGGGACTGCTG